>NW_020664562.1:20092059-20548830 GCF_002925995.2 Terrapene triunguis | reverse complement strand
TTTTTTTTTTTTTTTTTTTTTTTTTTTTACAACTACCTGAGCCCATTTCTCACAACAAGCAGATGGATGGATTTTGGATGTGGTAGGATTTTCTTTTCTGTCAACACACAGAAAACTTACTGAGGTATTGAAGAATGTATTGTCTGAATTATCAGAAGAAGTGATGAATCATTGAAAAGGAAAGAGGATGATCAGTGGTGGTACATTAAATTGTGAGACTGTGTTAAGTGGGGCTCTTAAGGGCTTAGTTCAGGGGACAGTATTGTTCAGCACATTCATGAGTGACCTCGAAGGGAAGGTTAATTTGATATTGATCAGATTTACAAATGCCAAAAACTAGTAAATAAACATGATTTATTAAAAACACTGAGGGGATATGGTAGTTTCAGAGACACTGAACAAAACTGAAATGAGGTTTAATGTGAAGCTGGGCAAGATAGTACATTCAAGAGAGAATAATTGGCAACAGCTACAGATTAGGGGAGCGCTATTTAGAAAATAGTTGAGAGAGAGAGAGAGATTTGGGGATAATGGTAAATCATCTGACTATGAGTTCATAGTATGATTCCATTGCAAGAAATGTCCATGCTTTTCTCCGCTGTGTAGTTAAGATTACAACTGGAATGCTGATACATGCTGGTAAGTACAATATTTTTTGTCCCTTTGCTGAAGAGAAGCAGATTTTGGGAACTTGCAGGTCAGTTTCCTGTTTGGATCAGAAATGGACACACAGAGTCAGGGTATTGTCTTACTGCAAATTGTTTGTTTATGTAATGTACCCAAGTCCTGTTTCCTTGAACAGAAGTGGTAACCAACCACACCCAAGTGTCTCTTGCAGAAACCTCAGGCAAGACACCATTCCTTTGTCCCAAAATGCAGCTGCCGTGGGCCCCTCTCTCACCAATCTCTATATCACCAATCTTAACAAATAGTTTTTGCTTCCATCCTCAGCTCCTGAGCTGGAAAAATCCCCTCTAGCTCAAAGCTCCTCTTCAGGGGTCTCATGGCTTTCAAAGATGAACCTGGGTATCAACCCTCTTTTTGTGCAACTGTTTTTGCAATACAAAGAAACCTCAGAGCTTTATCTGCCAGACAAAGGAGATTTCTTTAACCTACACAAACTCCTTAATGAGGGCCTGGGTGCTTATGCATCAATGACCCCTAATAGACAAGCCATCAATACCTTCTGGTAGAACAATATGAAGGAAAGCAAAATATTTCACAGAACAGCATTCAAAACATTACAGGGGCTTGAAAATATCACTAACAAGGAATGATTATGGAAACTGAATTTATTCAGTTTATTGGCACATGGGGTCAAAGGATATGATAACTATACAAATATTTAAACAATAAAGAAGAAGGAAAAGGACTATTTACATTGGATACTATGAAATCAATAAAGGGGAAATTTAACATGGAAATTAGGAAAAACTGTCTTATGAGAAGTACAATAAGACCATGATCCTATAACTGGTTCATGGGAAGGCCCCTGCGCCAGCATGGAGTCCCATCAAAGTCAATGAGGCACTGTGAGAATGTCACCGAAATATCGGGTCCACCTAGCTGAGAGCCAATAACAGCCAGACAGGGATAAGGAAGAGTTGCTTTATTCTGCAGAAGAAAGGAGAGCTTTGCACCTTGGTACAAAAACTCTGTCTTACACACATTTTACAGATCCTTTATACACATTCAGACAAAGGCCCTTGCCGTGTTAACACTTGATTGGTGGTTGTCAGACCCGTGCTTTTGCTATCTGGTCAGTGAAAACCGGCTTGGGACCAGCTCCAACTACCTTAAGGCCTTGAAAGGGAAGACAGTTGAAAAGTTCAGGCTACCGTGTACTTGAGGTGTCTGCTTCCCCCTAATGGCCGCTGGTTGACATAAAGGCTGCTAGCTGTTAAGGGGGGTCACTAGTAACTTTCACAGTCCCCTCTTCGGGCCTGACAAGCTCACAGATTGTCAGGCCCGTTACGCAATTTGCGATCAAGCTGGAGGGACAGATATCTAGAGCCAAGCAGTTCTGGAGAACCATCTGCCTTTGTTTTCTCTGTGCAGTTGCCAAGTCCACCAGGGCATCGACGGTAGCTTAATTTTTCAGATGTCTCGGTGAATTACCCAATTCCACATGCATTCTCTCCATGGACCTGGCGGGATTCGGTATGTGGGAGCCCACACCCCCCTTATTAGTCCATATGCTTGGAAGGAGCATTGAGAACGTTTGCACTTCCACCCAGAAAGTTTCCAAGTATGTCTCCATGGCCACAGATCAGATAGTACTCCTGATGTGTCTGTAAGGGCAGTGGGCCAAGCCTGAACATGCTAGATCCCACTACAATGCCTTCCCAGCCTTAGTGATATTCAATACCATTTCTGTCAGCAACTTCTGGGTCATAGAACTAAGGGCGGAGATAACATGTAACTCACCAATTCCAGCCTGTACCTGGGTTAGCTGTGCCCCAAAAATAAGGCTAGTGGCCTTTTCTAATTGCCCCAATTTCTCATCATGTTCTTGGTTCTTAAAAATATTCCAAACTGCTGCTGCACTATTGGCCCCATCCCATAGGGATCCGGTCAAGTCACTTTTCTTTCTAGAGGAAATAACCCAAGCCCTCTGTTGTGCTAATCTAATGGCAGCCACCTGTGAGCAATTTGGGTATGTAGAGGTGATCTGGAAACTGGATAAGGGTAATGAAAATTTAACAGTCCCTAGTGTAGTGTTAATCACATTTCATTGATATCCTAATAAATTTCTCTTTGGTGTAGTACTATACCACATTCCCAAGCATGGGTCCCACAAGTTTCTTCCTGCCAGTGTATAATTCTTTGTTTCTTCACCAGGGTCAGTTCTTAATGTCTCTTGTAGGCAGAAATCCCTGGACTTTGGTGGTTCCAATGAAGCAAGTGTTCCTTCTTCTCTTTTCCTGAAACAGTCATGGTTCAGCATCATACAGGGGAGAGGTTACTAGCACATCACCCTGTAATGGTTTTGCGTCTTCTAAAAAAAAAATTCAAAGGCACAGTTGGTCTGTCAGTGGACAAGGGAGAGGTTACTAGCACTTCACCTTGTCTTTTTTCCTTTTTCCTGTTGTCCAGAAGGCACAGCAGAGCTAGAAGGAGAAATAGGTTTATCAGTCGGAAAGTCCTCCCGAGGTGGAGGGGTCTTTTTACAGTGAGAAGCATGGGTCCAGGTAGGCAGTCCTTGGCACTTCACAGCAGTGTTGGTGGTTAACAGGGCTTGGAAAGGGCCTTTCCAGCATGGAGCCAAAGCAGTCTTTCGTTGGTGGATCTTTACATAGACTCAGTCTCCTTGTTTTAATGAATGGCAGGGCTGCTAGGGTCTTTGGGTAGCACTTCTTTTATCTGTGAGAAAAGAAACCTAACACATTTCATTAATGCCTGGCAGTGTTTTGGAGATCTCATAGTTGCTTGGGCACATTCAGGGTTATATGCACTGGCTCTGTCTGGAGAGTACCCAAGTCTGCCCTTGAAGTGCCCCACAGGGAGATGTTTACCTCCTGTCTGAGTCGCTCGGGTAGGATCGGGTCCGCAGGCAGGATCGGGTCCTTTGAAACTTGGGTCAGAACAGCACACAGCTGGGGAAGTTGGGTTTGAGGCAACCGAAGAATGATTTTGTCATCTGAAAAGAAAATCTGAGCACGTAGTTTACACAACAGATCTCTGCCTAAAAGGTTAACTGGGGAATCTGGGGCTAGCAGAAAGGCATGGGAGGCGGAGACGCCAGAGATTTCTACAGCAGCCTCCTGTAATACAGAACAGTCAAATGGCTTTCCGCCTAGACCCATTACCGGAATGCTCTTATTCGTGAGGCTTCCTCTCTTTGGCTTGACAGTAACAGTAGAAAGGGCAGCCCCTGAATCCAAAAGACAAGAATAGGCGGTTCCTCCCAATTCTAGGCGAACCTGGGGGTCTGTGGAGGAACAAACATAAGTGGTACAATCATTTGAATAGGTGACAAGAGGACCCCCTGGTTGCCGTCATTCCTCATTATCAACAGCGTCTGTTCTTGTCACAGCCATCTGTTGTTGAGGTCGGTCTGGGCGACGGGGTTGTCGTCCGATAGGTTGGTTTGGACACTCTCTCTTCCAGTGGCCAAGCTGCTTACAGTAGTTACCTATGTCATTGGCGCGTCTCGGGGTCCCCCCATAATCTGATTTTGGTTGCCACTTGGGGGGTCCCTGCCGCCCTCCCTGTTTGGTCTCTTGAACTTTTTCCCTTGTATGATATACCCGGGTGGCCACGCTTACCAGTTCCTCCAGGGATTTTCCTTCAGCGCCCTCGAGCTGCTGCAACCGCTTCTTGATGTCCGGGGCTGACTGGGAAATAAAAATAAGCCTGACCGTGGACTGTGTGTCCGTGGCCTTGGGGTCTATATTAGTATGGATACAAAATGCTTTACAAAGTCTCTCATAAAAGTCAGAAGGGTGTTCTTCTTATTCTATTAGGACTCACCTTATCGGAACACGAACCCCAGGGGCTGCGGTGAAGTGAGGAAAGGGGCTAAGCACCCCGTTGGCGCCGTTCCTAGTATGCCTCAGCCGTCCGGAGTCCAATGTCCGAGCTAGGAGGGTCACGGCGGAGTCGCCAGAAACTGTCACCGAAATATCGGGTCCACCTAGCTGAGAGCCAATAACAGCCAGACAGGGATAAGGAAGTGTTGCTTTATTCTGCAGGAGAAAGGAGAGCTTTGCACCTTGGTATAAAAACTGTCTTACACACATTTTACAGATCCTTTATACACATTCAGATAAAGGCCCTTGCCATGTTAACACTTGATTGGTGGTTGTCAGACCTGTGCTTTTGCTATCTGGTCAGTGAAAACCGGCTTGGGACCAGCTCCAATTACCTTAAGGCCTTGAAAGGGAAGACAGTTAAATAGTTCAGGCTACTGTGTACTTGAGGTGTCTGCTTCCCCCTAATGGTGGCTGGTTGACATAAAGGCTGCTAGCTGTTAAGGGGGGGTCACTAGTAACTTTCACAAGAACATAGCAGTCTTCCACGCTATGCTCATTGCAAGGTCAGGGGCTAGTTACTAATTCACAGCATTTCATGCAGATGAAAGGAAATAGTGGTATAATATTGAATCAAGGAGTAGTGTAATGGGAAATATATGCATGTATACTTAAACAGCCGAGTAATTGCTCATGGTTACTATCAGAATTTCTTACACTATGTAATATTTTTTGCCTGCACAATGGCATACTGTTCATGGTTTTCTTTGTCATTTAAATACACAAACCTTCTTGTCAACACTCTTATTTTAACTAATTAAACAGGGTTTTACAGCTCATTTTCCTTTCATTAAGACAGCAATGGCCTCTGCAACTAAAAGGAAAATCTATGTGAAAATACTCTTACTCTTTTGAACATCCATCATTGAAGAAATGCTATATAGCACTTATCACAGCATAGGGGGAAATGGAACAAACACTTTCACTTATTTAAGATTACAGTGCATATCCTACCTGTACTGTAGTTTTTCTTTGTTCTGTCTCTCATGAATTCTGTGAGTCATCCCAAACTCATTTAAATAAGCTTTTCCCCCAAGGTTTTGGGCCAAATCCTCAGCTGGAATAAATAAGTGTGGTTCCACTGATCTGGTCTTAAATGCGTACTCTCCACCTATACATCTCCCAGAATTGTATATGTGTATTGAAACCATGAGTTTCTAGTCACTTTCCATCAGCAAGACAAAGCAACGGAAGATTTCTTTTTGTTGGCTGCTTTCCCTAATGCACTTAGCACCACTGACTACACTAATGTGGCTCTTACAGGCTCTTCCAACAATGAGAAGGTTTTACTTAAACAGAAAACACTACGGGATATGAATATACAAGTTCTGTGTGATGCCAGTAACAACAACATCATTAATGTAGTTGCCAAGTAGAAATGGTCCAGTCATAATACTTATACACTGCAGCTGTTTCAGACTATCCTACTAATCAAGACATTCCACCTGGATCAGTGTTTTTTGTAGGTTACTAGCTAGAGAAATAATAAGGTTACATTTTCAGATACAAGCATATTGCCCCCTTTCCTGCCAGGGGCTGAGCGCTTCTGAAAAGTTCTGAGACCTTCAACTCCTATTGTCTTTAAGAAGTGCTCAGCCCCTTAAAGGCGAGAGCCAATAATGTTCAGTGTGGGGAAAGATCCTGCTTAATGGAGCGGAATGAACTTTTTGTAGCTCACAATTTATGCTGCAAATGTAACCCTTTTTCTGTTAACAAGTTCTGAGAGAAGACTTTGACTTTTCTGAATGTGTTCAGTCTTCAGAATTTTTGCAAGAATGTTTCTGCGAATAGATTTCAACCCATGGATTTCTCACAAAGTGTTTGTCATGACTGTTACTTTGAGAATTTGCTCTTTGTAATTCACTGTTCACTCTTGCTTAAAACAGAACAACCAACCAACCAAAAATCTTTTGTTTCCTTCTCTTGATTAATGTCACAGCCTAGTCCTTTCACTGGCAGTTGTTACCATGGCTACCTCTACAGCTGGAGCAAGGGGTGTGATTCCCAGCTCATGTAGACATACCCGAGCCCGCTCTGCTCGATCTAATATGCTAAAAATATCAGTGTAGCATGAGGAGCAGCTTGGTCTAGTTGCCTGAGTATGTACCCAGGAGGGCTGGGCAGGTAAATACTTGGGTGGCTAGCCCGAGCCACCACTCATGCTGCCTTGGCTACACTGATATTTTTAGCACACTAGGTACCATGGGTACATCTACATAAGCTAGGAATCACACTCCCAGCTCCAAGTGTAGATGTAGCCTTTATGTATTCTGACTGGTCCATTGACTCTTAAGAACAGAGGGTGAAATGACTTATGTAAATGCCTTCATGAGAGATGCAGGCACTAAGTGAAACATAACCAATGGATGACATATGATCCTCTTGCCACTGAACTGTCACATGTGTCACACTAGACATGTGGTCAATGCCATCCTGATCCAAGTGCCCAAGCTTTACCAAAGCTAGTGCTGTCTAATGGAATAGGGGATACATTGTATATGCTGAGGCACGTGAACCACGAACTCTCTCACAGGAACACACTCATCCAGGTACTGGATCTCTCAGTCCTCTCTTTTCCCCAGTGCTCCCAATTGCCTCCTTACATCAGTCACAATGGGGGGGGGGAAGGCTTGCCTGTTAAGTTAGGCAAGAATATTCACAACTGAGTGCAGATGTTCAAGGGAATATACAGTGATTGTCCATTAGAAATCATGCAAAAATAAAACTCATAATGTAGAGTACATAAATGAATTGGTAAACAAATCCACTCCCTCCTCTCCATATTTTATGCATTAAAATTCAGACTAATACAATGCTTGTATAAATCAAATTCAACTAAAACAAATTGTAGAGTGAATAAGACACAGTTCTGACATCCTGACTGGCAGTGCTAGATTGTCTTCTACAATTGTCTACCAAGCACCAATCTCTAAGCACTGGACAAGGGGTTCTTTCTTGACGTCTCTCCCTGGGTTCTCTCAGCCAAATGGCCATCAGCAAAAAGGCAGCAGGTATTGTCTTTGAAAATAAGATATTCACTGACAGGTGTCCATGAAGGAGCATATGATGGAGTGCACATTTGTTAATGCTCAAAGATCCCTCCATACTGTTCTCTTCAATGTGTTTGTTCTCTACTACAGCCCTTATGCTCTTCCTCTTCCTTTTCCTTGGAAGTAGCTGCTACCAGGGTAGCATTATTATCTTTTCCTTTTCTCATTAAAGGAGAAAAATTCTGATTTGTGTCATTCACAGATGAATGCACCTGTCCATAGACACTGTCCTGACTTGGGTCAGCATGTGATTAGAGCCAGCCAGCATCACATACTCTGTACTGCAAAGGAGCTTCTCAATCCCTGATCTCCTGCTTTTCCCAGTCAATGTATTCAAAACAGCACACTTTTCTGGGCATATTCTACCATTGAAGAAATAACTGGGGTTGTGATGACAAAATATCATGCTCCTAATATGGTGGTATCCATGTTAGCTGTGTCCCCTGGCCTCTCTGTGAAAGTCTATATAGACCCATTTTCTTGCCACTGCCATCTCTTTTCTTCCTTGCATAGGCTGATTGACCAGTGAGAGGAGGAGGAAGACAAAAGACACAACAGATGGATCCATGCTAGAGGGGAATCCAGCATCTCCACCCTTTCCTCATCCTTCCCCACTCATTTCCTTTGTGCTCTGATTTGCACAGCTCATTAAGACCTATGTTCCACAGTGGGTATCCAAACCGCCCCCCCTCCCACTGTACTATGTGTGCTCTCTAAATCTTGCCCACCTTCCCCGTTGTATACAAGATTTGTACTGATTCCACTAGAGGGCCTTTCACAGTTGCGTATTAGGAATAAAATTTGCATGAAAAAACAAAATGTGCTCATTTCCCTATACTTCAGGTGCATTGTTGTCCTCTCCCAGTGGCCTGTTGTGTTTTTAAGGACAATAATAGAAACACTAGTAGGGGAAAAAGAGAGCAATTTTCCATTCTTCCCCTTGAGGTGAGCAGTATAAAAATGGGCTTATTTTGTTAGAGTTCAGTGTAAGTGCTTTTCAATATACAAGATATACTTTTGCTCAGATCCAATGTACTCCAGCAAATCAACCTCCCATTCAATTCAATTAATGTTTTTTCCCCCTGTGTCTAAAAAAACTGCAGGGAGCAAGGTTTGGGTATAAAAACACAGAATGTAAGATTAAAGAGTCTATAGAGATTATCAGAGGAGAGTCTATTTTAATAACCCTCTCTGATTGCTGTGCATGAGATGTGGAAGTACGGGGGTTTAATCTCAATGCAGGTGCCTGTGCAATTATAATCAGAATTGAGCAGAAATATTGGTCAATAAGATCTGCACTCCTCAGGGTAGTGAGAGAACTGTAACAGGAATTAAGTCTCAGGACTTTAGGGAAGGAAACCATCTGAAAAGAATAATCAACCACATTGGTATGGAGTCTCAGACTCAGAAAGAAAACTGTGTTATAAAAAAACACAACAAAACCAGCAGTAAATTCATAGGGACCTAGATTATCATTATGTGTGCAGGAAAGAAAGGTTTGATTCCATGCTCATTATTGTTTTGTTTAGTTAATTCTTACTTTGTCTTTGTGATATTTATAGCAGGTGCCAATGTGAAAGGAAAGAAAGCTGTTGGTTCTAGCCTTCCTCATACTCAGGATTGATTCTTATAAATTGGTGCAGCGTGCAGAAAAGGTTTCATTAATTTTAGGCAGGTCATGGGCTGTGGAAACACATAGAGTGTTAATTGAAAATATCAGTCTGCAGGTCTTTCTCCTTCTTAATTTCACAGGCTAAAAGCTGGATGAGTTTTTCTTTTTTGTCACATAATGCATGTCTAGTGTATTTTTTAAATTAAATTTGGGCTGCTGAGTGGTTGAGGCATTACATAGAAACCTGTCTTAAAGCTCTTGATTGTTTGGCCTTTTTTTTCCTGCCCACATTGTCTATGTCTGTTATTTAGGATGAAAAGATTAAATGTGAATCACTTAGGTTCAGCTGTCCAACCTACTAAAATCCTGATTTGTGAGGACAAAGCCTAACAGAATCCCATAAGACTCATAAAGAACTCTCAAGTATCATGTAATTTTATAAGAAAAGAGCAGTTACTTCTCTGTTTTACAGATTTTACTAACTTAACATTCACCTTCCTTTGGGTTCAAACTGATTTACTGTTCCTTAAGTCACTGGAGAGGGATGAGAGATTCAGTAATGGAAGACAAGTATTTACAACTTTGTGTTCTGTGCTCAATATATGTTGGGATTAATACAAGAGTTAAGTGTTAGGATTGTGAGTACAGCTGCAAAAATAACAAATATTTCAGTGCATTGGCAACTCCAAAAAGTGTGTGTGTGTGTAACAATTGTTTGGGTTCAATGTTGATAAATGCAAAGTAATGCACATTGGAAAACATAATCCCAACTATACATATAAAATGATGGGCTCTAAATTAGCTGTTACCACTCAAGAAAGAGATCTTGGAGTCACTGTGGATAGTTGTCTGAAAACATACACTCAATATGCAGCGGCAGTCAAAAAAGCGAAAAGAATGTTGGGAATCATTAAGAAAGGGATAGATAATAAGACAGAAAATATCATATTATCTCTATATAAATCCATGGCATGCCCACATCTTGAATGCTGCATGCAGATGTGGTTGCCCCATCTCAAAAAACATATTGGAACTGGAAAAGGTTCAGAAAAGGTCAACAAAAATGATTCGGGGTATGGAACGGCTTCCATATGAGGATAGATTAATAAGACTGGGACTTTTCAGCTTGGAAAAGAGATGACTAAGGGGGGATATGATTGAGGTCTATAAAATCATGATTGGTGTGGAGAAAATAAATAAGGAAGTGTTATTTACTCCTTCTCATAACACAAGAACTACGGGTCACCAAATGAAATTAATAGGCAGCAGGTTTAAAACAAACAAAAGGAAGTATTTTTTCAAACAATGAACAGTCAACCTGTGGATTTCCTTGCCAGAGGATGTTGTGAAGGCCAAGAGTATAACAGGGTTCAAAAAAGAGCTAAATAAGTTCATGGAGGATAGGTCCATCAATGGCTATTAGCCAGGATGGACAGGGATGGTGTCCCTAGCCTCTGTTTGCCAGAAGCTGGGAATGGGCGACGGGATGGATCACTTGATGATTACCTGTTCTGTTCATTCCCTCTGGGGCACCTGGCATTGGCCACTGTTGTAAGACAGGATACTGGGCTAGATGGACTTTTGATCTGACCCAGTATGGCTGTTCTTATGAACGTTTCATTTTGATTTAGAACAATTTTTAGCATTTTTGATTTTTTTAAAAATAAATTAGAAGGAAATTTCTAAAGAAATGTCATTTTGAATAAAAAAATCAAAACATTTTATTTTAGAAATGTCAAAACAAAATGTTTCAACTTTGGAAATTTTTTTTTGTTCACACAATTTGCAAAACCGACATGAATTTGTGAAACATTTTCATGTTGCCAAATCTGCATTTGTTGCCAAAAAAAAAAAAAAAAGTTTTGGCCTAAAAATTTTGCCCAGTTCTACCAGTGAGCAGTAATACGGTTGTGTCTTGCCATTGGAGAGTTATAGGCCCAATCTTGTGAAGTGCTGAATCTCACAAAAACATAATAAAGTATTTTTCAATTTATATAATGTTCATAAAAGAGGCAGAACAAAAATTGGTATATCATTCTGCCCATATCTGAAACGCTCTTTAAAGCATTATTTCAACTGAAACTTGCCCAGGCACAGCTACATATGTCAGATGTTCTCTTGCATAAATAGATTGCGGCAAATACACCTCTTTTGGTGCCAAATTGTTTAGTCCTTACTCAGCGAAAATGCCTAATGATGTTCAGGTAAGCTTTGACTGAGAACTGCAGGATTTGGTTCTTGATACATAGAAGAAGGAAAATGACATTAGTACAAGTCAGTTCCTTACAAATGCAGTCAATAAAGAGCACTGTCTCATTCTGCTGCTGCCATGACTGAAGCAAATTCATTTAAATTAGCATTCACACTCATGGAAATATTTTTGCATTATTGTATTATTTGACCAGCTATAGTATTTAGCACTTTAAAGTTTCAAACATCAACTAATTTAGGACACTCTTGATGCCAAAGTAGTGTCCTGCAAGGCTAAATTATTTTCCCAAATGGTTTCCAAAGATAATGTATCTTTTATATCAGTTATTAATCACAATTGTAGTTCTTCATAATTCAAACTCTGGTTGTGTATAACTGCCCATTTCACACAGAAGAACTAAATGTACAGTGCATGGTATTTTAAATGCCTTTAGTCAGTATTTTGTTGAATTTAACTTAGTCACAGGACAAGGTAAGTTTACTTGAGATTGCTATTTTAATTAAAAAATGTGTTCAAAACAGCTGACAAATAATCTGCCCAATATGTGTAAACTCATATCTAATAACAGAACACCACATTGGGCCTGATCCTGAACAGCTGTTCAAGTAATTCTCTGATGGCCTCTGTGTATTGCTACTGTAGGTTTGTGCCTTGTGGCAGTGGGCAGGTGGAACCCTTTTTCAAAGCCATGTCTCTTGGCAAATACATGAGTACCCTCACATTGCATATTACATCAAATGCCTTGGTCTATTTATCAGAGTGCACCTCCACAGCTGCTTAAGTTTCTTTACCGCTGCCACAGAGAGCACAAGTGACCCCCAGTTGTGGCTTAGGTTACACCTAGTTTGGGGTTTAGCTTTCTCTCCTACTTTTATACAGTTCTATCTTTATTGGGTTTTAGTATACTTAGTAGTATAGTTAGGTAGGACATTTTATTTTTTCTCATATTCCCTCAGAACCCTCAGAGTTCTTCCCTGGCACTGGGAATATGCCAGGCATTGACCCTAAGCAAAGTTCTGCATCATGTTCTGCTTCCAGAATTGGATGTACACACTCTACCTAGGCAACTCATGCTCTTCCACACAATGCAGGTTTTTCACACTGTGGACTGACTGGGAATGGCAGCTCAGATGGCAAGCCTATCTCAGGGCAGACAATTCACCTGTAGGCCTGAGTTCCACACCTTGTCTGGAATGGCCTGCTATATGCTAGTTCTGGGTTTGGCAGTAATATCTACCTGGGTCTCCTTGTTCTAAGACTGGGGTTGCTTCTGCCTGCCATTGCCCATCATTGTCTATGGCACCTGATGAGGTGCTGGTGCCTAGGCCAGTTCCTGTGCCTTTAAGTAACTCTCTGGTGTTGCGTACTTTGGCAGCTACCCCACATCCACTTCTGTGGCTCCTGCTCAGGGGACTTCTTTGACTACCCTGTCATTGCCCCAACTTCAGGTCCCAGCACTGGTTCTTCTGGTCTCCAAGAGATCCTTCTGTCCTCTTCCCCCAGTGCAGAAGCAAGGAAAAAACACAAGCACTCTGGTGCTGAGCTTCTTAAAAAGAAGAGGGAGAAGCACATTACCACCTGCACCTGAGTTGGTGTGGGAAGCTGCAGGGCCAAAACCAGCAGGATAATGTCTTCAGTTCTGGCACAGAAATGCCAGTGCCAAGCCTCTTGGTGCCAACATCTGAAGGAATCTCCCCACTGAGAACCCCTCAAATCCCATTTATGTCCGCTTGTTTGGGTACCAGGTCCCCAGTGAAAATCCTAGCCTCTCCTTTGAAGACCATCTCTTTCAGCCCTGAGCATTCCCTTATGCTCTTCATCTGGAGTCACATCATTCCAGGCATGATCCAAGGTTTCCTTAGTGCTAGCTGGGGTGAGTTTTTAGGGTCCCATGTCCAGGAAACTATCCCATAGATGAATGCACAGAAGAGTCTCTCAAAGGACAACAGTAACAGGTAAGTAACCTCTCTTTCTTCTGGCAGTCAATGAGTCACATATGCATAAGGGTTGCAAGATCTGGCCCAAAATTTATAAAGAGAGAATCTGAGAGAACTATTAATATTCTGAAATGAAAGCAACCTAATTATCAAACTGAATTCAAATCTAGATGGTACCTCTTTAGCTTAAAATTAGCATCAATCCCGTGGAATACTTAAACAAGCTATTACGAAATTACCATGTTATTAAAGAAATAAAAAAAAATTATGATCCTGCTTTCAGCACCAAGAGAGGCAGTCCCACAAAGTCTCTGGCAATGGGTAAACAAAAGCAGGACTGAATTAAAACTTAGGCTCTGCAGACTGATGCCTAGGGCCCAGCTCATAGAGTCTATTTAATTATATCAGACTCGGCTTTCATTTAAAAACAAAACAACAAAAAATACAAGTTTCTAGCCTTCGTGCTTATCATGAAAATCTGACTAATCAGTGCTGTGGGACTTGCTTGAGTCTGCAGAGGGCCTGAAACAGTAGCTCTCAAGGGGTTGAACATCTCTGTTGACCTCAATGGGGTGTTAAAATCGAGACCCAATGCTCTGGGATTGTGTGTATGTGACTGTAGGAGAGTGCACAGGTCCCACCCATATGCATGCTAGAGCTGATACACCCTGGCTTCTGGAGTAGGTAATGGAAGACTTCCTGGCTGTTCTTTAGGTGTGAGGGGACCCTGCTGCCAATACGGAGGGGGACAAAGGGGCCCAGTGCCACTGCCCCGCCTCTGTGGCTGGCCATCCCAAGTAGGCAGCAGAGCCACAGGGAGACCTTGCATCACGGTGTGCATAGGACCCCAGACTGCCTTAATCTGATCTTGAATAGAAGCTAATTTAGAGTAATTTTCGCTTCAGAACAGTTTTGAGATTTACTGAACTCTCTCTTCCAAATAATTTTGCCTGCAACTTGCTGAGGTGAGTTACTTCAGGACTCTTCCTCTAAATCAGGAATTTCCCTTTTTTATTGACATCTCAAAACTCAGTTTTAGAATAGCTTTGTTTACTGTTGTGACAATTCAGATGATACTCCCAGGTTGGTTGGTTCATATCCTGCTAGCAGTGTTCAGCACTTCTAGAAACATTAATATACCTTTTACGTGATACGATGCTAAGCTGCAATCCATCTGCAATGAGAGAATGTGTACTCCTGTTTTTCATCAGTAAGTTTGTTAAGAATAGGTGGAAACACCCCTAAGTCCACTAAATCATCCCCATTCAGTAGTGGTGCGATCCAATTCCCACTAAACTCAAGGATATATTTCCACTGATTTCAGAGGGATCTGGCTCAGGCTGTAGATAGTGGTTGTGCTCATATGAGTTCTAACTTTGCATATGGACTATAAAATTCAACGTCTGACATGATCTGTGATGATTTACATGATCTTGTAAAACCATGAAGATCCAACAAATCCCTCCTCCTGGCTGAAGTTGAGGCTCTTCTGCTAACAATCCCTAAGCAATCTTGATGGAAGGTCTTCAACAGTCCATGTGTAAAGAGCTCACAGTTTAATTAGCTTGACCTCTTCAAACTCAAAGGAGATACGAGGGATGCACAGGTGTAATTAAAGGCATAATTCAATCTACAGCACCTTTATGACTAGCAATGATCTACAAGAAGGATAGAAACCCAGCTTGACTCTCATAGCTCAGACTGGGTTTTCAGGCGTGTAGGTTTAAAAAAAAGTTTTATTTTTAAATTGAGTAAATTTGATATAGAAATAATTGAGGGACAATGAACATGGAACTCTAGTTTTTTTTATTCACTTTTTAGAGTAGAATCAGGCTTTAAAGTTTTATTAGTTCATTCTGAATACATTTTATTTTATCCCTTTACATATCAGCGTATCTGAATTAATGCTTTTATTCAAAATGAACAAACAAATTGTAACTGAACTATTGTTATTACGGAATATCAATCAACAGTGGCTGTGTGGTTATGTACACACCATGCTGTTTTTGGAATACAGATTTGTAGTAATTTTGTTCACAAACAGAGTAATAGATTTAAATACATTTCATTGATATATTCTAGTTTATCGGAGTATTCGTTATTCTGGGCTGGTTTTCTCTGGGATATTAGCCACTGATGTAGCTATACTGGTATAAATCCCTAGTGTAGTTGTGCTGCACTGGTTTCAAACTGGGGTAAGTCATACCCATGCAAATCACTTCTTACACTAGTGAAGCATGTCTATGCTAGAATTTTGCAGCCATGCAACATTGGTGCATCTATGCTGATGTTTAGAACCCCCACCTGTCCCAACTCACTGTCTGGGTCTTCAAAATGCTTTACATGAACAGTTAGATAAGTAGCCTTCCCTCTCAAAATCGGTCTGAGTTTTGATTATTAAGTCAGGCTTTTGATTCTACAGAACTGTATCCTTAGCCAGCTTAGAAATATTTTATTAAATCCTTAACAACTCTTCGCTGAGCACTAAAGATCTGATCCTTCACACCGTTACTTGCACGCATAGGGTGGCATTCACTCCTGTGCAGCTGGCCAGCACAAGGCACATTCACAGCTGGCTAGCACTGGCCCAGTCATATGTGCAAGTTACACATGTGAGCTTGTCAGGGTGAATCAAAACCCTCACTACTATACTGCAGAGCAGGGAGGAAACTGAAAGCGCTCCAAGTGAAGAAGCCAACGAAACTGTTGGAGCCCTAAAATGGCATTCAGAACAAAAGCCTGGCTGCATTCTGAATGTGGCTGTAAATGGCTGTGCATGCATGACTTGTGAGCAGTACATTCCAGGAAGATGACAGGAAGGAGTTTATCCAGGGATGGAGCCCAATACTGTTTAAAAATTAAAGTTGCCAAAAACAAACCCAAAGGCATTAATTCTGCAGTGTTTGATATCATCTGATTTGTTTCCAGGCTAAGCACTTAGGACAAGAGGCATTACAAATCTCAATCCTATGTTTGTGCTATCCAAGTCCACGTAAAGCAGCACAAGCCATGAAAACTAAAGAACTGTTTTAGTGAATCCATAAAACACTAAAGAAATTAGGGCCTGAGCCTGGTAATTCTTTCTCAGTCGAGTAATTGCTCTGGCTCGGGATTCAGTGGGACTCTTGTGTGAGGAAGGATGATGGGTGAAATCTACCACCTAATCACCAATGTATCCTGTACACACTTTAGGTGGTATATAGGCCTAGTTATTGGGTTTCATGCTATTTCTGTATTCTTTGCTGTTCTGTAAATTGGGTAGGGGGTTGCAGAGGCAGCCCTGTAGGAGAACTGGGCAGAGCTGAGTCTCCCCTCACTTTTTCTCTGGCTCATCCTGGACAGATGGGCTTAGTAGACAGGTAGAATCAAGACCAAGGCTCATCTGCTCGCAGCCTGATGCAGCCAGTTTCACAGGTGACAGAGCTGTCAAATCTATCATTGAAGGATGGTTAAGGGAACTGTGGGATTGCATTGGAAGGCTTAATTACACAGTTGCAGCTTCTACATCAGGGTTTTTTGGCTCTAGTGGATCCAGAATAATACTCTCTTACTAGTACTGCAATGATGCAGAGTGAAACATTAGGGATGACATAATGATGAGGCTTGATCAGTGTGTGGGGAGAAAAACACTCTCCCACCCTTTCTTCCTCTGTGAAGCAGATTAGTGGATTTATGTAAGGGGACTGTTGTCCCCTTACTAAAACTCAGTGGGGTTTTTTTGGTTGGCTAGCTCCTGGTACCAAAAGAAAGGGGAAGGGCCGATGGGAAATCAGGACCCTGAGACTGAAAGTCCCCAGGAACAATGGGGAGAGGCCAATGCTCCAGGTCAGACTGATTGACAGGGCGGGCAGGCTACACAGGGAGTCAGGAGGCCAGGGGGGTCCCGTCCTCCGTGTGAGCTGGAATTGCCTGGGTCAGACAGAGTGGGGTTGAGCTAAGGAGACAGCAGGGGCCCAAGCTGGGCTGGGGAGCAGAGCTGTGCCAGCCAGAGGGGCCAGAGAAGCAGCCCAGGAAGCAGGTCAGTGCTGGGGGCAGAGTCACAGAAGCAGCCCAGAGAGCAGACCTGCGCTGGGAGGGGAGCTGCAGCAACCAGAGCCAGAGGGGCCAGCGAAGCAGCCCAGGGAGCTGGAGACAGAGCAGCAGCAGCAGCAGCCATGCTGAGGCAGAGTGGAACTGGAGCAGTCCGGAGCCGGGTGCGGTGAGCAGCTGGCGAGAGTGAGAGGGACCCTGGGCAGCGGGCCCAGCGCAGGGAGATGCCCCCAGCCAAGAGGCTCTGCAGGCCAGACTTGGAGGGGAATCGTAACCCCGACGGGGCGGGGGTGACACTGGGAAGAAGGGTCCTGCCACCTAGACCCTGAGGGCATGTGGCCACCGCCAGAGCAAGTGTCCGACCCGCAGCATCCCTGCAGCACAGCCAGGGCATGACAAGGAGGCCTGGGACTTGTGAGGAACAGACTGAACTTCCCTTACATTCCAGAGACGCTGGTTGTGATGTCCCCATGCCAGAGCGGGGTGATGTGTTTTCCTTTAACCTTTCCCATTTTTTTCTTAGTTTTTTAAATTCATTGCTGTTTAATAAATTGTATTTGCTTTGAACTGTATGTAATGATCAGTGGGTCAAGGAAGCATCCAATGCAGAGAGAGCATCCTGGAGTCGGGTCACCCTAGCCCCTGCCCTAAGTGACCACAACAAGGTTGGGGGTTGAGCCCCCCAGGAATCCTGGGCCCAGCCTTGTTTGGGTTACAAGGACTTTGCCACACAGAAGAGTGGAAGGGGAACCCTTGAGGTCAGGCAGGCCTCTGGGTAAAGGAAGTGGGAGCGAGGACTCAGATCCTGTCGCTAGCCCACTTCACCGGGGTGGTGTATAAGCCAGGAAGTTCCCCAGAATAGCGGGACCATTCCCCCGCTTACAATTAGGGTTTGCTCCAGCTGGTTCCAATTAACCACTGATCCTCCTTAAAGGCTGCAGAGAATGAGAGTGGTCTGGGGTCTATATAAGTCAGGCTACACTCACCCCACGGCAGTCAGTCAATTCCAAGAAGGGTGTGTTTCCTCGTGGAGGGCCTGGTGAAAGCTAGAAGTGTGGAGACTGACAAGTAACCCAGGAAAGCCGAAATAGAGCCCAGTGTAGAAAAGAGTACTGGAGAATGGGACATACCCTTGGAGAGAAAGGTACTAAATCAGGAAATGTTTGGGTCCTGGTCCTGCCTCCCTTTAAATACTTGAACTTTGGGTTCTTGAAAGGAAAAAGGACTCTGTATGCTCCATGCTTCTCAATTAGGACTTGGTAGGATTTGGGTCTGAAAGCAAAAAGGGTGCAAAACTCTGGTAAAATAAATACTGGTACAGCTTTGTTTTAAGAACTTCTACACTCTCTGGCTTCCTTCTACTCTCTTTACTTCCTTTCATTTTTGTGGTGGTCAGGTCATCCTGGCCCACCCAGGAAAAATCTGATGGAGAGTAAGGGCAGTCCCACCTGTGGTGTTGGTAGCAGGTTTGTGTGTACACATGTAGTATCACAAGAACACTAGGGGTTGTGATTAAAGCTGGTTGGGAATTTTCTGAATACACTGGGTTTTCATCAGAAAATGTTGATTTGTTGAGAGAGGGGGAGGGAGAGTATGTGTGTGTGACCAGCCTCCCCAGAATACCCAATATCCTGGTGGTCAGGGCACTCACCTGGGATGTGAGACACCTGGGTTCGAGTCCCTGCTCTGCTAGATTCAGACCAGGGAAAGAAAGAGGACTGATTTTTCCATTGTCTTGCACTTTGCATATTATTTCAGTGTGACATGCTCCTCTGGTTTAAGTGAGAGACTTCTAATTTGGCAGCATTTTACACTCACTTTGCATTCACTGGGTACAAGCAAAAATGACCAACATAAGCGCTAGGCTGTGGAAAATCTGGCCTAATAAACTTAGGCTCTCTTCTCTTTCTTTTCTAAATTCAATTTTTTGTTTGATGTCTCCCCTCACTCCCTGCCAGTGTGGAATTTCAGGAGGCACAGGGATATGTTTTATCCTCTCCTTGCAGGCTGCCAGCAAAGTGTGGAATTTGTTTCATTACCTAGTATGACTGGTGGAGAGGGTGACTTAGGCAGACATGTTTGTGTCTTGTAATTTTGCTACCAGGCAGATAGCTTTTTATCAAATGGGCTATTTTTAGATATTCTGGAATAATGTGACCTTCTATGCTTTCCTTTAGGAGAAGGACTTCGTGGATAAAAGTGGGGGAGGAGGGCCCTTGGAGCTCATCACTTCTAATAGAGGTAGTGGGATTATAATCCTTTTATCTGTGTGGGAAGTATTATAAAATTACTTACTTCCCACAGATCAGTTACTTAATAGTGATGTAGAGGGGTGTTAAATAATACATATTTTGAATAAACTTTAAATCACATGGAACGTTCCCTCCCTCTAAACTTCATTATTTAAGTAATGTATGAAACAAATCCCATTTTTTAAACAAATATCAGGCTGATATTATATCAAGTTTCATTTGCAAAGGCATCTTCCATTGCATTTAGGAGTTTTATCTTTGCCACTTTCTTCAAAAAAATAAAATGAAAATAAGGGTAGGCTTTTATTCTGTAGCCTCGTTTTGGCAGGTAAATCGAAAGTTGAGTGGGCTGATCATGCAATCCCCATCTGTCAGTTCTACCCACTATTACCATGTGCTTAATGGAAAATTGCAGTTATTTTGTTCAGCACAGCATTGTGAAAGTTCATGTGGCAAGAAAAGACTCCTTTACCATATGGAAACTATGAAATGTGTTTCATAATAAAGATTTTATTTACTATAAACATCCCTATGCTGTACTATTGGTAATAGTTATCTTTTGTGGAGGAAGTAGTGGGTTAATTTGGACTTGAAATAGATGCCCAGTGAAAGACATATTGGCCAGAATTTTCCATAGTTGCCTAATAAAAGAGAGACATCCATATTTCAGCACTCAAGTAGCCTGAATTTTCAGAAGTGCTGAGTGTTCGGCATTTCATGTAAAGAGTGGTAAAGGAAGCGATCTGCAGTGCATGAGTTTTATTGGTCATCCAGAACCCTGAAACTATGCCATGCATCTGCTGGCACCTTATCTATTGATCAATGATTTATGTATGAATCGGCACATCTCGTTTACAGAACACTTGTGTAACAATGAACCCTCACAACTCTTGCTGAAGTCATTATGGGTTTAGATGCCTAAATTTAGACATACAAGTTAAAACTGTTGGCCAGTGAACACCAGTTCGCGTTCCTCACTATTACTAATTTAACAACGACAAGAATAACTTTCATTTTTTAATATACAAAGTCAAACTTCTAAACTAATACAATACAGCTAAAGCTACCTGCATAGGTTGGCACAGTGGACAGCTGATCATCCCAAATGAATGGTCTTCAAATAATTATCTAAAAGGGTGTCTAAAGTACACTAGTGGCAGGTTTTAAACTTTTAAAACAGCTTGTTATTTTAGGCTTTTGCTAAGTCTTTTTAAAGGCTCGTGGTGACTTAAATCACTACCATAGTCAATCTTAGCATTTGCAGTGGGCTTATAAAACAATTTTTTTCATCTTTCCATTGAATTCAGTGGCAGATGGACTGGGCTGTTAGTCTCCATAGCTATAACAAGACACATCCTTTTCAAGCCCATTATCTATATTCTTCCCTTTTAATTACAAAGGATTATAATAGTGTTGGAAGAACCAACTGGAGTTGGTGTGTGTGTGTGTGTGTGTGTGTGTGTGTGTAAATATAACATTTGACTTAATCTCATCATTCTCATATTTCCTTGGATTCTGAATCAAAATAATTCCCAGGACTTGGAAAAAGGAGACATTCTATATCTTGTTACTTATAAGAACATTTTTTTTCTGGTAATCAATATCTACATGACTGGTATTGTTTCAGTGTTTTCTCCTTTAAAACGTAGATCATGCAATAGTGCTAACCCATACATCTTCCCTGTCAAACATTTAATTTATTGTGCTGTTCATTTATAGCTTGAGACTAGAGACCTATTGGTTGGCAAAAGAGGATGGATGGCTTCTTTATTGTGTCCTTACACAGCTGACAGGAGATGGACAATATTCATTTCCAAACTGCTAGTAAATCCTAGATGGATCACAAGGTCTTTGTACTAACTTGAATAACTATTGCAAGGCATTTTCAAAGTGTTTCTTACCTGTTGTTTGACAGTCTCTTTCTTATTCACTGTAGTTAGACTGATCACTGAGAAAGCAAATTAAAGAGGAATCTTTATAGATACGTACAGCAACTGGTATTAAGGATAAATATATAACAGCATCCCTTTCCAGCATAGGTTTTTAAATAATGTCAGTATTACAATGTTCTGTTGTGGTATTTTCTTTTCCATTCTATTTTAGAGCTTCTTTTCAAGTTAGTAGTTTATGGTAGTGTACTGTGAAAAAGAGGCTTCAAGAACCTATAGCACATCGCTGAAAAAAAATTATATCAAAATAGGTTTGTGTTGGTAGCTTGTGATGTTGGGTCTGTTAGTGCACAAAGGAATCCCTGCTCATGGCATCCTTTATTTGCTTTGTTTTGTAGGGTTTTTTTTAAGTGTACAAGCCTCAAATAATAACTGAATCTAGCTAGAAAATTCTTGTTTAATGGTAATAGTTCAACACCCAAGTGCTCCACTCCACTAGCCAGTCATTCACTTGGAGGAGATAGTTATTGCTGCTGAGTTAAAACAATGACTAGGAAGAGACCCACCTTTTTATTTTTAAATTGCTACTATAAATGAGGAGGCTCTCCAGGATGGGCTGGGTAAGTTTAGTGTTGTCAGCTAAAATCTGATCTTTACCTGCGGCTAACTGCCTGTTAACATAACTTTACATGTCAGATTTGTCTACCTACTTTCAGTTGTCAGCAACCACAATGAAAAGAGTACTCAGTCATAAAAAGTCTGTTTTAAATTAATGTCTTAAATCCAAAAAACAAAATAAGGACATTCAGAATTAAAGCTGAAAATCTCCAGTCACTGTTGGCCTTAACTTGTATAACTGTGTGAAAAAGAATCAAGGTGCAATTATCTAAGCTTTAGCCAGAGTGCTGGTCTGCATTGGCAGCCTAAATTCAAATGTTCTTTCTGCAAAATCTCATCACCGTCATGTACAACTTGTGAAGCTAATATTTTTAAGACGTGTGACTTTTTTAAGCCAGCAGTATCTACAGGTAAACCCCAAAGATACTAGGTACACTACACTGCAAAACAACCATGCCAGGAAATTAATATTTCTAATCCTAAAAGATCACTATCTGATTCTCATTTTTGAGGTATCACTTTCCAAAAAGACATTATGTCATAAGGACATGCCCTGTGCTTATGTAATGTGGGTATTAAAATACTGACTAGGTGCTTGTGTGTTAGAGGAGATACTTTTGGGCATTTGACATTGTCCAGATTTTTTTCAACACAGGCTGTTACTGACATTATTGTTGATCGTTATTTTCACAGTACCCAAAAGTGTGCTAGCTGCTTGACAGAACAAATAGTCATGGGCCCCGTCCTAAATAGTTTACAGTCTAAACTTGTGATGTGATGAGTCATGGTAACAGGGCTGCCCAGAGGGGGGGGGCAAGTGGGGCAATTTGCCCCAGGCCCCCACGAGAGTTTTTCGGGGCCCCTGGAGCGGGGTTCTTCACTCGCTCCGGGGGCCCCGGAAAACTCTCGTGGGGCCCGGGCCCCCGGAGCTTCTTCCGCTCCGGGTCTTCGGCAGCAGTTCGGCGGCAGGGGGTCCTTCCGCTCCGGGACCCACTGCCGAAGTGCTGGGTCTTCGGCGGCAATTCGGCGGCGGCAGCCCCCTGCCGCCGAAGACCCTAGGCCCCCTGAATCCTCTGGGTGGCCCTGCATGATAACAGGGTTCCCTACAGCAGTGCTTCATCCATTCCCCATGTTGGTTCCACAGGACTGCCCCTCTTCCTCTCTCATTTCACATGGCTTCAGCAACCATTTCTATTCTCACAAATCTGCCTCTCCACTTCTCACCTGCCTACTTTCATGTTATCCTGTCTGTCTGGCATCTAAGCAAGGATGTCTTGCCATCAACTCAATTTAACATGGCTAGACTTGGTGTTTCCTTCCAAACCCTCATCCGTTCTTGCATTCTCTGTCACTATTGACAAAACCACCATGCATGTTGCCACTCAAGCCACTAACCTAGGGTTATTTTTGACCTTGCTCCCCCCCCCCCCCCCCCGGCACTTCCCAGCTTCTTTAATAAGAATATTTCTATTAACTGATTATTTCTGTCTGCAATGCTAAAATTCTCATGCAGGCTCTCATTACTACTTGTCCTGATTATTGCAACCTCCTCTCTGGCCTCCTTGTCACATGTCAGACCCCATCACTTTGCTCACAATGCAGCAGGAGCCTGTCACTCTGACCAAGTCATCCTCTGATTTGAATCCATCCCCGGGATGCTTTTCCCACAATATCAAAATAAAATTTCTCATCTTCACCTTCAAGGACCTTCACAACTCTGCCCTTCCCCACTTATCTGCTCTTGTCTCTTATTCCCTTGGTCCTTGCCTCCCTACCACACCACCAATGATATCTCTTCCACTTGCTCACTTTTCCCACAAACATCTCTGCACATTTTTCAATGTATAATGAGTTGCATGGAAGGTCTTCCCTGAACTAGTCTGCAAGACAATACTTTCTCTTCCGTCCCACATTTTCAAGGCACACTTCTACCATGCTTCCTAGAAGAAATCCGCCAATTAACAATGAATAACCAGAGGGCTTCTTGGCGACTGTTGAAAACAACAACTTTGACTGTGGGTTTATCTATGCAATGTGTTAGTTTGAAAAAGTGGGGGGTAAATTCTAATCTGTACCAATGTGTCATGCACTAACTGGCCCATGTGAACCCTGCTGGCATGCAACAAAAGTTCCCTAATGGGCATTAACATAGCCATAGTCGATATAAACTCTAGTCCCTTGGGACTATGTTAACATGCACTAGGGAACTTTTAGCGCATGCCAGCAGCATCCACACAGGGCAGTTAGCATGTGACACACTAGTAAGCACTGAATTTACACCCAATTGATGTGGACTAATGCATGGTGTAGCTTGTCTATCCTATTTCTTCTCCCTTTTTTGAAACAGCAATTTTCATAAACATTTGGTGAATAACTCTTGACTAGCTGTAGATATGGCACACTTAGATGCTGAGGAATTGCTTCCCCCCAAAAGAGTTTGTGACAATCTGGAAGATCCACAAGAGTTCAAATGCATAAGTGATGCACACCTTTGTAATGACTCCATGATCATAGTGCTCAGCAGGTATAGAACTATTGATTGCAGCCTTGACTTACTCAATTAACTGGTAGCAGCAGAAGATTTTCATCTTCTGATCCCCCTCTAGAGGGGGGAAACATTTAGCAACTTTACCTGTGCAATTAATTAGATCAGGCTGAAGCTCCGGGTAGATATCTTGACTGTTTTTATTAGAATAAATAGCCATACTTTGCTTTTGTCTTACTTTCATTCTCTTGAGTCTGTTGAGCTTAGTTCAAAAATGCACTTAAGGAAAATATCAACTAACTTCATCTAAACATAGTTTGTGTATGTGCATACACTACAAATAACAGATATTAGCAAAGAACATTCCAGAAGCAGTAGTATTGATGAAAGTGCCCCTAGTGAGCAGAAAGTGAATGCTTAATAATTTTCTTCAGAGTTTCATATGCTGTATGTAAGAAGCAAAGATTGGAGGAAAACAATATTTGAGCTTCTTAAAAATTAAATGAAATTTCTATGTGGCTGTGTCTTAATAAACAGAAGTAGACTAAGCCACATTTCATTTATCTGCACAAAATGAGTGCCATTTCAATCAATAAACCCAATAGCAAAGAGTAAGCAATTGTAAGTCTACAGCTGCAAATGTCAAATATAGTAAATTATTAGGAATACATTGACAGAAACTAGATTTGTGCACTTTTTTTTTTTTTAGTGAAAAGTGAATTCTTGCGATAATCAACAGTGACCATAGAGATCATGTTCAAAATTAGCATGCACAATTTTTGATTTTTTAAAAATAAGGAATACTTTTATTCTAAAAACTCGTTACCTAGCAACCGATGAGGTGAAATCATCTAATCCAGGGGTCAGCAACCTTTCAGAAGTGGTGTGCCGAGTCTTCATTTATTCACTCTAATTTAAGGTTTCGCGTGCCAGTCATACATTTGAACGTTTTTAGAAGGTCTCTTTCTATAAGTCTATAATATATAACTAAACTATTGTTGTATGTAAAGTAAATAAGGTTTTTAAAATGTTTAAGAAGCTTCATTTAAAATTAAATTAAAATGCAGAGCCCCCCGGACCGGTGGCCAGGAACCGGGCAGTGTGAGTGCCACTGAAAATCAGCTCGCGTGCCGCCTTCAGCACATATGCCATAGATTGTCTACCCCTGATCTAATCAGAGTAGGGCTCTTTAATGGAAGTATACAGGTCAAACTACATATAGTTCTTTGCATATTCAAAATTGATGCTGTGTATCACAGACGGAGCATGTATAATGGGTTAATGGGGGGGGGGGCTATATTAAGTATAATTCTAATACACTCCCCTTTTCCCCATAGCCTGGCCTACTTCTCTGCAGAAGCACAGTCTAGAGGTCAATCTGTTTAGGACTCTAATTTCCTTTTTTAAAAAGGATTATATAGTTGAACTGCCAAGAGCGCCATACAATTTATTAAGAAATAACATGTACATGTTTATATATAAAATCTGCAACTAGTGTTTGAAGTACTTGCGAAAACTTTTCTTAAACAGCTATTATATGGTAACTCTATTGGTGTGTTCCCACACAGATTTCCCCACTTGTTGCTGTTACATAGCTTTCAGCATGAGGTATATCTTAGTGTACACACACACACACACACACACACACACACTCTGTTCACATAGATCAGGGATCATCAACCTTTGGCACACGGCCCATCAGGGAAATCCGCTGGCGGGCCAGGACAGTTTGTTTACCTGCAGCGTCCGCAGGTTCAGCCGATCGCAGCTCTCACTGGCTGTGGTTCGCCGTTCCAAGCCAATGGGGGCTGCGGGAAGCGGTGGCCAGCACATCCCTCTGCCCATGCCGCTTCCGACAGTCCCCATTGGCCTGGAATGGCGAACCGCGGCCAGTGGGAGCTGCGATCGGCGGAAGCTATGGACGCTGCAGGTAAACAAACCATCCCGGCCCACCAGCGGATTTCCTTGATGGGCCGCGTGCCAAAGGTTGCCGATCCCTGACATACATGATGTCAGTCTCTGCAGCGTGGCTTCGAAGTGTTTTGCCTGTCACTTGGACTCCTTGGAGCCAGAGGAGAATGCCAGACCCGCCAAACCTCTCAAAAATTTCAGCAAAGCAGTCCAGAGATCTCTCAGCCAGCTGCTATTCCAATGCTGGAGTCAACAGTTGGCCAGCTCCTCAGCGTCCAGTAAGATAGTCTGGATCCAAAGTAGCAAAGGCTCTCTGATGCAGCTCTCACAAGTCACATCTTAGTCCTGCATTGTTCAGTCGGTGAGACCACAAGGCTGTCACCAATGCCTATATTTATAACCTTTCCCTACTGAGCTCAGATGATGGAGGTGTGGAACTTACTAGGCTGCTTGCCCTTGATGCTTCTGAGACAGTTCCTGAGTATGCCCAATAATCACATCTCTTCCTCTAGATAACTCTGTGACCTTTTAAGTGCTCTACCTTGCTCTCTGCACATGGTACAGAGACACAGAGGATTCAACAAAAATCTGTCTCCTTCCCACTGTTTCAGTTCCCGCTTTAGACTTAAACTGCTACAGTGCAACCATATGGGTTACACAAGCATAGAATCATAGAAAGGCAGGGACCTCAAGAGATCATCACATCCAGCCCCTCCCGTGCTGAGGCAGCACAAAGTAAATCTACACCATCCCTGAACAGGTTAGATTAACACCTGTCCTAAAAGCCTTCCATGATGGGGATTCCACAACCTCTCTTGAAAGCCTATTCCAAAGATTAACTAGCCTTATAGAAGTCTAGGACTGGAAGGGATGTCAATAGGCGATCTAGTCCAGTCCCCTGCACTCAAGGCTGAACTATGTAATAACTAATCTGTTCTTAAAAACCTCCAGTGACAGAGATTCCACAGCCTTCATAAGCTATTTGTTCCAGTGCTTAACCACCCTGACAGTTAGGGAGTATTTCCTAAGGCCTAACCTAAACCTCCCTGCTCGCAATGCTTCTTGTCCTATCCTCAGAGGTAAAGTAGATCATTTTTTCACCCTCCTTCTTGTAACCTGGGGGGAGGGATAGCTCAGTGGTTTGAGCATTGGCCTGCTAAACCCAGGGTTATGAGTTCAATCCTTGAGGGGGCCTGGGCCACTTAGGGATCTGGGGCAAAATCAGTACTTGATCCTGCTAGTGAAGGCAGGGAGCTGGACTTGATTACCTTTCAGGTTCCCTTCCAGCTCTATGAGATAGGTATATCTCCATATATTTATTTAACAACCGTTTGTGTACTTGAAAACTGTTATGTCCCCTCTGTCGCCCCTTCTCCATACTTAACCCAATTTTTTAATCTTCCCTCATAGGTCATGTTTTCTAGACCTTTAATCATTTTTGTTGCTCTCCTCTGGACTTTCTGCAGTTTGTCCACATCTTTCTTGAAATGTGGCACCTAGAACTGGAAACAATACGTCAGCTGAGGCCTTATCAGTGCAGAGTAGAGTGGAAAAATTACTTCTCCCCTGTCTTGCTCACAACACTCCTGCTGATGTTTGCTTTTTCTTACAACAGTGTTTCACAGTTCACTTATATTTAGCTTGTGATCCACTATGACCCCAGATACTATTTCACAGTACTCCTTCCTAGGCAGTCATTTCCCATTCTGTATGTGCCCCAATGATCCTTTCTAAGTGGAGTACTTTGCATTTGTCCTTATTGAATTTCATCCTATTTACTTCAGACCATCTCTCCAGTTTGTCCAGATCATTTTGAATATTAATCCTATCCTCCAAAGTACTTGCAACCCCTCCCAGCTTGGTATCATCTGCAAACTTTATAAATGTACTCTCTAGGACATTATCTAAATCATTTATGAAGATATTGAACAGAACCGAACCCAGAAATGATCCCTGTGGGACCCCACTTGATATTCCCTTCCAGCTTGACTGTGAACCACTGATAACTACTCTCTGGGAATGGTTTTCCAACTGGTTGTGCACCCGCCTTATAGTAGCACCATCTCGGTTATATTTCCTTAGTTTGTTTGAGAAGATCATGCGAGGTGGTATCAAAAGTCTTACTAAAGTCAAGATATACCACATCTACTGCTTCCCCCTATCTGCAAGGCTTGTTACTCTGTTAAAGAAAGCTATTAGGTTGGTTTGACATGATTTGTGCTTGACAAATCCATTTAACTTATTTTATCTACTACGTGTTTGAAAATTGATTGCTTGATTATTTACTCCATTATCTTTCTGGATACTGAAGTTAAGATGACTAGTCTGTAATTCCCTGGGTTCTCCTTATTCCCCCTTTTATAGATTGGCACTACATTTGCCCTCTTCCAGTCCTCTGGAATCTCACCATCTTCCATGAGTTTTTGAAGGTCCTCGCCAAAAGATTTCCTCAGTCAGTTCCTTGAGTATCAGAGAATGTATTTCATCAGGCCCTTTTGACTTGAAGACCTCTAACTTGTCTAAGTAATTTTAAACTTGTTCTTTCCCTATTTTAGCCTCAGATGCTACTTCATGAACTGGTGTTCATTGTGTTAGATGTCTAATTGCTATCGACCTTTTGGTGAAAACTGAACCAAAGAAGTCATTTAGCACTTCTGCCATTTCCACTTTTTCTGTTAGTCTCTCCCCACTCCCCCCACTTGGTTGAGTAATGGTCCTACCCTGTCCTTGGTTTTCCTCTTGCTTCTAATGTATTTGTAGTATGTTTTCTTGTTACCTTCTGTCTCTAGCTAGTTCAATCTCATTTTGTGCCTTTGCCTTTCAAATTTTGTCCCTACATGCTTGAGTTGTTTGTTTATATTCATTCTTCGTAATTTGTCCTAGTTTCTGCTTTTTGTAGGATTCTCTTTTGAGTTTCAAATAATTGAATATCTTCTGGTTAAGACAGGGTTATCTATAATTCCCGCAGTCCTTTTTTTGGTCCTCTTTTTAAAGATAGGTACAACGTTTGCCCTTCTCCAGTCCTCTGGAACCTCACCTGTCCTCTGAAGATACTTAAAGAACTATTGAAGCTATCTTAGGATGAATTTCATCAGGCCCTACCAACTTGAATAATCTAACTTATCTACATATTCTTTAACCTCTTCTTTCCCTCTAGTTGTTAACAACCTTTTTAGTTCAGACTGAACCAAAATAGGCATGAAACATATCAGCCTTTTTGATGTCATCAGTTATTTGCTCTCCTGTCCCACTAAGTAGAAGACCTACACTTTCCTTTGTCTTTCTCTTGCTCCTGATGTACTTAAAGAACCTCTTCTTATTGCCTTATGTCCCTTACTAGGTTTAATTCATTTTGTGCCTTAGCCTTTCTGATTTTCCCTACTTGTTGATCAACTTGTCCATATTTTCACTTCTTGTAGGATTCATTTTTTATTTTCAGGTTGTTAAAGAGCTCCTGATGGAGCCATATTGGCCTCTTACTATTCTTCCTGTCTTTCCTTCACATTGGAATAGTTTGCAGTTGTCTTTTAATATTGTCTCCTGGAGAAACTGCCAGCTCTCTTGAAATCCTTTTATCCCTTACATTTTCTTCCCATGGATCCATACCTACCAGCTCTCTGAGTTTGTTAAAGTCTGTTTCTTTGAAGTCCATTGTTCTTATTCTTCCTTTGCTTAGAATCATGAAATCAATCAGTTCATGATCATTTTCACCTAAATTGCCTTCCACCTGGAGATTTGCAACCAATTCCTCTCTGTTGGTCAGAATTGAATTTAAAATGGCTGTCTCCCTGGTTACTTTCTCCACCTTCTGAAACAAAAAGTTGCCCCAATACATTACAAGAAATTTTGTGTTTTTCCTTATTTTCCAAGAGATATCTGAGTAGTTAAAGTCCCCCATTACTACCAGGTCTTGTGTCTTTGGATATTTCTGTTGTTTGTTGTAGAAGTACCTCACCCATCTCCTTTTCCTTATTTAGTGGTCTATAGTAGACCCCTATCATGACATCATTCCTATTTTCCCTCTTATCTCTGCCCAGAGATTTTCAACTGATCTGTCTCTCACCTCCTCCTGGACCTCCAAACAAGTGATTAAATTCTTGATTGTATAATGCAACACCTCCTGTTTTGCAACTTATTTCTTCCAGTCTTTAAAAAGCACTTCATTGAGCTAAATAGTGTACAGCTCAAAAAGATCCACTAGGACTAATATTTAAAATCAATGTCAACTACTTGTCAAACTTCTTAAAATTTCCATTTTCTTCTTACCCCTTCATGCTCTCGATAATAACACTATATTCTGCAGTAAGTAAAATGGACTACTTCACTATCCCATCATATACTGTACTTGTGCTAAGCTTTCATATATACTTTTCATAACTTGCTGCTTAAAAATCTCTCAAACTCTTTACCTTAGTGCAAATTATATGAAAGGTTTCTATTGTCTCAAGTTTTTATTGCATCTTGGGGTATGTCTACACTACGGGATTAATCCGAATTTAGATAATTCGAATTTGGGAAACAGGTTGTATAAATTCGATTGTGCGCGGCCACACTAAGCACATTAATTCGGTTTTTAAGCACATTAATTCGGTGGTGTGCGGCCACACTACCCCATTTATTTTAACCACATTAATTCGGTGGTGTGCGGCCAAGCTAACCCTAATTCGAATTAACAAAATCGATTTAGGCGCTACTCCGCTCGTCGAGGTGGAGTACAGAAATCGATTTAAAGCACCCTTTAATTCGAACTAAATGGCTCTGTAGTGTGGACGGGTGAAGGGTTAATTTGAATTAACGCTGCTAAATCCGAATTAATCCCGTAGTGTAGACCAGGCCTTGGATTGAATGCAAAGGATACTTCTGCTTGTTGACAGTATAGCTAGATCTAGTGTAAAAGTCGCAGATTCAAAGGTAGCTTTCTGAATTTTTGGCATGTGAAATTTTGATGATGTTCATCACTGCTGCCACCCACCTGTAATATTGCACATCACTTTCTTTGTGTTCTCACAATTATTTCACAAGGCAATACTAAAACCACTTCCCTACTCTTTGAAATGTCATAGAAATATAGCCAGTAAAACAGAAAGAAGCTTTGTTTAAAATAACCTGAGCAATCTTGAGACAACTAATGTTGTATTATTTTTTAATGAACTAACCCTAGAGCAAATCATACAGGAAGAGAGTAAGTTTTGAAGGCCCTTGAGCACAATGACTACTTTTCAAATGTATCCTACCTACAGAAACATGACTCTGAAAAATAAATGTCTGATCTTCACAGTGAAAATGTATATGTTCATTATCTGTCAAAAAGTCTCACTACTTGCTTCACCTGTGAGTCTACAAACTCCACTGTGTTTGAACCTGAGTGAATGTTGCATAGACGGTCTTCTGCTGTTTTGACTTCCAATCTCAGTTGACATTTAGGCCACATTTTCAAAAATGCTTTTCAAAAACATGTGTGTGTTTGCATGGCATGACACCCACCCCCAACTGTACATGTTCAACCTGCATGTGCATATGCAAAATGAGACATTTTAGCATGTGCATGCATCCTAGATGCAAGTTTATAGGCCAAACTGAGGACCAATTGACAAACTCCATAGCTCAAATCCAATAATTTAAAGCAATTTGTTTCTTTAATTATTAATAGAGCTAGGGGTAACTTTTGGGCTGAGACTTTTTCGGCAAAAAGTTCAGACTAGGCAGTACTGAAACATTTTCATGAATTTGTTGGTTTTGCCAAATTTTCAGTTAAAAAAACAAACAAAAACCCTTCCATAAAAATCAATGTTTTGTTTCAACATTTTTGAAACAAAACATTTTTGGTTCAAAATTACTTTGATTAAAATGTCCATTTTAATAACCTATATCAAATGTTTTAAAATGATCAGGATCGAAACAAAACGTTTCAGCTTGTAAAAATGAAGCACTTTGACCCAAAACAATTTTTTAACTTCCTGATTTGCTAAAAATGTTGTTTATGCTTTGACCAAAACCAACTTTCCCCCTGTATTTTTGTTAATTGCCAGCAAAATGAAAAATCCACTATTTGCCCAGTTCTAATACTATTAACTGGCTGGTCTGTTCATAGTCCACTCCACTCTTTCTCCAAAAGCAAAAAACCAATATAAGAGAGAATAAAATACTCTGACAGGTAAAATGAAAACCAAGGTTACCAAAATATATTTTAGATTTAATTTAAAGCCATGGGTGGACATGTCTGCATATGTGTATACTGTATATGAATTGTTATATATGTGTGTGGGTATATGTATGTGTGTATGTGTGTGTGTGTGTGTATATATATATATATATATATATATAGTGCTACTATTAGAGTTTTCATTCTGTGTTTTTTGTAGTTATTTTTTCCATGGCTGTATCTTTACATGGTGATGAGTTCTCCTCTCGGGAAGTTAGCAGGGTTGACAAAATAGCTAATAAATCTGAGGTCAACAGGGCTGTAGACAGCAAAGTACATAAGCACTGGAAGGATCACCAGTCACAGAATGTTGCAGATCTAGGAACTGTCAATACAGAGTATGAAAAATGCAAACAAAATAAAACTAGGAGAAGTTCCAGATCATTTTTCAACTTGTTGAAGCAATTTTTCAAATCAACATATTTCTGGCCTAGTGTGGAAGACATGTTATATTTAGGGCTTGATCCTGCTACCATTCATCTCAATGAGAGACAATCTCTTATCGACCTGAATGGTGCAGGATTCAAGTCCTCAATGAATATATTACCAAATATAAAACAAACTGCATGGCTGTGTGCACAGTACATATCTGTATTTCTTGTGTCAAAAATTCACGTTTAAACCTTACCATGTATTAGAGTTAGGTACAGATGGTTAGTGGCTGACTATATATGAGTTGTCTAAAGCCTGCTTAGTTCCTAATCCTCCTAGTCCTTTTAATTAGTGGACCAACTGGCTAGTAAAGTTCAGTTTGTTCACCATCCACTCAGGTCCTAGTTACAAGAAAAAATATTCTTCCAAAGAATTTTTTCTGGCACTAAACTGAGTTATGTGAAGAAATTTGGGGGCAGATCTTCAATCTATATAAATTACTATGATTCAATGTCAATGGAACCATACTGATTTATATGAGGTGGAGGATCTTGCTGCATTATATAATATGGTTCTTTTAATACTGGGGAAAGAGTTGAAGGAGAAAAGGTACTCAGAAGGTCAAGTATGGTAGAAAGCTGACTTGCTGAAGGTATAAATCTCCCATAGGACATAGTCTTCACTTGTCTGATGCTGTTGGAAACACACAACTCCTCAAATTATTATGAGGGAGAGCTATAGAGCTAAAAGCTGGGACTGCTGCACTAGGTGGGGAGTGGGTAAAATGAGCTGGGACCACCTTTTACCCTTTGCATCCAGATCTGGGCAGGGGAGCCCTCCCACGCTCTGCAGATACTGGGATTCAGGTGGTGTCTCCCTCCCTCCCATACATGTGGCCTTTGGGGAAAACTAGAGAAGAGCCAGCCAGAGACTCCAGCAAATGGGAACAGAAACAGCCAAAGCAGGGATGTCTAGACATTCCAGTAAAAACTGTAGAAAGTTCTGACTTCCTTTGTCCTGGGCTGATTGGCTGTTTGGTCCAACCCTCCCCCTTCTCCCTCAGTCGCTTCACTCTACATCAACTCCTGTCCCTGTCTCCTCTTATCTCCTTTCCCCTTTCTGTCCATTTAGCTGATGCCAGTTCAAATCATGGAACTTGACATTTGCTGCCATCACACTATTCCTTCTGCTTCGTTATTCTACCCCCACCCTGTGCCTTGTCTATGTAGATTGTAAGCTCTCTGGGGCAGCGACTATCTGTCTCTATACAGTGCTTAGCTCAGTGGGGCCCCACCCTTGACTGGTCCTTAGGCACTACCATGTAAATGTGATTAATAATAATGGATACATCAAGAAGACTACTAAAGAAACGATCCCTTTTTGGAAAAGGCCTATGCTATAAGGCTATTGTGAAGAATCCGTGTTCTGTAGGCACTGCACACATAAGGTCCTACCTCTCCCTTAAGGATGTTTTGAAGACCCTTTCTGAGCATTAGCAGCCCAAGTTGGGAGTTAAGAGGATGGTTGGTGTGATGGGAGATATGTACACTACCCAGGGAATGAAAGGGTTAACGTAGGCCTGAAAGGCCAGTCAACCCCCCTGGTTGCTCCTGGAGAGTTGGCCACGTCCAATTAAAGAATAATCCTAGAGGGGAGGGAGTGTGTGGCTTATATAAAGAAAGGAACCCTGAAGCAGAAAGAAGGTGCCGAAAGTGAGTAAGTGAAGAATTCTGCAGTCACTCTCTGGGTACTAGGGAATAAATACACTGGGGGAAGTTGGCCCTGGAATCCTTTTTTTGTGAGAAGAGAAGGCTAGTAAGAAGCTGAGAGATATGGAGCAGGGTCTGCTGGTCAGCTCTGGTACAAGAGCAGGATCTTAACTTCCTGAGAGACCCTTGGGCAGTGTTCAGCTGAGGAACTATGTAAGGGAGACTTAGAGGGATGAACTGTTAAGTCTGAGGGTTATGCAGCATGGTTGTAGCCATGCTGGTCCCAGAATACTAGAGAGACAAGGTAGGTGAGATAATATCTTTTATTTGGCCAACTTCTGTTGGTGTAAGAGACAAGCTTTCACAGCGCTCTTCTTCAGGCCTGAGGAGGGTAGAATCAGGGTTACTTCGTACTCTTGTTTTGGAATTTTTTGTTGTGGGAATTCTAAGAGAAAGCCTTGCAAGTCCTGATACTGAAAGAAGGGAGAATTTAGAGGCTGCTGACAGGTTTGATAGGAAGTCCAGGTAGGGGGAAGCAAGAGGTTGGTGAAATAAAACTTGCATGTCCTAGGGCCCCTGGACTAGAATCTAGTATAGACAGTGGCTCTGGGTTCTCTTACCAGCATGAAGCTCCCACAGAGGGGGATATGGATTTCTGGAATCACTGAGAAAATGGTGTAGGACCACTGGACACAGAATCTTAATCAGCAACCTGGACAGAAGGCTAAGACACTTCTTTTTGTTGGACTTTAGTCCCACCTCTTCCGAGGCACCAAAGTGTGACCTGGCTGAGTTGTGACAAGAGACCACTGTGGGGTCAGAGTAGCTGTTGGCAGGGGCTGCTAGAGCAGAAGTAGCTGCTCCATCACACCAGTCATCAGGGGCATGCCAATGACGAATCCACTTTCTACAGTTGGATTGTAGTTCAGAGATTTTCAGTTCTTCATTACGGGATCTGTTTCTAGGTGGTTTGCCTGGGTAGATATAGGTCTTAACCCAGCAAAGCAAGTGATTAATTACGAAGCAAGTGATAGTCCCACTGACTACAAATAAATTACGAATGTAGTTAAGTGCTTTGCCGGATTAGGGCCTTCTTTTGAAACCCAGGATGTGACTGCTTCTTTTAAATTGAACTGCCTTTTCTACAACAGTGTCAGGTTAATTCCTTCTTGCCTTAAACTGAGGTACGCTGTCAGATGAATGTTACATTATGTGCTTAACAGGTTTCTATTACAAAGTCTGTAACGCAGGTGAACACAGAAAACCAGTACCCTGCTTACAGTGATGCATTCAGATCCTTAAAGCAGGAAAGGATCAGAAGGAATGAAGGGTGAGGAGGAATTAGGATAATGGAGATGAGTAAACTTGAGGAGAAAAGATAGTCTTTAACTTAACCTTTTCATACCCCTGAAGGCTTGAGTTTAGTGAAAGGTTCCAAATGGTTCTCATTTTGACCAGTCTGATGTGTACCTTGAATTTAGAGTATCAGTACATTTTCAGCGCCTCAGATAATGATCCCTTTCCCAGGATCATTCTCCTAACTCAGTTGCCTGGGTGTGACTGGACCTCCTCTTTTCCCAGCAATTCAAAGCCTCCTTAATGGTGCCTATGCCATCTCATGCTCAGACTTCGGATTCATATCTGTTCAGGAGCTATTCACACAACAGAATTCAAACAAGCTTTTGTATACAGTCAATACGAAATAGACGCGCACACACACTAATGTTCCTTCAAAATAATTTATTCTGCTTGAAAATAAATTGTATCAGTTTTAAGAGAATCAGAGACTGATTACTATGACTGATAATACTAATGACTGGTGGTCATGATTAGACAAGACCATTTCCTGTTGTGATTATTTGGGCACTGAATATGCAAAGATTACTACTATTCTAAAATGAAGTTAACATCAGAAAAAAAAATCTTGAGGGGCTTCTCCCAGGAGCAAAACATATACACTTTGAGAGATTCCCATTAATTTCAATGGGTTTTGGATCAGGTGGGAGGATAGGTGGTATTTAGATCTTCATGTCTATTCATAATATGCGTTTATCTTCATATCATGATCTTAAAGGCTTAATCCACAATCTGGGCTTTAGGTGCCTAAATCCCTTTTAGGCACTACTGTGACCCACTAAGCCTGTGTGTGATGCTTTTTCGGGTCATCCAGAACTGTAAGTCATCTTGTTACTCCTCTGCCTCAGTGCGTGAGAAATTTGCTGCTACTAAACTGTGTCGCAGCTTCCTGATGCTCCAATTTGTTAGCCAGGCCAACCAACTCCTCAGGCGTCTACCAGCCTTTTCCTTGCTTTGCAGGTCATTCTTGGTGCCCCTGGTTCCCAAACTCTCCAGAGTATCTGCTTGCAGCATCCAGCCCTTGTCACTGGATGCCCACAGAAATACCAAGTCTGCTGTCTCCAAAGAGACTGAGTGTGCACCAGCTTACTGAGCTGAGGATGCCCAGCTAAGTTTAGTATAACAGCACTGAGCAGAATCGTTAGTAAAACAAGAACAGATATTGAAGTGATACTAAGCAGAGATAATAGAAACAGAAAATGGTTACAAACAAACAAGTATAACATGCCTCCAAGCTTTGCCTAAAGTAGTTTTCTCTCCTCAGTGTTGCCAACCCACATGGTTGGGGATCTACCATTCAAAGAGTACTGACCTTTTCTTCCTCAGTGATGGATAAGAAACCCTTTTGCTTCTCCTTATATTTCCCAAAGTTAATTGTCTTTATCTCAAGAGTCAGGATGGCCCTTGGCGTTCAGACTGTGTGGTGTCCATCAGTGTATTGACACCAAGCTGTTTCCTCATCCTCAATACTAGTGTTTACATCAGATGCAAATAAATTGCCCATTGTTTCTGGCATCACCATGCTCAATTTACCCTACAGACACTGGCAAACAGTCAAATCAACATTCCTTTGTCTAGGACAAAATGTTTTATCAACTTTTCCCCCAAAACATATTTTAGGAACATATTTCCAGCACATGTCATTACTGTCATAGTGTGATGAATGTACTGGTGTCACCAGCTTTCATTTGATACTTCACATGATACTATTTACAATTAAATACTACGAGAGCAATGAGTTAGGTGTAGTAAGTGCATCAGGCCTGATGAGTTGCTGACTGAGCAGTGAACCACCAAAGGACCTCTGTGTCTCACTCTGTTCAGCTTCTGTCTAGCTGTGTAAATACATACATCCGTGCTGTAAAATTTCACTATATGCCTAATTTTCTGTCTCTGGGCGTGCTCGCTGTTGCCTCAGGTAGGTGTCCAGACACTTATTTGATGCTTAAGCCCCAGTGTCATCTTCGAACCAGGTCAAGATAGGCATTGCCTCATCTATCTTGCTTGAAGGGCCCAATCTGGAAGGTGTCTCCACACAAAACAGCCAGGTGGGAGGAGCTATCCCCTATAATCTTTGGCCCAGGGGTTAGCACACTCACCTGCATTGTGGGAGACCCCAGTTCAGTTCCTGCCTTTGTCTAATGAGAAGAAATTTGAATGTGGATTTCCCGCCTCTTTCGTGAGTGCCCTAACGGTTAGATTATGTGATATTCTGATGCGAGGGTCTCAGTCTCTCCAATTAGAGTTGTTTCACTTTGTATTAAATATTAATTGGGCCAGAGAACGACTGAGAATTGCTCCCTAGCTCACTGGTTAGGGCACTCACTCACCTAAGAAATGGGGAACACTGTTCAAATCTCTCCTCTTAATCAGAAATGGGAATTGACCTGGGGTCTCCCACATCCTGGGTGAGTACGTAACCCCTGGGGTGAAGGTTATAAGGGAGGCTCCTTCCCCCTCAACAACGTGTTGTGTGGAGTTAGGTGTGCACTGAGGTCATTCTTGCAAAAAACAGCTTGGGTGCCTGACTCCAGGAGAGGCGTCCCAGCTGTCGATTGTGAGCAGAGATAGGTGCTTTCTTCTAGTTGGGATTAAGGTGTGCCTAACTCCCTGAGAGGTGTGGGGTTTAGGGCACATGCCTCTCACCAGTATCTCCTGTTGGCTAACATAGGCAGCTCCCTGCCTACCATGCTAGTTCTTGTGAATCCTATTCTTAGGTGTCTCTGGCCCCGTGCATTGTATAGGGAGCCTAGGAACCTAACTCAGGGTTCATGGATTCTACTGGGTGGTTAGGCACCTAACAGTTAGGCAGTGCAATACTCTGCATTGCAATGCCTATGTCACTTTGTGCATCAGGGCCAAAGAACCATGCCTGACTAACCTAATTGCCTTCTATGAGGAGATAATTGGGTCTGTGGATGAGGGGAAAGCAGTGGATGTGTTATTCCTTGACTTTAGCAAAGCTTTTGATACGGTCTCCCACAGTATTCTTGCCAGCAAGTTAAAGAAGTATGGGCTGGATGAATGGACTATAAGGTGGATAGAAAGCTGGCTAGATCGTCGGGCTCAACGGGTAGTGATCAATGACTCCATGTCTAGTTGGCAGCCGGTTTCAAGCAGAGTGCCCAAGGGTCAGTCCTGGGGCTGGTTTTGTTCAATATTTTCATTAATGATCTGGAGGATGGCGTGGACTGCACTCTCAGCAAGTTTGCAGATGACACTAAACTGGGAGGAGTGGTAGATACGCTGGAGGGTAGGGATAAGATACAGAGGACCTAGACAAATTAGAGGATTGGGCCAAAAGAAACCTGATGAGGTTCAACAAGAACAAGTGCAGAGTCCTGCACTTAGGACGGAAGAATCCCATTCATTGTCACAGACTAGGGACCGAATGGCTAGGAAGCAGTTCTGCAGAAAAGGACGTAGGGGTTACAGTGGACGAGAAGTTGGATATGAGTCAACAGTGTGTCCTTGTTGCCAAGAAGGCTAGCGGCATTTTGGGCTGTATAAGTAGGGGCATTACCAGCAGATCGAGGGACGTGATCGTTCCCCTCTGTTCAACATTGATGAGGCCTCATCTGGAGTACTGTGTCCAGTTTTGGGCCCCACACTACAAGAAGGATGTGGAAAAATTGGAAAGAGTCCAGCAGAGGGCAACAAAAATGATTAGGGGTCTGGAGCACATGACTTATGAGGAGAGGCTGAGGGAACTGGGATTGTTTAGTCTGCAGAAGAGAAGAATGAAGGGGGATTTGATAGCTGCTTTCAACTCCCTGAAAGGGGGTTCCATAGAGGATGGATCCTAGACTGTTCTCAGTGGTACCAGATGACAGAACAAGAAGTAATGGTCTCAAGTTGCAGTGGGGGAGGTTTAGTTTGGATATTAGGAAAAACTTTTTCACTAGGAGGGTGGTGAAGCACTGGAATGGGTTACCTAGGGAGGTGGTGGAATCTCCTTCCTTAGAGGTTTTTAAGGTCAGGCTTGACAAAGCCCTGGCTGGGATGATTTAGTTGGGAATTGGTCCTGCTTTGAGCAGGGGGGTTGACTAGATGACCTCCTGATGTCCCTTCCAACCCTGATATTCTATGATTCTAACCCAATATTGTAGGGTCCTGACTGCTTGCTTCGAAGTAAACTCAACTTCAAATAAAATCAATGGGAGTATAAGGCACTTCTCAGAAGCATGCAGGGCTGGATTTGCAAAGGTAGTTAGGTACCTACAGATGCATTCAGGCATCTAATGAGATTTCTCAAAGGCACAAGGGAGATGGGACTCAGCAACATGCAGAATCTGACACAAACTAGCATTTAAGTTTGAAAATGAAAAATATGTTCTGGTTCCACAATATCAATTAAAAGTTGACGATAATTTTAGGTTTAGCTTCATTTTCAGAATGAATGAGATTGAGGAAGATGCTCACCTATTTTCAAGTTAACATTTAGTGGTTCTGATCTTCTAAATTAGGGCATAAAAGACTTCATAAGAAGCCTTTCTATCTGACCTACTGAGAAAAGTGTTAATAAGCAGCAATCAATCCATCAGCCAACAAATGGTTTTATTTTCACTGAGTGCAGATCTGATGCTTAAAGGGGAAATGGATAATTAAGACTTCATGTTTCAAAATATTAAATATTGATTTGTAGACATTTAGCAGCAGGCATACAGCTCTCTTGAGGGATGGCAGCAACTATCTAAAAGATTATAAAAGGTTTTAGCTCTCCTTGTAGAATTTAGCATTTATTTTTTATTTAAAATTTATGAAATGAGAGTAAAATAGCTCAGGAAGTAACATCTATCTCCGAGCGGGTGTTGTCATTGCCCTGTGCAGCTATTCAGAGTCAAAATGGATGTGTCTTTTTAGGTTTGTATTGGCTTCTAGTTTATTGAAGTGTCAGAAGGTTTATAAGCTCTTCAACTCCAGTTTTGATTGTTTTATCCAACTACTGTCACTCCTTATCAGTATTAAAGGCAGAAATCAAATGGAGGGACCCACGGGAGGTGGAGTTTGAAACATAACTCTCTTCTGTCACTGTTATAAGCCATGCCACCTCTGTTCATGGCAAAATATCCACAACAAGGTAATGAAGTGAGTTTTATATTGGCCCAATTTGTTTGTGTTAAACAAAGGCATTTTCTCATTTTAGTAGTATGTGATTTTTACCTGCCCCGTCCTTTCTTCATGGCTAAGAAAATTGCTGAAAGTTGTGCTTGACAGCCTCAGTTAATTCAGAAGATTTTCAGCTTTCAAAGAATTTCCAATATTAAAACATGCTTTGTGTATTTCTGTAGTACTGCGATAGAGCCCAATAATGGAGTCATTTGGAAGTACTGTCGATGTTGACATTAAAGGAAAAAGAATCAACGTCCAGGAGAAAAGATGAACTTTAAAAATGGCTCAGCATTTAGTGGAAGAGCTAGGATAGGTACCATGAATCCATTCATCTGGAACCTCTTTCAGAGTTGACTTGTCTGCCAAAATGGCAACACAATACTGAGTAAAATTGGGAGATTTGCTAACTGTACGTTGATGGCTCCATTGACAAATCTTTGGAAGAATGAACAGCTGATGCATTTTTGTTCAAGGTAAAACTTAGTTCTTTAGCGAGTATTTTTTAGAAAGTTTTGTGTGCTAGAAACTGACACATTTTCAGTCCATTTTGTTTTAACAGGTATATTCAATTTACAGCCTAAATGACACATCTTCTGTCCTTCACAAATAGCTGTTTTTAAGTTTACCAGATCCACTTCAGAATGCAGAATCACTAAGTGTAAGCAAAATGTGTTTTACCATTGGATCAGTTTATTAGCATTTTAAAAATGCATTTTACTGTACCAACAACAGCAGTACGTAGGGGAGAGGGAGAGGAAACAGGAAAAAAAATTGACTCTGTGTGTGTGTGTGTGTGTGTGTGTGTCTAGTTGTGTAGAGCTTATTCTAGGTTCTGCATCATTTTCATGTCAAAGTTTCTCATCATAAGTTTTTTGTGTACTGTGGTGTACAGCTTTTTGTAAAGCTGTGGTGTTTTGTGTTTTTTTTTATTTGTGCTTATTTGACTTTTAGCTAACAGCTTGTTGGATGGGCACATTTTATAAACAAAAATAAAAGGGCTTGGTCCTGCTGAGGAGGTTGCAAGCTACTCGGTGTTGATGGTGCTTCGTGCCTCTCAGAGATTACACCTACAACTCATACAACCAGCCCTTATGAATTTATCTGTTTCTCTTATACACAGAATCCAAGAAAACCTCCAAAATATGTGACCGAGTTTATATTCCTTTCAGCTCTCTAAAGGAAATGTTAGTTTCCCTCTAAGACCTGCCAGATGATCATGTGATTAAATATGAATCTGCATTCCTTTCTGACACTTCTGAAATGCTAAGTGTTGTATTCAGAAGATAATGCCCCCTAAAGAGGGGAAAATATGGCACATTGAATAATGTATACTTCATTTACAGTTTGGAGTCTTATCCAACTACTGAGGATGATACTTCTTCCAGTCATAATACTGATTATATACAGAGTTGTAACTACATTTTAAAATAGAACAACTAAATGATACATTCAAAATAATTCATGGAGAGGAAATAGATGTATTTCAGCATGGGAGAATATTTATGCATTATTTAATAGCAATAAAGTTTGAATTTATACATTATGCAAATGTCATAATCAGGAAAATGAAAACTTGGACTGCTGCAACATCTTTAAATTTACCATTAGGTACTTATTTGTGCATAACATTTAATACTGAACAATGTTTCAGTATGTCTCTTGAAAAGTTATTTGAGATTAATAGGGTATTAAAAAATGCTGCCTTGATGCTGTTTGATAAATGTATAGACAAGTGTAAGGACTCCAATGATGACTTAAATAAAATCCACTTTTGAAGATGAGTCATGACGTCTTTACACATTGTTCACACTTCACATTCTGATTTCTGCTCCCTCCCTCCCCCCCCCGGCCCCACACACAGGCAAAAGAAAAAGACCTAAATTATAGCTTTCCACAGCCGTAGTTTGTTAAAACGTCAACAAACATGTGTCAAAGCCATCAAAACTAGCAGGCCCTACCATATAAAACTAAAGCAGGTTCTCCCCTCTTATCTGTAAGAATATTGGGCTCCTGCTTGTGTGGGTTTTGTTCTGTTTCAGGAGAGGAAGGATAGTCCAGGGGTTAAGACAGTGGTGGGCAACCTGCAAGCCGCACATGGCCCGTCAGGGCAAGCTGCTGGCAGGCCCCCAGACCGTTTGTTTACATTTGCACAGCTGCCCGCAGCTTCCAGTGGCTGCAGTTCCTGCAGCTCCCATTGGCCGGGAATGGCGAACCGTGGCCACTGGGAGACCGGGCCGGCTCCAGCCTTTTTGCCACCCGAAGCGGTGAAGCGGGAAAAAAAAAAAAAAAAGATAAAGCCGCGATCGGCAGCACTTCGGCAGTAGCTCTGCCCGCCACTTCATTCTTCGGCGGCAGGTCCTTCACTCCGAGAGGGACTGAGGGACCCGCCGTCGAAGACCCGGATGTGCTGTCCCTTTCCATTGGCCGCCCCAAGCACCTGCTTCCTTGGCTGGTGCCTGGAGCCGGTCCTGCTGGGAGCTGCAGGCAGCCATGCAAATGTAAACAAATGGTCTGGCGGCCCGCCAGTAGCTTGGTCTGGTGTCCCGCGGGCCACAGTTTGCCCACAACTGGGTTAAGGCACTAGCCTAGGGCTTTCTAGACATTCCTTTCTCCACCATAGGCTTCCCATGTAACCTTTGGCAACTCACCTAGCCTCTATGCCTCAGTTTCCCCGTCTGTGTAATAGCCCTGCTCTACAGAATAGGGGAGTTGTGAGGATAAATACATTAAAGATTGTGATGCACTCAGATACTACAGTGGTACCAGGGCTAGATAAATACCTTAGACAGGGTACAGCTCCCACCTCAAGCCATCCTGCTTTGGAATCCTATCTGCTCAGATCTATATTTAAATTTAATTGCATTTCACTGGAATATTTTGGCACCACATTTTCTATGTAACAACTTAGTGTGTATTTTTTTTAGAGCTAGTGTAACGCAGTTACTGTGCTGGTTGGGTCTGTGTTTCTGTCATCCACAGACAGCCCCAAAGGGGGAAGACCCCTGACCAGAAAGTAACACTTGTCATTATTCCAGGGACTCTTCTTGTAGGCTAGCACAGCAGGAAAGACTGCAGGGTCATGCAACAGTACTGTTTCTTGTTCTGGCTCTTCCATTCTTTCTCACTTTCACTTTCTGTGTTCCTCTATGACTGACTTTGTTTTAACGACTCCTGCACCCTATCTATTCTAGCTGTGCACTGACTTGTAAGTCCCTTATAACCACAGTGTCTGAGTGTCTCGCAGACAATGAATTCCTCCTCACATCGCCACCTCTGAAGTAGAGTATTGTTGTTCTCAGCTTATAGATGGGGAACTGAGTCACAGAGATTCAGCGACTTGCCCAAGGTAATGTAGTAAAACTGTGGTACAGTTGGGCATTGAACACACATCTCTAAAGCCTCAGTCCAATCCCTTAACCACACAAGCATCCTTCTCCAGTCACCCTGATGTGGCATCACCTTTGACCTTTTTACCTCTTAATTCCCATCCCGCTAAGGAGTGCCAGGAGAGGAGGGGGAATTGACAGAGCTTGTGAAGTGAAAGGAAAAACTGGAGTGTATAGGGTGCCCCCTCTATTCTCCCATTTGCCTCTTAGACAAAGTTCTCTTACCCCACACCCAGCCACCCAGGAGCATACCTGTCTAACCTCAGGGTGTAGGCCAAGAACCAGGTATTTTTGGGATATCTTGGACCTTTGAGCCATCCTCTAAGATCTGTGTTCTGCAGCTGCAAAAGTGATATTGCATAGAATACAGGAAGAATGTATAGTAGGACCCACCTCTCTAAACAGTTCTCAAGCTTTCAAGTCTGGAGGGGATTGTGTTTTTTCCTGATTAAAAAACCCTTCATTTGTCTTTGGTCCATTTCTTCTTTGTCCATATTGCAACTATAAATTTTGGGGATAGGAGTGTGGGAAGGAGCCAAGTTTAAAATCTCAGGCTTTCCAATTTCCTATTGCAGGCAAATATACTCTGGAGGGAATGGAAGTTGGTGAGGGGATGATCTGGTTGTAATAGAGGCAGATAGGCCACACCTCATCATCTCCTCTCCCCAGGTATAGCTCCTGCTTCACCTACTAGCAGGAAGGCTGAGAGCCCAAGAAACTCCCTCACTGAGAAATCATCTCTGTCTGCTTCTCCCATTTCAAATTGCCTTGTCTGAGTCCTCAATTCACCAGTTGAGAAACAGAGATAATAGAGAGTTGTATGTGTGTTCTTTGCAGCAGAGGAGGAGTTAGACTTCCCCCTTACTGCAATCAGCACAGCTCTCTTCAGTCTGCTTTCAGTGTGCATATCTATGGCATAAAACCCGTAAGTGGCACTAATTAAAATCCCTGTTGGGCATCTCAGCGAGAACAAGAAGTGAATAAGCAGAGACCGAGCTACCTTCTTACTTTCTAGAGGTGGCCCATTAATGTCAGAATGGAGGCACATAAATGGGGTAGTGTAGGAAAACCTGCACTCTGATTCCCTGTTGTACCAGTTGTGTGACTAAAAGAATAATCATAGTCAGGTGTCATCAATCCAGCACTTCTCATAATCACTAAATTCACATAACTGCTGAGAAACTCAGGATAGCTCTTACTGTGATGCTGGCACTTGAACAAATTTTGGGCACACACCAATTTGAAATCAGTCCCCAGCCTGGAATTTCCACTCTGCAAGAGTGTTCCAGAAATGATTACCTTTTATGGTAGAGTGGATGTAACGCTGCTTTTTTTCTTCTGTCAGGAAGACACTGCCAGTTCTTCCTCTATAACAAGAAGGTGTAATTCAACCACTACAATATGTGCCAGGCTAAAAACTGGAATGCAAGAGCTCATCCTAAAACACATCTGCAAAGAATACTGCTAATTTTCAGAGTACAAAATAATGCTTAAACTCATGTTTGAATATTAACTATTCTTTACAGCATTTTAAGCCCTGGTTGTGGCATAGCTGTGGCAAGGCAGATGTGGAGGGGAGAGACAGCAGAATGCCTCCGGGGTTACTGAGTGTACAATAGCATCTGCATCATGTGCCAGCCATGGCCCATCTGATGTAAATGTGGGCAGCAGGACTGTAAAGACAGGTGTCATGTTACTGGAATGGAAGCTTTATGCAAATGAGATGTAGTGTTCTTATGGCAGTGGTATTACTAATGCCTGTTGATGCAAAAGCCATTCTGTTACATGCCTATGAGAGTCCTATGTTAATGCCTGTGTATGCACTGCTACAGACTAGGGACCAAATGGCTAGGAAGCAGTTCTGCAGAAAAGGACGTAGGGGTTACAGTGGATGAGAAGCTGGATATGAGTCAACAGTGTGCCCTTGTTGCCAAGAAGGCTAACAGCATTTTGGACTGTATAAGTAGCAGCATTGCCAACAGGGACGTGATCATTCCCCTCTATTCGACATTGGTGAGGCATCACCTGGAGTACTGTGTCCAGTTTTGGGCCCCACACTACAAGAAGGATGTGGAAAAATTGGAGAGAGTCCAGTGAAGGGCAACAAAAATGATTAGGGGGCTAGAGCACATGACTTATGAGGAGAGGCTGAGGGAACTGGGATTGTTTAGTCTGCAGAAGAGAAGAATGAGGGGGGATTTGATAGCTGCTTTCAACTCCCTGAAAGGGGGTTCCAAAGAGGATGGATCTAGACTGTTCTCAGTGGTACCAGATGACAGAACAAGGAGTAATGGTCTCAAGTTGCAGCGGGGGAGGTTTAGGTTGGATATTAAGAAAAACTTTTTCACTAGGAGGGTGGTGAAGCAATGGAATGGGTTACCTAGGGAGGTGGTGGAATCTCTTTCCTTAGAGGTTTTTAAGGTCAGGCTTGACAAAGCCCTGGCTGGGATGATTTAGTTGGGGATTGGTCCTGCTTTGAGCAGGGGTCTGGACTAGATGACCTCCTGAGGTCCCTTCCAACCCTGATATTCTATGATTCCATGAAGAATGTGGAAGATATCTAATATTTTTTTTGCTTATATGACCCTCTCTGATGGTTATTGTGTTGCTTGCTAAAGGATAACTAAGGTAAGTTGATCTTTAGGTGGGTTTGCATGTCTGCAGAAACCAGTTAGTAGCTTTAAATAGCTCAGTCACTGGTGCTTAACTGACAAGACCAGCTTCAATTCTTGGAGGTTTTGTCTCTCTCCAAGTTGGGCACAACCCCCTTGTTGGGACAGGACCGGGGCCCTTCAGACAGGAACCTTAAACAAAACTTGGAAACTATTAAAAGGACAGCCCTGATGGGGAGATGCAGGGTCTGCAGGAGCAGAGATGTGAATCTACAGGAGCAGGAGAATCTGGGATAAGTTGAACTTGCCTAAGTCTTCAAGGAAATGCTAAGCTTTAATACAATATGAATGTAGGCCTATGTGGTGTTTTTAACCTGCTCTCTGACTGCTATGTTCCTATGGATAAACAAATAACACTTCCTTTTGAAAAAGCTATCACTGAATTTTCCCACTGACGGCTGTTCCCTAAGGGAAGTCTCTGACAGATGCCAAACCCAGTTGACTGCTAAGAAAATACAGTTCATAAACAAGGGTGCTGTAGCCCGGAGACTCAGTCTAAATATGGGGTGAATAGTGAGATTCCACTTTGAGAAGTGCAGGCACTGGGCACCTATGAAGGGGTGCTCACAAAGATAGATGTCAGAAGTAGAGCTAACCCTGAACTGTGACACCATGTTAAACCATTGATCATGCCCAGTGTTAACCAGATGTTTTTGAAGCCTGGGCAAACTCGGAATTAGTTTGTGTGCTTGTGCGGATAATAAAGTAATGTCCCTTTCTGAGAAGTCGTATTGCACAGGGATGAAAGCAATAGCTTTCTATAGAAACAGGGTTCAATAGAAATTGCCCCAACAACCTCCAGGACTTAAGACAATTATATCATTTTTATTGGATTTTTTTTCCACACAACCATATAGAATTCCTCAATGTTTAAACAAATGCCATATCACCATCTTGAGGTGTTCAGTGCCCCTGGCAAGCCCAATACTTTCCAGTGTCACTCAGGGCTTATTCCAAAACCCACTGAATTCCATGGAAAGGCTCCCAACAGAGAGGTGCCCAGAAAGCACAAGCACAAGAAATAAGGTTCTGGCTGTACTTTCACTGGTGGCAAAGCTCCCACCTTTGCAAAAGCAGCCAGTGTCTGTCCCCAGGAGGGCATTAACAATCTATAATACTTGCATTTTGGAAAATATGACCTCTAATATGAAAACTTGTATTGACTTCAGAAGGCAACCTCCGCCCCCCCCCCATGTCAACCATGTTATGGACATTATATCTACGCTTGCTTACAGCACACGGTTCCAGCATATACTAGTTTTATTCTGACACTTTTGCATACTATTATAATGAATTTTTTAAACAAATTTTATTATATGGTGATGAAATGATATCTTGCAGTCTCTTAGAAACATGATAATGTTTCTACTGGGAATGTAAAATGTGTAAGTTCTCCTGATTGTGATGAAAGTGATATTTCAATTATTTTAATGTATCAACTTCAACTAGGCAAGTTGGTGTATCTGTAACAAGTTTTCTTATTAACTATTTTGTTTTATGGTTACTGTAAACTTGCTGCCAATTCCATTGGGTTTTAATTAGAAACACTTCCCTATAACATGCAAATGCCTGGGCTCCCAAGAACAGCATTATAGAGTTGGTTTGTTAATTGATCATTTCTTAAGAACAATCTGTTTCTCTTCCAGTCGCGGAAAGCCCTGGCATTTGCCATTCCCTCCCCCCCTCCACTAGCTGACGTTTGCTGCTTTAATAAATGCACATATTAGATAGGTGTATGGTGTTAGGCAGAAGGTCACAATGATGTTAAATTTGCTGCTGAGCAAAGGATCAGAGTGTAATGAAATCTCAAAAGCTGGGAAATGGGAATGTGCAAGTGTAAATAATGTATTAATTATTGAAAGCTGAGGGACTGAAAATTCCTATTTAGTCCTGACATCTTCATTTTCATGCTGACTGACAGTATTTCAGGTATTTTTATTTTAATGAAAGGTTCCCCCCAAGATAGTACTTCAATTTTCAGTAAAACTGTCAATAGTTATTTTTCATCTTCATTCTTTCTTTTTTTCCCTGCATATATTGTAGGTGTTCAGTTTGGGAAGGGAACTGGGAGGAAAGAATCCACTTATTTTGTAAAATAGAGTAGTAGAGGCAGATTATGCTAGAAAAAGGGTTGTTTTTTTCTCCTTCTCCAACAAACAGATACAATACAGAAGTGCACACAAAAAAATTTGCTTCCTTAAATAACCAGTGAGCCTAAGATATAATCCAATGAGACTCTTATTAGCCCAGAGTCCACTTCTGCCATCCTTAGGGTATGTCTACACATTCAGCTGGAGGCATAATTTCCATCTTGAGGAGGTATTCCTAGCAACTCAGATGGTATGTACTTGGGGCAGTTAACTTTCCAGCCCCTCATGCCACTGTGGTAACACTTCTATTTTAAGCATGCTAGCTCCAGCAGAGTTAGTGTGAGTATGTCTCCTCCAGCTGGAAATTACACCTTCCCGCTCCAGTGTAGACTTACCCTTAGTCCTGTTGAGTAGTACTTAATATATGCAAGTAGCCAATTCATTTCAAGGTGGCTACTTTTGAGTGAAATGCTACTCAAAGTGAGTAAGGGTGACCAGAATTTGGCCCCCAGTCAACAGACTCAATTGTCCATGCTTTGCAAACATTGTGCAAAATCTAAGAATAGCAAGCAGGTCCTTAATATTTATAAACTAGGGCAGGGAAAATGTTGTAGTATAAAACTATGTTGCTGAATCTTCCCTGAAGATTAGACCTAATCAATAGCAATGAACAAAAGTTTATTGAGGGTAAATGGGGCTTGGACTCACCAAAACTTCAGGAGCTTCCCAAAAAACTCCCACACCCCTCATTCCCAGGCAGCCACTCCCTTCCAGTATTTTTTACCCTTAGAGGGACACAGTTCTTTCCTTCCTGGGTCCTTGAACCTCCTTCATAATGAGGTAGCACAGTGGACACCAGCCAGTGGTCAGCAGCAGTCAAGACCGCCCATGTATGTACTTATATGGCCCTCATCACTGTGGTATTAGTCTCTTCCTATATAAATCAACAAAAATTCTGTCCCACATCTCTGCCTAAAAACAACTTTTTTCCTTCTCTTTGCTCCTCTATTCTTTCTCCCCACCTCACTCCCCCAAAAGTGTGTAGAAACATGAAGAGCATATTGAGAGAAAGCCAAGTCAAAGGGGTGAACTAGTGCTGGGGACGCTTAGTGTATGAGACATATGAGAGGGCAGCCTGATAGCTGCCCTGGGAGACCAGTGGGTTCTGGGGGAAGCACTGAGGGAAGAGAGCTAAAGACGGACGGTAAAGAGAGAATTTCAGCTATCACAACATAGCCCAATGACATAACCCAGTTCAGAAGTTGCCTTTTGAAGATGCCAAAATTTGACGTCGGGTTACTATAAGTCCATTGTGTACAGAACATGTAGCTGAAACATTAAAAATGCCATATGTGCTGCTTCATGGCTATGTCCCATTATTCTTCCCAAGAATAAAACTTTATCAGAATACTTCCTGCTCACTCAAGCCAGTCTCCGTAGCAACAGGACTGTATACCTGTAATCTACAGACACAAGCTGCTGGAACCTCATCCTCTCATGTAGCGGACAGTTATTTCGTATATATCAATAGCAAGTCATATTTTTATGTATGTTTGCCTGTAGCTTAGAGACATTTTCTTATTAGTTCATATATACATTTAATATCAAGTTCAAAATGTAAACAAAATGCTACTTTATAGCTTTAAGATATTTATATAAATAACATTTTTTTTCTCCACAGGGAAGAATGTGCAATGCAAACTCGAATGTTCAAGAAAATATTCTTAATGAAACAAGTGTACACTTTAAATCTTTATTTTAACCCCCTCGCCCTCCCACTACTTTACCCAAAAGAAAAGATTCCTGTTGAACTGGCAGCCTGCAAATGGTGCATCATTAAAAAAAAAAAGAATATTACAACTGCATATTGAATCACTTAAATATTATTTTTAATGGTAAACTAGAAGTAATGATACACCCTTTGGCCACACAATACTGCAAATGGCACTGCTGCTCACACCATAACTTTTAATGAAATTGAACTCGCCAATAAGAAACAAATGGATACGTTTTGAAGAAACCTGAAATTATTTCCTCAGGTCATTCATAAGACAGATTGTTACAGGGAAACATCTCCCTGTGCTAGGGAAGAGAAAACATAATAGCTCACTAATGCATGGGATATTATATTGTAAGCTTTCTACATTTATTAGCTTGTTTAAAAGAAAGCAAACTTCAACATAGAACTTTACTTGAAATAGATGTAGTATACAACCTACATAGTTAAGGCTACTTAGCTATATCACACAGCAGCAAAGCATATAAATGAATCCATTGTTCCCATGCTGTAGTACTTGTAAGTTCTCGTCTCTGCTTTTATAAATGTCCTATCTCACCCTCTTACCCTGATATTTCCAATTACTGAATGCAGGGCAAGGTAAAGGCAGAAAGTGAAATATGATAGAAAGATTTATGCTTATTTTTCAAAGCTGATGGCTGCAGATTGTCAGAATCTTTAATACCTTGACACAGTGTGCTTGGGGTTTGGGGGGGTTTGTTTCTTTTTATTCTAATCTTCATTTCTGGTGTGTCTGCTTTCAAAGCAAAATTTCCCATCCACGTTCAGCAAGTGGACAAAGTGGTTTAAAAAAAGCGGCCAGGGTCTGGTGACTCATCCTAATGCTAACTGCAGTCATCAAGGTACTTCAACAGCAACTGATAACTGGCTGAAAAGAGAAGGGAAATATCAACTTATTGGTGATTTAAGAGCAAGAGACAAGCATTAGTCATGTTTTTTCTTTTCTTCAAATCAAGCTGTTTCCAGGTTTTTGTCTAACAAAAATCTGCCCTATAGCAGAATGTAGTACTGGGAGCTTATGCAATATTATTGGTTGTCATTGCACTTATTAGAATCACTGTAACATGCACTTTTTCTATGCTAGATTGCATTTGGTTTTCATTATGATTTCTCATTACACTACAGAGAAATGGAAACAAGTTATGCTAGTAAAAGATTTGGCAGAATACTTTAGAGAAGTTGCTGTACATCTGTAAAAATACACTTTGGATACATCATTCAAAGACTGAATACTGTTGTGAAATTCTGCTCTCATGCTAGTGAAAATCCAGAGTAATTTCAGTGGAGTTATTCCAGTTGTACACTACTGTAATTGAGAGCAGAATTTGGTCTTGTCTTTTTACTTATAGTCACACTTTCAGCATAAGAACTGATTCTTTACCAGGAATTAAAAGTATCAGTCGTTGGTCTATTAGCAGCCCTGATGGAACATGGTATAACACAAAGTGTGTGAGAGATAATGTATTGATTCCAGATGGGCTAAAGGAAATAATACACTATATTGATCAAGACATGCAGGAATGAAAAAATAGATACAGGGATAGATTGAAGCAGGAGACCCCAACTTTATTATTGTTGGGGATGGGGATTGATATATGCCCACCTCCTCTCACATACCAAGCATTTAAATGGGACCAATGCAGTGTTACAGGGTGCTCACTGTTTAACCAATAACTTGGGTAGACCCTCTTCAGCTGACCCCAAGGCCTCAGCTCAATTCTGAATGCTTTCCGTGAGAGAGTAAAGAGTACTACGTGGGATAATAGTCTGTGAAGGTTTTGGGTCTCCCCTTCTCTGTACAGGCACAAGGTCCACCAGCAAAATCCTGGGTCTCCTGTACCTGTGGGAGCTCTCACTTTTTAGCTTTTTATCTGCATTGGGTACTTGTCACTGGGGACACCAGCACTTAGCTTGGTTGCACCTCCAAACCCAAACTACATGGTTGCTATTTCCTGCCAAATCTAACCTCTATGGTCCCTTAGCCAAGGTCAGCTCCTGTATCTGAAAAGTGCTATCTCCTAAAGTTCCCTAAGGAGGAACCTACTGGTTACCCCTACGTGTCATTGACTTCAGCCCTGGGAAAAGTCCCTAACACTCCCCCACTTCTCCTTCTGTGCTGTTTTCAGCTCTGAAGGAAGAGCAGGGAAGGGGACTTGGCAGGTTATCCAACTACCATTCCCCTTCAGGGCCCATTCTAACATATTGAAGGGGGATCCTATGGATATCCCAGTTCAGAGCATCCTCACAAGGTCCCAGTGTATAGACTTTTCTGGCTCTCCCAGGTCAAAGTTTTGAGTCCTTAGGAAAGTCCCTATCTCTTCCCCACTTTTCTTTTCTGCCCCTTGCAGTTCTCGGGTGAAGTAGGAAGGAGAACTTGACCAGAGTATCAACCGCCCTGTGGAAACACCCCCCCCCACACACACACAAACACACACACTTCACCCCGGGCCCAGTCACCCATGCCTGGCCAAGGAGAGACCTCGGCCAAAGGGAATGCTATTTCTGCCTGGGCTGCTAGCCATCAGCTGTCTGTGCCATTACTCCGCCTCTGGGGGTGACTTCCAGCCAGTTCTTAAGTGGAGCCTTTGCTGATCAGCCAGATATCCCTGGGCATCCCCAACACCACGTACAGGTGTCAGCCATAGCCATGTGTAACCTCGTTGCAATCATAAAGCTTCTGAATGCCTGGGCAGGTTTAAATGGGGGAGAGGGGAACATGATAACCAACTGATTCCTTGATTTCCCCTCTCCCCTGCCTGCTAGCTGGTCAATGGGAGGCGGAGAAAACCCCCTCCTCTATGCGCAGATATAGGGGAAGGGGCCCTGCTCATGTTTTCCTCAACCTCCCCCCCGCCACACAGCAGTTTGGGTGTCATTCCTTTAGTCTGACTAAACATCTCCCTTGCTGATGTTGGGGGAGCTCATTTTTTATGGACAAGAAACACTAAAACTAATGAGTAACTGCTAATTGTGAAAAACATAGCAAATGCCACTGTTACCAATATTTGTAGTGGTTGATTGGTTTTGTTTTTGTGTGTTTTCTAATTACAAGTTAGAAGATATTTAGTGAGGGTTTTTTCCCCCCTTAAAGTCCCAGTTGTTAAAATCAAATTATATGAAAATCTCCGGTCTCATTCTAGCCCTTTTTCTTGTACAGAAGCTTCAAAACATGAACCCTCTCAAATGTCTCAAAAACCAGAAGGCAATGAACCTCAAATGTACTATATTTAAATCTCATGATTTTAAAGCCAAATTCATGATTTTTTGGTGGACCTGTCTCCCGATTTTTGAATGTTGCCAATCTCGTGAGCTGCTTTATCTATACTTACTTTATAGAACCTCGATCTTTCCTAAGCTATTTGAATTTCTTTGACACATTTCTTTTATGGTATGGTGTAGCATTATGCTTTTTTTTTTTAATGGAGAAGGCAATTTTTAGTGTATCCTGGATGTTCTGTATTTGCTCTACGCAACAAGCTTCTGGACTAAAGAACTAAGAAAAGTGCGTTGAGAAGTCTGAACAATTTTAGGGGTTTCCTGTTGTCCTAGCCTATAAACTTAATATATCTAAAACTTTGAATCATCTATGTTGTACAAAAATTAGCAGAAGGCACTCAATTAAGAAAAAAGTTCAATTACCTTGTTCAGTTACCTTCTGGAACAGCCTTCCAAGGGAGTAGTGGGGGCAAAAGACATATCTAGCTTCAAGACTAAGCTTGATAAGTTTATGGAGGGGATGGTACCTTGTATTGAGACAATTACAGTATAAATATAAGGTACAATTCCTGATCATGAAATTTAACCTCTGTATCATTTTCAAATGACTTAATTAATATCCATGGTCATTGGTAGTGCTGTGCAACATGTAGTTTTTCAGGAGCGCTGCTTCATACAAACACCGCTAGTTCCTACACTCCCTGCTTTGTGATCGATCATATGTACTATATGAAACAATAGGCAATGTAGCTAACTCTCATAATTTAATCCATAAATCTTTCCAGTATTTGGTTTTCTTAAAGGCCCAGTTCTTGGAGTGGTGTGATATCAGGAGTACCTCGACTTTTCATTTTAAAAAAAGGAAGCACTTGTCTAAACATGAAAGTTACTCTGGAATAAGATGGTGTGATTTTAAAGCGGATTAACTATTCCTGATTAACTCCTTGTGTGGATACTCTTATTAGGGCTGGTCTACACTAGGGTGGGGGATCGATCTAAGATACACAACTTCAGCTACGTGAATAGCATAGCTGAAGTCGAAGTACCTTAGATCGATTTACCTTGGGTCCTCACGGTGCGGGATCGACGGCCACGGCTCCCCCGTCGACTCCGCTACCGCCGCTCGCTCCGGTGGAGTTCCGGAGTCGACGGGGAGCGCGTTCGGGGATCGATATATCGCATCTTAACAAGACACGATATATCAATCCCGATAAATCGATCGCTACCCGCCGATACTGCGGGTAGTCTGGACGTACCCTTATTCTGGAATGAGTGCCTTTCTCTGAATATTAGTTTAATCTACTTCCAAAGTCTGTTTAACTAAACAGAAACAAGGCCCCCTTATTCTAGAATAAGAGCATCCACACAGGGAGTTAGCTCTGATTTACTATTCCTGATTATTTCAAAATAAACTGACCTCAGTTTCTTGCCTTCAAAGTTGTGGAGAAAAGCTTGAAAACATGACCGCTAAATCACGCAGAAACCTGAAGGCAAATAAAGACCCAAAATGTATTTAGTTTAAAAATCATGGTTTTTTTTTTAATCTCCTAATATTTGGGGGCCTGAGTCATATTTTGAATGCTTTAGAGTTGCAATATTGTCATATATAAAATTACATACATGCATATAGACACAACGGGACTCTTTTCTGTTGTGCTTGCTACAGGCTAACCCTTGCTGATGTCTCCCTGTGATCTCCATTTATGCAGACGGCAGGACTGGATGAACCAGGTGGCAAACAATAGAGGAGTCAGATGGCGTTCCCGTTCCTAATAATGTACAAGGTCAGTGTAACTTACTTTTACAGATGGTTTTGGATTCCTTTTTCTTTGTTCAACTATGCTGAATTTGATTCCAAAGTGCCCCATTTTTGATTTATGTGTAAATTTAGCTCCTTTGCAAGGTGCTGGATTGACAGTGTTGGATACAGAAGAACCCTTCCAGCACAGGCAGAGGCGGGGGGATCTTTCCCCCCGCCACCCCAATGATGGTCCTGAGCCCTGACTTGCAGGGATCATTCTTGAGTGAAATGATAGTCTAGTCTCCTCCCTCATTCAATCCTTGGTATTCCTGCTGTGAGGCTGACAGGGTGCCCAATATGGTGCTGCATTTTATGATGTGGATGTTTTCTCACTATGAACTGGACCGAGCCCACTAACTTATTTCACAGATCCATGTTTGAAAAAGCATTTCTGAGGGACACGCCCCAGAAACCTTTTACACTAATATTAAAATTGCGTCTCAAAGCTTTCAAATCCCAGAATGTTTTAGGGTTCTATATTGTTTCCTTACAGCTCATTTCAAGAGTGGGTGTATAATGTGGGGAGGAGGGAGAGAACTCTTTTCTGGCTACACTGCTGTTCTAGAAGGAACAAATTGGTGCCTCCTAGGAAAATCTTTCACGTCTCCAAAAAACTAGTAAGACCAACTGGGTAATGTTTAGATTCTTTGTTATAATTCTTGTTTATGTCTGTAAATGGCACTTCAACACAATCCTATTCCTAGAAGCACATTTAAAAAAAAAACCCTATAAAGTAGTAGTATAAAGAAGTGACACTCTTCACTTTGTTTTACAATGGGTCTGACTTTTAACAGTGTGGTAGATTAATCAAAAGCACCTAGTCAAAGTGATAAAAATTTCCTGTCAGGCTTTGCTGACCAAGTGAACACAATTAGCAAGACAAATCAAGTAGAGAATTTACTGCAAATGCTGATATTCATTGACTTTCAATTAAAAATATAAGAACTACACATCAAATGAAAGGAGGGCTGTGCCCTAGTGATCCTCAGCCAGATTTGTGACTAATGTACTGCAGGAGAGATTTTTCTCTAAGTGCAGGTGAGTTTTTCATTCAGAATGCAGCTTTAGAATTAAGTTAATTGAGTGATGAAGGAATCTTCTTTTTGACCTCTTGCCAAACAAAACAAACACAAAAAGCTCCCTTAAATGGGCTTAGCTAATCAAGGCAGTATTAACAGGTGCTGTGGGTTGTTGGGTTTTTGTTTAATAACAGTCTGAAATAATTTAAATGGCAACATAATAACCTTATTCTGTCTTATTTTGATTTTAAAATCAGAACATTTCCCCCTTAGTACAGTTAATAGGGTCAAGTCTGTGAGTCTGTGCTGGTTACCATGCCTTCAGTCATGTGGAATCCAAACAGCCATTATAATTTGTTTCTAAACAGATCAAGAGCTATTTACCATCTCAATGTTTTGTGCACAGCTGGGTGTCTGGCAAATGTCCAATATCCATTAACATTTAAAAATTAGTCCCATAATGCATCTTTTCCATGGCTTGAGGAGTATACACACTGACACATGTTGGGAACCAATTATACTTGCACCACCATTAGTCTAGCTGCATTCAACTTCCTAGTAAATGAGCGCTAATTTAGTTTCCAGAATGGTGTATCTTAAATTCTTACAATGACCTTAGAGGCAGCCTAAGATTTAAAGTGAAAGGAAATGCTCAGAAAGAATAATGCTGTTTTTCCCCTGAAACATAAGAGGATGTTATTATGACTGTTCCCAGCCCCTGTGCCTGTCTCTCAAAAACAGATTCCTCTAATTCAGTACTTCTAAAATTCATGAGCAGAGTTTGTTTGGGAACAAATCAGATTAATAGAGTAAACTAACCACCCCACTTCCTTTGATCAGGGCAGCTAATGGAAATTTTTACATTAGCAAAAAAATTAAGGCTTGTCTCTAGCTATTCTAACTCCTTGGGTTACCACGTTCTATTTGTCCTATAAGCTGAAAAGGAATAAATACTGACTTTTCCAATAAGTGTTAGTACTCTTCCTAGGCAACATAACACTGTACAAGTAAAAACCAAGTTGCCAATTATAGCTCTTAAGTGGTTGAATGAAAATGGAGAAATACAAAAGTACTTCCTGAGAAGTGTTATCCTGAAACCTCTGCTACCTTGAAAAATTCCTTTGATAATATCATAGGTGCAACGGGCAGTCTAGCTTAGCTGCTAAGATAGTGAGGACAGAAGGGTGGCTCTCTTTTGTTTTTGTTTTTCTTCTTTCCCTTGCTACCTGTCAGCTCAGCTTTCAGCAATCAGGATCTAGACTGACTGCCAGCTGCTGCTGTTGCCTCTGCTGCAACATACTGTACAAAGCTTATCTTAGCTCACTTAGTCTATGTCATGCTGTTTAATAAAGCTAAATTACTCATGCAGAATGCTACTATGCCACATGCTTTTAGAATTCAGAGATGGTTTTAAAATTTTGCATTAATATTCAACAAAACATGTTTAGAAAGAGCTTACGCAAACTTCAGGAAAGAAGTAATTTTCAAAATATCCACAAAGCAATACAGCAAAGCATGCATTAGGCACTAGAGTGCTAGATTCTGCTTCCTGGAACACCAGTGAATGTCTAGAATTAATTATCCACCTTGTTTAGTCATTTAAACTGAGTTGTCAGAGGTGCTCTGTTTTATGCCAGGTTGAAGGTTTCATATGTGGTATTTACAGGTATTGGACAGGTCATCCTGCTATACACATACAAGTCAGAACTTCCCTTTGTGAAGTGTTCCTTTAAAGCATCATAGCTCCTTTCTTTTATGCATATTTTGTGCAAAATAGGTTTTAATTGAACTGTCTTACTCTTTGAAGGCTGCCCTTTTGGAAGAGTTCGTTGTATAGTCTGATATTTACAGATATATTTTGAGAGAAATACAGTAGAAAAAATATGGCTTTGTTCAGATCACAGCATGTAGAAAAAACCCTTCTTGTAGTCTGCCCAACAATAATACATTTTCACGCATCGTTGGCACTACAATGCTTCATTGAGTGTATTGATTAACATTCCTGTTGTATTAGGACTTGTTGGTTTCTCATACCTTTTTATTGTTTGGGGAGTTCAAACATTGTCCTCTAAATTTACAGTACATAGGAGATTAGACAGCAATAGACTAAATTAATAAAGATGATGCCAAGCAGTTTTGTGGGCGTCATAAACCACTTTCTGACAATGACCATTTTTGTATTTATGTAGTATACAGCCACTACTACAGTCTGTGGGCCACACCCTACCATCAATCCCATTGGAGTCTGAATAACATTTGTGAGGCAGATACCACCTCGCTTGTTTGTTTGGGTTTTTTTTTTAACAGTGTAAATGGGAGGAGGGAGAAGATACATTCCTTCCCTCTTCTATGTCTTGACAGTCTGTCTTGATTTTCATCTAGTGGATTTAACAAAATAAAATTGGAGCCAATTTTAATTTTTTAATTAAAGTCCATAGTTTATGTTCAGACTAATATATGGTGTTAATTAAAGAAAATATAGTGACAATCTTGAAAGATAAATGCATTTCTTCAGTTTAATTAGTTAGTTTCCTACTAAGGAACAGCTCTACAGAGGTCAATGATCTTTCAGGATATCCTGGAAGAAGTGAACAATTAGCTTGATTTTTTTTTTCTACTGAATATGGAACTTGTGACACAATATGCAATCTATTAAAAAAAACCCTCTTAAAGCATATCCTGATCTGCATGAAAGTCTCTTATTGTAGGCAAAAGTCAGTGGAGTAATCCAATCTACCTCATGGAACCCAGATAGTCAGTCTGTCTCTTGATACACAACAATCATGACTTCAAAACATGAAAAGAAAAGTCTCTCGTGGTAAGAAATGCAGAATAACTGAACTCAGTTTGAACCTTAAGAAAAACTCCATTCGATTTTTTTTTTTTTAAGAAACTAAACCAAATTACTCAGATTTGACTACAGTAGACTGGTGACAAACATGGTAATTGTAGCTAATTGAGGAAGAGTATATAGTATTACTGCTAGCTGAAAAAGCAAGTGTAACATTCAAACTATAAATTAAGTTAACCTAGGGATTCTGGCATACACCTACAGCTCGGGGGGGAATCTGTCTCCTAGATGTTGAACCTAAAGTAGGGACAAAATTGAGTTAAAATGCATACTACTCAGAGATTTATTACAAAAACCTGGGTATAGTTAAAGAGGGAAAAGACCAGAAAACAACCTTCCATTTCTATATAAAAGCAGTAAATGTATTATCTCCAGTTGCCCAATTCTTCACAAAAGATGGTGACGGGAAAGGTAGTGGTGCTAGAAACCATACAGAAACAGGGAGTTACATGTCTGAAAGACGCCCTGTGCTGAGGCAGGAATAGGCGTGATTTGCTTGGTTTATCACTTACATAAGGCCTAGCAATAGCTTTCTCAAAACCATTGCCATCTTGAACCATCACTATGATAGTCTGTGACCAATCCAGAAAGTGAACCCTCGGACCACACTGGGAGGCAGTAGTAGGAACCAACGATGGATCTCAAAGGGAAGTGCAGGAGGCATACAGAAAACAGCTGTTAGCCACATCTTCATATCACTACTGGTTTAGCAGTACTATTTTGTTCAAAAACTGACCAAAACCAGATTGCATATCCTTCAGCAAATTCTTGTTCATTGTTAATGAATTGCAAATATTCAAAATTTGTTCCAGATGGGTTACTTTCATAAGTCAGGTGGCAGTGCTGCTGGTCCCTGGTTGAAATATTTATGTAACTTGCCAACAGAGTGAATTTCAAATGGCATATTAGAATGTAACATTTTAAATTTACACTTTGTTCTCTTATTGTAGAATTCAAAATTTAGCATTAGAGCTAAAAATGTGGTTTTCATAAGAAACTTGCTCTCCTATGGGATGAGTGCTCAAATGTGTGAAGGCAAACGGAAAAACACTCAATCAAATTGAAATTTGCTTTCAAATTGGAACAAATTTTCAATAACATTTGTTTTGCACTGTTCTCCCAACTATAAAATGAATTGATTTATCTTCTATTTTTGAAGGATGAGAGTAGGAAAGTAGGTGTAGCTGAGTAGAAGGGTAAGTGTAGGCAGCTTTAAGGGCTGGAGGAAGACAAAGTAACAAGGAAAGAAATCCTATGGAATAAAAAAGGCAGAGCAGAGAAGCAGATGGTCCCATAAGAATCAGAAAAACATTTGCAAGGACAATAAAATACAGCAGAAGCCATTTTAATATTCTTTATTCATAAGAGGCCAAACAAACTCCTATTGACTTCAATGGAAGGTGGATTGGGCTCTTCAATGCAAAAGTGCTTGCAGCATGCTTTCAGCACATTTTGTGAATATAATTGTAGCGTTTGGGGAGAGAACTGAATATTACTTTCTTGGGGCTTGTCTCCCCTGAGAAAGTAATAAACGTATTGCATGTGTTATGTGTGCAATAATTGCCACCTTGCATTGTCTTAACAAATTCTCAGCCTTTATGTCAAGGAAGAGAATTCTCTGGAGTTTAGCACTCAACAGAACAGTCTAACCAGTCTAGAAGATAGCAGGCTTTTCAACACACCTCCCTCTTCTGCCTTAGACACAGGTGCAAGCTGGAACATTAGTTTAATAACCCAGGCACTTGGTATTCTAATTATCCACATGGAATAGAAACAAATAACTAATCCTTTAGATGCTGGATTACAATATAAATCTGCAAATTACATGTGCCAATAGTCTGCCTTCAAGAATGGACAATTCACATTTATTACTGGGGTAATGCTTAGAGGCTGCTGCCCCATTGTACTAGGCACAGTGCACACGCATAACAAAGACAGTCCCTCCACCAAAACCCTACAAGCTGAGTGAATAAACAATTTTTTTGTATTTGAGGTCCATACATTCTTTACCAAATATAATGGTAGGAGAAAACATTGCATGCACACAGCATGCTGCCAGTTCTGACTCGAGATTTGAATCAGAAACAGGATACTGGATTCCGTACTCTGAGCTCAGAACAAGATCCAAATTTTGTAGTTTTAGTGCAAGCAATGAGGGCCTGAACCAAACTTCTAAGCTGAACGTGGTTAAATGCACTCCCTACTATGATATCACAATCATTTTGTGAGCTCATCAGGCAATGGCAACTGTCTACTTGGACTGGTGAATGCAAATTACATTAATTTCAACCAAGTTCTGACTCTTCTGTACTATGAGGATCAATACGGGGAAAGTTTGATATGAACTTTGGGGTTTCCACATCTCTTCTTTTTACATTCCCTTACACCAGTCATACCTTGTGAAAACTGCAGGTGCAAAATAACCTGCCTCTTTCTCAAACAGTAGGTACAGTATTAGCCAGGTAGAATGTTGTTCCTCTATTCATCTCTGATTCTGGATACAAAGATGTGATTAAGTGACACTGCAGGACTATAGGTGCTTACCTGGCTCAGCAGAGACTTGGGGAAGTCGGTGTGCGATCATGAAACTCCTTTTTAAAGTTGTCTATAGTAGTGGTGTGCAAAGTGAATGAGATCATCCCTTGCCTTTGCTTCATGCAGGGATACTTTAGAGTAGCTGATATAGCTACAAGGCCTTTAGTGGACATCGTGTTGGTCACAATGAAAGATGACCCCTGCATAAAGTACAAAAAAGAATCAGAGTACAACGCTATTTTTTTTTTTTTAGATCCCACATTCAAAGACACCGTATCTGCTCTTCTCACAGGGTGAGGCTGACCTAGAATGCTACAGACAGATTCTCAAGGGTAAGGCTGTTCACTTCATGTTAGATGATTAGCAACAAAGAGAAAGAACCTCTTCCTTTGGTGCGAAAGGTCCAGTAGTGAGGAATATGGCCACAGCTGAAAAACGGTCCTGAAAATAAGAGAAGTTGATCCCCCATCAGGGTAATTAACTCCCTTCTTTTTAGCACAATGTTTTTCCACAAGCTTCATGGTTTCCCTTTGGTCAAGTGACTCACCGTGGGATTGGTTCCCAGATTCTGTCCTGGGGAAGAACACACTACAGGCCCAAAGGGGCTTGACCTGCATCTCATTTGTAATTGTTTTCTTTTACAAAGTGAACTTAGTGCCCGTGGGAGGTACTGGTTGGTTATGCTGGGGGCTGAAGCCTTTTATTTATTAATAGCACAAGTACACAAAGGCAGCAGTGGCCCAAGCTTCTTCACACTATACTGCCAGTAGGCCTAAAATCTGATGAAGAGGAACCACCCTTCAAACCGTTCCCTCTCTGCTTAGCTTGCTAAAAGGAATGCCAGTGGCCCTGGTGGATTTTTGTAATGTGGTCTCCTCACCTCAAATGGCGAAGGACACCTTGCACAGTGATGAATGCTACAATGCCTGGGTCAGAGAAGGGCATGTCCACCACTGAGCTCTGATTGTTTTAGCTGCCCACACCAAAATATTATTTATTCTGATCAGTTTTCCACTGAGGCTGAAGCCACTGTCAGAGACCCAAATGAGTTATCTCCACACCTCTAATTCCAAGAGACTACTATTTCAAAAAATGGACACCTTTGCCCTGAGCCTGATTTTACTCACTGTGGCTACTCACTTCAGTGACTCAATTAACTGTAATAGTTCATTTGTGACTATTGTAGAAGTTATGTGGTGTTTTAGTCTACCAGATAACATCACAGCTTGGTGCACTCAAAGCTGAAGTTTGATTTAGTGTTGGGTGCTGTCTATAGCTGACATTACACATCACCTATGCTGCCAGTTTGCTTAGCCATTTGTTTTACAGCTAAAGCTAATGTGCGGGAAAGGCCCAGACTTGATTTCTTTTGTTTGTTACTGAATAGCTTTGCTTATGAGAAAATATGTCTTGGTGGTGGCTGCAACATCATTCTTCCCTAGGGGTCCATGTGCTCGAGTGTTATCCATGGCAGTTTGTTTCTAGCAATGATTGGTCTCTTATTAAATCTTAGCAGTATAGTAGCATGTAGAGGCCTCAGCCTGGTTGGGGGCTGTGGTAGGGTGCCTGCCCCACACTGGGCTCTAAGGGGTTAATACAGCCCTAGGGTAGCTGTGTGGGAGGCAGCCAATTAGAGAAGGGCTTCAAGGAGCAGCCAGTCAGGGCTGGGCAGGCCCGTATAAAAAGGGCTGCAGAGCAGAGCAGCTTCAGTCACTCCCTGGAGCTTGAGGAGGGAGGAGGACTGGCTACCTTGCAGGCTGAAGGCAACGAGCACCCTAGACAGAGCAGTGCTGCAGGCAGAGACCTGGGGAGCTAAAGGCTGCTCCTGGCAGGCCACAGGTTGAGACCCTGAGGCAAGGGCAAAGAGAGTGCTAGGGCCATGAGGAAGTGGCCTGGGGAAATCTACTGAGAAGTTGGAGGGAGCACTGCAGAGGTAAAAGTAAGCCGGTACGGTCCGGTACGGCGTACAGGCAAGAGCCAGTACGCCGTGCCGGACCTCACCGGCTTCCACGGTGGGGATTTAAAGGGTTCTGGGCTCCCTGCCGGGGAGCCCCAGCCCTTTAAATCCCGCCCGCAGCTCGGCGCCCGGGCTGGGGCCGGGATTTAAAGGGCTCGGAGCTCCCGCAGCTACGGGGAGCCCAGAGCCCTTTAAATCCCCCCTGCAGCTCCGGCAGCTGGGCTGGGGCCGGGATTTAAAAGGCTCAGAGCTCCCCGCCGCAGCGGGGAGCCCACAGCCCTTTGAATCCCGCCTGCAGCTCCAGCGGCTGGGCTGGGGCCGGGATTTAAAGGCCTGAAGCTCCCCGCAGTGGCGGGAGCTCCGGGCCCTTTAAATCCCGGCCCCAGCCTGGCAAGGCTCGGGGCTCCCCACAGCCGCGGGAGCTCCAGGCCCTTTAAATCAACGCCTGAGCCCGGCTGCCGGGCTGGGGCTGGGATTTAAAGGGCCTGGAGCTCCGCGGTGGCCGGAGCCCTTGGCCCTTTAATTTGCCCCTGTGCCCCGGGGCCTCCCAGCCACCTCTGCAGCTGGGAGCCCCGGATTGATTTAAAGGCCCTGGGGCTCCCAGCCACAGCTGGTGCCCCAGGGCCTTTAAATCTTGAGAGGCCCCGCCTCTTCCGGTTGAGGCCACGCCCCCTCAGGACTCCGGCAGTACCGGTAAGTCCTGTAAGTTACTTTCACCCCTGGAGCACTGCAAGAAGTGATCTTCTACAGAGTCCCTGGGCTGGGACCTGGAGTAGTGGGTGGGCCCAGGTCCCCCCCAACTTGCCACTGGGGAAGTGGCTAGACAGTAGACTGTGGTTTCCACTGAGAGAAGTCGCTGGATGGGGACTGTGGAGACATCCCCTGGAAGGGGGAGCACAGAGTGTGGCACAGCCAGAGGGCACCGCAGTCCTTGGAGGGACATGAGTCCAGGAGAAGAAGAGGTGGTGCATAGCGCACATCCAGAGCTAGTTCCTGTATCGGCCATGAGGAGGCAACACAGTGCTGTGTTGCACCCCCTCACAGGGTCCCATGGTGGTAGGCACAACGGACAGACCTGTATATAGACAGTGCCTGTCCCAAAGAGCTTACAGTATAAAAAGACCAGCTATAACAGGTGGGTGAAACAAACAAGTGGGTGGGGGAGGGAAAGGAAGCGGAGGCAACAAGGCTAGCACCATGTTTCAGGTCTCCCTTTTCACTCTCCCTACTACTTCTGTATTTAGTAGGGGGAGATTTCAAAGGCATAAAGGGCAGTGAGGCCCCTGATGCTCACTGAAGGTCCGTGAGAGAGAGCTGGGGCCCTAAATGTCCTTTGTGCCTTTGAACATCTAATGTTGGGATTAAATCAAGCAAGTAGCTGGTGGTGCTCAGGTTCCTGGGAGGAAGTAGTTATTTTTGGTGGTGTTAGCATTCCTCTTGTTTCTTTCATTTATTTTCCTCACTGCATGCTACAGAGTGTTTTCTGATTTTTCCAATTACCCACCCTACTACTTTCTTTCCCATGAATTTACATAAGTACAATTCATTGGAGTTTTAGTAAATGTCCCCAAATGTAACAAATCATATGATTTTTTTTTCCATATCTTGATTTTGGTCTGACTCTCCCTTCTCTCCCCCCCCCCCCCCCCCCGTGAAAATTATCCATTTCACAACAAACATCATGACAAGCAAAACTCGGTGTTTTATACCACCGATAATGACAAAAATGTTTTGAAGCCATGAAAAAGATGGGAGAAAATACATGTTGAGATGAAAGAACAAAGATGTAGGGCTAGTTACGTACCTGGGAATCTCTCACACTACACTGGGTTACCAGCAAGCCAAAGCTAAATATCCTGTGAGCTGCTGACAATATACTGGGGTGAGTGGGTGATGGCTTTGTTCATAAATCATTCATCTCAGTTGGGGAGGGTATCTACAGTCTATCTAAGAAAGTATGAAAGGGAAACATTAACAAGAACCCTGAAGTGGCAAGTAGATGCAGTGAGATGAGCTTCACCATATGAGTGAAGGAGGAGGAGCCTGCTAAAAGCTTAACTCTCACTCTTAGGTCGTAAATGAATGTGTGAATCATAGATTAAAATGTGAGCCATTTACAAGCATTTGCTCTGTTGTTTGGAGACACAGAGCTGAAACTTTTCTTCACTAGAACACTCTTTATTGTCTTTAACAAGGGACTGTTCACAAGGAAAACACATCTGCTGCCTGTTTCCTGTCATATTTGAGCAGCAACTCGTATAGTACCTTACAAGTCCAAGAGGAGAATGATTAGTAAGCAACAGGAGCCATGTCAAGTTCAATGTGAGTCAAGTTTACCAAAGGAAAGACAGCTGAATTTTCACTACAAGTAACTTTATTATCAGCCACTGCTATTTATGACATGTCAGAATGGCAGAAATTATTAAAAAAAAAAATCAGTGCATCAGAAAATATTGTTGCAATTTATTATCTGGTCATTGCAAGGGAATTACTTTGTCCCCATAGTGGGCAAAATTCTCTAGGAAATAATATGAAGAGCTACATTGTTGTCAACTGTACAAATGCATTAAGGAATGAAAATAATACAAGATTGGTTTTTATACGGACACATCCCCTTTTATTTGAATGAAAGTTCACGGGGCCTAAAGTTGTATCCAAACAGAAAAATAACCTGGGAGTTTTAATTTAGCATTGACTGAACCTGTCAGATTTTACCTTAATGAGGCTCAGATCTGAGGACAGGGAAGGGAAAAAAATGGGCAATGTGATAATGTACACAGTACAATAATTGGATCAAGCTGAGGCAGCGTTGGTACTTAATATCAGCAGAAGGTACAGATGAAAGAGCTGTCACTTGCAAATTGTTTGCAGTATTTCAATTTTCTTTATATAACTTTTATCTTTGTATTTTTTTAATAAAAGAAAATATGCATATTTCTTCAGAAATTATAACAGTACAAAGGTGCTATAGTATTCAGTAAATATTACTACCACTAAATTAGACAATAATATAAAGAGGAAAGAGAACAAGGAAGAGCAAGCCAAAACGAAATTAATTAATACAAGAACAGGAACGGCAAGAATAACAGTAAAATTTTATATATAGATTTCAGTCCTATAGTCTGTACTCAGTCCTTACTCACTTATTTCAATGGGAGTTTTTCTCTGATCAAGCCCAGTATTTATTTCCAAAAGAAATCCTTATACACATAATAATTTATATATTGCTCTCTTGTACCAAGACATTTCAGTTAATGTGATCCTTCTTTCATGTTAGGTTTTTTGATTTTGTATGAGTGGTGGTCAGTTTTCACTTCTGTAAATTCCATATATACGTTACAGTGATGCCTCCACAAGCAAAACATTATGTATTAGTCTCTCCACTCGGGTATGAGCATGACCCACACAATCCTGAATCTCAGACAAGTGTACAAATTGTAGAGGGCACCTACTGTAGTGTATGTAATGGTCATGACTGTGGCAGTTTGTATCAAATTGGAATCATGACAAAAATAGGATCCACGTATGTTTTTTAGGAATCCCCGACCCTCCCAACTCACCTATGCAGAGGGATCAGAGTCCTTATGCATCCCTACAAGTGGACGAGTGGCCCCTGCATCTCCCCTTCCCCACCCAAAGAGATTAGAAACCTTTAACCCTCCATGCAAATGGCTGGAGAGACCCTGCATCATCATGCAAAGGGGATGGGAAGCCCCCATTCTCTACCATCCTCAGGCCCAGGCAGTGAGAGCCCCCATTACCACCCTTCTGAGCTGCTGCTGGTGGCGGTGTTGCCTTCAGAGCTGGGTGGCCACAGAGCAGTAGCTGGTGGCTGGACGGTTCATATTGTTGTCTGTGATGCAGGAGGACTAGATTTTTTTTTAATCCTGCCCTGCAATTCCCACTCCCACCCGCTCCTGCATTGTTTCTTGAATTTTTATCCCGCTCCTGCTATTATGGCAGCAGGTCCTGCAGGATCCTAGTCCCCACGGCAGGGCTCTATTGTCAGTTTCCATTGGGATGAGCTAGCATGGTCCTTTGCACATTTACAGAGTTTTGTTGACCTTAATGGGCCTCTGTGGGTGCCTCAGATTCCATGTTAATAGATTCTGGTGCAAGATCTGTGGCCCAAGTTTGTACTACAGTACAGCTGGCCCTGTTTTGGAGGGAAGCCCAGCAGGCAAGTGCTGGAAATCATCTGACGGAGCTGAAAAGCATATAGCAGTTGGGTCTGATTTCCAGCCAGAGGATGTAAATAAAGGCCCTGGAGTCACAAGGCTGGTGGAGAGCAGGAGAGGGCTAGGAATGCTCACTCTTGCGGGTGATGCAGAAGGTTGTGAGAGGGCAGGAAAGCCCTGAGAACGTTGCCTAGGCTGGAGGAAAGTCCAGTACATTAAGCTACTGGAATCTAGAGGGCTCCACAAACTTAGCTGAAAAACAAGATAGTTGCTATTGTTGTCCCAGTCCCCTCCTCCCCCCAATATACATTCAGACTTTTTGTATGTTTGTGTGTTAAAGAACAAACCAAGCTTTGAGGAGAGGGCTACAGACTGAATTGGGCATGGTCAACTGTTTGTCCCAGCAGGCTGGCAATCAGATCCACCAGGCTACATCTGGATTCTGTATTGTCTATAGTGGTCATCTACTTTTGTAAGGCCTGGTCTACACAGCGTTTTTGTACCACTATAACTATTTCAGTTAGGGGTGTGACTTTTGTAATGATATACTGGCACAGCCCCTAGTGTGGATGCAGTTATGTCGATATAAAGGCAATTTATACTGGTATAGCTTATTCTTCTTCCTATATGGGAATAGCTTAACTGCTATAAAGCACTTTTATACTGATATAACTGTGTCCAAACTGGGGGGAGAGAGAGCGGGGGTGTTCTACTACTCTAGATATACTGGTATAGTTAAAGTAGTACAACTTTTTAGTATAGACAAAGCCTAGGAGCATTTGCTTTGCTTTTCTTGCATGTGAAACTTTCCAAACAGTATCTTGCATGTTTTGCACTCTTCAGAATTTTTTGGTTAAAGAACAATCCAGTTGAGGTTTGTCCATAAATTACAAATTTATTTTGTGATTTTTTTCCCCAAGAGCCCCTTACTCCTTGTAAGAAACACCCCGAATTAAGGACACATGCACCCCCTTATGCATTACATAATTTATTGACAGCCCTGTGCATACCTTCAAGATCCATTACATCACATTGTTTCAAAGATATCCACTATTCTACTGATAAGTCTTTCATTCATACTTGGAAACAAGGAAGATCTCTCTATTTAAAAGAAAAATACAAAGCAGGTGGCCATTTTTAAAGTACACAATGTTCTCCTGGCCTCTAGCCTCACTGACACACAAACACTCTATTTCTCATTCCTCCTTCCATTGATATTAATGGGTATGATAACATTTTGACCCTCTAGTGCTCTTCATGTTGCTCCTGCTTCTCTTTCATCTAGAAAAATGTCTCTGAAATGTGGGTAAGACTATCATGCCATCTGTTGAAAACATTAGCATCCCTGAGCCATTTCCATGCTTTATTACTAGAAAACATATGAAATGTATAACCAGAATGCTGCTATTTCTGTTTGCACTTCATGCATTACCCTGGCTTCACATATTTATCTTCCAGACATGCCAAAGGAAGTAAATGCTCTATTTCATGTCAGTGTGGAGGGATGTCATCCCTAGAAGTATATGCATTTGAAGCAATATGTTCTGCATCACTGACAACAGATAAGACTTTGTTAAGGCACAGGCTGGCGTGTTGTCATACTCAGTGCTTAAAGGGAAGAAGGGAACCCAGAAACAACCATAACTTCCTTGAAATTAAAAGAAAAACTTTTCTCATGTTTGAACAAGAAAGAAATGGTGCGGGGAAGGATAAGGATAGAAAGATAGCTGGTCTGACTAAGCCTGTTCTGCATTTGTCAATCTAACCCTAATCATTCTTAATTTATCATATTTGTGCCCTCAGCTCCTCAGCTTAGACTTGCTGCTCAACTTTACGCAAATCCCCTTACATTTTTCTTCTAGTTTACAGCTTTGATTGTACATGCTGAGCATAAGTGAGCAACCCATGCCCAGAAGTTTACAAACTGGGGGTGGGGGCTGCACTATAATAAAATGTAGGACGCTATTCAAGATAATATCTTGTTCTTTATTTTTTCTTTTTAGTTCTGATCCCAATCGACATTGTATTCTCTTGATATATACCAGATATTCCACAGATGCACCAAGAGGCAGAGTGCTAGTACTCCAAGAATGTTGCAAGCGTCTGTCATAACAAAACCTTGTAGTCTCTGTGTCTACATTAAAAAAAGTTCATATTCCCCTCTGGTTTCTCTTCCTACTTGGGGATGCAAACTAATGTGTACTTGTGTTTCATGCAGATTCACTCACTTAGCTACAACAGCTAATAGGCAGAGACTGAGTAAAGTTGCCAGCATTTACACAGAAAGTCATAGCAAACCATCCTGCACCTTCATTAAATTATCATATATTACAGTTTGATTTTTCTTTAAATCTGTCTAGTGTACTAACATGAATACAAAACTGTAGCTGAAGGCCAGATAGGGAAAACAAAAATGTTTTCTCCAAGCTATGTTTATCAGTTATAACTCTATCTTCCTTAATTCAATGGAAATCCCTTACTTCCCCTGCTCAATTTGCGCAGAAGAGATGGCCAAAACCAAACAATTGCATTTTAGAGTAGAAATTAAATTTCTTAGCAAAGTAAATATTTATCCACAGTGATTGCTAAATTGCTTGCTTCTACTAATTTTTTTTTTTTTTTTTAGAACTGCAGATTCTAGCTAGATTCGCAGATGCTAAGAGATACCTCAGATTTTTTTGAATCTGGTCTTGCATACACTGAACAGATAATTTAGAACAGTAAATGATGGTGGCTTACATATGTCCTTATTTATATAAAAACAACCTTTTAAGTCAATTATCTAATACTTTTACATTGATACTCATTAGCTCTAGCATCTCCCCTAAATACATCACCGACATGATGGGCTCTTTACAAATGCGCAAAATAGGATCCTTAGTATATTCACACTCACTCACATTCACAGGGCCCAGAACAAAACACCTGATATACACATGATATGACTACCCAACTCTGAACAATAAAACCTTAGGTGACTTGAGAACCATGACCAAGTCCATGATAACATAGGATGGCAAGAACTTGTCATCCACCTTGCATGCTGGAAAAGTACAATTTAAAGCCATGTGGGGAAGAGTATATTCCCATGTGTGGGAGAGGAATCAATGAACTTCTGGTTCTGATTCATCAGAAGCCACACCCAAGATGTCAGAGCAAAGTGGGAAGACACTTTTGGGGACGGGGGGGAAGAGGCACTGAGGTTTCAGGGCTTCCAGACACATGGAATATGGAAGTATTTCCAAATAGGAATATAGGTGAAGTCATTTCCAGGTGAGGGACAATCTATAAACTATGTAACACATTTTTGATGGTTTTCAAGACCTACCCCCTAATGTTACATAATTTATGGAAAGCTCCCGACAAAGCCAACCATCTATGTCCAGGACCTGCCTGAGGAGTGTTGGGCAGGCTGAGGTCCATGTTGGAATTGAGGCCATGTATGGAGTAATCATTTTCTAACGTATGCAAAAGACATCGGGGACTTGATGGTGAGATTCAAGAGTCCAAGGTCTTAAAGTGTAGTTCTATCATAAAAAAGTGTCATATTCAGTGATATTACTGATTTGCATTCCAGAGTTCATCATTTTACAACAGAAATATATATCTGCCCCCCCCTTATACTCAGTATACATCTGACTAGCAAACTGATTTATTTCCATCTTTCACAGCATCACCAGTAATAAAGGCTCTGCTAGTCATATGAGGTCCTCAGTGACAGCTGTGCCTTCACATCAATTGTCTTCAGATTATCAACTATAAGTGTGCACAGCCACTTACAGTGCATAACACTGTAATGGGATTACACTGGGGAGCAGTCATAAGGGTGAAGTTTTCCCTTCTAAAAAGAGAACAAAGCAGTAACTTGCCCCAGAATAGAGCATAGAAGGAATGTTGTCTCCCTTCTGCAGCTGTTCTTCCTGTAGCTAGGATCCTGGATAGCGCAGGCATGGAAAGAATGGGGACCCACTTAATGCTGCTTGGGTCTCCTTTGTTTTTCTTCTCTCATCTTTCACTCTGGTTTCCTATAAGGGAAAAGAAAGAGGAAGATAGGATTAGCAGGGAGCGAGGTGGCTGCTGCTTTGTGATTCAAGCATGGAGAAGGCAAAGAACTAAGATGAAGTTCTATGTCCTATGTACCATCGCTGCTTCACAAATCTTTGCTTCCTGCTTCCTGACTGGTAGAACCATAATTCTATCTGTAATGGCTGTTGCCAGATAGGATGGGAGACGAGGGCCATATGGCAAAATGAATATGATCTATGCTGTAAAAAGAGATATGTGACAAAGGAGTTTGTCTGGAATTATTATTATTATTTGAGGAGACAACTGAAAAGTACAATTTTCCTACAGGGCCTGCAGTGAGGAATTTTTCAGGCTGCATAATCCTGCAGAGAACCAAGGAGCCCTCTATTACAAAGCATTCCCTCCTGCTGAGCATGTCCTATATCCTGAAGGAATGCTTTGCCCTTTCCAGCTGTCTTCAGCTGTGAGCGTATTTTCTAAATTACTGCTGTCTGATTCATCTGAAGTCTAGTTCAGTCAAACTATGTTTGTGATGAAATCCTCTGAACTGGATTTCTGTTTTAACCAGATTCAACTTAATTGTGTTAGGGAGCATGTAGTTTCAAGAGTAAACCAACAAAGGTATTTTAAGAGGGCCCTATAGGTAGTGAAGGACAATACGCCGCATAATCCTGTTTTTCCATATGCTAGACCCTAGCACAGTTCTACCTTTTAGAACATGGGTGCAACTCCAAATTGAAGTTGGTACTCCTATTGGAGCTGTCTCTATATGCCTGAGAGCAGAATTGAGCCCACCAAGTATAATATCCTATCTCCTTTTTTCATCACGGGGGGGAGTGGCTTATGAAAAACATTATTCACTTCTCAATTACAGGCACACCAATTTAGAAGGAGGGGGTTGTTAAATCTATGTTGGGAAATCTGTAGCAATGAGTTTGTTACTGGTTTCATAGACCCTTTGTCATAATCTGAACACGAATGTTCAACTGTGCTTGACTTTACACTATAGCTGAGCTGTTCATTTCACAGCACAATCTGAAAGGAACAAAGAAGGAATAAGAGATAAGAATGAAAATTCCAACAGGTTGTAGATTGCTGGCAGAATTTGGTGTGAAAGGGTTGTACAGTTAATTTTGTTTTTGATGGGCGATATGAGGAAAACTATCATTAGAAAGTACTGCAAGAGATTTGTAATAATGATGGATAATGTGTACTAATATTTAATCTAATGTGCTATTAACATGAATTGTCACACAGATTTAAAAAATTGAGAACTAACACAAGCACTTCTTATTTCTCAGTGACAAAAAAGGAGGTGGTGGTCACTATTGTGTGGGTTTATTCTATTATTTATTTGCATTGTAGGGGTGACAAGAGGCTCCAATGCAGTTGGAAACCCATAGTATTAGGTGCTGTAGAAACACATCAAAAGATGGTCCCTGCTCCAAAGGTTTAAAGTCTCAGGCCCTGACTCTGCACTGAGCTTTGTAATGCGAGATTCCTGAGCCCATACAGAATCCCATTTCACTCTTTGGTGCTCCACACAGGTAGAGGGTCTGTTCACATGAAGCTTATTGCAGGATTGGGGCCATAGTTTTAAAACAAGATGTCATAGGTGGAAGAAATTAGCAAACAGGGATTATGTGATAGTAGGGAAAATTATAACTAAATATAAACTAAATATAACATAAATAACTGTTCATGGATGACGCTGTATGTTATAAATTAGTATTTATTAATATGATTTACTTTAGGCCTTCTGAAAATCTTTTCCTAATAAATCATGCTCAGTAAGTCTTAGCACAGTTACTGCTTTCAAGAGATTACCCTCATAGCAAGGGAGCTTTAGAGTTAATATTTACAATTTAAGTCATGAAACTTATTCCTTTAAAAATCTACGTAGGAGCCAGGTGCTTGGGGTTGTAGGTAGTGTAGCCAAGTGGAAAAGCCTTGGGGTTCCAGGCCGGGGAGGCAAGAGTTAAAGGACACAGTTCATAAACTGCCGGGGCTTGTTAATCCCCCTGAAACCCAGCCTGTAATATTTACAAGGACAAAGTTGTAACAGTCCCCACTGTTAGGGGAGTGGGAAGCAGTCCAGGGTGGCCAGATTGGGGAAAGCTTTAGTTCTCAGGGCAAATACTATTAGCAGACTTTGTATGCAGTTTTGTTGTAGCCGTGTTGGTCCCAGGTTATCAGAGAGATGAGGTGGGTGAAGTAATATTTTTTATCGGACCAACTTCTGTTGGTGGGACAGATAAGTTGATCCAATAAAAGATATTACCTCATCCACCTTGTTTGTTTTTCCTGTGTTTGATTATAGCTTGTCTAGAAAGGCTTTATCCTAAGCAAGTAAAGGAAACTTGAAGAGTCTGAGGAGGAAGTGAGCAGGTCAGGAATCCTGGGGGCTGATGGCCAGAGTGAATGTGTGTAAAAGATCAGTAGTTAAGGCACTCACCTGAGATGTGGGAGGTCTGGGTTCAAGTTGCTGCTGAAAATCAGGCAGAGCAGGGATTTGAACTCGATGTTTCGCATCCTGGGTGAGGGGCCTAACCACTGGGCTGTAACGGGGGGAGGCGTGTCTGTCTCTTTGCAAAAAAAGTTGGCCTGGTGTAGAGGCTTAACTCCAGGCATGGGTTCATAGCTGAGAATCCCCACCTTAGATAAGTACCTCAGACTCCCTGTGGATCTGGGCCCTGAGCTCCACTCCTTTCCTCTGCATATCACTCCTGGTTAGTTGAGGCAGCTCCTGGGTCAAATTGCCGGCTTCTGTGAATCCCTTTCTTAGGTGATCAACTCTCCCCATGCAATGCTTGGGGATTCCGGTCTCCTAACTAGCGGCTGTGACTTCCACAAGGCAGCAGGGCACCTAGGAGTTAGGCATTGAAATTCCCTTTGTGAAACTAGCACATGGTATGTAACAGGAATTCAGTTATATGATGGGTCCTAGGTGGCAAACTTTCAAAGGGTTGGAATATGTGGGGAGGAGGGAAGAGTGAGTTAATAGCATTGTCCTATGAACAGTATGTCTGGTAAACAAGATTATCTATAATGAGATTATCCTTGGACAGGATAAACAATTGATGAACTCATGAGAGTCTGAGGCAATCGTGAAACAATTGTCTTAACAGGTGGGAAACTGAAGTAATGTGAAGCAGTTTTGGCATCAGCTGAAGAGGACTGCCAGTAAACAAGGGCCTCTTCTTACATTAAAGGACGGCTACTGTAGACAAAAGGGAGAACGTTAGTAATGCATTTGGTTAGAGGCACTTGATGTGAATGGACATAACATGCATCAAAGAATTGTCTCTGCTGAGAGTTAAGTATTACATTACACATGGACATATTTGTGAGAAATGTCTGTGATATTCCTAACAGTGGTAGATTATTTTCTGGCCTCTACCATAGCTGCTCACTGGTGTTTATTAATGGAAAACGCAAGAGTAGGTTGGGTTTTGCCAACATAGTTATCCAGCTGTGAACAGTGTGAATGCAGGGCAGTGTGGTGCCCCCTCCTGTGAGTAATTTAAAATCATATACTGACCAGCTACTGTGGACTGATGACAGCTGCTATGCCTGGCAGCCAGTGTCTCATAAAACATCTCTCTGATTAACAGCAGGTCTAGGAACGTGCAAAATAGATGGAAAAAAAATACATAATGTGGCATTAAACAACCACAGACAGAATACAATGGGCCATAGTCTGGGTTTGTGCTGTTCCGAGGATAGCTGAGATTCTTGTCCAATATAGATTAAGGGGAAACATACTGATGTAATTAATCGGTCTTAAAAACAGACGAGTAAGGCCAGTCAGTAAATGGGTGCAAGGAGGAATGATAGTTTTGTGTTTAAAACATGGGAACGGTTTCTACCCTTGGGTCTGTTACAGACTTCCTTAGACAAGTCACTTGGCCTTAATTTCTCTACCCTGCAAAATGAAAATGAAATGCTTCTACTCTACCTTTTGGGGTTGTGTGATGCCTAATTCATTAATGTTTGGAGAAAGCATTCCGACGTCATTGGGGCAGAGATATGGAAATGAAAATTATGGTTACCTCACTATATTGTGTTCAGGCACAACTGAAATTCTTGCAATTCTTAGGCCAAACCATAGCAGTTAAAGACACAGGGCCTGATCTTCCACATATACGATGTGAGTAACTCCCATTGAAGTCAGTAGATATCCATTGTGCATGGGAGAACTGGACAATCAGTTTGCAGTCTTAGCTCTTATATTTGTAGATTTAAGTCATGACACATGGGTTAATTCTGCATCTCCCATGAGCCTGTTGTCCCTGCTACAGAATGTGGGCCACTCCTAGAAGCCAGAATCACTTACTTTTTAGCAAACAGCATTTACATTCCTGCCAGTGCAGCTCTGATTTTTTTTTCTCTTAATTTTCTGGGACAAATATCAGTATAGTTCATGGTCTTTCAGATATTCAAAATCAAAAGCCACATTAGTGTGTTTTAAAATTAAATATTACCATTATTCTACTTTCAGTAAACTTTTAGTCTTCTTCACACGATGAACTCATTTAAATTCTGGTTTTAACACAAGGAAAAGTGTAACCTGAAAATGGTTTCACTCAACCTATATCCTTTTTTCTATTGCTTTTTACTAGTCACAAGTGCTAGAATTTAGCATCAGACTGGAATTATGTTGCCTGATTAAATTTGATAAAGCTCTGCATTAAGAGGAAAAAGCCTGTACTATGCTAGAAATACTTTTCTTTTCTATTCCATTTCATAGTTTGTGATGCATTTTAATATATATATATATTTTACAAACTGACTCAGCATGAAAGACTTTAAGGCAGATGTAAAGAGATATATTAGAGGGTTCACATTATTAAGAGCCTCATGCCACATAAAAATGTACAATATATTGCAGACTTCAGAATTAAGCAAAACACATCAAACTCCATGTGTGCAAAGAGTGAAGAAATTCATTTAGAGTTTAAGGCCAGATGGGACCAGTATGATCACTTAGTCTGACCTTACGAATAACATAGGCTACACAATTGTATCCAGTAAATCCTGCATCAAGCCCAATAACTTGTGGAAATTGTTTGCTTGAATTGCATCTAAAATACAAAGTTAGGTAAAGACCAGGTGGAATAGTTCTTGAATTAACCTGTTACAGTGTAAATTGAGAGTTGGAGTAAGACCAGGAATATTAGTATTTGCTGTATTTCTCTTTCTCAGAAATCCCTATCACTGGTCTCTCAGTTCAGCACTTCACTTGTTGGTTAGTTCTCATTCTCCAAATGCTATTATGTCACATAGGGAACATTAGCCCAGAAATAATTAGTGTGGCAATTTGGCACTCACTCTGCACATTACATCTAGCATTTGCACACACCGTTGTCCATAGAAATCAGCTGGCTCATACTAAGAATTACTTTAATAATGGAACCTGATTTCTTGCTGAGTCTATTAACCTAGACTCCATAGTTGAGATTCCTTTCTTTTGGTGATGGAAACACCTACTAGAAAAGGAAAGGTAAATGAAGCCTTTTCCTAGCAACAAAATGCTGTGGACTTTCCCAAGGATTATGGATTTAACATCTATTCAGAGTCTATATGGTACACGTGCTGGTTGATATTTACAGTTCAAGAAGAATGATAGCATCAAATTGATATATTTCACAAAAATACAAAAGTGTCAGACAGTAGTGAAGCCACAGTACAGTACATCATACTCAATGAGTATCTAAATATTAAATTTAAATCAATGGACATATTATTTTAGTTTAAAATACAGTAATGAGGTAGAGTCATGCAGGTCCATTAACCAGTTAGTAAATACCCTTTGTGCTATAAGGAGCTGTGTGGCATCACAATGGGAAGCACTCTGACTCAAGGATGCCCCCTGGTGCATAGAGTGCCTGCTACTACACCCCTTTAGAGTAGACAAATTTTAAAGTAATGGGGGGGGGGGTGAGATATAGGAGCATAGTTTGACTTCCTTTCCCTGGCTTGGGTAAGCAGCATGCCCCCACACTTTCCACTCCTCCTTGCCTGATGTGGTGAGAGGTCTACCTCCTGTTTCATGCTGCTTTAACCAGTGCCTTTATGGGGTATGCCCTCTTCCCTTTTTTGCCAGTCTCATTCTAGTTGGAGTTTGCCAACTCCAACTAGTATAGATTGCTGTAGCAAGTTTCCTCAACGACACAGGCTATTGTGAGCTCATTAAACCTGTTCTCTGCTCTCTGCACTGGCTTCCTATAGAATTTCAAATCAAGTTCAAGGTCTCGGTCCTTATCTTCAAAGCACTCAATGGTCTGGGCCAAGGGTATCTAAAAGACCACCTAAAGCTCAGGGATAAAGACTTGAGTCAATAACGCCACTGCTCTGGCACAAGAGCACTTGCTATAATAAGGGTAAAGCTTGTCTGTTTGGGAGACAGAGCTTTCTTAGGGGTCAGTCTGAGACCATGGAGTGAACTTCCTCAGGACTGAAGTATGATCACAAATCTCACCAACTTCTACTCTAAGGGTAGGTCTACACTTACAGATGTGTGTAGAGTACAGACAGTGCACACCAGCTAGCATGGGTATAAATAACAGTGTAGACAGTGAGGCACTGCTTAGGTGAGTAGATTACACATGCACCAGAATGCTAGAGTTTATACCCTACACGGATAGCTCATGCCCAAGCACTGCATCCCACATCTATTTTTAGCAGTGTAGTGTCCTGCTACTTCCCCCCACCCCGCCAAAGCCTTTCACTGCCACATGTAGCTACACACTGCAGCGTGGATGCAGCCTGCCTTTCACTGCCACGTGTAGCTTAAAACGTGCTCTACACACAGCCACCAGTGTAGACAAGGTCTACGTGCAAGGTGCATTGCTTTGACTTTGTTAGAAAGGCAAACACATAGCAGCATGTATATGTACAAAACAACAACAACAACCCAACCAAAACAAGACAGTCCACTGCACACACCTCTCTCCTAGGAAGAGAATTGGAGAATAAACAACAACGAGAGAGGTGCTAGTCATGTTGCTTGATGCACTATGGAAGGTACTCACATATTATACAGTGATGAGTGTGGTATAAGAACCTGAAAAGAATAGAATAGGTAGGGCTCTACTGCCTCACTGCCCACTCCAGCATCTGGTGGGCTGCTGCACATGAGGATTAGACAGGATCTGTCCCTAACTGAATTTATTGGAGCAGATTCCAAGTTTCACTCTAGCCCCTTTTGAGCAACTTCAGTGTCACAAAGGGGCCAGAAAACAGCCAGGTATCCCTCTGCATTGGGTAGTGCCCAGCTAATGCACTCCCACGCCCCTGCAACTTCTGGTGTAGGAGCTGTGACCATGCTCCTCCAAGCTCTAGCTGGTGACCAACCTGTTACCAGCCAGTATATTTTAGAGAACCATCGAGACTGCTCTAAAGTGAACTGGGGCTGAGGCCAGTAGAGACCTCACTCCAGAATCAGAGCTGCAAATGGTCCCCTTCTGTCCCACCCCCAGCTCCTTTAGCCACAGCTAGTAGAAGCTCAGAATCTAGCTGATTTACCAGCATTATTCCAATGAATTAATAACAGGTCACATAAAAATTTTGCCAGTCACGAAGTTTATGCATAATGCATAAGCTAGTTTTTTAAATAATTGTTAGAATTTGTTTTGAAAAAATGGGATAAACAAATATTTCTAGAGTGTGTCATTTAGCTGGGGCCATCTATGATGTAGATCCTTGGATTTTGAGAGCATAATTTAAGTCCTGGTAATGCTAGAATGTCATTGCCACGGTAGCCTTTGTCATTAGCAATAACTTGTAGATCTTAAGATGTGACAGCCGCATCTTTTGTTTTCGGTATGATGTTATCCCATACCTAGCTGTTGTAAGGTGTAGCACTAGGCCACTTTTTTGTGGGTTTAACTCATAATGTGCTATCATCACTAGGACTAGGCCTTACTTGCAATGCTTGCTATAGCATTTGGATGTTTTATAGGTTCATGGTCAAGTTTCCCTTACATTAATTTTTTAACTGATCATTTAAAAAAAAGTCTTTCATTGGCTTAAAGAAGAAAAGCCACCGAGCTGGATAAACCATCACCATGCCATCAGTTTTTGATGATGTAAAGATGGGAAGAATGCATTAGTTTGTCATAGTTACCCCTTTTCCCCCAGAAATAGTTCCCGTAAATATAATTAGCAAGTAATTTACAAGTGTGAAGGTTCTCCCATTGGTAGAAATGGAAACTGTGTGCGTTATCTACAGTAGATGCTCCTGCACAGTGGAACTTAAATGTACCCGTTTCTCCTAAAAAAATCAAGTTACTATCTTTGTTATTTCAGCAGGTGGGACTCTGATTGGTGGTCCAGGTAGTTTGCAAAACTGTTCAACACATCCTTCATGGAGATTTTCACAACACTATCAAATCATTTGTGGGTCTGAGAAAATAAATGTTAAATGTAATGGGGCATGTAACAGTGGCATAATTCTGCCCAGCATGGAGGTGTAGCTGCTGTCTCAGTTTCCATTCACTGGAGAGCAAATATTCCTCTGACTAGACAGGAGATTTGAAGAGGCTTTTTTCTTTGGCCCCTCCAGAGAGTCCTCTTCTTTCCAGGGGAAATTAGAAAATCCAAACCCACAGAAATCTTCAGCCCTTCCTCCAGCGGTCCTTTAATCAGCTCTTCCTTAGTGGAAGAGGATTCTGCCCAACTCCCTCTCCCCCACCAGGAGGCACCGTAGGAAAGTAGGCGAGGCCTGGTATTTCTACCTTAGCTCCTGCCCTAAGGGTCTCATAAGTAAGGCAGCTGCCTGTTTGCCTCACTTGTCCTTGTAAATGCTCCCTACAGTGGCTGATTTGCCTTTTACCCCTCACTCTGACCCCCTCACCAGCAGACTTCTAGTATACCTTTCTAGGCTTGTTCAGGCTCGGTGGCACCTGGTCTTAAAGGGGGCCAGCACATTTTGTCACGTGGCATGTTTGAACAGGCAGGGCTTTTCACTGCTGTTTCTACACTGCTTCTTCCCGTCACACTATCTGAATTTACCATAAAAGAATCAAGAGCAGAGAAGCTGATATTATCTGTGTCACACAAATGGGGGTTTCTGCAGATAACAGTGATTAAAGGAGACTTGCAATGGAAGATCCAATGTATTTGTGCTATCTGGGGCTCTTTCATGATGTATGAGTATTTATAAAGAAGGCCTGAAAGGGTTTGGTTTGGAGAACTAGTGAGTTTGGTGTAATCACAGAAGACAAGAGTCCAAAACCAAAGCAACTGAAACGGAAGGAAGCTTTAGTCAGATTATTGAAAGCTTAGTGGGCCAGAATCTCCTTAGTGCTGTGATTACTTTACAGCACACACTGGAGCAAACTAGTCCTAAAGCTAGGCCAGCCAGGAGGTCCCCCCAGTGTAGTTGGATTCTCTGGTAGTAATGTGGACCAGTGTAGTGGTTCCCCCTACACCTTCTGGTTGCTGAGTCAAGTGTGTCCCTGCCTCTTGAGCCCATAGGTACCTGGTACATGAACAGTAACCAGCAATGGTACATAGGTAGCTGGTACTACGAATGGTAACCAGCAAAAGAATATGTATAGCTGGAGGTCACAACTGAAAGAGATCAAGCATCTGTCACACTTAACATAGCTGTCGTGCTTTTGAATATATTCAACAAGTGAGGAACTTCATAATCTACAGACCGGAATATATCCTAATGTATCTGTTCTTTTCCTTGCTCACTGTTTAGTCACTGCTGATCTGTTTACATGCCACTCTCCTCAGGCTTTAGGCCCACAAATAAATTGTATTACACATACAGTAATTCCAACTCTCTGCATGGGGGAAGGGAGGAAGTCTAGCTGTCAATCTTCAATGATGATGCTTGCTTGAACTGCAGTGTGATTAACATACACCTGATGCTGGTGCAGGAGGGCACCGTATGGAGTTTGTAGTGGTACTAAGTGATAAACATTCATTGAGTGGTAGTTTATCCTAATTGTAATACTTCAGTATTGGCAGCCTTTAACTCCCACCAGATTTCTAATTCCCGTAATGTTTATGGCTGCCAAATTAGGCCATCTGTAAACACTAACACTTGAGACTCTCACCAATTCATAGTGCTAATATTTTTAAAAATAAGTTTGATCATCTGCAGCTATATGAGGAAGGAAATCATCACATAATCATCATACGCCTCTTCCTTGTACATGCCCTCTTCCATTCCGCCATACTTGCCCATGGCTTAATAACCCTCAACTACCTTGCCACATCAAGTTAAACTTGTGCCTGTGTCTTTTTGAAAGCATGTTTTGGCAAATGGTGTAAAGAAGTCCAACACAGCCTTTTGTATTCCAAAAGGATAAAGGGGAATTGGCAGAGTAGCATCAGCTCACTAGTACTTCTGAATTATTCTGTTTATTCCATATAGTTCTACGGAACTAACATGATATTTAAATGAATAATAAAAGTCAGGGAGGAAACACACATGGATTGCTGCAGTGAACTCTTACAAAAGTCAACGCAATTAAAAAAGGAAATGATACAACATTCGAATGTGTAGAATTGCAAGATGAGGTTTGCAAAAGACCTCGGTACTGTTTTGCATTTCAACATTCTGGCTGTGCCTAGCTTCATCACACACAAAAACACAGATTAAAAAAAAAAGTCTGCTGTGTGGGCTCCACATTTTACTTTAAAGAGCTATGGTGACTCGCACTGCATTATTCACGACTTGCGACTGAGTCATCAGTAAGTTATAGCAGTGACTGTAATGAGTGCAAATAAATTGTAGACACCACCCTTGCGGCACATGGATGTTACTGATTCCAAAGAAAAGAAGAGTCTTGTACTTTGAAAGCAGCCCTTATTTTGTAATGAAAACTAAAACTTGTACTGATGCTCTAGGTGTCATTCATCGTTTGTGTTGATCCTTTCACTTCCAGTGCAACAGTTCTAGAGGATATGGGATGTAAATTTTAGGTGCCTCAAAGCAGCATTTCCAGACAAATACTACTGTTGTAACTGCAGCATCAAAAGATGCCCTGTGTATAACACAAAACAAACACCATAATAAAAACTAAATAAAATATCATCTCTTGTGGGTGACGTATGTTTACTTTCACTTGGCTTTGTCTTCCACTTACAAATAATGCAGCCACTGACTCATAGTGCTGGCTCTAGATTGCAGCCTGAAAAGTCCCACCCCTGTTCTGGTCTAGAGATGCTAGTGGATCTGAGTGGAACTGACTGGAAAAATGGGGGAAAAAATTCCCATTAATGTTTTTGTGGGAAAATTTCCCCCATTTTTCCTAGAAAAAATTCAGAAATTGAAAATGTTCAATTAGCTTTAATTATGGACTGCTCTATGGGCAAGCAAGGGCATAGAGGGAATATGCATTTGAACCTGGAAATTGTGCGGTTTATGGTCATTCTTAATTCTTATGGAAATGAAATCCCAGGTCTTAGGCCTGCAGCTGAGAAAGCTCTGTATCCCGTGTCCATGAGGCTGACTGCTGAGGTGGATAGTTCCATTGCTCCTTAGCAGTGGAGCACTCAAAGATGGTTAAGGTATCATCAGAGAAGAATCAGTGGCACTGCTGGATGCTCGCCTGTGATCAACAGAGAAAGGACAAACACCTGTAGCCAAAAAATTTTCCCGCCGTCCACATGGATGTGCTCGCTGAGACCCATGTTTCTGAATAGGTGTGCTGCTGATTGCAATATATTCAGGGTGGCTGTTTTCAAGCCAAAGTATTTTGCACTGCAATAATCTAGCCTGGAGGTAATGAAAGTACATATGACAAGGCCACCCAGACAGGCCAGGGTGTAGTTTACTAGTTGGTCACAGGAGGCAGAATTCGTATGTTATGACCAATGCTATGTGAGAATCTAATGCCAGTGAGAAGTTTAGAGAACCACTAGGCTGCAGACTTTGAGGACTTCAAAAGATGCCCCATGAGGACATTCTTTACTGATGAAGATATAATGGCAGCAAGCTCTTGAAAGCATTCCCTTTTGCTGTGAGCAATAACCCTGTTTCATTTGGAGTTAATTTCAGGCTACACATCCTCGTGTATTTGCTTCTCTAGGCCACACAGTGGGATAGATGGATAATGGCAGTGTTCACATATGCATAAAGAATTAACAATGTTGAGTATCTTTTCCATGTTGGTGCTATTTGAACCCACAGAGAGAGAGAATTTCACTCAGTGGCAGCATGTAAATATGGACTAGGACTTGAGAGAGCACTGGGCCTTGTGATACTCCACAAATGAAGGCTCTTCTGCCAAGAAGGCAGGTGCTCAGCCCCATCCTGTGGGTGTGGTCCTCTAGAAAGTATTCAGCCCACATCAATTTCCCTGACACCCCCAAACCACACTGCTGCAGGAGGACAGCAATATCCAGTGAATTTCCATAGTTAACTGCAATGGCCCATTTTAAGGGTATGGGTACAGATGTGTCCTTTTTATCCAGGGATCACAGCAGAAGGTACATTAGTACTACTGACACTGTTTCTCCTTCACAACCTGGCTTGAAGCCTAATAGGGAAAGCTCTATGATATTTGCTGTGGACAAATGTACTTGGTGATGGCTCTTCACGAGTTGCTCAATGAACTTGCTTAGAAATAGGGGTTTGAAATGTGTAACTCTATAAGGAATGTATAACAGATGAATACATGTAAGCCTGTTTGTTTGCTGAAGATTCCTTTCAGAAATGTTTCACCACTGTTTAAATGATAAGGCCCTGATTCTTTTCCTATTGAAATTCTATAATATAATCACTTCATTTCTGTTTGTACTCAAATCTGGCTAATTGAGTGCATATATAAAAACAATAACAGTTTTCCCCCTCCTTTATGAAGATGTCACCAATTTTATTTTGTTAACTGAATAATTGAAATTTTAATTGTCTCTCTAGAATTTTTTTTTTCACATACAGTGATGGCCTCTAGAAAGTTGAAATAGGAAATAATAACTGCTCTGATACAAGTGTGTGCTAATGGCAGGTAAATTTTGAGTACTAAATAGAGAAATGCTATAGTATCACTGATATTGTAATGTGGTAAGTATTGGTAAATGCTGACATTTTAATGCCACACACTTTCCTTGTATGGCCTCAAATCCATATTATAGAATGATAATCAGGATAAAGCCAGACATCTGAGCATAGAAACACATCTCTTCAAGTTTAGCGATTCAGCAGCATGTACGCTATCATAACCTGAAGGTTACACTTTTCATTCATTATAAAAAGACAGCTGTAACCCACAATGGAATAAGATATTCAAATATTTATGTAACATTGGCGATAAAATGGCAGTAGTACTATAAACATTTGGATTGCAGTGTACCACTCAAATCTTAGGGCTGACAGGAAAATAGTTAACAAGCTTTGGAATTCCTGACACATTAGGGATACATACTTTCTTTAGATAGCTAGTTAATAGCTGTAAACTAGGCAATAGCTTACATCATGCATTAAATTACTTGTGACTGAAACAATTAGAAAATCCAAACAATTAGTGAGATATTGCATGTGGTAGCCTTACTGCAAACTGACAAAAGCTCTTCCCGAGCTCCTCGTTCCTTGGATTTAGTGAAACGCTGCCCTCTTGTGCAGAAAAGGGAAGCAACTCCAAGAATATCATATCCCGGCAGAATGATACAATTTGTCAGCTAATGCAATTTTGGGGCCTGATCCTGCACAGTCCCATGGACTTTGATGAGGCTACTTTACCTCTAATGTCCCAGTTTACTATTTTTAATGGGAAATATTATTTACTTAGTTATATTATAAACAGCCTCACACACAAGGATCAAACCCAAGACCTCAGTGGCTGGCTTTGCATTATGTGTGTAAAGTGCCTAGCACAAGGCATGCTCAATCCTTGACTGGGATATGTAGTTACTGTCTCAGTGCAAATAAATACGTAAATAATTAATAGCTGTAAAGGCATTTGGAAGCAACATGCCAGAATGAATAGGCAAATCCTTTCTTTCTGCATATAGTTAAAAGTACATTAAAATACAACTATGACATCATTCTTACATATCCATTTTGTTAAATGAATTAGGTTTAGAAACCATTGATATCAAGCAAGAAATAAGTACAAAAGATTTGCAGCAAACGGTGAAAAGAAATCATACTTAATACTGACATACCTCATACATATTCAAAGTGCTGGATGCAGTATTTTACCTCCATTTTACAGACTGGCAAAAGGAGACATTGAAATTAAGAGTCTGATTTTTAGAACTTCAACAAATTTGTTTAATTCCCCCTTCCGCCAATGAAAATGACTTGCTCTTATTTGTTGAATGCATCTAAAGTGAATGATTACTATTTAATTATTATTTTTTACAATGCTGAGTAGTTCGATAGCTAGGACAAAAGATAGAACAGACTAGGTATGTCACCCAGTATAGTGATTACAACTCTGGGAGAAAAAAGTAACATTTAGGTTTAGATCACATTTGGGGATTTATGAGTTCTTTATTAATCACTACAGAACAGCTCCTCAGCTGGTGTTAATTGTCATAGTTCCAATGGATCTGTCCCTGAATTCACAAGCCTACCATTGCCTGACTAGAAAGTACAGTTTACTGTTTCAAAAGGCCAGAAAATAGCATTTTGCAATATTAAAAGTAAATTAGTCCTGTTTTACTAAGTGGCTGGCAGGATGCCTTCACTATATATTGAACAACACAAGGCAGTGAGAGCATTCGGCACTGGTGCTTTTCCTATACATGACGAGCGTTTGTGTTGAGGTTCTTGTACCACTGGTTGAAATGCGATCCTTCACCCTTCCAGCTTCATTATTATGAACATTCACCTGCTGAGTCTCTGGACATTTCTTACACAATGCAGTGCCTGGGAGGAATCTGTTAAAATGTAATTCAAGTAGAGACCCCAGCATAAGTGAATGATATAGATTTGACCAGTGCTTGTAGATTATATAATTTATAAAGTCACTCAAACAGAAATGAACAAACAGTCCTATAGCAGCCAATACCCTAGTGTGCTGTTACTTATAAGATTTGCCATTTTAATGAAAAGACCTATACCTTTGAAGTTAATTAACTCATTTTGCAAATATACATCTGCCCTGTTTCCAGTAAAACTTCAGTTTCATATTACTATCTTTAGTGCTAGATTAGCAAAAACAAATTCTAATGCAGTTATAATGGCCATGGGCATGACATTGGCAATAAAGAGAAATTTCAGATAAAATTCTTCCTATGTATCTTGCACTGAAAGATGTTTTGGAAGAGCAACAAAACAGTGGTTCAGCTCCTGCACTGCACCAGGTGTGTGCTACCTGCAAAGCAGCCGGAAAGTCAGCATATCCAGTTTCAGAAGGATTCCCCCCCTCTGTTCTGGGAGGGATCTGCTGGTGGCATAGAGCTTGCAGGTTCATGTGCCACCACTTTGTTGTTGTTGTTGTTGTGTTGTGTATTTGGGGAGGACTGGGATGTGATTAGAAGGATCTCTTATGTCTGGCTGATCCTTAGCTCCCATAGCAGTCCCTTGGGCCCATTCGGAGCTAGTGTAACTTAGAACAGTCTTTAATTTGCTCAGACTTACACTGAAGGTACTGCAAAGGAGAGACTGAAGTCACGTTTGCATTTCTCTTCTGAGGTGCGCTGTGCGCACGCCCATCAGAACTAAGGATCAAGTTCCCCCCACCCCCAAGTGTACCAGTATAAATGGAACTTTGTGAGGAGAGAGGATAAATGTAAATGTGCAATGAACGCCCACTCTGCATAGTGCTGCAGTGGTGGTTCCTTTCTGATGACCAGTGGACTTTTTGAAATTAACATTTCCTTGCAATGGGACATTTGCTCTCATTCACCATCACAAACTGTGGGCACAACTGGGAGCACATTAATATAGTGTGTATAACTGCACCTGCTTTTAAAACTATGGCTTAGCAACATTTTGGGTAACATACATTGATGAGGGAACCATTAACATTTACAATAGAACACATCTTGTCAATCTTAGCACAAAGGGCTGATCAGAAACAAGTGCTTTTCATTATTATATGAGGTTAAATGACTGTTTTCCTGCTTTCAGAGGTTGCTGGTTCTGAAGTCTGTTTCTCTACTCAGGGGACACTTAACAGAAGCCAGCCAATGAAACCAAGGTAAATTTAATTATAAAATATATAGCTTTTTTTTAAAAAACCCCACAACCTTTTGAAGCACTGAGATATTTGGGGCTAGGGAGAGAAAGGACACAAACGTGTTGACGCCTGAATGTGGATTATCCAGGAGTGTAGAAATGAATAAATATGTTTTATTCTATTATATTAATGAAATGGTTAATTCGGTTGCCATAGCAACAAAGAACAGCCATGATAAAAAGCTAAAGGTCTATACATAATGCCTGATACAAGGTCTCTCTAATTCTAAAGCTGATTTTCTTAGCTACAATAGAAGTGATATGTGTTTTCAATATCATCTTAAGCTTGCACATCAAATCCTCTAGCTAATCCAATAAATAGACCAGTAGTATAAAATGGCATATATGTTTGTACATAGTAAACCTTATGAAAGAGGTTTACCTGTGCACAATCTTAAGAAAGGATCTGGAGAGTAGAAAGAGGGGCTCTTTAAAAAGGGGGAAAATAAAAGAAAGGAAAAAAGAGACTTTTGAATGTGAAGGTAAATCAGGAAATATACAACAATAGGAATGTGCTGCAATTATCAAATGCACTATTGCATATCAAATCACTGGAAAGATAGTTGAGATATTTACTAAGAAATAATTGAACTTAAAACCTTATAAGGTAGCTCACATTGACAAAGGTAAGACTTTATTTTCTTTTCACTTATATTTTGCAAACACCAGGTCGTAGACACAATTATTAAGAAAACTGCCACATGCTAAAAAATGGGAGTACCATATTTTATGATAAAAACTGGAAGAAAATGTTTTCAGAAAATCATTTTTGTTTTCATTTGTCTCCAGACACAAAAAGAAACCCCCCTGTTCAGCAATATTTATGTGTGGTGGTGGAAGGGAGTTGCTACTAATTCTTGTTTGAGATCCATTAAGGGAAAATAGTGATTTCTAGTTCTCTCTATTTATTTGGACTGCCTAGGCTAGGTTCCGTGGGGTGCTTAGGAAGGAAGTAAATGGGATTTGAGGGTGGTCAGCACTGAGCCCTCTGCTCACAATGCAACTGTAGATCAAAATGGAAGACCAGTTATATTCTTGGCACTTATCCCTTCTTCAGCTATAATAAGATTTGTCAAACTTGGAATCAGCCTAAATTTTCATAAAACAAAAGAGAATATTACTCTCCTTTGAAAGAAACTGCAGCTGTTGACTCCAATCACAGAAATCAGACATATAAAATTCTGTACCTAGCACCCTCATAATCAAAGTGGATGATTTTATCTTCAGGCCATCTAATTTGCATGATAATGTCAGCTCATTTCCTGTGAAACATTAACTTTCAGCGATTGGATATTATGTCTTCAGTTACCGGGCCTAAACCTGTCTCCAATAAGTGCAAGTAAAAGCTGTGATTACAAGTAGTCTCAAGAATAGAAGGGTGAGGAAAATGTTCTTTAGGCTGATGATGAGTTCTAGTTGTTCATGTGTAAATCTGATAGGCAATTACAGGTGTATGTCATCCAAAGGAGAAATTTGTCATTGCCTGCTTATTTCTAGAGTGAAATGTAACAATAGATCTCTCAGGTTTTAAGGAGGAATTCTGAGGACTAATTTTAACAACATCAACTTTAATGTCATTGAAAACAAAAATACTTTGTTTAAACATATTACAAAACAATGGCTGCTGCTGTCTGTTATAAACATGCATTTGAAACGCATGAAATTACATTGCTTATGGCCCCAATCCCAGGCTGTGATTGAGGATTACATGGTACCTCACAAGTAGGGTATGGCACACTGGTGGATATTTGCTTCCCTCATATTGGTGTTGCTGTGTGCCAGTCTAATCCCCTGGCACAAGTAAAGCAGCCGAAGGGGAGTTCTAACATATCTCAGCTTCCTGTGGCTGTTATGCTGAATCTACCCTATGTTGTGACTCTACCCTATGTTGGAGCTCGCAGTGCTGTGCTGACTAGAGCTATTATTTCAGTTCTGCAATGACACACACAACCCAAGTGAAGCCAAAGGTTTGTTAGTGTTTTTGAGAGATCCATCTTACAGAAATTAGGTTTTCCAACTGCAATGCTAGAGGATCTCCTCTTCACATCCAGGGGTAAGTCTAAATTGTTTGATTCCTATTTGCCAGCTAGGGTATATAGAATCCTTTTGCAAATAATTAGTAACTTTACAATGAAAAGAAGACAGTATTTTGACGCAATACCTTTATTTTGCTTAACTAGATTTAACTAGAATCCTCTGTATTCATAATTTTTATTTTGTTTAGGGACCATATCCCTAAGGAAGTAATCTGCTTTCACTTGCTGAGGAAAAACTGCAACTTCATTGCACTGCAAAAACTGTAAACTTTACTCCAGTGTCACAAAAAAAAAAAAAAAGTTAACCCAGCAGAATTAGTACTCCAAATGGTGTTTCTATGATCAAGCAAAGATAGCATGGAAATTTGAGAGAACTTGCATACAAACCAGGGGATAGATTTATTAATAACTTTTCTCAAAGAACTAATGTACAGTACACAAATTCTTCAGAAAAAAGAGAAAATGGTAACAGTGAAGACAAAGCAACCCAGATGGCCCATAAGCTGACTAATTATATGAAAGACCCAGAAGCAACTCTAAAGTTACCAATCCAGCTGCCTAGAGAGTGTGCCAGGTTGCCAGATGTGAAAATCTTCCACAGTTCATCAATGAAACAGAGCAGCATGGTGAAGAAAACTGCTGCCAATAAAATAAATATTTTATCTAAAAAGACTATTTTATATGTGGAAAAATATAAAATATTAACAAATTATCCAGCCCCCATGTTACAGTACATAAAAATGAAGCAGAAAGATTTAACATATAGAACAGTTTGTCATTCTAATTAGCTATGTTTGTCACTATATTTATATATCCTGCTACACACTGTAGGCGTAATCTTGGGCTGCATTAGGCCAGATCTTTTTTGCTGCAACTACAGGGATGTACAGATGGGAAAAGTGGTGTGTGGCTGGATTGACTATGAATCTGGCAAGCCCTAGCTGCCACTGAAACGCATAGACAGGCACCACAAGTAAGACAGGCATCTTTAGGCTGCTCTGGCACCAGCTTCCCAGGATCAGGAAAGCGCAGATATGATTTAGTTCTAGCAGATCCTTGGATGATCTGAGAAGCGGTGTCAAGCCTACTACCTGGTTACGCGTGTAAGTAGTCCTATTCTCTGGAATAAATGATGTAGTGCAGCAGTAATTCCAAAAAGGTCACGCTGTTTGTTCCCCTTTCACACAGCTTTATGGAGGAAAGGGAACATAAACAAGACTTCATCTGGTAAGTCTTTACAGCTACACAGTACATAGCAATATACATGTACATTAATCTCATTAATATAGTCCAAACATGATCTCCATGCTCAAAAGTCGGTTTTTAATTTTGTTGACAGATCAAACACAAACAATTTTTTCTCTAAATGCCATTTAATTCTTCAGAAATATGTTTTGTCAAGCCTATACCTTGAAAATATTGTACTTGCTCATCTTAGTGAGTCCAAAACCAAACTGCCCATATAGTTTGTTAGCAGGGCAAAGCTTTTTCCGATGAACATGCATGAGTGAATTGGGATTCACACAGGCAGATTTGGCAGCTATTCTACGCAGTTCTTGGACTGCAATGCATACATTAAACTTGGAGGTCTCTCTCTATTCAGGAATATGATGTGACTAAGAATGTGTTAGTAGAGCAAACTGGGATGAACTATGGTATTTCTAGTATAATTTACTTTGTCACATATGGGTTACACTATTTTATAAGGATTACTTGTCTTGGTGTTATGGATGAGTCAGATTCTTGACTATTTCCTTAAACATGCAAATAAATCATTGAACTATAAGAGCTCACTTTGCACCCTAACACTGTTGAAAATTCACATGCCTGACTACAGTATTTGCAATGTAAGTCAGAGCCTTTGTTTTGTTTCTCTGGCTCATTAAACAAGGCCAAATGTCTCTAAGACAGATGCAAAGGCCCGTAAGGTGAAGGACTTTGTCCTTTGGCATGACTTTGTTAAACAGGTTGCCAAATCTCACCTCATCCTGATGACTCAAAGGACAGTCAGCAAGAAACTTAGGAGCTCCATGTGGAGCCCTCTCTGTGGAGTCCTACAATGTGATTTACCATTGTTTGTCAAAGTTAGAAAGTATTAGTTAATAAATGCAGTTGGAAACAAAAATATTACCTCAGATTGTGGATATAACAAGAGGGGGAAAAAACCCTCTGAACTGCATGACTGTTCTTACCCTCCCCAGTAAATGAATTCTATTTTTGACTGTTAGATGCATCATTTCTTCATGAGGTATGGGTTTTACCCCTCCAAAGTTTACTTGATAGCTCCTTAGGCACACAGGTATATCAATTAGCCTACACTGCCTAATGATGTATTGTAGCAAAAGTCTGGATTTTGGCTGCTACATAAAATAATGTTTTTGCTAGTATGCCATCTACTGCTGTATATGCTTATTATACTTTTGGCAGGTCTCTTGTGGTGCTATATATTGAGGACAAGCCATATTTACCAAGTGTGACAGTCTCCAGTAGAGTAGTGAAGTCAGGAATGGCAAAGAAATGGATGTATACTATGTGGCATGGTACAGTGAGCAAGTGTAGCACCCCAGAAGAGAATTACATAACATGACAAAGATGGCTGTGTGCTTTCTGACATCCCATAGAAAAGTTAAAGCGCATCAATATGGCCTGGAATAACATGTCCACCATTTCATACATCTACTAACCATGGTCATAAGATGATAGCTGCAGAGGTTCTGAATACAGCCAGTCCTCGGATTTATGGCACAATTGGTTCCTGAACATTGCGTTGTAAGTCGAAACGTCATAACTCGGAACCACGATACACTCCATTGCAGGACTGAGTGTCGTAAAGTCGAAACCAATTGTCATAAGTCAAATCAGGAGGGCAACTCAGAAACGTCATAAGTGCCGTTCGTCATTACGTGGAACGCCGTAAAGTCGAGGACTGCTTGTACCATTTTTGTGCAACTCTCACTCAAGCACACACTGCTTCTCAACCAGCTTCTTGATTGAAAGAGATTCAGAGGCTGTATGTATACAATCTCAAGACCTAGCTCCTCCTATAATGTTCCTAACACATGGAGTTAGCTGAAGGGCTTTCACCATGAGAAAGAGGTATGGATAAGATATTATTATGGGATATAGAGGCCCAAGGCCTCCAACAAAATCCCATGGAAATATTTGCTAAGCAACACAAACATTTGTTACCATCTCAGTATGCAAACAGTGAAAGGAGAGAGCAAAAGAAAGCTTTTAGTTGAGTCACTAAAGTCCATAACTGCCAAAGGGTCACATCAAGTAAGAGTGAGCTGTCAAATAGACCATGCTAGAGTAGAGGAGATACTTTCTACAGGGTAAATGACCCATTAAAAAAAGCTAGACAGGCAAAATGTGTGTGTGGAGAAGGCGGAGTCAGAGGGTGGAAAAGAAAGATGAGGATAAAGGAGGACAGAGATTTTTGAGAGGGATGAGGATCATGTAACATGGCACCCTAAACAATTAATGAGCATGCATATGTAACTTAACTCATTAATCATCTTGGAGTGAATTTTAGGATCATGAAAGACCATCTGACAGCAAACTTAAAATGCCACATACAAGAAAACCTATTTAGTAAATGAATATAGACAAAAAACCCAAGTTGATTAATGCTATTTATTTATAATTAGGCATACATATGTAAACAGAAGAACAGAAAATTCTGAAATGTGTATAATCAAAGGTTATGAATTTTCCTGATCACATAATTAACTGAACAGACACATTATTATTATGAAACAAATGGCTTTATATTCAGATATGGGTAAAGAAAATAGCAATACATTTGTATGAGACAGCTCCTAGTGAGAATGAAAAATAGCTAAGGCTCTTTAGCAATCCTGGCAAATCTATATTTTGTTTGGGCTGTAACATGACTGTAGCCAAACATAACCACTCGGGATGAATAGGGGGAGGAGGGGGAAGGAGAGAGACTAACCCAGTACATGTACCATAGAAGCTACGTCTACACTATGAGCTAGGGGTGTGATTCCCAGCTCGCATACACGTACTCGCGCTAGCGTGAGTATAAATAGCCGTGTAGCCACCGTAACACAGACAGTGGAGGCACAGCTCGTGCTAGCTTGATGGGAACTAGCACAAATGTGTTTACTTGAGCTGGAAATCACACCCCTAACTCATAGTGTAGACGTAGCCATAGAGAGACACAGAGAGGTAACATATTCCATTCTCACGTAATGAAACTATAGTTGCTGAAGCATTAATTGGCATAATTAAAAAGTTACGTATTTAGAATATGTCTATGCAGAAAGAAAAGGTGCTAATAATCAAAACCTGACGTAACACCTGGATTTTGTAATAACACAGTTTAAAGCATTTTAAGAAGTGTGCTGTGATTGTTCAATAGAGGAAATCTAAATCTAGACACCAATTCAAGTCACAAATGTGAAGAGTGCAATATAGGTCAATGGTTAGCAAATGTATTTTTAAAAGAGTCTAATGTAAGGTTGAATTGAGGAAGCATTAAGAAAATACTATATTGTACACTGTAGCAGTTGAAAGAGATTAATCCAGATTGGAAATGCTATTTTAAAGCTCCTTTCACTTCTTTTCATAGACAAATAGCACCCCGCATTGCTTTGTTTGCATAGTATGTAGCTAATTACAATTTCAAAGAAACTTTTTAGAAATTAAATGTCATGTTTAATTACAAAATGTCTCCTTGGAAACAGTTTCCTTGTATGTTGAATTGTAGTCAGTTAAAAAATGCTCACTTAATTATGTTTAAACTAGAAACTCTATAAAGATTAAACATCAAATACAGAAATTTGCAAAAGAAAAAGTTGTGCTTTACATAATGGACAACTGACAGCTAATAACTGACTAACTGTTGCTGCTCTGAAATCTAAGAAAATAGTTTGCCTTAAAATAATCACTGGAGAAAATAGCCATAATTATGAGGGCTATCAACATTACGTATTTTAATACAGTTAAAATTTCAAGTACTAATTGGAAAGCAAATTTACCGCATCATGGAAATGTAAAGTTCACATTAACTGCTGGACTGATCACCTCAACACATTGGGTTCACAGCTAAGGGCAGGCCTCTCTTTGGTTCATAAGGTGTTGTCCTGGAAACCATTCTGATGCAGTCAATAATAGGGCAGACACTGAGACAGAGATTGCATCCTGTACAACTGTCAGTAACAGTGGGCAGGTGGGTTTCTGGATCAAACTGTATAGCCTGCAACAAGAAATAAATAGTATTGATGTCACTTATGGAAAAGGTCAAAAATAGCCCCATTTTAGTATCTGCATTTTATGTCTTACAGTACTCTGTACTTCACGGCGTGTGTGTGTGATACTGCACTGCAGCTATAGCAACAGTTTAAATTCTAGGGGGAAAAAAACATTTTAAAATTAGAACTATAGGGCCAATTTACTCCCTGCTGAAAGCCCTGCATCGTAAATTGAGTTACCCAAAGGATGAATATGGCCCACAAAGTTTAAAGTTCCATTAAGATATTTTTCCTTCACGGGAGGAAAATCATTCATGACACAGCAATTCACCAGGTTTACTGGTACAGAAGAGATATCCAAACCAGTCCTGTATGGATTCTACGTGAGACACACTGCAAATACCATCATGTTTTTTTTTTTTTTTTTACTTTTATTCTCTGCAAGATGCAAACAAGCTAATTTAAGAAAATCTAGCGAGGAATGGCACATACTTTGCCACTTATGATTCATTTTATTTGCAAGCCTTAGAAAGCTAAAAGGGACATCTGGGGTGAGAGCGGATAGGACTGCTTAATTTCTGACATTTCCAAGGACTGTGCCCTCATTAATGATTAGCATGAAAAAGATTTTTAATATGTTGTCATAATTGTAGCTTCAATAAGCCACCTATAAAATACCAGTTTAAAAAACAAAATCAGACTAACTTCAAACTCTTCATTGATTAAGGAAAAAACAGAGTAAAAAAGAAACAAACAAAATGTTGGCTATGTAAATTAGAGCAGGAAGCTTTGTACAGGCAGAGAGCTAAAGTGGAAAATTCAAGGAATTCTGTGTTAAGTTTCCCCTACAACTTTCATTCTTCCCTTGCAATGTATTAATAGTAAGATCTTCCGATGTATGATCATTGGGGCTCTTGATTTGGCCTTTTCCTACCCTACTGTAACAGTATTACTCATAGGAGACTTATGGGGCATAAGACTTATACAGGCACTCATCTTCACGCCCTGGGAGTAGGTACATTGACTTCAATGAAATTACTGACACTGTGTAAAGTGAAATGGATGCAGGTATTTCCAATATTGGGAACTTGGTGAGATTCTTCTCAACTACTTTCAGGCAGGCTTTGGGGGAAAGGGAGTATTTGTTTCCTTCTGGAATCACACACACTGTTTTTAGGAGAGGTTCTACAGTCTGCTCCAGCAGCAGCACTGACTGCTCTAAATATGGCCTTCTCTGGGCTTCCCAAGCTCTGAAACTCAAGAACATAAGAGATCTGAGGTTTCCCAATGTGTATTTTTGTGTTCCACTAGTAAAGAGGCTCATGAATAGTAGTAGCAGTAGGCTGACATCTCACTCTCCAAAGTATTAACTGAACCAGTCTGAACCTCCAAGTTCTGGTCTGGTTTGAGAGACAAATAAAGGTTTTGTATGTTAGCAGGACTAGTTCATCTATCTCTAATGACAATGCATTTCTTGAAGGGGATAGTACATGGTGATGTGGCAATGATTAACTCAGAAGTTCTGATTCATTTGTGCTCAACTTCACATTAATTACACTTTTTTTTGCTGTAGTCATACAAAGTGAGGTCTCTGCAGAGACTAAAGAATGGGTGTGTCCAGCAAGCTGAATATGTTGGATTCACAAAAATCTGCATTCAGCAGAAGACAAATTGTGTTTTTTTTTAATGTTTGATCCCTTGCAAGTAAGAGATGGAAAAAAACATTCTTCACATCATGAAAAGCTTCAGGGGTCTGTCTGTTTTTTTTTTTTTATTGCTGATTTTTTTAAAGTTATATCAAAGCAAGTTGCATTAAATGTGAAATCAACTCTTACCTCCCTAAGGGCTACATCCTCCCCTAAGGTGGGAAATCTTATCGAAGGGAAAACACTACTGCAAAACTTTTATGCGCGTCAGAGTAGAAAGGGCAGTTGCTTGTGGATGCTAGAGACAGTGCTGCTTTCTCCTTTTTGTGGGCCACCTCTTTAACCACAAAGACAGGAAGGAGCCACAAGTAGATATAGGGCCAGATCTCCTGCTGACATAAATCAGTTTAACTTCACTAATGTGAAGATTCATATCAGCTGATGATCTGAGCCATGGTCTCTATCTTAAATCAGAGTGTCTTCTCCTATGCATGGCTCACTGTGTAGAAAGGTCTTTATATTATATATTTTGGATTAGTTTGGCACATGGAACCTGTAATTTAGACAGGTGTTTTAAGTAAATTTTTCCAGTTTAGCCCATGGAAGATTGTTTGGCGTATCTTAGCCTTACTATAAATATGGTACTATTCTACAGTAAAATCCCCCAACCCTGCAGTATTGCCATTGTAAGGGCCAGTATATTAGACTGTTACTGTAGAATATTGTAGAACTTAATTATGGTGATGCCCTTAAAAAAAATCTTTTGTAAGAGATACAGTTATTGTGCGTCTGTCTTGTCTTCTGTGTCCCACAGAATCCTATCATATTGTGCGCTGCTTGTTTTTTTGCTTTCTGTGCATTAGCGCTCCATCTCCTTCCTCCCCCCTTTTTTTTTTGGAAATGCCTCTATGGAATCAGATGCACTGTTTCCTCTGAGTGCTTCATTTTCTGGTAACCTCTGTTATCTAAATGAACTTTACAAACTGCTTGCTTGGTGCCTGCAGGCACTTACAATATCCTGCATATTGCCAGGTAACCTTTACCAGAATTGCAGTCCGATCTGCCTGCCCCACCTCAGCGAAAACTCACACCCCTCCAGCCTGCAAACTGCCAGTGGACATGCTGACAATGATGGCTGTGTAAGAGGAAAACAAGCGCTGTCCTTGTGTGTGTTTAGTAATCTGGAACTTGTTGTCCAGTGTGTTTCCATGTTTCTCTGTTTGTGTAAGGACCCAGAGGACTTCTAATGTCCTTACACAGAGTGCTTAAAAGACTTATCATGGTTTAACTGCTTTATTTACCAAACAAATTTTGATTTAAAATGACAAAAATGGCTTTTTGAATTTGAATTTTGAAACTGTATTTGCATTTACAACATTAAAACCATTTCCTATTGGGATAATTTTTGCTAATAAAATAGCTTAGGGTAGTTGGGTGAAAGCTTAGGTCTCATGACATTACAGTGACTCTCCCATTACTATGACATGGTTTGGTGGACTGAGTGGAGATTTGAATCAAGAAACTCTGCTCTATAGGGCTTGACCCTGCAGTGGAGCAGAGGAATGCTGTGGAAGCATGGAGAGCTTTGCTGCTTATGATCCAGCGAATGGGAGAGGGCCCTGCAGGCTGCTAGGCCAGGAGGGACACTCAGCATCATTGCTAGAAAAATTAGGCTACTGTCAGAGCACAGTCTGGGTTTAGATTAAACATTTATTTTCTCTTATCAGTTTTTGTAAGTGCTTGGCTTTTCCCCGGATTAATTGTTGTGGTAAGTGATTTTTACAAAGAAAGGTTTACAAAGAAAGGTTATTTCTCTCACTATATTTAGTTAAAAATCAGTTTAACTACCAAACACACTGAATTCAAAATAAAGTAAAAGTCACTGAAAAATATAACATTGTTGCCTACTTAAAATACAGCCTCCTATACTGGGTGTGTAGGAGTCATGAAAATTAATGCTGCCAGGAGTATTGACTTCCATAGGGATTCTAGTGGATCCTACTTTGGTTTGAGAAGAGAACAGGTCACCTAAAATGGCTAATCCTGTCTCTACTATCTTCTTATTGGATGGGTAAGTCCCTCAAAATCCTGCAGATGTGCAATAGTAGGGCAAGGAATAGTTGACAGAATTAACAGTGAATTTCACAGAACTATATGTTACTGTACATGGTAGAATTCAAGGAATAAATAGCTTGCTTTCAACAGTTCTCCCAACTCAAAACAATGACATATGCCAGGTGCAGTGATTTCTGGACCTATCAACCTACCAGGCCCTCTCTTCTTCCCTGTGGAAGTTAATTCATCATCTTGGAGGGTTGATTCACACAGAAATGGAAATCTTTCCCAAATCAGGGCTGATTCCAGCTTAGTTAGTTTGACAAACCTCAGGCAAGGTTTCAATTTTTGAACAGGTATCTGGCAGGTGGGCATATTTTCTTTCTTCCCACTGCCCTGTGGGCTTGACAGGGGCGAATCCTACCCCCTCTCCCTTAGTTACTTAAGGACCTTTGAAGAATTGAATTTGCAGCAGTCCATACTGGGTCCTCCTTTATTTACTTCCCATCAAAACCAAAAAAACAAAACAAAAAACTCCTGATGATGTAGATGTCATAGAGATAACTTCTGAGGGACTAAAAGAGGTTGTGAAGAGGAGTTTCTGTTCTATTCAACACAAATCTCCAACAAAGTCCATAATGGACAACCCCTACAACCGGATCAGTCAGGGTTCTCTCAGTATAGCTTAGGAGCATGCTGGTGTTAAAAGTCGATATTTTATACAGCTATTTTTGTCACATGCTCGTTAACAGAAGGTGGATTGTTTCTGTCTCAGCAACAGAAAGATAACTCACTGTGCCTTTTTGCTAATTACAGCCATGTTCTTACCTGGTAGCCAGAATCATTACAGGTCATGTAGCATTTGCCACAGTTGATGCACATTTCCTTGTCAATCAGAGCCACAACTTGCTCTGTGTTGCTAAGATCACCATATGTTCCAATGTACTGCAGTGCTTTTCCAATTACATCCTAGGGAGAAAAAAACTGAATCACTTAGAAGGTACCCAACTTTTGTATTTTTATGTTTTTGTTGTTTTTTTTTATAGCCATATAAGAGCACTCTACAGTATTTTAACATGGGAGTTTCTTGCAGACACTACGGCAATGTTTACAGTTTTTGAAATAAATGTTAAAATTTGTCAAATTTCACACTTCCTATATCGTAAAATGTAGATAAAGGGTATTGAATGTCTATAAAATTAAACTGCAGGCAGATCTACAAGTGTCTGTCTGTCCACATTTAGCATTTAGCACTTGATTTTAAATGCGCTATTTAATTAACTTATGCTTAGCCACCATTATGTAGCACTACAGGGAACAAAATGGGGCACAAAAGAGAAGTGACATGGCACATGCAATCTGGTTGTCCTTGGTCACTTTTCATTAGCACAGATTTAAGAACTCACTGCAGGAAAAGAAAGGGGCATCATTAAAGAACAAGGGACAAAGAGAACAACAATTGCTTTTCTCTCCTTAGAAAGACAAGCAAATGGCTTGAGAATCAGCTCTTTATTGCAAACTTACAATACCAGGGCCTCATTCCACAAATCCTTATTCAAGGGAACAACACTTTTGCTTTCAAGGGGACTACCTGTGTGAATGGAAGTTTGCAGATCCCTAAACACTTGCTGAATAAAATGCAATTATACTTAGAGAAGGCTAAATGTGACACATCAGATGCAAACAAGTTCATCTCTCTTAATAAACAAAAAGTAGAAAACAACAATGTAAACCACTTTGTGCTTCCTGTGTGTTGTGCTTGTCAGCTGTAGATCTCTCAGCAGTTTAGTAGGGTGGGTAAGCATTATGTTCCCATTTTACATGTGGAATAACAGATGCACATAGAAGTTCAATGACATGTCCAAGATTACAGAGTGAGTTGATAGCAGAGAGGGGAATAGGACTCAAGTCTCTAGGGATTAATTTAACTGTCCACAGCTATCCCCCAAAGAAAACACTCTAATAGTTTGTTACAGTGATTGTCTTTGGTTTTTCTCACATGATGAAGAACATTCCCATGCCATTGTTCTTTTTGTTTGTTCATCAGATTAAGTGGACCATTGCTTGACACATGAAGTACGTAAGACATTTCAGCAACAGTGAAAAACAGTTGTCATTGTTTTATAAAGCATAGCAGAACTCAGTGTTTAGTGGTACTCAGGCTTGCTACCTCAGTGTCCCTTCCTTGCAGTAACCATACAGGTAACCCACACAGTGAGGGGCAGGGAGACTCCTTACTCTGTCTGTGATTTGGGGACATGGTCACTGGGTCAATAACTACGACATTTCACTGCCCAAAACCCTCTCCTGCGGGAGTTGTAGCAGCTGCAGGCAGCACCATCAGTAGCTGATGGGCTGCAGTAGCGTCCGAGGAGCTGCTGCAAAGGTTGCTCCATAACATTCCTGGTGGAAACATTCTAGCACAAAGCTCATTGCAGAGGGTGACCTGATTTCACCCTTTACAAGCAAATGGGGTGATTCACTATCTTCCCCTGAATCAATATACACAATCAATTGTGCCCAAAGCAAATGGAAAGTATTCTCTTTCTCAAATCCTGTCTGCACAAAAAGAAGAATGTGTACTTATATATATATATATATACATATTAATAGTAGTATTCTACAGTGCTTGTATTAAAAAGCTGCCATAGTTACTCTATATTCCAAGCACAGGGAAACCGGGTATCTCAGATACTGCTGTGTGCTAACTGTTAGCATATGCTGAATTTTTAATGCCCTATATTTTTAATGTGTGTATTGGCATTGGCAGTAAAAGAATGTTACTGTGATACTAGCCTCATGGACAGTGATCTTGGGGGAAAATATAACTGAATTCAATCAAATCATGAAAGCAACAAAACTCTCAATTTTCCCCATCAGACGAGGTAACCTCCTGTACATATCTCTGACTTAATATGCCTTACTGCATTGTCTGATTTGCTAAAAACCATTGACAGAAAGTTGTTAATTATGGCAATTCACTTTGTGTGGAACACAGTGAATTTCAGGATTGGGATTTATGCTGTTGTAGCCTATTTAACTTCCTGCTTTCTAAATGTGGTGGGATTGAACACCAACACATTTTCAAAGATTCATAGTGCTGTAAGTTGCCTAGATATTATGCAAAGGTGCTATCTAAATTGACTTTTAACAAAGGACCAGAGGTTGCAAAATCTGTTAAAATAATTTTAAAGATTCTACATAATTAAGATAAATTTGGACTAAACAATGAAAGCAGTGACACGAAGGTAAATTTTATCTTTTGCTTCAAAAATATGCATAACTCAAAGTACTAGCTAGATCTCTGTACGTTATAGGAGCTGCAGTACTGAATTTCTACTAATTTTCCATACTAGATCAGGTAATAATTGTGATTATCATTATGGATTTGATCCAAGTCAATTGAAACCCCCGCAGGTCAAGCTCCATATGAGAAACAGACAACCTCTGTCTAGAACTGCATGCTTCAAACAGTTTAGGTATCATCTGCATGATCAAAATATCTGATGCAAAATTCCTCACTTTTTCCTCTTGTACTCTTCAGTGGAACATACAAAAATATTTATTCTCCAGGAATACAAGGTATTTGATCAATGTACCTTGCATCAAGTTTTTGAATAACCAATTTCCTGTTCCATCCTATTGTAATCTCTCAAAAATGGGATCCATTGTGAAATATGTACATGTATATTATTTATATTTGTATTACTTATTAAATTAACCATATCCAAAGCCTTCTTTTCTAAAATTTCAGACACCACAAATTGCTGCAGGATGGGATTCAGAAACTAAGGGGTTTTATTATTATTTGGAATGACCTCATTTTCAGAGATGCTAAGCACTCCCAGATCATCCTGATGCTACCTTTCAAAACAAGATAAATATAATCTTAGCTGTTATGACTGCAAAGGAAAGCTTCAAAATGTGAATTAAATGTAAACTGATCCTGCCTGGTCTTCCTGAGCCTGCATAGAGTTTGAGGGGTGTGAATGGCTCCCATTCATCTCCAGAAGCTTGCCTGAACTCTGAGACTTAACAATGATAATTTAAATGACAGTATTATTATATAGTATGAGGTGACATTTTCAGCTAATGCACCTAGCCATCACTATGTAATGCAGTAGCAGAATTTGTGTGAAGGCATGGGGGAGGGAAGTTTCTGTCAGTGGTTGCTAAGTCAACCACCATATCTGCACACAGAAGGAAAAGGAAAGTGCAGATGCATCTCTTTCCCAGTGCCAAATTACTCAACTGCCTTGTCTGTAACAACACCTCAACGCCTGCTTAAGTGCTTCAACTGTTCTTTGCCAACAGTTGAGACCTTCAGCTCCCACTTGACAACAATTACAGGGTATTAGTGCCTTTTCAGCATAAAAATATGGCACACTGAATATTTGAAGATAGCATAAATATGAATAGAAATTAATTTTCATATGTATTTTCATATTTAACTTAGAAAAAAGAATGTGGGTGTGCATTTTCCAGGTTGCTACTGAATTCAGTTTTGGAATCTTTCGGAGACCAAGGAATCTGATTGCAAAATTCAGATCCATGCTTGCTAAAGAGTACATATGCACTTGTTTGTATTATACCTGTCACAGTTTAAAATATGTGTCCTAGTGTCATCAATTGGTCTATCGCAATATTAGATACTATGTGATCTCTTCATTGACTAATAGATGCAAAATCCTCCATTGTGTGTCATGAATCCACATGGTGTCTCTGTATACTAAAGTTTACATCTTCATTTTAGAGTTTGCTGAAATTGTATAAAACCAGTGTATCATATAAGTGATGCAGCTTTCCATTGACTGCTCATGGTCTTTAAGTATCTGCATAGGAAGATTTCTGCTAGGAGAAGGCTCTAGCAGACAAAGGTATAGCAAGATTCAGTGGCTGGAAGCTGAAGCTAGACAAATTCAAACTAGAAATAGGGTGCACATTTTTTACAGTGTGCGTGATTAACCTGGACCAATTTACCTAGGGATGTGGTGGATTCTTCTAACACGGGAAGTCTTTAAATCAAGATTGGATATCTATCTGAAAGCAATGCTCTAGATCAAGAATCATTTATGGACTTGATGCAAGAACTACTTTGTGTAATTTTATGGGCTGTGTTATGCAGCAGGTCAGATTAGATGATCATAATGGTCCCTTCTGGCCTTAAACTCTATGAATGGAGAGTCTTAGGAACACTAGGCATTCCCATAAGTATATGGAATAAATTAAGCTTAAGGAATCTTCCCCAGAGATGACAATTAAAAAATGGGGTGTGTTGTGCTAAGTTTTTGAACTTTTAGCAAACTCCCATGCTGCTTCTTACAGCACACATGAATACACCTGTGTGGGAATTTAGCATCTCAAATATGGAAGGGGGAAATGTTTACCACAATATGCTGTGTCAAACATATACACATTACAAACTGTAAAGAGTCATTGCTGTGGCTCCAAAATATTGTGAAAATGATTTTTTATACTGTTGGACAGTTCTTTTTTTTATTAGTGCCATCTTTAGAGCAAGATCTTTGTCTTTATTTAATGGTAAAGTGTCATGTATATTTAGATGAGTAAAGAAACACTGATAGTACTTACATGATGTTTTACAGGTGCAATGTCTCAAAATACCTCAGAGCTTCTTGCTTGGATCAAAAAGTAAATGTTTGGAAAAAAACAGTACAGCAAAAAATAGCTGGCTTTTTTGTTTAAAGTGCAGTTACACACCAAAAAAATTATTCTCTAAAATGGCATCAAGGGGTTCCATGTTTATAGTCTCTCAATGGCCTACAGATTAAATTTTCACAGTTTACAGTATGATGATGTTTTTGCTAATTACCAGCCCTGAAAACACAAGGCAGGTTCTGAAAGTCAAGCTGTGTTCTTTCTTGCTTGTGCATTACCACCAGCAATAAAATCCTGCAAACTAAATTCTGTCCTTAATTATACCTATATGCAATCCCATTGGTTTTGAATTCTTCCCTCAGTTTTACCTGTGCAGCTCTGCTCTCATCAATAGGGATGCACAGGTATAACTGAGAGCAGAATTTGGTCCGGCAACTGCAATTAATTAGCAATTCGGTTGCTTAGAAGTGAATCAGAGTAAAATCCATTAACTATTGACTCACTGGTGCTAACAAGAGTAAAAAAAAGTTAAAACTCATTTTGTCATGAAAGTAAATAGATATGATTTTGAATACACACAAGGAGCAGTTCTTTTGAGTAAGATGGCGTTGGTTTTACACAGTGACTTTTATTACTATAACTGCATTTTAAATGGTAACTTGTAAAGTATTTTTCATTAACCATATTAGCAAAGCTGTATTTTAAAATAAAATTCACAGTTCATGCTTGGTTTACTGTTGGGTTTGCTGTCTCTTTTTGTAGCTTGTTTCACACAGATAACATTGTAAAACACAATGTGTCCAAGAGATGAGGGACATACATTAAAAGGAATCCTTTTATTACAGGACAGTGCACAATACTAGTATTATGTCTCCTAGATGAAATCCAAAGAGAGCACGTACGTCTGTGGTCTTATTGTTTATTTGCAGATCTAAATAGCCATTTTGGCATATTACACAATGAATGAAAGGTTCATCAGCTAGATACTTTGAGCACTCACAAGTCAACAGCAACAGAGAGTAGGGGGACACAGAGTAAAAGTCTGGAGTATATAATGTGGAAGACTGGTGGGCGCTAAATTAGTATCGGCGAAAAATAAAGCCTATTCTATGACAAGGCTGAACAGGTTCTCAAATCTGTGAGAGCATGATGGTGATGATGAAGTAAACACTGAAGAAAATGATTCAACATCAAGCAATAACTATATTCATAATGCATTCTTATGTTTATATAGCAATGTTTATCCGGAGGGATCTCAAATAAGTTATTTATTTCTGTATAGACATTTGTATAGTTCTCATGATCATAGCATTTGAGTGCTTTACAACCTATACAACCATAGATTGTAAAAAGAATCAGTGACTCCAGGGGAGTTCCGCTATTAGGGAGTAATTAAAGAGAATAAGTACATTGCTGAGAAGCTAAATGATTTGCATTGGTCTTCTCCACAGAAGTTGCTGGGGAGATACCTACTCCTGATAATGAAAGTGAATTGTCGCCAGAGACAGAGGTATAAAAAGAGAAGCTGGAACAAACTGATAAATGAAAGAGGAACTGGACACTAGGACCTCAAGGCTATACCTGAGAGTTCTGATGGGTGAGCTTGAGAAGTGGCTGAGCTGCTAACAAAAATATGCAATCTCATGAAAATCAGCCAATAGACTGAAAGATAGCAAATGTTGCACCTGTCTTTTCAAAAAGGACTGCTCTGTGATTTACAAACCTGTAAGTTTTACTTTGGTAAAGCAAGTCAACTGATTGATATGTTAACTAGATATAGAATTAAAACAAACAAACAAAAAAGCCAACAACTTAGAATGATATGATGGACACAAGACAATATGGTTTGCTAAAGGAAAATTGTGCTTCTTGAATCTATTAGAATTCCTTGAGCATGCCAACAAAAGTAGTGAATAAAGGAGAAGCCGTCGGCAACTTTTATTTGGACTTCCAGAAAGTCTGTTTTAGATACTAATATGGAAAATACAGAGTCCTGGCTTAGAATCTTGCTAAAAGGCAGAAAATAAAGAGTGGGAATAAAATGATCAATTTTCAAAATGATAAAAGGACTGGTGGTGTTTAATATGTTTAGCAGTGCTCTGGAAAAGAGGATGAACACTGAGTTGGCAAAATTTGCATTGCTTTTAGATTAGACAATATTACAGAAGCCCTGAAAGACTTCAGATTTACTTTACAAAACTAGGTGAATGGGCATCATGATGGCAGGTGACATTCAATGTTGGCAAAAGCTAATAATGCACATCAGAATGAATACTCTGAACTACTTATGCCATTTGAGATGATATAACTTAACTAAAGCTACTCAGGAAAATGAGTTGGGCATCAATGTAGACAGCTTAATGAAAACCTCTGTTCAGTATGTCATGGTGCTCAAAAAAAGAGCAAAATGTTAGGATACATAGAGAATAGAAAAGAAGAAAACATAACCAATATTACAATTATACCACTGTAGAAATCAATAGTATACAAAGCCCTAGAACAACCTGTTTAGTTCCAGTAATCCTATCTTTAAAAAGTTATGTTAAAAACAGAGTAGATTCAGAAACAGAAAATGAAAGGCATTATGGCCATGGAAAAAGGAGGAGCAGTGAAAGAGATGTACAAAATAATGAAATGTATAAATCAGCCAAATCAGTACATGGACGATCAATGACATTGAAAGAGAACAAAATAGAAAATCGATCAAATACGTTTTAAATACACAATTTACCTCTGGAACTCATTGCAACAAGATATTATTGAAATCAGTGCCTTTGTAGGATTCAGAAAAGGATTAGACATAAGATGGATAATGAGAACATCCAGAGTTACATTTGTTTAAGAAGGGAGATAAATCATCATTCTTTAGGGCATAGGTCTGATAAGGAAGGGTTAGAAAGAAACTTCACTTGGCAATCTGTTCCATAATAGTCCATTATGGTTTTTCTTGCATCTTTCTTTGAAGCATCTGGACTAGTCACTGTTGAAGACAGGATACCGGACTAGATGAACCACTGGTCTGATCCAGTATGCCTATTTTTTTGGCCCTCATTTTCTCTCTTTGTGTAGGTATGTAGGAATCACTTCATCCACTAATATAACACAGCCATCTCTGGGTGCTGTTAAGCACACAACCACACTGCACAATGTTTTGAGTCAGGAGATGAATATCACATCAAATTTAAACTAGGGGGATAGCTCAGTGGTTTGAGCATTGGCTTGCTAAACACAGGATTGTGAATTCAATCCTTGAGGGGGGCCATTTAGGGATCTGGGGCAAAAATCTGTCTGGGGATTGGTCCTGCTTTGAGCAGGGGGTTGGACTAGATGACCTCCTGAGGTCCCTTCCAACCCTGATATTCTATGTGGGTGCAAAAAGGGGAATTTGGCAAATTGTAAATATTCCATATTAGAATTTTGGCCAAGAAATGAGAAAATATCACCAGTACTTTTACATGGGATCTTTTAATGACCACATTCGTTTTTTAGTCACAGCAGCACAGTGTCTGAACACCATTCTGGAGCACTGGTTCAATACCAGAAGAAAGGAAAGAATATCATTACTGAATCATATATGGCTGCCTGCAGCACCCTGGGTGCAGATAGTGGGCCTCCTATCCACTTATTGATCTAACTCAAACTTGCTTAGATTGTGAGATGAACTGAGATGCCTTTTTCAGGTGTTATAGTAGGGATGGGGGTCATCATGGACAACAGCATGAGAGGAGATGCAGAGAAGTCACTGCTTTGATCTTTGTTGGAACAAATATGTGGAGACATAGACTCAAAGTCCTGTAAACCATGTTTGAAGAACAAGAAATCACTATGAAGCAAAAATCATAACATCACGTATAGTTTCCCCTGAAATACTAATAGTTGTGTGCTCATGATGAGGTAGAGATGGCAGATGAAGAAATTGAACGTATGGTTGAAAACTAGTTCAAACAAGAATGATGTAGGTTTGTGGGGCATAATGGTCTGTGCTAGTTGAGAGAATAAATAAATCTGTGTCAGAGAATTTAAATTAGTGGACAGGGTAATCTATACGGAGAGGCTAGTAGCAGAAAGAAGGGACATGCTAAATAAACAGATAGGTGGCTGGAAAGGAAACATGTACGTGAGCACGTAGAAACAATTAATCCTGTTACGGCTGGCCAGTATAAACATAGTTTTTAAAGGAGGACAGACTCTAAGGCCTGGTCTACACTACGAGTTTAGGTCGACTTTAGCAGCGTTAAATCGACTTAAGCCTGGACACGTTTACACTACGAAGCCCTTTCTGTCGACTTAAAGGGCCCTTTAAACCGGTTTCCTAACACCACCTCGACAAGGGGATTAGCGATAAAATCGACCTTAGGGGGTCGGAATTGGGCTAGTGTGGACGGAATTCGACATTACTGGCCTCCGGGAGCTATCCCACAGTGCTTCATTGTGACCGCTCTGGACAGCACTCTCATCTCAGATGCACTGGCCAGGTAGACAGGAAAAGCCCCGCGAACGTTTGAATTTCATTTCCTGTTTGCTCAGCGTGGAGAGCACAGGTGACCATGCAGAGCCCATCAGCACAGGTAACCGTGATGGAGTCCCAGTCCCAGTCCCAGGATCGCAGAAGAGCTCCAGCCTGGACCGAACGGGAGGTACAGGATCTGATCGCCATCTGGGGAGATGAAGCAGTGCTCGCCGAACTCCGAAACAGTAAAAGAAACGGCAAAACATTAGAAAAGATCTCCAAGGCCATGAAGGACAGAGGCCATAACAGGGACGCGCGGCAGTGCCGCGTGAAAATTAAGGAGCTAAGGCAAGCCTACCACAAAGTCAGAGACGCAAACGGAAGGTCCGGGGCAGAGCCGCAAACATGCCGCTACTACGCGGAGCTGCATGCCATTCTAGGGGGTGCAGCCACCACTAGCCCAAGCGTGTTCTATGAGTCCCTCTCTGCAAACGGGGAAGCGGGTTCGGCGGACGAGGAAGATGAGGATGGAGAGAACATAGATAGCTCACAGCAGCAAGGAAGCGGAGAAACCAGTTACCCCAACAGCCAGGATATGTTTGTCACCCTGGACCTGGAAACAGTAACCCCCGAACTGACCCAAGACCCTGAGGGCACACAGGGGACCTCTGGTGAGTGTACCTTTGTAAATATTACACATGGTTTAAAAACAAGCGTGTTTAATGATTAATGATTAATTTGCCCTGGCAATCGCGGCCAGTACAGCTACTGGAAAAGTCTGTTAACGTGTATGGGGATGGAGCGGAAATCCTCCAGGGACATCTCTAGAAAGCTCTCCTTCATGTAATCCCAAAGCCTTTGCAAAAGGTTTCTGGGGAGGGCTGCCTTATCCCGTCCGCCATGGTAGGACACTTTACCACGCCAGGCCAGTAGCACGTAGTCTGGAATCATTGCATAACAAAGCATGGCAGCGTATGGTCCCGGTGTTTGCTGGCATGCAGACAACATCCATTCCTTATCACTCTTTGTTATCCTCAGGAGAGTGATATCATTCACGGTCACCTGGTTAAAATGGGGCAATTTTATTAAGGGGACATTCAGAGGTGCCCCTTCCTGGTCTGCTGAACAGAAATATTCCCCGCTGTTAACCACGCGGTGGGGGGGAGGGTTGAAGTGACCATCCCAGAGAATTGGGTGTGAGGGGGAGGGGAGTTAGTTGGGTTTGTGCTGCATGTTAAACCTGAAATCGCAGCCCCTCCTTTTACATTGCAAACCCATTTTAAATGGCACGGGTGCTTGGTATGGGAAATGAGGGCAGAACTGTTTGAAACCATCCCCACATGTTAAGAAGGTTAAAAAAGCCCAAAGACTATATGTCTTACCATGGCTGCCTGCAAGCTGAAATCTGTGTCCTGGCACTGCGTGAGTGATCTCTCACACCAAACCAGGAGACTCTCAATATAAGAGGAAAAATGCGACCTTGTAACGAAAGCACATGTGCTGTGTGATGTTGTGAACAGCAAAATCTAACGTGAAAGAGTCTACCCATTGTTCTCTAAAATGTATCTTTTTTAACAACCTCTCCCTTCTCCACCAGCTGCAAATCTTACTCCTTCGCAGAGGCTAGTGAATATTCGAAGAAGGAAGCGAAGGACGCGTGACGAAATGTTTACTGAACTTCAGACTGCCTCCCACGCTGACAGAGCACAGCTGAATGCGTGGAGGCAGTCAATGACTGATTTTAAAAAAGCCCAATATGAGCGAGAGGAGAGGTGGCGTGCTGAAGAGGAGAAGTTGCGTGCTGAAACGCGGGCTGAAGAGGAGAGGTGGCGTCAACTTGTAATCAGAAAGCAAGAGTCGATGCTCCGGCTGCTGGAGCATCAAAGTGATATGCTCCTGCGTATGGTTGAGCTGCAGGAAAGGCAGCAGGAGCAGAGACCGCCGCTACAGCCCCTCTGTAACCAGCAGCCATCCTCCCCAAGTCCCATTGCCTCCTCACCCAGACGCCCAAGAACACGGTGGGGGGGCCTTCGGCCACCCACTCACTCCACCCTAGATGATTTCCATAGCAATAAGTTTTAAAGTTTTAAATTGGAGTGTGTCCTTTTCCTTCCCTCCTCCCCCACCCATCCCGGGCTACCTTTCCAATTATCCCCCTAGTTGTGTGCTGAATTAATAAAGAATGCATGAATGTGAAGCAACAATGACTTTATTGCCTCTGCAAGTGGTGCTCGAAGGGGGGAGGGTAGTAGGGGAGGGTGGGGTGGTTGGTTTGCAGGGAAGTAGAGTTAACAGGGTGGTGGGGGAGGGGCAGAGGGTTCATCAAGGAGCAACAAACAGAAGTTTCACTCCGTAGCCTGGCCAGTCACAAAACTGGTTTTCAACGCTTCTCTGATGCGCACCGCGCCCTGCTGTGCTCCTCTAACCGCCCTGGTGTCTGGCTGCGCGTAATCAGCGGCCAGGCGATTTGCCTCAACCTCCCACCCCGCCATAAATGTCTCCCCCTTACTTTCACATATATTGTGGAGCGCACAGCAAGTAGCAATAACAATGGGGAGATTCTTTTCGTTAAGGTCTGAGCGAGTCAGTAAGCTGCGCCAGCGCGCTTTTAAACGGCCAAATGCACATTCCACCACCATTCGGCACTTGCTCAGCCTGTAGTTGAACAGGTCCTGACTGCTGTCCAGGCTGCCTGTGTATGGCTTCATGAGCCATGGCATTAAGGGGTAGGCTGGGTCCCCAAGGATCACGATAGGCATTTCAACATCCCCAACTGTTATTTTCTGGTCTGGGAAGAAAGTCCCTTCCTCCAGCTTTCGAAACAGAAGAGACTGCCTGAAGACGCGAGCATCATGTACTCTTCCCGGCCAGCCCACGTTGATGTCGGTGAAACGTCCCTTGTGATCCACCAGGGCTTGCAGCAGCATTGAAAAGTACCCCTTGCGGTTTATGTAGTCGGTGGCTTGGTGCGCCGGTGCCAAGATAGGGATATGGGTTCCGTCTATCGCCCCACCACAGTTTGGGAATCCCATTGCAGCAAAGCCATCCACTATGGTCTGCACGTTTCCCAGAGTCACTACCCTTGATATCACCAGGTCTCTCATTGCCCTGGCAACTTGGATCACAGCAGCCCCCACAGTAGATTTGCCCACTCCAAATTGATTCCCGACTGACCGGTAGCTGTCTGGCGTTGCAAGCTTCCACAGGGCTATCGCCACTCGCTTCTCCACTGTGAGGGCTGCTCTCATCCTGGTATTCTGGCGCTTCAGGGCAGGGGAAAGCAAGTCACAAAGTTCCATGAAAGTGCCCTTACGCATGCGAAAGTTTCGCAGCCACTGGGCATCGTCCCAGACCTGCAACACGATGCGGTCCCACCACTCTGTGCTTGTTTCCCGGGCCCAGAATCGGCGGTCCACGGCATGAACCTGCCCCAGTAACACCAAGATTTCCACATTGCTGGGGCCTGTGCCTTGTGAGAGGTCCATGTCAATTTCCTCATCACTATCGTCGCCGCGCTGCAATCGCCTCCTCCTCAGCTGGTCCTGGTTTGGCTTTGGCATGTCCAGGAGGCTCTGCATGTTTTCCAGGACAATGCGCGTGGTGTTCATAGTGCTCAGAATTGCCGCGGTGATCTGAGCGGGCTCCATGATCCCAGTGCTGGCTATGGCGTCTGGTCTGAAAAAAAGCGCGAAAGTAGTATCTGACGGACCAGGGGAAGAAGGGAGGGAGGGAGAGAGGGAGGGAGGGGCGAGTGACACCGCGTACAGGTACAGGGAATTAAAATCAAGAAAGGTGGGTTTGCATCAGGGAGAAACACAAACAACTGTCACACAGAATGCCCCCCCCCCCAAAGATTGAACTCAAAAGCCTGGGTTTAGCAGGAGGGAGGGGGGAAGCAAATGAATGGAGAATAAATCTATTTTTTACATCTTAAGACGACGGTGCAGCATGACTGATAGCCCTTGGCATTTTCTGGGTGCTTGGCAGCAAATACTGGGCGCTTGGCAGTAAGCCTTCAGGTCTACTGCACAATATGATGCCCACTGCAGTATGACAACGATGGATACCAGTCGTAATATACTATCTTCTGCCCAAAAGGCAAGGGGTTGCTGCTGTGTAGCAATGTTGCCCCATCCTGCGAATAATACATCTGATAACCATCATCATCAAGGCAAGGGGGCTGGTGCAATGCAGCCCCACGGCTGCCAGCCCCATGTCTGCCAGCACCCAGATAGCCCTCGGCCTCTTCTGGGTGCTTAGCAGACAATATTGGGCACTTGGCAGAAAATAGCATACTACGACTGATAACCATCATTGTCTGCCCGGGTGCCCATGATCGACAGCCACTGCAGTACGATGACGACGGTTACCAGTCGTAATATACCATCTTCTACCAAAAGGCAAGGGGCTGGTGCAATGCAGCCCTACGGCTGCCAGCCCCACAGCTGCCAGCACCCAGATCGCCAATGAAGGCTATCAGTCATGCTGCACCGTCTACCGCCAAAAGGCAGTAAGCTGCTGCTGCTGTTTAGCAATGCAGTCCCACGTTTGCCGGCACCCGGAAGAGATATGGTGACGGTGAGCTGAGCTGAGCGGGCTCAATGCTTGGCGTGGTATGTTGTCTGCACAGGTAACCCAGGTAAAAAGGCGCGAATCTATTGTCTGCCGTTGCTGTGACGGCGGGGGAGGGGCCTGACGCAATGTACCCAGAACCCCTCGCGGCACTGCTTTGCATCATCCGGGCATTGCGATCTCAACCCATAATTCCAATGGGCGCCGGAGGCTCCGGGAACTGTGGGATAGGTACCATAGTGCAATGCGCCGGAAGTCGACGCTAGCCTCGGTACTGTGGACGCGGTCCGCCGACTTCATGCACTTAGAGCATTTTAGGTGGGGACACACACAATCGGCTGCATACAACCGGTTTCTATAAAACCGGCTTCTATAAATCCGACCTAATTCTGTAGTGTAGACATAGTCTAAGTCTTAGCTTCAGTGGGAGTTTTACCTAACTAAGAACAGTAGCTCTGGACCTTTTCTGCAGTACAATCCTTTCAACCTACTTCCTGGTCCTACAGTTTTCTTCTATTTTTTATTGCTAATTACTGAGTTTGTCTTTCTATTTCTTCCTCAGATTTTTGTTCACACATCCAAACATTTCCCTCTTTGTTCTTTTCCCTGTCTCTTTTTATGTCTGTCCTTTCTCGCCTACTAAACTTCCTTTTATCCCATGTGGTTTATTTACTTCTGGTGAGTTTTAGGTTTATCTGTAGTAGAAGTTGTCTCATTGAAAATGCAGGGGTTTTTTTTTTTCTTCATTGCATCAGTACTTTCCCTACAAACAGAATTAAACTGTAAAACCTCTGAGGGTCAAACAGTCTTTAACCTTTTTTTTTTTTTTTTTTAAAGTTCTCTCTATTCTTTGGGACTTTTCATATACATAAGGGAAAGAAGATCAGCCCCTTAGAATAAAAATTGATTGCACTATCAGCATGATGTACACCAAAAAAATGAAACCAAAAAAGAAGTGGAGGTCAATAGAGCAGTGCAACCTGTTTGACACAAGCTGCAGAAATGTTCAAAATTATCTTAGTTTTGACTTCTATCTGTGTTGGCAAACTCTGAACATTATGTGTATTTGCAAACTTTCTGCAAAAGCTTTTCCTTCTCTCTGCATAGCTATAAATTTTATTAAATCACCGTTTGTGTTGTATTTCAAGTTCAAGCGTCATTTGTTGGGTTAGTTCACAGAGACGAGGTCACATGATGAAAGTCACATGGTATTTCGCCTTTGTCCTTGATTGACTGAAATTCTTCTATGTGATCAGGAGGGTTAGCAGAAGTCATTTTCATTTTGTATCATAGAAGGAGGATGCACTTATTTGAACTGATCGAGATAGATTTTTTTTTCTTTTTTAGCCCTTGGGTCTGTCTGAGTGTAATATGAAGTGGCCTTAGAACACTTATCTTCTATAATTTCCCTACTGGAATTATTGGCTACTGTGTCATTATTATGGTGGGGAAGGAGCAGGGAGAGCTTGGGTATATAGGAATGAATGTTAGGTTGTGATATATGAGACCTGAGAGTTGAGGCTTTATTTTGACTCTATCACTGAGTCACTCTGTGACTTAGGAGAAATCAGAGAAATCACTTGGGCCAAAATTTTCAAGTTTTAGGTATCCAACTTGAAAACCGAGGTCCTGATTTTCACACATGCTGAGCACCTGCTATTTCTATTGAAATCAGTGAGAGATGTGAGCACTTAGCACCTCTAAATATCAAGATCTAGGTGCCTCAAATTGAGCAGCCAAAAATGGATGCATCGAGAATTAATGGAGACTTTTGAACATTTTTACCTTACATTTATTATTCAAAATACCATCTTCTCCCCATATGCACCTTTATTGTTCTGCCCAGATGCCTGTTGAATTTGACAAGTGTCATTAGGGAGAAGAACACACACTTCTACAGGTAAAACACAAATCTTTTCCCACCCACTTTGTTTAAAAGCTCTGAGAGCCTGCATAGAAAATTGGTTGCCTTTTTCTTGGCACTCTATTTAACGTTGTATAACAAGCTTACAAACACAATAACCAACTCAACAGCCAATAATAATTGTTTGCATCAGCTGTGTGGTGGCTGTTCACTATTAAATATATTTATTTAATTCTTTTACCTTGACTGCTGGAATGGGCTTCTTGGGAATAAAATGCTTTTTCTCAGGCAGTACAACAGTTGTGGTTTGCTGCTTCAGTTTAATCTTGTTTTCGGCTATTATCTTTTTGCGCTGCTCAAGGTAAGGTCCAAAACTAGGCAGTTTCTAAATTGAAAACCAGAAAATATACTATTTAGCAAGTATATAAAACACATAAATGAATATTAACAAAGGGCCAAGGCCTTGCTGAGCATTGATTCATTTCTTATTCAGGAAGACTCCCATTGAAGTTGATGGGATTCTTACTAAGAAATGAATAAAACTGAGACATAACTTCAAGATCTGACCTCAAAACAATAACAGAGTTTGAATATTAAAATCATAATACACGGTAACAAAAAATGGCTGCATTGCAGACAGCATTCAACAAACTCCTATCCTCCTATGGTGTATTTGTATTGTACATAATAAATATTGATCACCTTCTATAAATAATTCAAACTCAACTTTATTCTTACAGTACATGGAAAGATATGTATTATATATTATGTAATCATAAAAGTAAATAAAGATCAGCTTAAGAAACTCCACCATTGTTCAATAATACACCCACTATGATATCTATTATACCAACTGTAGTTTTAAAGCTACATGGATGTGCCCATTGACTTTATAAAGCACACACATCCTTGTGATATGATGCCTCAAAGTTATCTGGGCCTGTTGAAGTACTGCTAACAAGTGCCACGTGAACACTAAGATGATTTAATTTTATTCATTTCATAATTCTACCTCTATTCAAAGTCCTCACTCTCTTTTAGATCTTTTAATGTCTGGGCTTGCTTAGACAAATATTGCTGCTGGAAGACATCTTTAAATGCCAAAATGTTCTGTCTCAGCTAACAACATAGAACTGCTGGTTCAAGTTTCAAAAGATTACTAGAGACTCTCTCACCCACAGTCATTTGTCTAGATGGTGGAGATTTGGAAAACTACTGCTTACTAAATCCTCATGACCTAGTAAGTTGCTGTGAATTAAAAGTGACTGAAAAACCTGGTTCCTACTTATGAAATAGAATGAGCCCTGGGAAAACTAGTTTTTTTTTAATTATCTGAGAGCATTTAAATGGAGTGAATAAACTAAGCTCAGAGTCTAGTCTAAGTGCAATTATATTACTGTAATTAGTAGCAGGAGATAAATATCCTAGATTGTTATCGTGAGCATTAATTTATTGTAATAATTTTAGCACGTCAAGCATGTCCAACTGGAAACAATGTCATCACAATAAATTTAAAGGGACAATGTTAACATGACTTTTTAAAATAAATTCTTAAAAAACATTCCAGGCTCTGATGCAGTACCTTTCTGGAAGTATCCGCTGAATAGTTTTAAAATACTTTAATTAAAAATAATATTAATAGTTATTCTATTCCTCTGCTGATATTTACATGGAAAAGTTCCTCACCAGTAATTATTTCCACACAGGAGTCCCACTTTTGGGGTGTCAGCTTCCTCGCGTGACAAAGGGTGGATCTCCCTCAGTTGTTTGTTTTTTGGCACTCTGAGTCTACTAACTGGGAGTCTGGCATAAGTGTATTTTCTGTTCTCCTGGAACCTTCTCATTTCTCAAGTGTGCTGGAAGCAACAGTCCTCTTAAAGATCCCAGTTATGTAAATGACATGTATGCAATCTCCAGAATTCAGGAGATGGAGATCATCTCAAGAATGGAAATAAACTTAGGCTTGACAGCCCCCACAAAACAGAAACTCTAACTTTGAGGGGAAATGGGTGAAGGAGTGAAAAACATGTGTGGTAGCTTCAAAGAAGCAGAATTATAGTTAAGTAATTTCCCTTTCTTTACAGATGCCAAAAACACAGGAGTCCCATTTATGGAGAGTAAAAAGATTGAGGAATGTCTCACAATTAACTTGTAAAAACTTCTGCAAGCAGAAGTAAGAACAGAACTAGTATTTACTCCTGGGGGAATTCTGCACCAAAAATTAAAAATTCTGAAAATTCTATTAGTCAAAATAACACTATATAATCACCCCAGTTTCAATTATTTTGGTAATTTATTTCAAAATACCCGTCAGCAAGTATGATAACAATACAGACACACACAAAAATCTCCCCAGGAGTTGAGGGTTAAAGAAACAACAACCCAGTTCCTGTTTCTCTGCCCCCTCCACCACAGGGCCCAGTCATGCCTCTCTCCCCCACCCCCACCCCAGACACTCACACCCCTGCCCCCGCCACAATCCAGCCGCTGCTCCCCCCAAGCCCAGACACTCACACTTCCTACCCGCCTAAGCCCAGTGTGGGGCCCTCCCTGGCCCAGACACTCACCCCCCCCCCCCCCCCCCCCACCCCCCGGGGACCGAGGGGGAAACCACCCGAAGCCGGGGCCGGGCTTGCACGGAATTTTCTGCATGCCGCCCTCTCCTTCCTTCAGGGAATGCTGGCAACTGCAGCTGCCAGGAACCTTCCATCTCCTCCTCCCCGTTCCCCCCAGTAGTGTGTCCTACTTGTGAGCTGGGCTCTGCCGGGTCCAGTGGTCCCTAGTAGCAGCCAGCAGCTCTGCAGCCCATTTCTGTGGGGAAAAAAGGGAAATTCTGCGTGCACAACATTAATTACTGCAAAATTCTAAATACCAAAGTAAAATAAGGCCTGTTCAGAAAAGAGACAATAGATAATGTTGGGGAAGGGAGAGTTTACATCCTTCCCATCTAAACAATTGACTCCAAAGCTCACGGAAAGATCCCCTATTCTTAGCAATGAACATGTGGCTGTTTTTAAATTGAAAAGACCCAAGGCTGATACCATAGCCTCAGTACTGCAAATGATGACAGAAACTTTTCTTGCAGGATTGTCAAGGTGTATCAGCTAGAAAAGTACATCTCTGGCCTTCAAATATTTTTGAAACAGTCTTGTGCTGGCTTCTGATTAGTTTCCAGAAGGAATTTAAGGCATTGGTTTTGACCTCTATAAATGATGTAATACCTGTGTAACTGAGAACCTGCCTCTCCCCTGTATACCACTGATGCAATGGTGGTGCTGAAGCTAAAACCTCATGAATTAAAAGCGAAGGGGACTAATGAGACAGCATTTTTGGGAAGAGCTCTTGATTCTTCCTTTGTATAGTTAGGGAATGAATTTGCTGACTTTTAGGGCATGTTGTAAGTCTAATTTATTTTGTCAGGTTTTTAGTGAAGTGGCAGGCTTGGGGATGGATATTTTTGTTCTGATGATGGAGGGCTGCTAAAATCGGATAATCTTTGGGGAATTGGGGGCGGGGGAGATGATGAGCAAATCTTTGTGTTGTGGATCCTGAACTTTTACTTTTGCATATTTTTTAGAGTTGACAAGCTCCAAAGGCTTACAGACAGGACCTGTGAGAATAAATTTTAAAATATGAAGTATAAATATATAAAATATAAATTTTGTTAAAAAGTGGAAAGTCCATAGTTTGTGTTATGAATTAAGGGTGCAAATTAGAGAAGTGTGAATTATTGAGGCAAAAGCCTTTCTTCATCAAAGAAACGCACACATCAGTTTTGCCATGGAAAGTTTCAAACATTTCAATTTACATAGTTGCTGGGTAGAATGGATAGAGGCCATTTTGAAATGGGTCGAATTTCACTCGTGCCATGAGGATGTATCTGCTGCTGTGTTAAATATTAAAAGGAAAAACTGATCATTTCAGTTTAGGGCCTATGGTAACTCACAACAGACAAACCAAATTTTATCAAACTTGATTTTTTTTTCCAGTCAGCCAGAGACAATTTCCATCTGAAAAGATTACTTTTGCTAATATTCTGAGAGAGTAAAATTAGTATTTCTTTAACTATACATAACACCTGACTGCGTAGCTCAGGAAGGGGTTTATAGAGGGCTTCTCTTGCAAATAGTGTACAGACAGTCAGAAAGGTGATAAGACTGCTGATCTTTCAGTGCTTTCATTTCAGACAGCTTGGCTTGGAATGCTATGTGAGGCAGTATGCAATTTTTTATTGAACTGAAGTATCAGATATGCTAAAAATGGAGTTGTTGAATTAGCTACTGGAAAGCTGGATATTTAAGATGGTGGTTTCATTAAATGCTGTCACTTCACTTAGAGGGGAGATTTTGAAAAGCACACAAGGTTTTTAGGAACACAAGTCTCATTGAAAGCACATTTACTTGGTCTTGTGCTCCTAAATCCCTTGGGTGCTTTTGAAATCTCTCCCAAGATTTCTTGAATATATGTTTTGAGACATTTTTTTAAATTCCAAAGTTAAAATGTAACTAAACTCCCTACAGATCAGGATATTTTTTACATTAATACCTGCACAGAAAAAAAGATTCAGTGTGAATATTTGAATTGTTTCATGGATGTGCAATCACTAGACTTCACAGATCAGTTAGAACATATTGCTGCCTCTGTAGATAGTTTACTTCTGCTGTTGCGGGTATCAGCAGTGGGGGAAAGGGGGTGACAAAAAAGGACAGTAGAAGGTATTTAAAATCTCAGTTCATTATTTTCATACCGTAAGATTGCAACTGCCATACAAAACAAGGCGCTGGAAGTATCATGCTGTATATTTTTAAAGAAAGGAAAAACTTCTGGCTAAAGACTTCCAAAAGCTGCATTGTAACTGATGAACTGTACAAGTCTCTAGCAGCATTGTGATTTTTGTTTCAGTAGTTTCTGTAGGGATTCATCATTGATGAATTTGTTCTCACCAGAGAAGCGAAATCCTGCTCATTTAAAGATAACCGTATCTCCCACTAAAACTGTCTCTATCCAGATATAAAAAGCATTACACTGCCAATAGAGAACTGACAACATAATGAATCAAAATGAAACCTTAAGCCAGCAAAGCTTTAAGGCGAATAAGTTTGTTTTGATTATAATGTATTCATGGCTCAATCTAAAGGTAATCGAGCATATTATGAACTAGAAAAGGTGCCAGTTCCCTAATAATAAAAGGCAGTGAGTAGCTTACATTTTAAATGGCCATAATGTTGACAGGAGAAGTAGCAAATAGCCTAAATGGAGAGGAGGCACCATGATCTAGTGGACAGCGCACTGGACCGAGAGTCAGAAGATCCAGATTTTATTCCCAACTCTGCCAGTGACCCACTGCGTAACCTTGGGCCAGGGCCGGCTCCAGGCACCAGCGAAGGAAGCAGGTGCCTGGGGCGGCCAATAGAAAGGGGCGGCATGTCCGGGTCTTTGGCGGCAGCTCAAGTGCTCCGTTTTAGTCTTCGGCGGCAATTTGGTGGTGGGTCCCTTCACTCCCTCTCTTCCTCTTCGGTGGCAGCTCAATCAGGTTTTTCTTTTTTTTTGTTTTTTTTCTTTGCCACTTGGGGCGGCAAAAAATCTGTAGCCGGCTCTGCCTTGGGCAAATCATTTCGCCTCTCTGTGCTTCTATCTCATGTCTTGTCTGTTTAGATTATAAACTCATGAAGGCTGGAACTGTCTCTTGCTATGTGCATGTACAATACCTAGTACAAGTGTGCCTTGAGTTCAGCTGGGACCTCTAGGCGCCATTATGATACAAATAAAAATAACCACATTTTAAAGAACGGTGCTGTATCTGGTATATTTGTATCTTACTCATATTTTCTTAATATAAAAAGAACACTGAAAAATAATTATTTTCATAAATAGGATTCTAATAGGGAACAATAGAGGAAAGACCTCAAATTTATATAAGCAGTCTGTAAACATCTGGTGATTTAGGGGGAGGAGGGGTCAGTAACAGCTCTTTACAAAACCTTTTTCCATCATGACTGAAGACATTTTCCATGTCAGACATAACTTCATTTATCCAATTTCCATTACATGTGGGTCTTGCTCTTAGATATGCAGGCACATAGCCATTCATTTTGTAAATTCACCCTGTGCACTCATAAGTTCTAAATGATTTTACATGATACCTGGTAATGCATCTCCATGTATCTGGAAGCAGAATTGAAGTCAAATTGTCTTATTTAGTATATTTTATATTTTTTTCAAGTGTACACATTACTGCTGCATATAGAAAAACTGGTGAGAGAGAGCATGACAACCAAAGAAATAAAAGCATGACATCTGCTGAAATGCTAGAATAGCAGAAACAGTCCACATGGTTTTAAAGAGAAAAATGTATGGGAGTGGTAGTGACAACTACAGGAACACGGTCCCCCATACTTTGCAATTACATCGCTATGCAAATGGCTATATAAATCTTCTCTCTGTAAAGTCGCCACATAAATCACTGGCAGCGCTCTATAAATCAACCAAAATGCTGCCTTCTCTGGTTCTTGAGTTTCTCTCCCTGCCAATTTGCTTTTCTGCCTGCCTGTTGCTTTGTTGAGTGCTTTCCCTCACTGAGCCCTCTCCAACTGCTCCCACAATGCAGTCCTTGAAAGGACAGAATGGGAAGCAGAGAAGGGAAATTCTGCTTCCTCCATGAGAGCTGCAAGGAAAACACAGATGGCCAGCACACCTGGCCACCTTCTTACAGGTAGGGGTTCAACTGATCTTGACTGCACTGGCTCCACAAACACCTATCTTACCTGTGGACCTGTAAAAGAGCAGGGTTTCCCCCCTGTGATTTTTAGCAGGTCTGCAACTGTGAAGCTTCCGCCTGGCTTTGGGAGCTTAGCGAGATAGGCAGCTGGGGGAGAGAAAGTTAAGCAAGTTGGAGATATGGAGATTCTTGACCAGATAGGGCAGCTTTGGAGAGAGGGTTACTGTAGGACCAGGAGTTAGGAAAGGCTGTGGGCAAATAAACTTGGAGCAGAAGGGCAGGCAGCCATGGGAGCCATTAAAATTTTAACTAGATAGGCAGCTGTCCCCTCCCGGGGATTCATTAAAATGTAAATCAGGTTTGCGTGGATCACAGCACAAAGATTTTAAGATTGTCTGTCTCCCACTTGATCGTGTGGAAAACTTTGTACGCTAGAGGCACAAATTGTTCCCAGTGAATCTGGTTTCCGTTTTATTGTTTCCTCCAGCTGCTTTTGAAAACCTCCTAGGCTGTTTTCTTCAAGGCAATGCGCATTTAAGATGGCTGCATAAATCTAGAGTCCTTACCACATGATTTAAGTCTAACATGTTGTATAGTACTCTGGACCTTGACGATAATTAAGGCTGCATAATATTTTCCATTCTAACCCCATTTCCAGACTCTCCTAACTTTCAAAAACATTTGCCCTTCATGGTAAAATTTTTCCTGGCTTGATGTCTGCCTTAAGATGATTTCCCTCCCTCCTCCCTGGAAAATGTGAGAAAAGTGGTTGCATTATTTCCAAGAAGGAAGAACATGAAAACAGACACGTTTCCCAGCATAAAAACAGCTTTATGATGTTTTTGGAAAAAGCTGTTAAGCCAAAAGAGCTATGGGTAGAAAGTTGTAATTTGTCACAGGAAAAGTCGTCATTGAGGCAAAGTGTCTTTGAGAGTTCTAGTGAAAAGTGGTTTTGTTGGGTCTGAGTTCTGAGCCTTTGAAAATGACATATTGTGCACACACAGAACATTTTGCAGGGACTTTTCTTGCTAAGCTCATAAAGTGCACAACTAATGAACACCAAATATCAATGACAATGGAAGAAATGAAACTGATTAATACTAATTCTTATTCTTTTGGATTAGATTCTCTTAAAAGCCGTGGCCCTTTTGTCTGGCAGTGGAGAAGGACCATCAACTGGCTGAATTACCCCAGCTGGGGACTCCCACAGAATAGAGGTGTCATCCACCTGGTATAAGAGTTTGTGTAGGGTCAGCAGAGCCAGCTCACACAAGCCATCCCTGGCCTCAATAAACATAGGAAATGTGCAGCAGGCAAGTCAAGGAGGCATGGCAGGAGCATCTTCAGCAATCTCCAACTGATAGACAGCTCCTTGGAGCAACAGTCAGGTGCTTTAGACTAGATCCCCAAAGCTGCTCTAAGCAATGTCCAGACCAGGACCAGCATAGTGCTGCAAACAGCTCCTTTGTAAGCTCCTTACCCCTACGTTGCCAAGCAGTATTGGGCAGAGCAGAAAATGTGTCCCTTTGAATTCAGCAATTCACACACTCTCATTGTTCTATTTCTCTCCGCTGAATCTTCATTTAGACTACTCTCCTCATGGAGGAAGAAATTACTTTCAAAATAAAAGACAGAAGAAAAGGCATTCTGAAATTCTGTACAGAGTATTTTGCCTTTTAGTTATTTTGTTATTCTTTGAGTTTTCTCTTTGTACTTTTGTTTTATCTGCTTTGTCATCATTCCTTTCCAAATACTATACAACTGCTCCTCAAATGCTTGTTTCTTGTAACTCTATTCTCTAAACTTTGTGTGGATACCATTTTGTCTGTTCTCTAAGCCATGTTTATCAAAAGCAGGTGAGCTCACCCCCTATCCGCTACAATTCTGAAACCTGGATACAAGACTAAATGCCACTTTAGTATTTATTTTAGGAAAGCACATTACCATGGTCTCATGATGATGTATATAGCACCACTTTTGTGCATGGATGCTAAAACTGCTATTTTAAATAACTGCATACGATTATTCTCTTTTATTCCATTTTTCAATCACTGCCAGCATTTTCTCCATGAGTTAGACATCACTAGCAAGTTATTCTCACTGTTGTGACACAGCTATTTTGTTTTTACACCACTTTATATTGAGAAAAGTGAAAGATTTTAGGATTCCTGGTTGCTGTAGTGCAGCAAAATCTTTATGTTCCACAGCATAAAGTTTCTCTAGCATGAAATATTCATTAGACAAAAAAAGGAGTTAACATAGCAAACTTCTGTGCTTACAATCAAAAGCTTTAATAACATGGATGCAAAAGTATTACCTTCAAGGGGGGTGGGGGGTAGGAGGAGGAGAAGATAAAGATTTGAGCACATTACTGTGCTACTTCATGAACATCTGGCAGTCTGTCATTTAATAGACAACAACATCTTCTCTAAACAGAAGAGACTTGAATTCATCAGGGATTCCTGTAGTACAGTATGTGCTTAACTTAAGTACCTGCTTTCTGTGATTTCCATAGATTATCATATTCATGACACTGTGGAGTGAAAGCATTCTTCTCACTCTCTAACCAGAACATGAAAAAGAAATTAAAATATTGGCAGGCACTTTGTCTCTAGTTTGTTGGACATGTAAGAAAAGGACTCTCCACCCATTTATGCTAATGAAATTCTGTCAGCTAAGCAGCATTATAACAAAGATGACAGCAGAATGTCTATTAATAAATACCTGACAGGCTAGCAAACACAACTGTATTCAAGTGGTTTCTTTCAATAAACACAGATCAATTGTGCTTTAGAATTGGGAAAGCTTTGTGTAAATACCAGTTTATCATTTATTTGTACCTAAAAAAAAAAAAAAAAAAAACCATTAACCCCGTGTTCAAATTTTTTTTGGATGGGATACATACTACACCTATGCACACATGGCTTGTGTGCTGGTGATATTGATGTGATAAACTGCACTGCCAAATGAAAAACAATAATTACTATACACTTTTGACTGCCCTACCTGCCACCCTGGCCATTAATCCTGATGTTCAGATACCACAGTGATGGACGCCCTTATAAAACCAACCACTGTCATGGCTTTAACCTTCCCTTTCTGAGGCAAATTTACTGAGAAGATGGTAGTTTACTAACTCCAGCAGCACCTAATATCTGTGAGTATTCTGGGCCCTTTCCAAACAGGCTTCAGACTAATTACAGTATGGAAGTGGTAAATCAGAGTAAAAGTATCTTTATGTCTATTGGCAAGACACACATCCATGCTGATACTGCCAGATCTATTTGGAGCACTGTCAATCATGAAATTTCCTTGTCTGGGCCCACAATAACTGGGATCCAGTAGATTTGGTTAGCTGGTAGGAGTTTTAGTTTCCCCTGAAGGGGGATCGCGAGAACATATTACTATAGAGATTCCAGAAGAATGGACTCCTGTAAGGCTCAATGCTGGCACTAACTTTATTTAATGTGTTCACCAATGACCTACTGAACATTATCTCTGGGCAGTTCATGTACGCCAATGATAGTTAATATAGAGCTCTGTAATCTGACCCAAATCCAGCGGGACATGATTATGTGTCACAATTGGATCGGATCGGAAAATAACCCTACCCTCTTGGGCTCAGGTTGGGCCGCCTCTGGTGACCTTTTCCTGCCCTTCAGTTGATGCGGCAGCAGCCTAGCCCCAAATCTTTCCCAAGATCTGCATATGGGGAGGGGTTAGGAAGTCATCCATATGTACAATCTCACTGTGGCTGCACAAAGTGGGGGCGAGTTGACTTTGATACATCATAATGCCCTGTCCCTGGATCCATGAAGCGCACACTGTACAATCATGAAGCTCTGTGAAAGCAGGACTGGGGGGGACCAGTCTCTTCCCCCAGAAATCTAAGAATCCATACAAAAGTTAATACAATTTCAAAATGTATTAACTTTTGCATGGAGCTCCTCCTACAGCAGAAACCTTGTCAGTACAGATCCACCAGAACCATTCTGTCAAGGGAGCAAGAGGACTGAGGCAGTGGAGAGCATCTATATAGATGTCCCTGGGCCTCTGGCAGACCCCGTGAAATCCCCAGGTTCTGAGGGCCATTCCATATGGCTTTGACTACACTAGGCAAAGAATCCATGGCTGGCTGGAGTATCAGGAACAGTTGGACTATTGCTGAACATAGTATAGCTACAAATATAGCTAGTGACAATCTATGTTCAGTGACAGATATGTTCCCTGGTGTAGATAAGACTTGTATGTGGTTGAGGGGGCGTGTACCACTTCAACTTTAAAGAACAATCTGGGGGAAACTCCACAAGGGGACCATGGCATCGTTTCCTCCTCCCTGAATGTGACCAAACCACCACAGCACATCTAGAATTAAACTCCATTTTTTCCTGGTAGATTATATAACTCTCTCTAAATATATATATAATATAATACTAATAGACTATTTAAATGCAAACCATTGCTAATAATTCCTAAGTAAACCTTCTTCCACTTCAGAATCATTGTAATCCATCTCTTATGCTGGATAAACTGCCGTACTTATCCTGCTTACTGCACAGGCTATAATGCTTCTCCTTATTCATCTCTCATACACAGTAATCCTTCTACCTCTACTTTACAGATTTCTAATTTAAATGTAAAATATTCACTGCAGACAAAAGAGTCCTAGTGTAAACAACAACTCTTATGGTTAAGACTGAGGCGCTTACCATTGTCTTTTAAAGTCTTTAAAGTACAAATAGACAATATGGTGATTTTAATCATCAGTTGATTATCTGACCTCATCTACATTTTATGCTAACAGTCGTGCAGAAATAAGCCCTGAGAATGACATTTAGCGGCGAGTCCAATAGTCTGTATTCAGTCAGAAATCCCACTGAAGTCAGTGGGAGCAGAATTGAGAGAAGACAGTGAACATTTTCCCATGATTTTTGTTGTTGTTGTTTCACGTGGGCAATTTTATGCCCCTCAAAAATTGATTTCCTGGGAAAATTGACATAATTGGCTATTTTGATAGTTTATATAAAATATGAACTGTTGAAGCAATCATTTGCTTGATTTCTGCAATTTTTTTGCTAGGAAATATCTTTATTTGAACTAAAATGACCAATTTTTTAGCAAAACAAAAAAAATAAGAAGAATAAACCGTTTAGTGAAATAAGCACATTTTCAAGTTCATTACAAATTTTGAAAAAAACCCTCAGATTTTTTGCCTTTCATTGAACATTTATTTCATACATCTCCAAATGGGAGTTTACGTGAAGAGAGTACTGGGTCGGGACAGCAGAATTTGGCCTTCTGTTTTTTATTATTTATATTGCAGTAGCACCTAGGACCCCCAGTCATGGACCTTGACCCCACTCTAACAGACACTCTACACACACAGAACAAAAAGGCTGACTATTCCTTCATTCTATTGCACAGATTAAAGCTGTGACTTTCTTCACAGCTGACGTGTGAATCATTGGATACCAACAGTAATGCTTCCAACATCTTCAATTTTGTCTAAATAAAAGTTATTGGGCTAAAGGCTGCACTGACTGATACCCTATACAAGCATAATAAAGTCACTGAGCCTGATTCTGATCACAATTATATCCCATTTATCCTGGTCTAAAATAGTTGAGTTCAGTAAAACATCCTTGATTTACACCAAGAGGAGAATCAGGCCCCTTTACTTCACTGGGGTTGCACACAATGTCTGTTATTGCAAAGTCTGGCAATTATCTTCAGACCATCTGACCGTATTCTGGAATACAATAAAATACCCTGATATAAGACAATTGTGTGTCAGTTTAGGTCTTGTATGTCATTCTACACTTTTTCTAAAAAAAAGTACATGGTGGTACTAATCACAGTTCAGAATGGCCTGCCCCCTCCAGCAATTTATGGGGAAAGAAGCAGCTTAACCCAACCCTGGGTTCAAAGAACAAATGGATAGTGTTTTTATAATAAAGCTGACTTATTGTGGAATTCAAACTTCCAAATGTGGTTGAACATGAATAAATACAGTGGTCAGTCAGGACAAATTATTCAGTTTAATTATTTTGCATTATTAATTACGAATACCAGAAAAAATATTCTTTTCAGTATTTTGTAATTGTCGAAGGTGCTTAGATCCATTTTAAAATAGTATATATTATAAACAAACCTAGTTAATGCATGATTTTACTTTCTTTTTTTAAGTACTTTAGAATATCGTATGTGCAATTTCAGCTAAATGTTGAGGAGATTTATTCATTGTTAAACATTCATTTTTGTTTGGTGTATAAGGGGAAAGGGTAATTCATTTAACAGATTTATTCATATAAGGATTCCCTAATAAATCCTGCATGAGAGTCAAATGCATTGGTGCAACAGCACATTAATTTTGTTAACAGATAAATTATTGCTTATTCATTTTAAAACTGAGTGTGGTTTATTTGTACATTAGTAGCTATTGCAACACCAAATACATGCTTTTTAGGCTTATTCTAAATAAACCAGATAGTCATTTTTATTGACAATCCAATTTAGGTTATGTGTCAGTCTTTTATTATAAATCCCTAGTTTTTGAGGGATTATACATTTGCGCGGGGGGGAGGGAGGGAGAAGCCAATTCCAGGATAAAGTTTAAAGAACTGCTTTGCCTCATATGGAACTTTCACTACTCGCACACTGTGGGATGAATGTGGGCCATGAAAGACAATGAAGAGATTTAATTTGTTTTCACTGTATTCTGCCATGGGGGGCATATTCCATACCTCCTTAATGGATTTAGAGGAGAAATGAAGGCTAGGAAGGGATCTCGAGAAGTTAATCAAATTCAGCTCCCTGCTGTGGCAGGACCAAGTAAACCTAGACCATCTGACAGCTGTTTGTCCAACCTAATCTTAAAAACCTCCAGTGATGGGAATTCCACAACTTCCCTTGGAAGCCTTTTCCAGAGTTTAACTACCCTTATAGTTAGAAAGTTTTTTCCTAATATCTAACCTGAATTTCCCTTGCTGCAGATGAAGCCCATTAAATCTTGTCCTACCTTCAGTGGCCATGGAGAATAATAGATCACAATTCTCTTTATAACAGCCCTTAAAATGTGTGAAGACTGTTAGCAGATGCCTCCTCAGTCTTCTTTTCTCAGTCGTTTTAACATTTCCTCATAGGTCAGGTTTTCTAAACCTTTTATTATTTTTGTTGCTCTCTCCAATTTGTCCACACAGTACTCCAGCTGAGGCCTCGTTTGTCCTCCTCTGGACAAGAGAGTCTTAGTCTGGATAAAAGAAGACTAAGGGGGGACATGCGAACAGTTTTCAAGTACATAAAAGGTCGTTACAAGGAGGAAGGAGAAAAATTGTTCTCTTTAACCTCTGAGGATAGGACAAGAAGCAATGGGCTTAAATTGCAGCAAGGGCAGTTTAGGTTGGCCATTAGGAAAAACTTCCTAACTGACAGGGTGGTTAAGCACTGGAATAAATTGCCTAGGAAGTTTGTAGAATCTCCATCAATGGAGATTTTTAAGAGTAAATTACACTAACACTTGTCAGGGATGATCTAGATAATACCTAGTCCTGCCTTGAGTGCCAGAGACTGGACTACAAGACTTCTCAAGGTCCCTTCCAGTCCTACGATTCTATTATTCTCTGCTTGTAGGAGAAACCATTTGATTAGCTTGGTGTGCATCTGCAGAACGTAATGAGGGAATAGCTGAGGAAAGTAGTTTTGCATTTAGTTCTGACAGTAGGGTATGTATAACCATTTTTATCTCTTGTGGGCATGAATTCTATAATCTGGGTCCAACTCCTGAGAACCTTGTATACTCTCTGAATGCAAATATAAAGGGATAACCAGCTGGTGCTTGTGACTCGCTGCAAACAGTTCTCTTTTAGGTCATACTGCATTTTGTTTGCTATAAAACTGCACACAAAATGCCATCTTGATTCATTTACATTTCTTAAAACTTCTAAACAGATCTGAAGAGAAATAATCTACAAACCATTTAAAATAATTATATAAAACTTCTCCTGACTAAAATAACCATAACTCATTACAAAAGTTATAGATTCACTAAACCAATGCAAACTTTTTCTGCATCACCATCTAGTAACATTGAGATGCCAATGCTTAGATACCAAAGTGATAGATACTATATAAAATCCAAAAGTAGATGGAGAAGTGTATATTAGAATCAAGTTTTCAGATCTTCCACAAAACCTCTCCTGAATATCCGGCTATCTCTATAGTAATCAAAGAGTTATCTTCTAGAAGTGACATTACAACACCCGTATTTCTAAAATCCTTATTTGATTAGATTTTCACTGAAAACAGTCAGTCGAACTAGATTTTAGAAAATTTAACAAGCAAATCATCTGAGTCAGAAAATATGTATAACATGCATACATTTGTGCGCATTCCAAAAAAGTTACATTTTCAATTACTATAAGAGCTGTGAGATGAGTTTTGAATATTTCATTAGTTGACTTCGCAGATTTGTGTACACAGTTATGCAGGCATGTAAACAGGCTCAGTTTCTTCATTTTTAGAATGCTATGATATTAGGCCATTCTCTTAGCTATTGGACATGCACTCCTTAAGTATAAATAATTAACATATTATGATACAGCAGGGCCAGGGAGCAGTGGGAGGGGGGTAAACCCTGGGTTGATCATCGCCTGGTTCCCTGTAGACTAGGGAAAGGTTACTACAGGTCAATTGGAGCACCTGTAGCCAATTAAGGCCCTGTCAGAGAGCTAATAAAAATCCCCTGCTTCAGTCAGACAGGGGCAGAAAGAGAGATGACTAGAGTTTGGAGGAGTATTGCTGTGAACTGGAAAACCAGAGGACTAGAGAAAAGGAGACCCTGCCCAAGCAGAACAGGGAGACTCCCCCAGCATCAAGGTCCGAGGGTAACCCTATCCAAAGGGGAAGAGGGTAAGAAGCCCGTGGAGCTGAAGAGGCTGGGACTCAGAGTAGGGAGCGGACCCTGACCCCTTCCCTGCTTCCCTCCTCTCCCACCTTCCTGGGGCACTAGCGGAGCCCTTGGCACCCAAGAACAGGGACATGGGGTGCTGCTCCTACCCACCCCACCAAGGAAAAGCATGGGACCCACCCAGTAGCATCAGTTGTTTGCCACAATAGATAAACATTTGCTTTCTACTTTGCTTTGTGATGTGTGCTCATTGAAGTATTTCATGCAATAAATAGCCATATGCATGAAGCAGAAAACAATATATATGTATAAGAAAAATAATTTCTGCACTGATCCTGCAAACACTGACACACAGGCTGAAATTTAAATGAATAATCCCATGGATTTCAACAGGACTACTCATGTGCTTAAGGTCCAGCACCTGTGTAAGAGTCTAGCGGATCAGGGCCATAGGTCTCGATGGTAGAATACTAAGTTTAGCCCTAAGGTGTGCATGCATGGCTCCAGCAGACTGCATTACAGGAGTTATAGTTACACACTGAAAAGCAGAATTTAGCCCACAGTGTACATTTTTTTGTTTAAAAGAACAAGACATGTCTTCAGCTTGTCAGCATTCAAATAGCGCCTAAATAATACACTTTATTTTGGATGAGTGATCATAGGAGTCCTGTAGTGCTTGTATATTCAAAACCATAGTATTTTAAAACACATCTTCATTTAAATTGTAAAAATGAAATGGATTTTTATTTCTTTAGGTAATTTGTCTTTTTGAGGTTGTGCCAGATATTTATAGTGATTCAATCTACAGCTTCTGTAAAAATCATCTATGGCTACTGCAGCTGTAAGACGAACAGGAAAACAAATTTGCTACTTCTCCCTGAGAACAGCATCTCTAAGTTAATGCTATGTACAATAAAACTACTTCTACAAAGATCACAGCTGATGTAATTTATCTCTCTACAGGTGATACATGTCTTCTGTGTGTCTGACTTTTTTTTTTTTTTTAACATCTTACAGAGATCCTACAGAGTCTGGTACATTTACCTATAGCCACTATGGATATCAGGACTTGCTTGAATTTGTGCCCAGCCGCAAATGGTTCCAAAGGGCAATTTCAGGAGCTAGGGGTAGGCAGGGCCCAAACGTCAAAGCTGGATTAAGCCAATCCATGGCTCTAACCCCCACATCATGATCTCGTCCCCACCCCTCTTGAGGAGGTAGTGGCAGGAGCCATTTGCACAAGAGCTGTCTGGTGGAGGCCATGCCACCACTCCCGTCTGAGCAGGCTGGGGCCTTCTACCTTTCTCAATCACCATCTTCTGTCTTCAGGTGAGCAGAGGTGCATCCTGGAGGAAGGATAAGTCCGATACCACCCACCCAAGCAGAGACTATGTATGTGTATGTGCGGGAGCCCTGCTGACACCATTCCATCAGAGCCACAATGAGGTGGCAGCAGAAAGTCACACACTAAATAATCACCTCTGAGTTGGGGGCCTCCAGAGTAGTAGGTTTCAGCATTAACAACCCACTAAATTAAGTGGGACGGTTGGCAACTCTGCTTTATCATTTCAGGTTGTCTGTAGACTCAGGGAGACATTGTTCAGTGTTCAAGTGTAAAAAGAGAGACAGCCAACACAGTGCAACATTAAGGCTTTATTCTTTCCTCCACAGATGCTGTTCTCTCACATAAAATACTTCTTGAAACAGAATTCTTTAAGTTCTTATACTATAGAACTCCTATTGGGAAACTTTTCATCACATCACTTTAGTCACATTTAGCTGAGATAGCAAAATTTAACACAAATCCCATAACGTTCTTTACTACTTAACATTCTATTAGACCCCCTGCCAAGTCTGTGTGTGTGTGTGTGTATAAACAAACTTAATATTAACTCTTTTTTAATTGATTAACTCAGATGTTGCTTGGCAACTAAGGATTTTCCCCGGGGTTTGGGTGGGTTCTTCTTTCACACCTTATTATTGGGCAAAGGCTTATGGATACCCTGGACGCACGTTGATGTTGGAGTGAGTGAGAAACTTTCTTGTGACAACAAGAGACTGCCTGGTTCTTGGCTTTTCTGGTGGTGTGGTGTTTTGAGAGTCTGTTTAGATATCAATTGGTTTGCTCATTGGCCTGTGTTCCTTTCATGTCCTGCTGCTCAAGTCTCAGAGGAGCGCATATTTCACCATCCTCCATGTCCATGTTTATGTCTTAGAGAGCACATGTATTGGCAAAATATATGCCCACTCACTGCTACAGTATATGAATGAGGATTTATCTGTTCAATACATGTAGTCTGCTTCCAGGTGCATGATTATCCTGAAGAAAGAGTTTGCTTCTGACTTGCATCTGAAGAAGTGAGGTTCTTACCCACGAAAGCTCATGCTCCCAATACTTCTGTTAGTCTTAAAGGTGCCACAGGACCCTCTGTTACTTTTTGCTTCTGACAGGGTCTCCAGGTTGTAGTTCTGGCAGGTCTTTAGCCTGTTGGTCATAGTAAACTTTGGCCTTTGCATATCTCTCTTTCTTTTTGTGTGCTATTCCTTCTACCACTGCTGGTTGTAATGATGCTGGAACTATAGGGTTGGGTATCTTGACATCAAGTGTTGTACTGAGCTACTATTAATGACTTCTGTGGAGCATCTCTCCATGCAAGGATGGCTTGCTTTATATTTTCTTTGCTTTTTGCACCTCTCTTTAATACGGGTCTCAGTAATTTTAACTGCTGATTCAGCTTTGCCATTTAATTAGTTGATGATGATGCGATATGACTGAATTCCCATTCCCAGGAAAATTGCACAAACTCACTGCAAGTAAACGGGGGTCTGTTGTCTGAAACTACAGACTTTGGGATACGTGCCTGCTGAAATGTTTCATTGCTTTGTCTACAATGGTCACTGCAGTACGGTTCTGACAGTTCATCTAGTTCCTAGAAGTCTGAATAGAAGTTTACGATAATGAGGTAGTTTATGTGGTTTGCAGTGAAAAGGCCACTCTGCTCCAAGATCTGTTGGGGATTCTGTGTATTCTCATTATTTCTTTTTGCTACTTGGCCTGCATTTCCCCATGTATATTACATCTGCTCATCAGGTCTCAAATATCCTTGATCACGTTTGGTCAGCATACAGTGTCTCTGGCTTTCAGATATATGCTTCTAATGCCAGAATGGCTGCAATGTATCCTTGAGAAAATTTCCGTCTCAATGATCTGGGTATTATGATTCAACTGTCTTCATATATGATACAATCTTGGATGATCAACTCATCTTGATAATTCCAGTATTCTTGGAAAGCAAGATAGGACTTCTTCTCTAATGTCTGGCCATCTAGACAGAATGATGGATGGGAACGCTTGTAGATCTTTGTTTTGTATTGTAATCTCGGATTATTTCTAGTACTTGGCTTGAAAATGGCACATACGCAACTTGTTGATGCTTTTATGTTTTTCTGTGTTTTCTGTATTTCTGCCAAGTTCAGGATCTCATATTCTTGTTCAGTTACTGTATTTTCATGCTGCAATGCTAATCTGGATAAGAAATCAATATGTACATCTCAGTAGTGAGCATCTTTCTTGTAGTGAGCATCTAAGTTGCAGTTTCAGTAGCATGCACGGAATGCATTTTGGGATCACTAGCTGTGGCTCCTTTGGCCCATGCCACTTCCAGCAGCTCCCATTGGCCTGGAGCAGCGAACCGCGGCCAGTGGGAGCTGCGATCGGCCGAACCTGTGGATGTGGCAGGTAAACAAACCGGCCCGGCCCGCCAGGGGACTTACCCTGGCAGGCCGCAGGCCAAAGGTTGCCAATCTCTGTTTTATTCTCTGCAAGTAAGTGCTAGGGTTGTACAAGGACTTTGACTACAAAATCAGTTGCATTTCCTCAGATGAATCTCAGTGAGGTCAAACAAATGTTACCCAGGATTTATAAGAAGGTGGGTCCTTTTGAAGGTTGCAGTATATGACGTTCAGGTAGACCAGATAACTGCAGGGTCAAGCGCAATGTGCAAATAAACCTTGGGAGCTGAAGTAAAACACTCACATCAATGAGCTTAGATCATCATGAAGAGGCTTGGCAGAATTAGATTTTTATTGTTTTCTGTTTTTGACGGATAATATTGATGCTTATTTTTAATCTTTTTGTTTTTATCAGTTTAAAATTTCACAGTTGTGGGGAATTATGGGGGGTCAGAAAATTAATGACAGTTGACATTGAGATTCAAAAAATTAAGGCTTTATAATAACTGTTAAAACACAAAGTGTCAACATCACATGAAAGTACATATCTTAAAATCAAACTAATAAGTTCTCAAGCAGCATTTTTCTTACTTTGTCTATCTGTAAACTTAGATTATCAATTAAAATATTTTTAATTGGTTTGTGTGTGTCTGGTGAAATGGACATTTAATGATATAGACCAATACACACCTAATTCTTCTGAATCTACTCCATAAATATGGGCAGTGGGCATCCCCAACAGCAGCACACTCATAGCCATCATCTTGGGATGGAGGTGAATGTGCATGTTTGCCAACCGAAACGCAAAACAGCTGCAGAGGGAAGCTCCTTTGCTTTTTACTAATATGATTATTTGTTTTCCTAAAGAATCCCTTATAAAGGTCCTTCTGAAAACATAAACTGTATCACTAGGGTTGATGAACTTGCCTATTTTATTAACTGCACTAATATATTAGAGAGGAATTGTTTTCCAAATGACAACTGTGGGGACAGTTTATCCATAGAATAATACCCACTTTTGGTCACTACATCTTTGTCCTAATCTGAACTGATGACTCACGTCACATCCAGTCCTGCTAGTTTGGTTGTATCTCCGGTATTTTAAATTGAGTTAGTTATTTTTATACTATTTTTGATGAGGAAAACATGGTTATATGAACTGTTTCCTAGAATTAGTAAAACATTGCAAAAAGCTAAATATCAGAAAGCAGTTTCATATTTATTTTCACATAGATAAAACTAGGTAATTTCTTCAATACACACCAACAAATATGTAAGCTTCCTTTAAACAACTATTTACTGGGATAGTTAAAAACTAAACTCAAATATTTTCATTTTCTTTATACTAAACAAGATTTCTAGCTCTTCATGACTACATTCAAAAAGAAACCAAATGCAAAAAAAGTAGTTGTGCCTAACATTTTATTTCAGTGTTCAATAATTCCCATTTCTTTGCATTATTTTTGCTTTATTATACTTATAGTACTCTGAAATATATCTATAAAACTTTACAACCCTTTTCCAATGGCATATGGTGTGTGTTGTGAAGGGAAACATGTTTATGAGCTGAAAGATGTTAAGAAAATTTAAAGGAGGATAGGGACAGTTGACTGTGGTTATGTGCTGAGGAGATAGTGCATCAGTTACTACCTACCTAAATACTGCCTCTTCCATTTCATTATGAAATGGGAATGTAGAAATATGCCATATCATACCAGATAAAATCACTTTTTGGTGTTTCAGGTGTCTTGATAAGTCACCCTGTATATTTAATCATGTATTTAAAAAAAATAATGAACTGAGTGAATACTCCTTTCACCGGAGATATGGAGGTAAATATTCAACCTGCCTAGCTATAAATGTCTTCTTTGTCACAACGCAGTCCAGCCCCACTGTCTGGATGGATATCAGTCTGTTGTGAGAAGAATCAACTGCTGAATCCCATGTACATTTAAGCTTCCTGTGTTTGGGTAGTTACTGGTGACTGCTCCTGGCTCTGGGTCTCTCAAGTATACTTGCAGTTGCAGAACCCCTGTCTGACACCCTTTTTGCCAGTGAGACCCCCATAATCTGGTCACTGAAACCCTGGAACAAGTGTCTTAGACTCCTGAATTCCTTACTTGCTTCGGCATGTTCCCCCAACTCCCCTGAGTTCACCTGGCTGTGGGAGCTCTGGTTCCAGTTACATCCTTCAGGGACAACGTAACAGTAAAACAAGAAAACACAGGCCTTGCAAAGGAATTTCTTACACACACACACACACACACACACACACACACACACACACACACGAGTTACAAATCTATGGAAAACAAAAAACTCCTCAACACAAGCCCCCCTCAGTCTGACTCAACTCCCCTGGCCCCCCGTGAGTCCTCAATTTGCTTTGATTTTTTTTAAGACCAGGCAGCCCTTCTGCTCTTCTTTGCCTTCCTGTCTTCTATCATCAGTGAAATGGCCTGCTTTGCATAGAGAGCATTCCTCTTTTTAAAAGAGCCTCTGCCACCTTTCTAGAGCCTGTGCTTTCACCAGTGAATTTCCAGATTTCAACAGCCACACCTGGTAGGCTTCTGTCCTGAAAGGCATTCAAGTCAGATTCTATGCTACGAGCACAGTGATAAGTGCCATATATTAGACAGTAACCAGAGTCCAGATATTGTACATTGAAATCAAAGGCCTCAAGTCTAAGGATCTGAAAAAAAATGTATAGTTGATTGCAGTGGAGCACTTCTGGGTTTCTCATGAATCCAGGTGTCATGTGTGTTGATTTTTAAGAAAAAAAAATTATTGATTTTGTGTATAATAAATCAGCAACTTGGAAAAAACAGATTAACACAGTAATAGAAAAATGCATTAATTATTCAAAGCAGTCAAAAAGGCATGAAACAAAATGATAAATGGGAGAATGAAGACACATGGTATGACATACCCTGGCCAATTATGTATGGGTTATACAATGAATTACATGAAGATCTCCAACATGAAGATTGAAATAAAAGATGATATATACAAAAAAAATAAAGGGAGCTACTTCATTAAAACTTGTCTGCAGAGCTGAATTGAAGGGCAAACAAGGTCTCAACTATGTGTAGTATTACAGCCACCATCTTAATAATAGCTAAATTAGTGTCTTTAAACATCAACCCTCTGACTATCCAAGTGCAATCAGCGTGAATGAGATTCCAGGAAATCAATAAAGTCTTGCCAGACCCTTTCAAACTGTTACAGAGCCCTGATGGGTCCCCGAGTAGCAGATTATAGGTTGATGGTAATTACTCCCTGGAACAGCCTAAACTAGGTTCCACAGCCTTAATGAATTCTGTATGGTATGAATAGGTCAGTAGGGTGCAGAAACCTTTTCTCTCAACTCCCTCATATAGAAATGGAATCCCAACATTTTATGTTAGTAACTTTCAGAGATTCGGGGCATTGGCCCTTGGGTAATATTTGAATAATATGTGGTGGGAGGAATAGAACATTTTTAGTAAATTTGTCCATCACAACTCAAAGTATTGCTCAAGAACTGAAACTAGTGGCTGGCTCAGCAATAGAGGAAAATATACAAAACTTTAAATTTGTTTGTTATGGAAGAGAAAGTAAGTGGTCAGTGGGGGTGCTGGAACAATTTTTATAGCTGAGAGCATTGAACCAACTATAATCCCTATATATGATGGAAACTATTTCAATCCAGGGGGTGTAGCAGCACTCCCAACATCCCTAGTTCCAGCACCTATGGTGGTTGGGGGAAGAGAAGCTTAAAGATCCTGCATTATTATAGACTACTATTACAAAGTGTGGCAGAATAAAGCAGATTTAAAAGGATGGGAAAGGCCAACAGTAGTAGAAGTCATAGAAGCAACCATTTTTATGAGGCAGTGGCACTGCATGTTGGCAGGCTTGAATTTAGCTACAACCCTTCTGATCATATCATAATACAGTATATAGTCTTCAAAATATTTCAGTGGTACATAACTACCACAGTTAGCACAGTATAGGAAGTACAACTTATAGTGAGTATTTTTTTATATATATAGGGAATACTATAAATACTGAGGTGGTAATATCTAGGGCAAAATTGTAAGTTCTGGAAGGGTAGCCACTGTAGGCCATGAAAATCAGGAAAAATAATCTTGCTAACAGACTAATACATCTTCCTGCCAATGTAGGATTGGCCCCTGCAGTACATTTGCCAGTGTTTATCCAATTTAGTTTTAAAGGAATCCATAAATGAGACTTCCATCACTCTCATGAAGAGGACAGTACATAATTTAATCCATTTTCCCATCAGGAAGCTTTTCCACATATTCACCTTAATTTTATTCTTTCTTAATTTTAACTCATTACTGCTAATTATATCCCATAACCCTACACCAAATGACTCCTCTTTCCCTTGGGTGTTTAGTACCTTCAAAAACGTGTGGACTGTTGTGCTCCCCATCCCTCAAACACACACACGTACATAGTTATCTTTTATACAACATGTATATCATGTTTTACACACATTTATAGTTATCCTATATATACAGTATAAAGGATAACCCTGTGTGTGTATGAATGAGTATGTGTGTGTATGTGTATATATCTATATATGAAATGTATTTTAGCTCTTTTAACCTTTCCCCATAAATCAATCCCTCCAGCCCCCTGGTGCAGCTTCCACCATCCACATTTGGGACTGTGCCTACAGGCTCAAACTACTCCTAAAAGAGCAAAATATACGTTATAGTCAAGATAATTAATTTTAAAAACACATTTATAATTGTTTCTATGACAGTCAAAGCATAATGGACTATTAAGAGAACACTAAACAGAAATTAACAAAAAAAAAAGATAAGTAATACCTAGAACAACACATTTTTAGGTTTAAAATTCATCTCTCTTCTGGTGTCTATGATCAATAGCACAAGAATAGTTATACAGTTATCTTATACTGAACACAGTTGTCTGAAATGTTTCAACACACCAAAAGTTTAGTGTGATAATGCTCTTTCCAGTTCTGCAAATACACACGAGTAATTATATGCCTGTGCCTAGTCCCATTCAACTCAGTGGGAACACTCTCATGTCTGAAGACAGCTTTACCAACAGTACCTACCTGTAAACAAAGAGGATGAACCATTTATTATTATTTATTTATTATTATTATTATTATTATCAATATTTCTATGCCATCTAGATATTTTTAAGACATAGAATTTATTCATATAAGGCTATGTCTTATATAATATCAGGCATCATATAAGCGCATAACAAATACTAAGATGGTGATGGGCATCTTAGAAATACAAATCATTAAAAATTTAGTCTTATCACTAAGGGGTAGCTACTGTAGGTAGACTTCTATATACAACATCAGTTTCTCATGCTAGTCATTATAGTTTAAATATTTAAAAGCACTATCTCCCTTTTGGGGGTTCAATTTGCATTATCAAAATCTGCACTTACAAAGGAATAGTTTTCCATTAGTTGCTGGCACAAATTCTAGCACTTGAACTTGAGACAATTAGTTATCAATCATTACAGATCTGGGTTCTATTCAAATGTGTTACCCAAAGGAGAAAGGTTCTATAGCTATTAAAAAATCCCTTGCATGATTCAGTCTTCTAAAAACTACTTTTTGGTGTAAATCAAATTCCCAACATGGCACTAGCCAAAATATATAATTTTTACCCCTGAACGTTTTGCAAAACAGATGACGATCTAAAAATTTTGTGAGTTTCACCTGGCAAGGAAAATATTTGTGCATAGCTGTTGTAGCACTAAAGGTCACTAGAGAACAGAAGATTTGAAAGGGGAGAGAGAGACTTGCTCTCAATGAATATGAAAAATATGCCCTCCTCTGCCATTGAGGAAAATTCTTCCACCAGTAACTGCTGACTGATTGCTATGAAGAATGCTTTATCACCAAGATCCAGACACCCTTTAATAAGGTGATTATTATTCCTGTCATGACCCTCTGGTCATCAAACCACAGTGTCTTTTGTCACGAAACAACTATCCAATAAGGAATAATCTAGGAATAAGCCTGTAGCATAATATCTTCTACCTGCTTATGCTCACAGTAGGAGTAGGAAAATCTTACCCTTTCTATAAGGCATTAGTTGTTCTAACCCACTTTGGAAAATAGTAACATTTCTTTAATTTTGCAACACAACAACCTGTTTTTTCACCTTGCGCCACAACTTGAAAAGAGCTGCACTTATTTCAAAAGAAATTAAAAGCACTAACAGGTAGTAACAATCATTAAGTGACATATCAGAACCCATAACTGTATAGTAACTATCCATTGATTCTCCTGCATATTTCCAGAGTAAATTTGATAGGAACACACAGTATAAGAGGTGAAACAATTTTACTTCCATTTGAGTTTTGTATTGTCTTCAGTACAACCAAGGACAGGCCCTAAATTCTGGTGTTATTCTTGTTTTAGCAACTATGGCAAACAAGCCTCAATTGTACAAAGCCCCACAAATGGCATATGCTTAAATAATGCTGAATTCCTCATGATCCAACCATTTTGTAATTTAAAATGTCCTAATTCTATCAGTGTCCATATAAACATTATTCAACTATGAAATTGCATAGAACAAATTAAAGGTTAAGCGTACTGTTTACTTTTTACTTTTCAAAATCATATTTCTGGTTTAGAAAGGAACAAGATTATGCACTCACATATGGGAAATGTTGCACCAAAAGTACCCAGGAAAAATAAAGTCATTGGAAATATTTTGCAGACTTGAAAATATATGTCTGAAATACTAGCGATGCAGTCCATTTTTTTCTTGTCATTTTCATATATATATATCATTTAGGTTGCCTTCTTTATGTAGACAGCCTAAACTAAAGGTTATTTTGAATTGTTTTATCCCAACTAACCCTAAGTAACCAAGAATTTAATAGTGTTAAGGAATGATGATACATACAAAGATGTTATGTGTGGCACTGGGGAGGTAAAGGGGTAAGTGTGCATGGTTAATAGGAAAAGATGTCAAAAAAATGAAGCATAATAATAGTGCAATTTATCCTTGCTAAACGTACTGCAGTGTGCTATAATTAAATATGAAAACCTAAATTTATCTCTATGTTCGGCTGTCATTAATTTAACAGGGAGTGCACATGTTCTAATCTAATGGCTGATTTTTTTTCTCCATGTGCAGCATATTAAAATGTATATTAGCCTCAAGGTGCATAAACACAAAATAATAGACCAAAGGTTTTGGCCTGTGGAGAAAAAAATCCATGCTCAAATGCCGTCAAGTAGCTGGTGATGCAGGGGAGACACTCACTTAGCCTCATTAAGCCAAAGCTCTCTTTTGCTTGTCTTTTGTTCTGCATGACAGCAGCCTCTTTGTTGTATAATAATTCATTCCAAGTTCGTTCCAAGCTACTGAAACTGGTGAACTGTGGCCATTTTAATGAGAAGTATTGGTGGTATGCATAATCTGGAAGCCACGTGGACCAGGCAATCACAGAGCACTACAGCCAGCAAAATGAGATACTGTCGAAATCACAAATTTGTCAAGTTGTTTTTGGACAGGGTATTATAATAAGCATTAAAATATGCATCCTATTACTCCACATCTGCCAGTCAAAGATCACTGTAATGAATGCATGCTGCAGGGTATGACCAGGCCGTTTTCCTAAGTAAAACAAACTGTAGAATACAAAAAAAATTATGTATTTTTGGCAGTGTCTGACTTCTTTTCTCTTTTTAAAAATCTTTTGCATCAGGAGTTGGATTATCCTAGCATGATGTCCATTGCCAGCAGTGAATGCTGTAAAACCACCATAGTCAAAAAGCTAACATGGATACATTGTTTTTTTAGTGGCCACATTTAGTGACTGAGAATACAAATCCCTACACTCAGTGCTTATAGCAAATTTAGTATATAGTATATATAAAACCCACAAAGATTAAACCATTTTAAATCCACTTTAGTAATCCTAGCTTTTGTTTTATGCATTTCTCCTGCAAATGGCTTAGCTGTCAGGGATGCTATATTTTTATATAACAACCTGCGGTTTCATAGAATCATAGAATATCAGGGTTGGAAGGGACCTCAGGAGGTCATCTAGTCCAACCCCCTGCTCAAAGCAGGACCAATCCCCAGACAGATTTTTACCCCAGTTCCCTAAGTGGCCCCCTCAAGGATTGAACTCACAACCCTAGGTTTAGCAGGCCAATGCTCAAACCACTGAGCTATCCCTCCCTCCCCCTCGTAAGAAGTGACACTGTAGAGAATCACAACATGAACTTCCATAATAGTCTAGTTAGGGAAAAAAGGTAATGTTACAGAAGTAACAGTTACAGAAGTAATGTTACAGAAGTAAACTGTTCTTACTAATTTTTTGGGCCTGGGATTGCTCAAAATTGTTTTTGGTTTGGCAAATGCTGGGAAAGAACACCCAGGGCAATAAACCTGCTAAGCTCTACTTGCTGAAAGGTGTCCATCAGCAACTTTAGGTCCTGATTGCCATAGGGAGTGCCCTACAGCAGTTCCATCAGATTGTTAAGCTACATGATTGTGGAAGTTTCTCCCTATTTCAAGGAAGGAGTGTGAAGAGGAGGAGTAGGGGGAAGCAGTATCTTTCGCTATTGATCATGAATATCCCATTAAACATTTCTGTAGCACCTCTTTGGGTCTCTCCAGCCCAATAACCATATTTGAAAATAACCATTAGAAATTACAATGGGAAGTTGCCATAATACCTTAACACAAGAGTCAGTTTTTCCTTGATTAGTGATGAGCCTACATTTATGCAGATCTAGCGGGCTGACAGAGCCCTATTTCAGAAGTAAAGGCTTGGTAATATAAAGAAAGGAGTTATGCAGCTCGAACTTCGATCTTTCTTTTCTCACCTCCCAGAAGCAGTGATAGGGTACAGGGAGACATTTCTCCACCAACACTCACAGATACTTAGAATCATAGAATATCAGGGTTGGAGGGGACCTCTGGGGTGAAAGTAAGTTAAAGGACTTACTGGTACGCCAGAGTCCTGAGCAGGATCGTGGCCTCAACCGGAAGAGGCGTGGCCTCAATCGGAAGAGGAGGGGCCTTTAAATCAAGATTTAAAGGCCCCGGGGCTCCAGCTGCAACTGGGAGCCCCAGCGCCTTTAAATCACCCCTGGAGCTACCAGCGGGGAGCCCCTGGCCCTTTAAATCACTGCCTGAACCCAGCTGCCGGAGCCCCAGGGTAGTGGCGGCAGGGCTCCCATGGGAATTTAAAGGGCCAGGGGCTCCAGCCGCTGCAGGGATCCCAGGGCCCTTTAAAGCGCCGCCCGAGCCCCACTGCCAAAGCCACGGGGTAGCGGCGGCAGGGCTCCCATGGGGATTTAAAGGGCCAGGGGCTCCAGCCGCTGCAGGGATCCCCAGGCCCCTTAAACTGCTGCCCGAGACCCCCTGCCAGAGCCCCAGGGTAGCGGCGGCAGGGCTCAGGCAGCGCTTTAAAGGGCTGGGGCTCCCTGCAGCGGCAGGAGCCCTGGCCCTTTAAAGCGCCGCAGCCCTGTTGCCGCTACTCCGGGGCTCCGGCAGCAGGGCTTGGGCAGCGCTTTAAAGGGCCCGGGGCTCCAGCTGCTGTGGGAAGCCCCGGGCCCTTTAAATCGCCAGCCTGGGGAAGCCGGTCTGGTCCAGCACAGCGTACTGTACCGGCATACTTTCACCTCTGGGGGACCTCAGGAGGTCATCTAGTCCAACAGCAGGATCAATCCCCAACTAAATCATCTCAGCCAGGGCTTTGTCAAGCCTGACCTTAAAAACCTCTAAGGAAGGAGATTCCACCACCTCCCTAGGTAACCCATTCCAGTGCTTCACCATCCCCCTAGTGAAAAAGTTTTTCCTAATATCCAACCTAAACCTCCCCCACTGCAACTTGAGACCATTACTCCTTGTTCTGTCATCTTGTTTAGTTTTGCCTTTGATCAGCCAGGCCATGAGCCAGCTTGTCTTCTCATTCCTGGCTAGGAATGTTAGTCCTGCCTTCATTGGGCTGCATGTTCCTTGTGAAGTACAGAAAACAAGGAGCTAATGTGCATGGGTTCTTTTCTCCATGGGGAGTTCAGAAATTTATCACTGCACTTTGGTGTTGTTTGATCTGAGGCTTCCATATCAGGCTGACCTTTCCTTCTCTTATAAAACAAGTAGTGCGGTATTTTATAGTAATGTTCCCAAACATTAGGGTGAAATCCTAGCCTAGTGAACTCAGTGGAAATTTTGCTCCCATTAAGACTTACATGGGACCAAGATTTTGCCTATATCATATAATACTGCAGGCTGGGGAGTGATTGTTGTATTTCATGTACTTTTTTAAAATAAGGGAACAATTTGTGTTTTGGATCTTTTCTAGACAATGCTGTAGTATTTTAATATAAGGGCTTTTTAGATGATCCTGCCATGAGGCTAGAATTCACCAGGCTTCTGCAGATCAGAAGACAGACCCTTTAGGTTCTATGCTGTATTTGAAAGGCACAGAGATGTTAACTTTAATGGGAGGTCCATGTATGCAAAGAACAGACTAGACACTTAATATTTTTACTTTAGGGCGCTAAGAATTTTCTCTGATTACACACCAGATGGAGTCTTCAATATCCTGGAACATTATTATCTCTCATGTACTTGCAGATGGAGACCACCTACTATTGACATGCTTTTATAATAAACTTTTTTCAAATCTCCTTTTTAGCACTGTCCTAATTAATGATGAGACTTTAAAATAAAAATCAATCTGTTCTGCCTTTCAAATACTTATTAAATCAGATGTATTTATCGTTCTCATTTCTTTACAGAGTCTTCTAGAACTCTCACCTTTGGATGATATTTACTTAAACAAACTTCGATTTTTGCAAAGTTTCGAAATGCTGGGTCAAAGCTAGTGTCATTTCCTTGTGCGTTTAATATCTTTTACAAAGCCCCTACTAGCCAATTTAATATGCAGGCTTATTTTTACTATTTAACTCATTAGCATATATGCAGGTCACTAAGTGAAGTATGATTTTTACATTTTATGTTGATGTTAGTGAAACCAGTCTAAAGACACATGCTATAACACTTTTCATGCCACCAGCTGACACCAATGTATTTCTTGGACATAATTACTTCAGGTCTCTGGAGTAAGATCAGTATGCAACTAATGACAGATTTCTGGGAGCAGCAGACAGGATGAGACAGTGACTACACATATGAGATCAAATTACGCCCATGGGGAATACGGTACCCTGCCTAGATACCCCATGACAACACACTTATCTTAATCACTCTTATTCCTACATCTTCTGGAAAAACGCAGGAACATGTATTTTAAAACACAATTCTGTTAATTTTGGATGATAGAGACATATAATTATATACAGACATATATGTTATAGATCTGTTTTACAGCCATAGTAATATCTTTGGCTCGTGAAAGAACATTGTTCATCTTGTTCATCAATCTGAATGGGTTGTATACCTGATAAAAATGCCTAAAGACATCTGCAAGTGTAGCCAAGCCCTGAGATAAGTATGCTTTTACAAAGGTTTATTTTTTTTCCTAGAGGGACTCAGTAGGAAAGATCTGATGTCATCACCACCACCCCTTCCTCTCACTTTGGTGTCTGTTATTTGCACGATGAGATTATATCTGAGACAAACCCAAATCAATTTATCTCTTGCATTTAAACAATAGATTGGTAGTAATGAAAAGCTGACTCCTGGGTGATCTTAACAACATTTGTTTGTGCCAAGGCCTCAAGTATCTGCATCTTAAACAACCCATCAGAAAAAGAAAAAGTGGTTCTGAAAAGCACAGAGGTAAAAGATAAGCTTTGTCTTCCTCTTCTAGTCTGACAGAAGGTCTAAGCTGTCACTTCCTCTGCAGTGGTCATGGTTAAAAGTATATCTACCATAAAGATGAAGGGTTTAAATTATTGGGGCTATATTTAATGGTATCAGAAACCTATAGAACACTGAATGAAAAATACCATTAAAAGTTAAAATTTACCAAAGATTACTTTTTTGTGATATCCTAAATAGTGATGTTATTCCTGATATTTAGAACAGGAACTAACTACAGTATCTCATATACAGCACTATGGATACTATTGTTACATGGTGACTTCTTAATGATGAATGTAAAGGGATAAAGGATACCATTCCTTCAGGGTCAGAGGCCTGCAGTTAGCTGGCTGGCTGATTAGATCCACCCTCTGCACCTGGAAAAAGAGCTGGAACTTAACTGGCTGATGCTCATAGAAGAGGGCCGCAGGAGATGGAGGGGAAGATCGCAAAACCCTCCAGAAAGCTGAGGGGCAGGGGCTGTGTGCCAATAGACTGCTACTGGAGTTACTGCTGAGAGAGGAATTGCTCCAGAAACCAAATGGACAGAAGGGAAACTGTGTGAAATCCTTTTATTACTGAGGCTCTGAGGTAAGAGACAAATTTTGGACTGCTGAACTTACTGGTGTGAAGGAGTGACTTGGTGAAGGAACTACTCAGCCTGTACAGACTTTGAGGGAAGAATTTGTGAGGTTTTGATTATTTTTTTTGTTAAGAAGGTTTGGAATAAAAACAACTATCCCAGTTGGAAACTGCTTCCCTGGCTTCTGTGAGAGAGCTTCAGATAGAATTACCTCAGGGAACAAGCTGGCTCAGCAAGATTAAAACCTGGTAAAAGGAGGGCGCTATAAGATAGATCCAGTCCTTCCAGTGACCACACCAGCCCCAACCATACCCCAGCCAGGGGACCTCTACAGGCCTCAAACCTAAACCTAGCCTGGGGAGACCCTACTGGCCCCAGCTTTGGGAGCCTTACCGGGTACAACAAAAACACTACCCCAGGGACCTCTACAGGGCACAACCCTAACCCTTGCCATAGAGCATTGCAGAGTCCACCCTAACTCTAGCTCAGGGAGCCTTACTATCCTGAATCCTAATCCTAGGACCTCTACAAACCTTGACACAAACTTTAAACCTTGAAAGACTTACCAGCCCCATTCCTAACTCTAGACCAGGGGTGGGCAAACTTTTTGGGCCGAGGGCCACATCTGGGTAGGGAAATTGTATGCAGGGCTTTGGCAGGGGGTTGGGGTGCGGGAGGGAGTGCGGGATGTGGGAGGGGGTGCGGTGTGCAGGAAGGGGCTCAGGGCAAGGGATTGGGGCAGAGGAGGGGTGTGGGGTATATGAGGGGGCTCAGGGAAGGGGGTTGGGGTGCACGAGGGGTGCAGGCTGCAGGAGGGGGCTCAGGGGGTGGGGTGCAGGAGGGGTGCGGGGTGTGGCAGGGGGCTCAGGGGGTCGGGGTGCACAAGGGTGCAGGAAGCTCAGGGCAGGGGGATGGGATGCAGGAGGGGTGTGGGTTGTACAAGGGAGCTCAGGGCAGGGGGTTGGGGTGCAGGAGGGGTACGCGGTGCAGGCAGGGGGCTTAGGGCAGGGAGTTGGGTGGCGGGGTGCAGGAGGGCTTCGGGCTTCGGGCTCCGGCCCGGCGCTGCTTACCTAAAGTGGCTCCAGGGTGGCAACAGCGCGCATTAGGCTAGGGCAGGCTCCCTGCATGCCTGCCCTGTCCCCAGCTCCCCGCCGCTCCAGGAAGCACTGTGGCCCCTGGGGGGAGGGGGGGTGGAGGGCTCCACGTGCTCTGCCCTTGCCGTGCCTCCAGGTACCTCCCCCGAAGCTCCCATTGGCCGCGGTTCCCCGTTCCTGGCCAATGGGAGCTGCGGAGGGCGGTGCCTGGAGGCATGGGCAATACATGGAGCCCTCTGCCCCCGCCGCCCCCCCCCCCCCCCCCCGCCTGGGGGCCGCAGGGACATGGTGCCGGCCACTTCTGAGAGCGGCGCAGGGCCCACGGTGTCACGGGGGGCAAGCCCGCAGGCTGGTTCCAAAGCCCTGAGGGGCCGGATCCGGCCTGCAGGCCGTAGTTTGCCCACCCCTGCTCTAGACTGTGGAGCCTTACCAGCCCAAACTGTAATCCTAGCTCAGGGAGCCTTACCGGTTCCAAGTCTTAACACTGCTCGGGGGCCTCTACAGTCCCATTAAAATATATTTACATTTCAAATATAAGAACGGCCATACTGGGTTAGACCAGTGGTCCATCTAGCCCAGTGTCCTGTCTTCAGACAGTGGCCAATGCCAGGTGCTTCAGAGGGAATGAACAGAACAGGTAATCATCAACTAATCCATCCCCTGTCGCCCATTCACAGCTTCTAGCAAACAGAGAGTGGGGACATTTCACCGCATGGTTTTGCATCCCTGCCCATCCTAGATAATAGCTATTGATGAACCTATTCTCCATGAACGTATCTAGTTCTTTTTCGAACCCTGTTATAGTCTTGACCTTCACAACATCCTCTAGTAAAAAGTTCCACAAGTTGACTGTGTGTTGTGTGAAGAAATGCTTCCTTTTGTTTGTTTTAAACCTGCTGCCTATTAATTTCATTTGGTGACCCTTAGTTCTTGTGTTATGAGAAGAAGTAAATAACACTTCCTTATTTACTTTCTCCACACCAGTCATGATTTTGTAGATCTCTATCATAATACATTCCACCCCCATTAGTCATCTATTTTACAAGCTGAAAAGTCCCCATCTTATTAATCTCTCCTCATATAGAAGACATTCCATACCCCAATTATTTTTATTGCCCTTTCCTGAACCTTTTCCAATTTCAATATATCTTTTTTGAGATGGGGCAACCAGATCTGCACGCAGCATTCAAGATGTGGGCGTACCATGGATTTATATAGAGGCAATATGATATTTTCTGTCTTATTTACTATCCCTTTCCTAATGACTCCCAACATTCTGTTTGCTTTTTTGACTGCCGCTGCACATTGAGTGGATATTTTCAGAAAACTATCCACAATGACGTCAAAATCTTTTTCTTGATTGATACCAGCTAATTTAGACCCGTCATTTTATATGTATAGTTGGGATTGTTTTCCAATGTGTGTTACTTTGCATTTATTAACATTGAATTTCATCTGCCATTGTGTTGTCCAGTCACCCAGTTTTGTGAGATCCCTTTGTAACTCTTCAGTCTGCTTTAAATTTAAATATCTTGAGTATTTTTGTATTATCTGCAAATTTTGCCACCTCACTGTTTACCCCCTTTTCCATATCATTTATGAGTATGTTGAACAGCACTGGTCCCAGTACAGACCCCTGGGGGCCATCACTATTTACCTCTCTCCATTCTGAAAATTGACCATTTAGCCCTACCCTTTGTTTCCTGTCTTTTAACCAGTTACTGATCCATTAGAGGACCTTCCCTCATATCCCATGACAGCTTACTTTGCTTAAGAGCCTTTAACAAAGTATTTGTGGTTTTCTCTATATTTGGAAAGGACAGTTACCTGTTCCATAACTGGCGTTCTTCGAGATGTGTTGCTCATGTCTATTCCACAGTAGGTGTGCGTGCTCGCCACGTGCACCGGTGCTGGAAGTTTTCCCTTAGCAGTATCCGTACTGGGGGAGCACTGCGGCAACCCCTGGAGTGGCGCCTGTACATCACACTATAAGGGGAGCCACAGGCTCCCCCCCACCCTTGGTTCTTTCTTGCCAGACAACTCCGACAGAGGGGAAGGAGGGCGGGGTGTGGAATAGACATGAGCAACACATCTCGAAGAACACCAGTTACGGAACAGGTAACTGTCCTTTCTTCTTCAAGTGATTGCTCATGTGTATTCCACAGTAGGTGATTCCAAGTAATATCTGTTGGAGATGGGTAGGAGTTCACGATAGTTCGGGACGAAGTACTGCCCTGCCGAACCCGGCGTCATCCCTAGACTGGGAGACAATCGCATAACGCGAAGTAAATGTGTGAACTGAGGCCCAAGTGGCCTCCCTACAATGTTCTGGATAGGGACATAGGCTACGTAGGCAGCTGATGAGGCCTGAGCCCTCGTTGAATGCGCCCTAATGATCGGTGGCGGGGGGACCCCTGCCAGATCATAGCACATGCGTATGCACAAAATGATCCTGCGGGAAAGCCATTGGGTGGAGATAGGCTGCCCCTTTGCCCGCTCGGCCGAGGCAATAAAGAGTTGCGAGGATTTCCGGAATGGCTTGGTCCCATCCAGATAAAAAGCCAGCGCCCTACACACATCGAGCGTGTGGAGGCGGCGTTTCTCGTTAGAAGAATGGGGCTTAGGACAGAGCACGGGAAGAAAGATGCTCTGTTCCATATGGAAGGCAGAGACGACCTGCAGGAGGAACGCCGGGAGTGGGTGGAGCTGGACTTTATCCCTGTGGAAGACCGTATAGGGGGGTTCCGAGGTTAAGGCCCTAAGTTCCGAGACACATCGGGCTGACGTGATCGCTACAAGGAAGGCCACCTTCTATGAGAGGTGAGACCAGGAACATGTGGCCAGGGGTTCAAAAGGGGGCCCCGTGAGTTGGGACAAGACCAGGTTGAGGTCCCATTGCGGCACGGGGTGGGGAGGGGGCCTAGCGTATGGGAATGAACGGTTGAGGCCCTTTAGGAAACGGGAGGTCATCGAGTGGGAGAAGACTGAGTACCCTTGCACCGGCGGGTGGAAGGCCGATATGGCCGCCAGGTGCACCCTGACTGAGGCAGGTGCCAGTCCTTGGGCCCTAAGGGATAAGAGGTAGTTCAGGATAAGCTGGAGAGGTGCAGTGGAGGGGGAGACTCCCTGCTCACTCGCCCACCTGGCGAACCTGGACCACTTTGCCATGTATGTCCGACGCGTGGACGGCTTCCTGCTTTCCAGGAGGTCTCGCCTTACCTGCTCCGAACACCAGTTCTCCTCCTCATTTAGCCACGGAGCAGCCACGCTGTGAGGTGGAGTGCGGCCAGATTGGGATGGAGGAGGCACCCCCTGTCCTGGGAGAGGAGGTCCGGGCACAGCGGCAGCGCCCTCGGGGGGGCCACCAAGAGGCGTAGGAGGGGCCCGTACCAGTGTTGACGGGCCCATGCCAGGGCTATGAGAATGACTCTCGCCTTGTCCACTTTCACCTTCTGAAGGACCTTGGTGATGAGGGGGAACGGGGGAAAGGCATAGAGGAGCTGGCCCGACCACCGTAGGAGGAACGCATCGGAGATTGCGCCCATCCCCACCCCTCCCCTGGAGCAGAACCGGGGACAACGCCGGTTCTGGTGGGTTGCGAACAGGTCGATCTGGGGAACTCCCCACTCTTGGAAGAGCCGGTGAGCAACCTCTGAGTGGAGCGACCACTCATACTGAGGGGAGAAGACCCTGCTGAGGCGGTCCGCTTGCGTATTGTGGACGCCCGGGAAGTGGGACGCCCTCAGGGAGATATCGTGGGCTATACAGAACTCCCATAGGTTCAGGGCTTACTGGCAGAGGTCTAGAGAGCGAGTCCCGCCTTGCCTGTTGATGTAGTACATGGCAGCGATGTTGTCCGTGAGGACCCTGACCACCCTGCCACGGAGGTGCGTGAGGAAAGCCACGCAAGCCAACTGCACCGCCTTGAGCTCTTTGACATTTATGTGAAGGGACAAGTCCGGGGTCGACCACGTTCCCTGGGTCTGCACGTTCCCTGTGTGGGCTCCCCAGCCGAGGTCCGAAGCATCGGACACCAGGTCTATGGATGGGCTGGCATCCCAGAAGGGAACTCCTTGCAGGATATTGCTCGGGCAAGACCACCATTGAAGGGAACCCAGTATCGGGGATGGAACCATGAGCACCCTGTCTAGGCCGTCCCGAGCTTGGGAGAATTGGGAGGCTAGCCAGATCTGGAGGGGCCTCATTCGGAGTCTGGCATGGCAGACCACGTATGTACACGCCGCCATGTGCCCCAGAATTCGAAGGCACGCCCTCGCTGTGGTCACCGGGAAAGCCGTGACTGAGGTGATGAGATCCCTTAGGGTCTCGAACCTGTCCAGGGGGAGAGAGGCTGTGGCCCTCGAGGAGTCCAGCAGGGCCCCAATGAACTCTATGCGCTGAATGGGAACTAATGTTGATTTGGTCTCGTTCACCACTAGACCGAGACCAGCGCATGTCGATAGGAACAGCTCCACGTGGGTCTTTACCTCGGAGCGGGACTCCCCCTTGAGGAGCCAGTCATCCACGTAAGGAAAGATCTGTACCCCCTCCTGCCTAAGGTAGGCCACTACCACAGCCATACATTTCGTAAAAACCCTGGGTGCCGTGGATAGGCCAAATAGGAGGACCGCAAACTGGTAGTGGTCCATCCCCACCAGAAAGCGGTGGAAGCGCCTGTGCCTCTCGAAAATATGGATATAAAAATACGCGTCCTGAAGGTCGAGGGCCACGTACCAGTCCCCCGGGTCCAGGGAGGGGATAATAGAGGCCAGGGACACCAGGAGGAACTTGGAACAAACTAGAAACTGGTTTAGGTCCCACATGTCGAGGATGGGCCTGAGGCCCCCTTTGGCCTTCGGGATCAGGAAGTATCGGGAGTAGAACCCTTTGCCCTGGAATTCCACGGGTACCCTTTCCACTGCCCCAAGGTGCAGTAGCCGATCCACCTCCTGCCCCAGGAGGCGGACATGCTCCGGGTCCCCCGGGGCCATCAAGGAGGGCGGGTGATTTGGTGGGGGTGAGGTGAACTGCAACATGTAGCCCTTGGAAATGGTACTGAGGACCCACTGATCTGATGTTATGTGGGACCACGCCCTGTGGAAGGCAGACAATTGGTTGCAGAACACAAACTTTATTAAACGTGGGGTCTCCCTGGCAACAGGCCCGGTGCCTCCCCTGCAAATAGTCAAAACCACCTCTTTCCCTGCCTCTTGCCCTTGGAGGGCCCAGGCTGCGGGGCAGAGCGGGACTGCCGCTGAATCCGGCATTTCTGGTCTCTGGGTCTTTTATACGGGGGCTCGTATCCGCTCCTTGGAGGTTGAGCCACCGGAAGCGATTTGGCCTCGTCCTTAGCCGTAGGGATGTAGAGGCCCAAGGTCTGCAAGGTAGTGCGGGAATCTTTCATCCCATGAAGCCTGACGTCCATCTGGTCCACAAAGAGTGCCTTCCCATCGAACGGGAGGTCCTGCATCAGGGATTGGGCCTTCGTCGACAGTCCCGACAACAGGAGCCACGACGCCCTGCGCAAGGAAATCGCGGAAGCCATCGAACGGGCCGCAGTGTCATCTGCATCCGATGCCACTTGCAGGGCCGCTTTAGCAGCCGCCACTCTGTCTTCCACCAGCGCCTTGAAGTCCTTCCTATCCCGATCCGGGAGGAGGGGCTCGAACTTAGGCAGAGACTCCCAAAGGTTAAAGTCATATCTGCTCAGTAGGGCCTGGTGGTTGGCTACCCTAAGCTGGAAACTCGCAGAGGAATAAAGCTTTCTCCCAAAGGAGTCCAGCATCTGGCGTCCTTATTTTTGGGGGTGGGCACGGGCTGGCCCTGTCGCTCCCTGTGGTTTACCGATTCCACCATGGGCGAGTTGGGTGCCGGGTGGGAATAGAGGTATTTGTGGTCCTTGGCCGGCACGAAGTATTTCCTCTCCGCCTTCTTGGAGATAGGGGCCAAGGAGGCAGGGGTTTGCCAGAGGGTGTTGGAGATGTTGGCAATACCCTGGTGCAGGGACAGGGCCACGCGGCCCGGTGCCGAGGGAGACAGGACATTGAAGAGGGAATCGGACGGACCCTCCATCTCCTTGGCCTGCAGCTGGAGGCTGGATGCCACCCGCTTTAGCAGGTCCTGGTGCGCCTTGAAGTCCTCCTGTGGGACTGAGGGCGGAGGCGCTGTTATGGTGTCGTCTGGTGCCGGGGAGAGGGCCCGCACGGAGCCGAGAGCCTCGGTTGGTGCCGGGGCGTCGAGCCCCAGATCAGAGTCTGGGCGCGGATCCGCCGACTCGTGATCCGCCAACTTGTCCCGTATCTGGCTGGATGAGGCCGATAGAGTCTGAGATGCTCCGGCGACCGAACGAGCCCCCGTCTGGGCTGGCATTGGTGGCCAGGTGCCCACTGGCACCACTGTCCTTGCCACGGGGCCCCTTGCCATGGACCTGGCTGAGAGCCCGATGGCACTATCTGTTCCGGCTGAACAGCGCGGACCGAGGGTGGGTGTCTGGGTGCCGAAGCCGAGGTCACCAACGAACGCTCAGTGCCCCGGGATCGGTGCGTGTGACGTCATCTCCCTTGGGACCTGGACCTCGAGGAACGGTACCTGCCCGAAGAACTACTTTGGTACCCGTGATGGCGATGCGAGGTCCGGCGCCCTGGTGCCGAGGCACCCCAGGGGGTGTCCCGAGTGCGATGTCTAGCTGATCGGGAGCTGGAACGGGAATGACGACGTCTATCCTGTCAAGAGCAGCTGCAGTACCCATGCCGTGCAGGTGAGCGCTCCCGGTGCCTACGCTCGCTGGCAGGCAGTGTCGAGGGTCCCCGCGACTCCCGTCCTGATGGCGACCTGGATGGTCTGGCCGACATTGAGGGTGGGCAGGAACTGCAAGACGAGTGGCCACTGTGCGCCGAGTGGTGTGGGGAGCGATCCTCGGAGTGGGAACTGCGGCTGGCTGGAGAGGTCTGGTGGGCACCCAATGGAGGCTTGCTACGAGACCTGGGGCCCGTGCCCGGCTGCGTGCTTGGGACTGGCAGGCTCATAATGTCCTTCGCAGCCTGCATCGCCTCCGGCATCGACGGCATCCGTACCGGTGGGGATGCACGGGCCGACGGTGCCGGGCTGCTCCGCTCCACACGAGTCGGAGGTCTTGAGCCCGGGAGGGACCGAGGACTGCCCAACGCGGGACCACCCTCCCCCTTTTCCTTGTTGCGGCACCGCTGTGAGGCCGGGTCCTTCCCTTGCTTTTTGGAGGGAGAGCGGTGCCGACTGGTCGAAGGGGCCTCGCTACGCACCGACGATGCGGTGGCCGGCGCCGGGTCCGATCAGCGTGCTGGCATTGGGGCCAGTGCCAACTCCATCAGGAGAGCTCGAAGTCTAATGTCTCTCTCCTTCTTGGTCCTTGGCTTGAACGACTTGCAGATCTTGCAACGGTCGCTAATGTGAGTCTCACCCAGGCAGCGGAGACACTCAGTGTGCAAGTCACTCCTAGGCATAGAATGGCGACAGGAGTCACACGACTTGAAGCCTGGGGCACGGAGCATGCCCCGAGCCCACTCTAACAATTGAAGAAACAATCTACGAATGGTACCACTAAGGTCGAGAAGAAAAGGCTGCGGCAGAGCTGGAGCACAAGGTTCCGACTACCTTCACTGGCGGCAAGAAGGAACTGAGGGTGGGGGGAGCCCGTGGCTCCCCTTATAGCGCGATATACAGGCGCCACTCCAGGGGTCGCCATGGTGCTCCCCCAGTACGGATACTGCTAAGGGAAAAACTTCCGGCACCGGTGCACATGGTGAGCACGCACACCTACTGTGGAATACACATGAGCAATCACTCGAAGAAAAACAGGAAATACCATGATCAGTTAACTAATATGGTGACCATTGTGGACACTATTACAACATGGACATTGCAAAGCAGCTGAAGTGCAGTGTCACGAGTATCTCTTACAAGGAGCTTTGCATCCATCATTTTACTCATGTCAGCTAGCACTGGAAGATCCTAGAGCAATAATTTGCTAGTAGACCATCTGCTTTTACCTGAACCTGATGGAAGAAATGGATTACCAATAGCATAGGGAATTACTGTGGATGGCAACATTCAAAATCAGACTGTTTACTGAAATAGATACCACCACAAACGGATCTAGCTATGGTCAGGGCTGATGTCTATACAAGCATAAATGTACTTCTGTCAGATGTAGACATGTCTTAACTCTAAAAGGTCTACCCCCTCTGTGATCTTGTTGTTGAAAACTATACCTATTTCTAGCTGTTTCTCACCGGTCTCCACTTCTGTCCAGGGGACAGATCCCCTGTTCCCACTGAAGGCAATAGGAATTCTGTCACTAACTAAATGGAGGAGTATCTGCCCCTTACATTTTTACATTGACTGTTCAATAAATCTAACAGTTTTTATTACTAGTAGCATATATTAGCCACATAGCTTTAGTATGCAAAATACTGTCACTGTTTCTTGTTTATCTTTCTTATAGGTCCTACTGAATGAATTAGCTTTCAAGTCACATTAAAACCAAGACACATTTGAAAAACTCTTTATAAAATATTTGTAAACCAGAATGTAGGATTTTGGCTGTCAAATTTTTATTACATGATATCCTTACATAGCTTTTGTACTAGTAAGAATTTTTACAGTACCTCGGTTTGTCACCTTCTCCTTGGTTTTGGATTTGATTTAGAGAAGGAATCAGATGAACATGTTATATCAGCTACTTAACATTCTAAGTATGGAGCTATTTGGATTTGAATATATATGAACCTATAGTGCTTAGCTGAATTTGTAGGTACAGTACATGGAATCCAATACTGATGATAATTTATGAAGGTAAGAACACTGATTCCTATAATATTGCAAACTTAGTTTATGATAACGTAATTAGTTACACTAATAACACTGCTTAGGCACGGTCTTGCTAATTATGATTTTATAAATATTAATGATATCTAGGCTGTGTGTTTGATTCCCTCTAGCAGAGTCATTCATCATGGTATTTCTCTTATATCCAGGCTGCATTATTTTTCTTCCTTTTCCTCTTATTTGTTCGTTACTGGACATGCAGTTACCCTGAATTTGGGACTGAAATATAATATACTATTATCTCTTCAATGGTTCAGCCTGGATAAACTTTACATTTTGTCATCTGGTAGCAATGGTCCAATGATATAATTTTGTATTAAAGGCAATCAAATACAAAGTCAGTTGTAATCTGTATCTCTTGCTCTTTTTAAATGTCTAACATAGCCAGAAAACTAGATTACATAGGACTTCGTTTTTATTCTTTTTCATGTGACCTGTTTCAAGTTAAGATTCCTTTGAATTATTAAATGCTTCCTTAAAGCATCTTTTCATACTACCTTTTTAAAGTTAATTATTGATGTAGTGACAAGCTGAAAAGACTAAAAATTGTAATTTTTTTCCTTTTCATTCAGAAGGACGTGAAAAATATCTTCTGACAATGGCTGTCTATTTAGTATAATAAAAAGGTAATACTAAGATAGAATACTGAATGTTGTTTTAAGGGAAGAATTGTTAACATCACTGTATTATACAAAGTGTAAATGCAGTGTGTATTTCTTTGACAATATCTGTTAAAGAGAAAGTTGAGACATAACCTTTTGAGCTGGGGTTTAACCACATAAACTTAAGCAGCTGAAAGGAAACAGATTAGAATTTTTTTAAACACTAGTATTCAGAGCTTTAGGAATAAGATTGTCTTTTCCACAGAAAGATAACATTATAATTTTCAGACCACCACAGAGAACCAAAAAAAAAAAAAAAAAAAATCACTAACCTCCTACTGAAAAGAACTCCAGTCAACAGCAACGATAAGCAGAGATTTGGAAGCATTTGACACTGCAAATCCTATTCTTTTGTAATTCTTTACTTTTTACAACATTTTCAACAGGGTTATATTAGACTTTTAGAAGGATAATCAATAGCCATGATGCCATAACTGAAACCACTCTTCAAAGTGATCCCCTCTAGTAACTTGAAACAAAGACACAGACTCACTGCTGAGATTTTGATTGGTGCAGGGGGCAGGAGAGTGCCATTAGGGAGCCAGTTATATCTCCCTGATTCTGAACATGAATCTGCAGGATGCCTAGTGTAAGGGAGAACAGACTTGGGGCTGCTGCAATCCACACCAACTGGCCAGAGTCCCCAACAGGACTGCTGGAGCAAAGAAGAAGAATGATCTAGTGGTTAGGATGCTAGTCTAGAAGATCAGGGACCTGAGTTCAAGTTCCTGCTTTACCACAGACTTCTTGTGGTAGATCCTCAGGCAAGTTACTTAGTCTCTTTATGCTTCAGTTTCTGCCCTGTAAAATGGGGATAATAGCACTTTCCTACCTCAGATGTTCTAAGAATAAATCTGTTAGAGATTGTGAAGTGCTCAGATACTATAGTAATGGGACTGATGGAACACAGCAGGTAAACTGGCTCTGTGCCAACTAAGAGCTCTCTCATGCTTGGAGATCTCTCAGATGGCCGAGCTATTTGCATTTGGCATCCTTTGTGCGACCAGAGTGTTGCAAAAGGGTCGAAACATACTATGGATTCTGACCCAAAATCAGCCATGCAAATCTGAATTAAAAAGTACAATGAAGAGAGAATTTCTAATACTTTTTGTCTTTACATTCTATATTTAAAAAATAAGCCATGCTACTGTCAATGAAGTGGTGACATCATGTCAATGGTAACAGTAGTAATATGACATCACAAATTGCCTGGTGACTATTCAGAAGGGGACAAAAGACCTCATACCAACTAATTTTGATGGCAATGGTGACAAAATATGGCCACTAGGATAAAAAGCATAACCCAACATATGAAACTATGCTTGAAGCCAAAAGCTGATATCATTAGCCAGGAATCTCAGTGTAACAGCATACCTTTCCAATCAGATCAGCAATTTTGGGTACTGGTTTTCCTTTCTGATGGCACATGGTTGCAGGACTCTGTCCATCCCAGTCTTGAAGCTCCTCAATGCTTTTCAGATAAAGTAGGGCTCTCAGTCCTGTGCAGTAGTCCTCAATCACAGTGAAATCTTGATTCTGTACTGCACTGCACACCTATAAAACACACACCCAGCAATCAACAACAAATTTCCAATGGTACATGAGATTACTTGTGCTGTTTGAACTTACTGATGTTCAGGGGCCTTAAATGCAACTGTATTATGAACATCAGAATAAATGGAACTCAGGAATTTAAGCTGATAACCATCAACGAGACTAGTGGATATAGCCTGGGCAGCTAAAAGCCCAAATTCAGCTACGAAAAATCTCCCAAAGACATCAAATATGGCAGTAAGTATCATCTGATACCAATTTCAGAAATCCCAACCAGAGCACTAAAATGAACTGGAGACACCACCAACAGGCTCCATGAACCAAATTAAATACACACACACAATTCCTGCCCAAAGTGTTGGTCCCTAGTATTGCCAAGCACAAGAGGCCAAAGCATGAGTCAGGATCCCACCCCAAGACCATGAATTTTTTTTTTAATGGGATTGTTTTCATTTATCTTCTCGTTTTTAGCCTTTAGGATTCACATTTAAAGGTCTTTTCTGTGACCATGAGAGATAGAAATGTACTTGAACCCCCACCCCCCAAAAACCCAAAAAACCAAAACCTGAGATCCTCACATAGTCACCAGATTTCAGGAACTTGGGCTTCAAAAACAAACAAGCAAAAAAACAAAACAAAACAAACACTGTGAGGCTGACAATACAATTGAAAAGATTTACAATTCTGGGGTCTACACTGCAAAAAAATAAATGTCTCAGAACCCAGGTCTACAGACTCAGGCTCGTGCTACGGTGCTATAAATAAATAACCATGTGGACATTCCAGATTGGGCTAAAGCTCAGGCTCTGAAGCCCAGAGAGGGGATAGGCTTCAGAGCCTGAACTCCAGCCTGAGTCAGACCATCCAAATGGCTATTTTTAGTGCTGTAGTGTGAGCCCAAGTCTGTTTTGTGTAGATATATCTAAGTCTCTGTCTCCAAAGATCTGCAACCACTTGGCATGGGTACTCTATATTGCTAGGCCTTACTGGTTGGCTCCCTTCCAATTCATATGAGGAGTATGAGGGGAGGGGTCAGCTGATGTATCCAATGAAGGTGAAAGAAGCACCCTGAAGGGGGAAGAAGCCCAATTAATACTGTATCCTCTTAAAGAGGAACCACCAATTTTCCTGCCGTACAAACTGCAGACATGTTAGGTAAATCTTTGGAAAGACTATCAGGCACCAGGCTAAGTCAGTGTTTTCAGTGACTGATATAAGCTTTTATTCATATGAGGACATCAGAAAAGCATGTAATGAATAAAACAATGAAATGGTCTCCTACTTCAAGACAATATAAAGAAACACACACACACACACGCACACACACACCCTCTAAAATTAAATCATAAGATTCACTAGATACTTGATTTCACCACTTAAGGGAAAAAAAGACCTAGGTAACATATCAACATTTTACACATGGTTTCACAAACTAATACAAGCTGCAGTTCAGAAGAAGAAAGGTACATTTTAAAATATTGTACACCACTGCTTTGCAGGAAAAAAGGGGAATAACTATAAAATATGCACAAGAACATTTCCTATGCAGCCCATTTACATTACACAAAATCTGTTTCTCTGGAGAAACAGGGTGAGCATTAATTAGATCTGTTATGCCTTCCATAGACCTAGAGATTTTCTTTTCAGAGCAATTATAGAGAACATCATAATAATTTCCTCCACAGGTTATTTAACTGAAAACCCAACTGATGCTTTATTTAAACCTCTTTGTTCGCTAAAGGATTCCATTTTTTTTAAGCATATGGGTAACACTTTTATTAGCTATTTAAAAAAAATATTTAAAATGTAAGAAAATACAGTTAAAAGCCATGCTATGTCATGTCACTTAAAACAAGTTCAGATTCTGTTGTCGAATTTCTGAAATATTTTGACAGGATGCGTACACATGAGATATACTAGAGGATACCTGTTATAACCTTATAAATAGAGAGGCTTTTACTTTTTTTCCATATTATGGTGCAACATTATGAATTGAAATAACCTAAGAATGTGCAGAAGACGATAGCTAACTAAAAATCAGAAGGGTTGTTGTGATAATTTAAATTTACTCTAATTGTGAGCTCAAATGTAAAAATATGTGAAAGTTCATAAGATATCACAATAACTTATAATGAAAATGTTGATGGGAAAAGCTGAATTAGTCTAAACAAAAAGACTACATATACAACTCAAGGACTGTGTTGCGATCATGTCTGGCGAACAACAGAATGTGGTCTGGAAACTAATGAACCAAAACCGGTGTGTTGGAAACAAGGCCCCACTGGTGGACAAACTAATGAAGGGAGGGGCTATTCCACTCATCATTCCCTTTATGGATCCTTAAAGAGATTTTTTGGGGAAAAGAACAGCCAGAGGCCACTGAAGCAAGCTTCACCATCATGGCTGCCACCCCCACTATCTCGTGGGATCCTGGACCTTCGTCATCCTAATCCTGAGAGAGGTCCTGACCAGCCTGTGCGAGACATAGGGACCTAGATAACATTGCCACTGCTACTGGCTAGAGCTGAATCCCAAACACGAACTGAGATGAAATGGGATCAGACTTTAACAAAAACAGCAGCACAACAAAAAGCTACAGCTCATTTCAACCAACTTCTTCTCTTTTACACACAAGAATAATTATTACCATCATTGATATCGTTTAAAAGACTGTGAAAGAAGGGTTTTTCCCCCTTCTCAAACTCTCTCCAGTTAAAGGGAAAGGGAACAAGGTATATTGTTAAAATGAAAGCCTTACTTAACACTTAACATTTCAAATGCTTTAACTGTTTTTCTTTCCTGTATCTTTAATAAAAAGTTAAAAGGATCTTTAAAGATGTATTTGTCATGGTACTAAGCAGGCTGAATTCTCTGTATACCGAACCTTGCTTAATACTATTTAATGTTGGATAGTGACAGGCACAACACCACTGGGAGGATGGAGGATGGGGAATGGAGGAACAGTGCTTCCAATCCTTTACACACACAAATAAATATATTGAGCAATTTTATCTCATATAACCTAAGAATAAATTCTAAGGGCTTGGTCCTGAGCTGCATAATGCAAGGGTAACTCATTAAGTGAAATCCACTTTATAGGATTTCACTGGGGAATGCACCTCTGGAATGCATCACAGGATCAAGCTCTGTGAAACTGCAAGCGTGAGAGACACACATACATTGCAGGATCCCTACTTATGTACAGTATAAGAGATTACCGCCCTAATATATTGATAAATAACCATGGATACATCTATATAACTTTGTCAATGGGATCTTGAAAAAGCTCAGTAGCGAGCTAGAGTGAATGTGTCAGCAGAGTTCTTTTTACTACTTGTTATATATTTGTTTTTAATAATTTGCTTCTATTTGAAACATTTTTATTCACATTCCATATTTTTAAAAAATGATATTATCAATAATGTGCATCAGTGATAATGACACTTTACAAATGGCCTGCTGGGTTTTTATAATCATCATTACAAAACACAGTAGGGCCAAATCCTGAAGACTTTACTGAGGCACATTTCCCACTGGGTTCACTGGATTTTGCCAAGAGCGACTGCTTTTGAGGGAAATACCCACACATCAGCGTGTCATGTTTTGTTTTGTTCTCTGCAGAAAAAGCTTTAGGGCTGCCCCAAACTCACCATATTCCACAGGATCTTGGGAGGCTAGGGTCATCCATATAAAGCCAGGACCCTGGAATAGCCCCTACCAACTCACTAGCTGTGCAGTTCCATTTAAAGGCTTCCCCAGATGATGAACACCTTCTTGGGAGAAGTGGCAGGGGAGGAGAGGATTATTTGGAAAATATATTTCAGGTAGGAGGTGTATTATCTTTTTCATATAATTTCTGTGGGGTTGGATGGGGGAAGATGTGTACCTCTCTCTAGTCCCAATCCTGTTCCCCTCTCTCCTCACCCTGGAGCTTCAGTCTTCATCTTCCCCACCAGGATGGACTCTGGAGTCGATGGAGAAGCTTCTGCAGAATCCAGGGTGGTTGTGGAAGAGATGGTGCCACAGAGGCAGCAGTGAACGTTAGCCCCACACTCCTTCAGTTCCATCCCTGCCCTGTATCTTCTCACACAATTCCCAGCTAAGGAGATGCAGAAAGTTTACTGTCCCTTTACAGCACACATGGAGCAAAGAACTGGAGAAAGCCAGATAATCTGGCCCTATATGTTTTATTACTGTTAATTTTCAAGTGGTGTAAATATTCGTGCTATAATTAGATTGTGATAACAAAAATGCCTCAGTGCTGAGTATCATCAAGGCAATGTTTCTAATTCTCCATCACCATCATCAGTCCTGGTTAGCAGTAGCACTCCTATTCTAACCTGTCTCAAATCACTATTGTAGCTCTCTATCGTTACTGAATTCACATCATTCATAGCTTAGAAGTAGCGGGGAGACAATTTTATTTTTCCTTCCATCAAAAATATATGTTTTGCTCTCTGTTGGAAAATGGGCACAAAATAATAGTAATTGTAATGAAAAGAGGTACACTAGGTTGGCAGACTGGTAGTGGAGATACACAGTCAGATAAGGAGATTGATGGGTATATATTTGTATATACACATGCAAATCACAAAGGTTGACTGCTCTACCATATTAGTTTCCATTTGTTGTAGCTGTACAACATCAAAGCACTGATGTCCCCATCTATTGCATTTAGCGGTAATGTAAAGGACTACCAAAAGAAATCAAAGTGAGAGTTTCGAAGTAGTTTCCTGGCAATTGAGACAGCAGGCTCTTTCATCTGCACTGTAACTGTGGCAGTGCATTGATTTAAACTCCTTCTGAGATCTCAAATGCTTTTATATTCTTAGGCCTCTCTGGCAGCTTCCCCCCCCCCCAAAGTGATAAAATTTTAGCATTTAGCAGAATGCCATCTTACTTCCCCCAAAAGGAAGAGACTTATTTCAGCGTTGCTACTAAACTGCACAAGATCTCTAAATAAAATAGCTCTCGAAATGCCATCCTATTAGAAAATCTGCCTTTGACTTCACACATTCTAATATTCTGATTCTAGCAATGGGATAAACAACAAAATTTCCTCTCAGGTACCTTCGAAAGGTTCTGCAATGGATAAGCAGTTTTGCTTTTATATTAATTTGGATGAGTTTGCTTTGAAATGTTCCTCACTGATATGCCCAGAAGGTAAGGAAAAGAGTTACTCAGCCTCTTGTATTATACTATGTATCTAATTTTAAACGTATTTGTCATCATTTAATGCAATTTTTTTCATTATAAATTCTTCATGAGAACTGTTAAATACATAAATCTACCTTTTTGTCTGAGAAGTATTTATGAATCTGTTTAGGCTATTTTTTTCAATGTACAGTTGAGATCATTGTCTTTTTGTTTAGTTTCTATTGGCTTAGGTTATATTGAAGACAGACTGTACTACATAAAAGCAATACAAGGTGCTTCATGAAGGAACCTACCCGAGCCTTGCCAGCTAATGGGTGTAATCTAATATTCCTAAAAAAACTAGGACATTCATGATGGGTAAATGTGCGATTTAAATCTCGGTAATGCTTACATATGATTTTAAAAACTGTATCTTCTGTAGCTAGTAGTAGACTACTCAAGTCTGTGAAGAACGTTCTCTGCCACATAGTGAAAAATGCTGCATAACTATTGCACATGAAGATAATAAAACTATTTTGCAGTTTCTAAGCAATGATTTAGATTAACACAGAGTATTCAAAGAATCAGGAAATCAAAAAGAGCACATTCAGCATCCCCAGACTATTTCAGCACCTACTTATAATGCGGGAGGGGTGTAATAAGAATGTAAGCATCCAAATATAATGTTCTAGGGAAAAGGTTCTCCAACTGTCATCTTTAGACCGCTAGTAGTCTGCAGACAGTGGTCCATGGAGAGCTGTCTGGTCACATAATTCTGGCTCCCCCTTTATAGCTGTAAATTACATTACAACAGCTAAAAATACATTGTATACTTTCCTAAAATTACTTCTCTAAATAAGCAATTGCTGTAATTGCCTGGAAGATATTACATGATTGTGAAAATGAGGGGAGGTGGTATAGGAGACAATGTGGTTCACACTCTAAAAAAGTTTGAGAACCTCTCTTCTAAAAGGACAAGTTCATGACTAAGAAAAATCTTCTTAAGTATTGATAAAATATAGATGAAATTATTTGATTTATTCACATTAGCTTCTAAATGACTCTAGAGTTATAGGATAGCAGATGGGATGCTATTTAACAAGGCTTGGGAATGCAGTATCAAGATGCAAGGCTGAGTTGGATGAGAGTTTTTTATCCTTCTTTTGAACATTACAACTGAACAAAGGTACATAAATGTTTGTTCATTTAGATTCTGAGTATGCAGCTTGGAGGGATCAGATTCTGTGAGAGTTGTGCTGATCTGCAGATTAAAAAGGCATGCTCTGCATTACTTTCATATGAGACTATAGTATTCTGTTAGTTCTAGGAGCTACAGAGCTAACCCCTATACAGTACATGGGCACATGCAGGATTTTACAATCACGACCATCTATTTAGGAAAACAAATATGATTTCACATGCCTTGAGCATTACAGCTATGAGCAATAATCTCATGATCAGTCACCCATAATGAACTGTACCATTGTACTGTAGGTGCTATGCAACGTGAAGGAGATACTTGTAGGCAGACACGCTAAAAAGCAGTATGTAAACAGGCCAGGCACATGTTTAGATTCTACACCTGTCTTTAACTTCATCATGTACTTGTGGAATATCAAAGGCACAAAGCTCTATCCTGTGCCAAGGAGTAGGAAAATATTGTGGAGGGAAATGCATTTCAGCAGCTAGTGCAGCATCAGATCAGTTGCTGTGTCATGCAGTTACAGGGCCATTGGCACTATTCTCCTGCCCTGCCTTCTCAAGTCCTCCAAATATAGATCTCCTCTTCATCAAGCTCCCTAAACCTGGCAGCTTAATCTTGAAAGGCAGAGCCAGGTTATTCTGAAAGAGTCAGTAACCCTTCTAAAATCCAGTTCACTTTCTACCTCAAAAATCATATTCACACATAGGGAGAAATTATTATTATTGGTGCTATGAAACAAAAAATAATGCTAGAAAGTCAGGAATTCCATCACTTCTTGACTTCTCTCTGGATGGACTTTCCTTGGCCCTAAGAGTCAGCACCATAAAAGGACACATGTCGGTAATGAACAGCATCATTAACTCATGGACAGACAGGTTCAAGTAGCTCCTCTGCCTGACTCAGAAAAAAGGTTTTCATCCCAGACCATTCTGAACAGTCAATGAAAGAATCAGAACCCACATCCCAGGCCAGTGCTCTAACCACAGGGCTACAGAGACACACACACACAAACAACCCAAGAACCTGATGAAATATTCATTGACATCGATAAGTTTCCGTGAAACGTTTTGGTTTCAACAAACTGGCATTTTTCTATGGAAAAAAGTTTCATCTAAACATTTCCAACCAGCTCTAATGAGCATCTTCTCTTGATGCACATCCTGATTTTTGAAAGCTGCACGTCTATCAAAACCAACCAGCAAACCAATTTTCCCATCTTCGGACCTCAATTTAGTCTGGCAATGATTAACCTCGCATTCCTGTGAGTCTCTCCCTTCAGTACTGTTTTATTTTATTTCAGCTACAATTGCTTTCATCCTTTATCAGCTTGGCTGTAGGAATTTGTGAACTAGCTACTATTCCCGTTGAAGAATGACATTCATGTGAATAAAACAGTTCTGACCCTCTGAGGCCTATGATAAAAACTCACTTTCACACTTCCCAAGAGATTTTTCTTTCCCCTTTCGCTGCTCAAATAGTGAATATCAGAAGGAAAAGAAATGGCATAACCTGGATGTTGAGAGAAGTTAAAACCTTTCCTAAATGTACTGTGAGTTTCAGATAATCTGTTTCTCTGTTTCCTTCTCATTCCAATTCCTTCATTCTAATTGCATGGATAAAAGAACCTCTCTCAACATGGATCAAGTGCTGTATTAGGGAGGACTATGATGTTACAAGAAAATTAAGGCATCAAGGATCGTTCTTCCAGATTATTTACTTCTTCGTGAGAAGAAGATTTTACTAAAACTGAGAAAATTTGCAGACCAGCCACTTGATCATGTAGTCAAACTGATCAACACTATACAGAGTTATCACTCAACTAGAAGGTGCTCTTCAGAGTGGTCCCCAATGTAAGTCTATGTATGGCACAGGTGCTATCCTTCATGATTATACACACGCTTCTGTGCCTTACTCTCCTTTTCTTCTTTTCATTGCTTGCTACTTCCCAGCAGCAAAGGATCAGTGGAGCTGCCATGATGCAGAATGGAAAGTTTTTTTACATGCACATTTCCTTTCCATGACTGGCATCTCCATGAATCTTCCATTCCCTGGTCTCTCTAGAGTCTCTCAGAGAGGTGCAGATTTCTGCATTCTCGCGTCTCTGGGTAGTTATTTGTTTTATGACTTACTGTTGTGAATACAAGTCCAAAAATTGCAAACAGTTGAAACCCCCCTATTTTGCAGTACAAAAGCTTGTTTATTCACACATAAAGAACTGTCCTGCTGTTATAAAAATCCCTCAGTTAAATGCCTCAGTAATACACTTCCTGGGGAAAAAAATCCTGTCAATCTGAGTCCTAGAGCCGAACAGCCTCTGGTTACCAGTTACCAAAGGAAGTAAGTGCACAGGAACAGGCCCTTACCGGAAAGCCAACTGTTCCTTGTTTGAGAGAGTTTATCTCAGGAACCAACAGCAGAAGTGTCCTTGATGGTCTTCAGTGTCAAGACAGAATATAAGGGAGGAGGCAGCTTTTTTCACTAATCAAGTCCCTGACCATTTGGGGCTTTATACATTGAATCAGCACCTTGAATTTGACATAAGTAGGCAGTGCAGAATGTGCGGAAGTTAGATGGTCACTGTGGCCAGCCTCACTTACCAGCAGATTGCTTTTTTCATTGTATATTTCTGCATATAGCAGGAAGGGAGTTCAAGGGTATTGTTTTCCCATGTGTGGGCTAACCATATCATGGGTCACAGTGTGAGGACAGAAGCCTCTCAGGGAGGGGATAACCGCCCCTCTGGGACAGATGGGTGAGGAGTTGACAAGCAAGGTAGGGGAGCGGGTAGAATCTTGAGTCAGTCCCAACAGTGTGCTGATGAGTGCATCTGAGCTGGTACAGAAGGGAAAGCAACAAGTCAGGTATGGGTCTGACACAGTTTACTTCCTTCCTGGAGCAAGAGAGGAGCCAGGGACTAGATTGTGACTTTCTGAGTCACAATCTAGCCTATGGTCTGTTTCAAGAGCAGAGCAGTTATGTGGTGCCTCTTAGCCAGGGCTTTGTGGCAAAGCCACAATCTAATTCTTAGGAGGTAGGCAACAGAAGCAGTAGCATTCCAGGTGGCTTACAGAAACACCCCTAGAGTATATTTCAGAAATCCAGCCTGGAGGTGATGGAGACATGCATGACCATGACCTACACATTTTATAACAGTCTAAAAAGTTGTTTGAAAAGACCTATTGTTCTTTTCAAGTTTAGCAACTAAATAGTAAAGATTTACTAAAAATATGCCATGCCAGGGTATAAATTCAGGAGCCTTTACCATGAAAAATGCATACTGCAGAAAGCAACCTCTTTGTTCTATCCCTTTTTGTTACATCCGCTAGAAATAATGACTGCAGAATCTCTTTCAATAAAAGGTCATTTATGTCAATGGACGAAACACAGAGGATCAGATCGCCTGCGGTAATTGCAAATTAATGCTCTACTGCTAATGCATTAACTACATAATATTGATCTACAATTGAATCATACAGGCTACTGTGAAGTGAGTTTTACTTTAGTATTTTTGTGCTTTTATTACTTTTCCCACAATACATTTTCTCTTTCCACTGGAATTTTCTATAACTGTCTCCATTTTTAGTTTCCTACAGTGTAATGACTTCTGCAAATTCATGTCTGTTCCTCAAAGGCCTTTCAAACAATCTACCAAACCATCGATGTGACATGGTAAAGTACACGTGATGCAAGTGACACATAAAAACAGATGGAAAATCTTATTTTTATAAATCAAAACTCCAGGAAAAAGCTCACTTAAAAAGAAAAAGAAGTTACTTCAATGACACTGCACTCTCTAACAAACCTACAGTAAGAGACCAAACCTCAAAATGATGCAGTCAAAAATCAGTGAGAGCTTTGGGTATGCATGAAATGCAGGATTGGGCACATGTGGATAACATGGTTACTTACGTTTATTTCATTTTATGTTGAAAAGAAATACGTAGACTGAGATATGCTATGACAAAGCACAGTACTAAGAGATCAGTGGTGGAAGCATTTAAATGCATCCAAGATCTGATTGAAAAGATAAAAAATGAATGCTCTTTCATACCATTCCTGAAACTACACAAATTGGAAGAGCTATCTGTTTGTTTTAAATATTTTCACTTCCAGATAATGTGTAACCCCCTTGGGGTTTAGAGATCATGGCACCTTTGAAACCTTTTCCTGAGGAGGAGGAAATGTTGGTTGTTCCAGGGGCGTGGAGAGAGGGAGAGTGGAAGGGTGTGTGGGTCTGTAGCTTGAGACGAAAGGGCTACAGCAAGTATAACCCACACACCTCCTGGGTGTGGTGTTCGGTCCCATCTAGTGGCACTGAGACCACTTAGAGAGAGATAGACAGAGAGATAAAATGAGTCTGCTCTACAGCCCTAGCTAACAGCCAGTTGGCTTTTAGCTCATGCTATAGAGGCTCATGCACTAAGCTCCAGAGGTCCCCGGTTCAATCCCGTCCACCCGGGTCTGTCTGCATTACACAAGCAGGCCCTCACCCAGTGAAGTAGCCGAGAATCTGCCGGAAGCCTGGGAGGGACAGAGCGGCCGACCGGGGACACCCCAGGACAGGAACCAGGAGGAGCATTGTGCTAGGGAGGAATCACCCGAGAAGGAGAAACCGGAGCTGGACACAGTGTCACTGTTGCCCAGGGATGTATGGGGCCGTGAGTACTGGAGCTTGTGATCTTGAATTGGGAATAAGGAGGGAGGCTATAGCTAGGTAAGTGGAGAGGTTGTCGCTCTGTGTGGGTTTGCAGAGAGTGACAGAATTGGGCACCGGAGGGGTTTGTTGTTGAAAGTTTACTGGGGCGCTGAAGATGACCAGGAGCACCCAAGTCTCACTGCCAGACTGGAACTCTGCCCGGGACTCCTGAATACTGAAGTTATGTCTACACTACCGCAGTAAATCGACCTACGCTATGCAACTCCAGCTATGTGAATAACGTAGCTGGAGTCGACGTATCTTAGGTCAAGTTACCGTGGGGGGTCGATGGGAAAAACTCTTCTTGTCAGGGTTAGAGTACAGGGGTTGATTGGAGAGCGATCTGCTGTCGATTTGGTGGGTCTTCACTAGACATACTAAATCAACCGCCAGTGGATCGATCTCAGAGCGTCGATCCCAGTATAGACATAGCCTGAGTGGAGATGCACTGCTCAGAGTCTGCCCTTTCATACGCTGGTACCACTGGGCCTGGGGGCCTCATGTTGAGTGTGATCCCGTTTTACCATTCCCCCACTCTGCCACCTTGTTGTTTTTTCTCCATTCATCTTCTGTGAATAAATATTTCCCTTCCCTGTATTCATTGTACTGTCCTGGTGTGCATGTGTGATCACTCCAGGGGGCTTGGAACAGGTTTTTCCCCGCTGCATTACTGAGCACCCCTTTTCTTGGCCAGAGCTGCCTGAAGAGTAAACTCCATCTTGGCCACATGGGTGCTAAAGTTACAAATAGTTAAATTGATCTGCATCTATTATAAACTTCCTTTATTGTATAAGCAATCTTGAAATTATACATTTGAAAATGTTGTGCTCCTCCTCCCAAAAGAGAGGCTAGATCAAATGCACTTCTAAACACTGAAAGGGCATCCATGATGAAGAGATGACTGGGCCAAATTTCAATGAGTGCCATTGGAACTGGCCACGCAGGGGTGCCATTTTCAGCTAGGCTGTTCTCCATGTTGGTGGGGAGCAGAGGCACATAGGTCTGACTGCAGAGAGGCTGGTCCCTGCTGCAGGTGCCAGCATCCAAGGGCTGACCATGCTGAGATGAGCTCCTGACAGCCCACCTTACAGGGAGTTGCGGTGCAGGGGAAGCTTATGCCACTGCCATTGGAGCAGAGGTGCCTGGTCTGCGTGTTCCTGACAATTCTGGACTGTGCTGGCAATTCCCTTCTGGGGACCTTGGGTGTGGGGGAAGCAGGGCTGGATGCGGGGTGGAGTTGCAGTTTTGGTTATATCTCATTCCATCTAGATATCAAATATGAGGGTCACTGTTGTTCTGATCAGATATTTTCTGCACCATCCTCTGCTGAAGGTTTTACGTTTTTCCCACCCTCTTCTACTTCTTCCCTTAGACAAGGGAAATATCTACGGTCAATATCATTTTGGTTTAAGAACAGATTATATCCATTTATCTTATTCCTCACTGACTTCAGCTAGGCTGAAATAAGCCACTCTTAAACCAAAATAAGTGTCTACACAGGGTTTTGCACCCATTTATCTAAATCAGTTTTAAAAATGATTTAAGTTAAACCAACACAACTTGCTGGTATAAAGAAACCCTAAGAGGGGAAAACAGGGCTCGTCATTGTCTCTGTTGAGGAAATGATGCTGGAAATAGATGAGCCTTGCAATGTTCTCTAAAGGAGGTGTCCAGCCCAGTGTTCCATGCACAGAGCTCCACACTGAACATGAATCACTTTAATCAGCCAATACTTAATTAGTATTCAAAAATTATTCTGAGTTTTCTAGGTTCAGCAAGTGATTCTTTAATTAGCCACTCCAGAAACAATACCCATTCCACTCTCTCTGTATTTAGTTACATTTTAGAATTCACCATTATCTTCAGGGACATGTCTACACACAAGAACCCGCCCCCCCACACACATACACAATCTGTATTAAGGAAAAGTGCATAGCTCTACATTTTGGTCTAGTTTCAGTTCTAATTAGCGGCCATAAATTAAATAAATGTGTTGTTCTGAAAACACTCCCTTGTTGATCATACTTTTGTTGTAGACAAATATTGTACTAGAAGTAGCATCATACGATTGGTGCGTGTGTGTGTGTGTGTGTGTAAGAGATACAGAACTGAAGTAGCACTGAGACTGTTACCCAGACAAAGTAGCTCCATGATCCCTTTACCATAAAAGGAGAGTTTGAAATAACCTAATAGAAGTTTTAAAAATTAATAAGCACTATTAGTAAAGCAGATAAACAAAACAACTTACAGGATAACCTCATGTACTCTTCTGCCTGTTTGATGCTAATACAGAGAGTTCAGGACTGGCTGTCAGGGCATGTGAACCTCCTATTGCTGCTTCTTCTTCCCCCAAAAGGTTACAGGTTTCACCACTATCTCCCCTTAAATCCAGAACGTTTCACTGCACTTACTTGCTTCTGGGGCTAGCAGACAAACAGTAGTTTGGGATCCCAGGGGTATTCAATTTGCCAACTACCCTGATAGCTTTCAATAGTAACTGTAGTGTCAGACCTGCTATTAGAGATCCCACAAACTCCTAGTACTGTGTGACTCTTCAGGGCTTATGCAAATAACCTCACCAATAAATTTGCCCAGGATTTTTTCTTCACCACAGCAAACCTGGGACTGGCCTTTGCCATCATAGCAGCTATCCAGTAAGGCCAGCCACACACTGGATCTAATTTTCAGTGCCAAAGGAGGTATTGGGAATGAAGGCACCATTGTCATGTTGTAGACCAGGGGTGGGCAAACTACGGCCTGCAAGCTGCACCATGCGGCTCGGCCCCACTGCAGTGCTCCGGCCGGGGTGCTGGGTTGCGGGGCAGACCATGCGGCTCGGCCACGCTCTAGGGCACTGGGTCTTGGACTGCACCACGCGGCTCGGCCACGCTCTAGGGTGCTCCAGCACTCCGTCCGAGGCTCTGGGTCAGGGGCTGCACCAAGTGGCTCCCAGAAGCTGCGGCATGGCCCCGCTCCGGCTCCTACCTGCTCTAATGGGAGCTGCAGGGGCGGTGCCTGCGGATGGGACAGTGTGCAGAGCCGCCTGGCTGCGCCTCCGCGTAGGAGCCGGAGAAGGGACTTGCCCCTGCTTCTGGGAGCCGCTTGAGGTAAGCACTGCTCGGAGCCTGCATCCCCTGAGCCTCTCCCCACACCCCTGCCCCATCCCTGATCCCCCTCCCACTCTCCAAACCCCTCGATCCCAGCCCGGAGCACCCTCCTGCACCCCAAACCTCTTATCCACAGTCCCACCCCAGAGCCCAAACCCCATCCTGCACCCCAACCTCAATTTTGTGAGCATTCATGGCCCGCCATACAATTTCTATTCCCCGATGTGGCCCTCGGGCCAAAAAGTTTGCCCACCCCTGCTCTAGACTGACTATCACCTCCTCCAAACATAAGTTTCCCCCTTCATTTAGATGCAATGTACATTATGTGTTCCTTCCCTGATTACTTATCGATCCTGCAGGCTTCCAAAGATACACAGCATAGAAGATCAGTCTCCACCCTAACACCATGGGGTTTATGTCCTGGTGAAAGAAACGCTATGATCACCTACTATCCACAGACAGCTGCTCAGTGCAGGCAAAAGGCTGAAGTGCCAATGGACCTTCTAGGACCCATACTACCAACACCTCCTGTTAATGAAAAAATCTATCACTCATACTAAAGTCTGCCTAGTGCTTAAGAAAACATCAGCCAATGCAACCAACTACTGCAAACTATCTAACATCCCATTCCTTAGCCATGACTGTGATGCCAACAACATGTAAAGGATGCACAGCTCTGCATTTTTCATCACTCAAAACAAGTGTTTGAGGGAGATTGGTGCCTGGATGAAGAACAGCTATTTCAAACTGAATGCAGGTGGGACCAAAAATAAAGCCATTTGGAATTCCCTTCAGTGCTCAATAAGACACAGGATGAAAACTCCCTGTTCCAAAGAGCTTACGCTGTGCAAGACAGAAACTGAAAACACAGGATGTATTGGGAAGCACAAATGTATTAACTTCATTTGCTTAACAAGGGAAAGTGATTTAATTTGGAAACTTTCTAGGTTAGAGGAAAAGGTACTACTTCACTCTTAAAAAGCTAGCCTTTTCCCGGGTCAGCACAATAGGTTATGGGGCATCCACTACATCACTGAACATCTTAAGTGAATGGCTCCTAGCAACGAGCATGGAGATAACAATATAAACATTTGTCCCAATGGATCAATTATGTTAATGTGTCCTTTTTCCTACTTTGAGGTGAAATCTTTAGTTTTAAGATAAATTACAGTTCTGTGATAAATTACTAATTATAATTTTTAAAGGAAAAAAAAAAACAAATACCTGTAGAACAGAAGCACCACTGTGGAGAAATTGCAGCCCACTCTCAGCTGAATCAATTCCTCCAGTTGCTAAGATGGGAAATCCTGGAAGAGCATGAGCTATAGCAGATACTGCTCGCAGGGCTATGGGCCTAATAGCACTTCCTAAAGAAAATCAAAATACAGTGTTAGCATGTTGGAATACTCAGCACTTAGATATGATGTGTGCATGCCCATCATGGGATGGCAGTGTTGTACTAGACAAACCATTAATATCAAGAACTAATATCTAATTATAATATCTAAAAATATATTAATTTGTAAATCGACATGTATCAGGTTTTGAATAGTATTATTACATGTAAAAGTGTTAGGAAACGTGGGTGTAATAACCCTAAAATTGCAGACAGAAACACTTGCATATTTAACTGGATAAAACATAAAACTTGGCTCAAACATTTAAGCATCTGTTTTAAAAGAACAAGGAACAATATAATTAGAAACAGAAAACAATTCCATACAGTAAATTATAGATATACAGCTCTAAATTTCCACATAAGGGATAAGGCTGCTGGTGTGAACACAGATATTGTGCAAATAAAGGGAAGATTTTGAATTTGTTTTACGTAATCTGAATCAAACATTTTGTTTAAAACTACCAATCCAAATGCACTTTGACATTCCGGATATTATTTAATACATGTACCCTGTGGATACATTCAAGGATGTTGGTACCTCTTTAAAAAGCCCAGCTTTGATCAGATTAGCCCCTAAAATTGCATGGTACTATTCACATGAGCAAAGTTACTCACGTGCATACATGTTTATAGGATTGGGGCCTAAATTTTCAAAGTGGCACATGGGGATTTGGCCTCTCAATTTCTTGAGCCATTTATGGGAATCATGATAAAACCCTAGTGCACTGCTTAGAGAATTTACTCTCTAAGTATATTTGTTTAAAGTATATTAATGTTACATGAGTATTAGCAAAAACATAAGAATACAGCATATACTAGACAGTAAATGATCCTGGTTGCTGGCATATATTCAGCTATCTATATTTTTAGACTATTTGGGATGTATTTAAACTACTAAAAGCTTTTTATATTAAAATATCCAGTTAATTTAGAATAAAAATACATTGTGTTACAGTGGTGTCTTGCAGTAGTGCAGGGACTGTATATTGCACTGGCAAGCAGTATAGGGAAGAGTACTTCACTAATAAGGAGCAGGGCCGGCTCTAGCGTTTTTGCCGCCCCAAGCAGAGAGAGAGAGAAAAAAAAGCCGCAATCGCAAGCGGCGGCAGCTCTACCGCCGCTTCATTCGCAGGTCCTTCGCTCCGAGACGGAGTGACAGCCCCGCCGCCGAACGGCTGGACGTGCCGCCCCCGTCTTCATTGGCAGCCCCAGGCACCTGCTTGCTAAGCTGGTGCCAGGAGCCGGCCCTGACAAGGAGATTGACTAGGGGGTCTGTCTAGATTAGAGGAAAAAAGGTGTTTTTTATATTGAGTAGGTAACTTGAGGTAAGTAACATGATATGAAACACCCCAAACACTTTGTGCAGACACAATCTAACACTTTTACCACTGTATTAGCTGGTCACGGTGAACCCCAGAGTCCCCATTTGATCTGCTCTTGGGGCAAAGGACTAATGGAGGCAGTCAGTAATAAAGACCAGTGAGGAAAGAAGAGGGAGGAAGGACCAAGGAATTGTATGAGGATGAAGAAAAACAAGGCGGGAAAGAGGCATGAGAAGAGCAGGATGTTTCCAGTTCCTCCTTATGCCCTCCTCTGTTTACAACATTGTCCTCATTTCAGAAAGGAACTGCTTTCTCTTTCACCAGAGAGGTTTGATTATTGTTGTCTTTTACCCTTCTGTGTGATTATGTTTCTAAAAGAGAAACTTTGTAGTCTGCTACTGGATTTTTAATCTGCTAAAGGAACAGTCTTTGACAACTTTTAATTTTCAACAGATAACATATTTATTTGTGTTACCAGGGGAAAAGCAGAGGCCCTATAACACTGAACACAATATACACACTCTCCTCTCCCTCTACTATCCCATCTGAAAGTAAAAATCATAACACATGCACACTACAGCCATTGGTAGCTGCCCTGCTGCAGATCTCCAAAGGACCTAAAGTCAATCTAGCAGTCTGCTATCTAGAGAGTTGTCCACCCTTTTCATGCATCACACTTTTTTATTTTTTTAAACAATTGTCAGCTCTAGTGTGGCAACTACCACCCAGTGTGTTGGTATCTGTTCACTGCTATCACAGCACACCGGCTATGGAAGACAGAGTGAATGAGCAGTACAGCTCTGCATATCAGCACAGGGTCTAGGGCCTGTCAGCTTGTTTTAAACAGGGAAGCTGTAGTTTTCCAGCAGAATTTTTCATTTTCAAAAGGACATTGTTTGCCAATGTAATTTTTCCAACAGAAAACTGAAAATTTGGTTTGCTTTAACCATTTCAAAACCCCTCTTTCTTCAGCTCAGGTTGCCTCCAGCAAAATGTCACCTCCTCCTAACAAACCACTGATACAGGCAACACTGGGCTTCACAAACAGGCTGTCTGACAAGTCTGTTCCGTCAACACACGTTACAAAATCAGCATCCAAATGCCTAGATAAGTTGTCTCTACTGACATCTGCTTCTGACTCAGCACATGAATTATCTTCTTGAGTTATGCCATCTCCAGCTGCTTCAGCACTGATCCCACCTCATTATTTACCAACCTGACATCTCCCCCCCCCTCCAACAACTGAACTCTGTTTTTTACATCACATCCACACCTGGGTGAAAGAAGCCTTCACACTGCCTGATAAGTCTGCCTCATTAATGTGTGTCTTCAAGGTATGCTGGATGTTCTTGAATATCTGGATTACTGATCGAGAATATGAGGTGTTCTGCTCCATGCATAGGTACCATTTTTTGCACTGAAGTTATGCCTTGCTCGATCAACAACGTTAGAGAGGTTACAAATGATATCTTCACCATGAACATTTTTAGAAATATGAATGGACAACTTAGCTCAATGTGCAGAAGAGATTTTTCTGCCAGTACTGATGTGCTTTGGGGGCAGCTGAATGATTGTTCACAAAAGTTGGGAATTTTAATGAAAATCCATAATAGAACCTAAGTAAAGATCACAGCAAAACAGAATCACAAAGAGAGCAGACAGCTGGCACCGAACTTTCTAGTGGGCACTAATGGTGTGCTATTTGCAGTCCATTTAGCCAGATCAATCATAATGAGATTGAAAGATTATCTGTAAAAGATACAATGGGTACTTGCTCTTAGGCATTGCACAGCACCATTGCAGAGATGATGGTCAAGTCTTACAGAATGACTAAGCTCAGAATGATGGCATCACTCAAGAAATTTTTCATGCATTTGTTTATTAAGTCATCTAAAAAGTGGACCAAAAATATACATTACACAAGCAAAACCATTCAGAAGTGAGCTGATCAAGAAATAAGCACACAAAATGCTTCAACATCTTTGTGAACAAGACTGAAAATGAACATAAGAAATGCCATACCAGTTTTAAATATTGATCCATATAGTCCTAAATCCAGTCTCTGACAGTTTCCAGAAACAGATGCTTCGGAGTGGGGTACAAATAACCCAGAAATAAGATATTATATATATATTTGACCATGGGGGAAATTTTTTCTAATCCACATCAGTTAAAGGCTGGTTTATGCCTCGAGGCATGAAGGTTTATTCCCCTTCCATTTTTTAAAATATTGATGCGACTCTGGATGTTCTCATTTTTCATATAAATATCCCATCCCTTTTTAAATCATGTCAAACACTTGACATCAATGATATCCTGTGGCAATGAGTTCCACAGAAGAATTCTACTTTATGTGAAGAAATGTCCTTTTCATGTGTTTTAATTTGCTGCCTATTTAAATGACTGTCCCCTTGAACAATGGATACCGGGGAGAAAGGAACAAGTGACCATTTGTTAAGTGCTTGCACAATAAAGTAATCGGAAAGGACTTCCTTCAGCTTAACAAAATCAGTGGTGTGACTGCAGCAGCACAGCAGAGAAGATAGTGACTGAGTTGCAAGCTGTGTGGATTTATAGGCTGAGGCTTTGATGGAGCTAGTGTAATGAATGGATATTTTTCTGGAGCTCAGACACTCATTTCCAGTGAGTTACCAGTTGTCTCTATATCCACTGTGCAAGTCATTGTTTAAATTTGGTAATCAGTAAATCTAGTGATAAATGTTTGGGTACAATTTCAAAGGAACAATATTAATCAATAACTCAGCTAAAAGAACAACAAAATCATGTCAACACTGCTTCTAATGACAGTAAATAAATGGCTCTTATGACATTCAAAGGGTTGATTGACATGTGTGTCATTGTTATTTCAACAATTTTTTCTTAGTATTCTGGAGGGCACAAAAGGAACATACAAGGAGCTGTAAACATTTTCCTTCACACTTTATCATCTTACTCAAAATACATGGAAGCCTTCTTGTGTTGCAGAAAAAGTGTCTGGTCTAGAACACAGTGCACCATAATTGACAAAGTGATTTGATGTATTGGGATTTATAATTCCAGTAGGTCAGTGTCAGTAGCTAAGAGAGCTGCTAGCACAATACTCCTTTGATAGCAACATGACAGTGGTTATCAAGGGCTGGATGGGGTATGCCATATAGCTTACTGTAAAATAAAGAACTACTAGGTCTGATATGCAAAGCCCATTTATCCAGGCCTCAAGCACAGGACCAGGATTTGAATGTAAGAAACAGAAATAGATGTATGTGGTGGAGATGACATTCTACTTCATGTTGAAAACCCCTCTTTTTTAGTATCTAATTAAAATGCAATACACCTGCTATTATTTAAAGCTAAACAATGAAAAAAAATCCTAAAATTAAAAAAACTATTAATTTTTCTGCTGTATAATTAGGGCTTATGCTTTGTTTTTTATTTTAAAGAACAGTCAGTGTTCATGATTAAAATGGAGAGAAGTCACAGAAATGCAGCATAATAAAATATATCAAGTGTCACAGTGTTATTTTGTACATCAAATAATCTCCTCTGCCTATTTAGTGCAAATAACTAGAACTGTGCTTCTGCTGTGATAACAGTGAACAGATACTAACATAGTGGTAGTAGTTGCTACACCAGAGATTATATTTGTTTAAAAAAAAATGCTGTTCTCTCCTGGGAGGAGGGAGACTTCACCTCTGTTGGAGGAATTAAGGTGCTTGCCAAGAATTTACTGGTTTTGTTCTTGGTGTCAATGGGGCTCCTTTTCACTGTTAGTGTTCAGTCTTGCAAAGTGTTGAGCTCCTTCAGCTCTGAAGTTATGGGGAGCTGAAGGCACTTGGAACAGCCAAAAATTGCTATGCACCTTGCAGAATCAAGCGTGCAAGACCAGACCCAATGCACTTTGAGTTCAATAAAAAGACTCCCATTGATGTCAAGGACTTCCCAAGCGATCTAGTTTCACCTGGAAGCTCTGATAGCTCTCGGTCAAATTGGTCCAGCTGTTCACCATCACATCTACCCACCAATGTGAAAACATATCCCTCTATCTCAGAAGTAATGGAAACTAGGCTTGATACACATTTACACTAAGGCCACTTTTCACAACTCTGGCGGCCTAAAAGGGCCTTAAACTACATCCACATTAAGGGCACTTTACACTGCCAGAGCAGATGTAAAGGGGCCTTAGGATAAACAAGAATCAAGCCCTCCCTCCTTTAAAAAAAACAGGTCAATGTGGAAATTCCTAACTCATGTGACAATAATGGCAAAGTTATACACAAATACTATATAATTATTTGTATTTTTCCATACATTTATTTTTTCTACCACATTGTTTGAATCTTGAATTTGTATATTTGGCCTTTTAAATTCAGCTATATGCACTAACCAAAGAAACAGACAAACAAGAAAACTCCTAATATCTATCAAACAGTAGCTGGCATAATACTGAAATTAGGTCATAATTCTTAGTAGTGTTCTTTCTATAGCAATGTAAAATTTAGTTTTAATTTATTTATGTTACAGTAATTACACTGTGGATCTTCTTTACAAATGTAAATTCAGATTTGTACTCAGTAGACTAAACTTTACAAAGAAAAAAGAAGCTGATACTAAGTATTCAAATTATTTGTAATGAATAACAAATATTTTTGACGATTGTACTGCTATGAAAAGAAAAACAAAAATCTACCCACCACCTTCCTCTCTCTGCATATATACATATATATTCTAGCAAGGTAGTTGACACTATCTTCCCAGAAGCTAAGTTCATAAAACCAGGGAAGGGGAAAAAAAAGAATGAGATAGAGAACGCATGCGAGAGAGCAAATATCAGAGTTAGGGAAAAAAGGTAGAATGGGAATAGATCTGGGAAAGTTCACCATTCAGTTACTGTAAATAATCAGTTCCTGTAAATAGTAACAGAATGAGAAAGTTTGAAGATTAGACAAAAACAAATAAAGGCAATCTAATCTGATCTAAAAGGAACATTCTGCACATGCTTGTATTGTATAATCCTGATATTTAAAAGAAACATCATATAGATAATCCATATTTTAAATAACTCAGACAAATGTACAAGACAAGACATTTGCATCTAATTCATTATTTGTCATAATTATTCTATATATTCTTTCTCTCTCCCTCCTGTAGGTGGCCACCATAAACTACACTTATCAAATAACTCATTAGCAGGGTTTTCAATACTGTCATATCCAGATAATTAGCAATTTATTTAAATAACCAATTTTTGTGGAAATAATTGCCATGGAATGCCCTGAACCTACTTTTTATGAACTATAATAAAAGTGTTAAAATAATCCCTGACATTTGCAAATGCCATTAGTTCACCTTTCCTTTTGATAGTGCTATGGCATTATGTTTAAACAATTACCCGATAATGCAGCAGTTTAATGAAATAGTGCAGCAAGCACATCCTTCAAAATGGCCAGTGAATGCATTTATATGCAGAAGAAAATTCAGTGAACAGACATGTCTGGAGAGAAATATGATATACAGCTAGTATAAAACCCCAGAATGAAAGCTATTAGTACCACATAATGCTCAAAGTACTAGTAAACAGATGATGCACCAAAATGTCATGTTCAAGATGGATGCGGCCTATAGTTTAGGCATACAATTCAGAATCTGATTTATCAAGGAACCTTTATAACTCTTCTATTAGTGGAACCTATCTCTTCCAGAATCAGTTTGGTTCATCACTAATTTATATAATAATAGCTATTGCCAAATGTATTAATAAATTAGTTACTGATTCTAGATCTTGATAACAAATAACAAAGTTTTTGATTTTTCAGTATAGTCCAGCATATGGCATTTTAGTAAACCCCGGGGTTCTCCAAAATAAAGAAGGGCTCTGGAGTATTTGCATTCAAAACTTTTAATTACATGTTCATTTCTCAAAAAGAATCTTTAAGGGAATATTTGCTTTATAGGCCACATCAGATTGGCGCCTACAATATCTTAGATAATTAGCCATCATCTTTAAAGCAAGGACTGACTCTGACTGGTATTTGGTTTTAATTATATTTCAATGGTGAAATCCCAGCTCCATGAAGTTAATGGCAAAATTCCCGTTGACTTCAATGGGGGCAGGATTTTACCCCAAGACTTCAGAACTAGGTCTACAACCCTGCCACATTTAGGACAGTGTCTGGGTCACTGCAGTCTGCCACTCATTTTTATTCTCAGCTAATGATATTCTCAGCCAGTTATGTCCTCCAGAGGAGATGGAAATGAAGGAGAGTCTACATTTTCTTTGCTAATGGTTTGTCTTTTCCTTTGCCTTGTGTCAAAAGGCTGTCCTTCAGGATTTTAATGTTTTTGAGTCCATTCTGTGTATATCTGTGAACACCAATAATTATTTTGCCCCACTTTCTCCCTCAAAACAAAAAAAAAGAAAATGTGGGAAATGATGGCATCAATTATAATCAAAAACAGAAAGAAAAAGTGGCCTTTTCAGTTTCCCCCCCTTCTTGAATTACTAGTGATGATTATTTATGAACCTTCCATTGTAAAGTTCATAAAATCACCAGAGTTCTTATTCAATAAATGTTTAGTTGTCATAGGAGATTTCTTTAAATTAATAAATGTTAGATTTGGGGCGCAGAGAGAAAAGGAAAATTTTTCTTACCTGTAAATGTTATTTCCCCAGTGGACAAGATCAGTCTCTAACTTGATAGATTTTCACTTACATCACACTTGAAAAGAGAGGAGGAAACAACAGGGCTGCAGGATTTTGGGGTGCTCATACAAGGACTTTGGAGGGTGCTCCTAATGTACCCAGCCAAGAAAGTTACAGTATTTACTATCACGCATACTTACAATATGGGAAATGTGATGACCCAGTGAGAATAAAACTGATTAGAGCAGGGCCGGCTCTAGCGTTTTTGCCGCCGCAAGCAGGGAGAAAAAAAAAAAAAAAAGCCGCATTCGGCGGCAATTCAGCGGCAGCTCTAGCGCCGCTTCATTCTATGGCGGTAATTCGGCGGGAGGTCCTTTGCTCCCAGACAGAGTGACGGCCCCGCTGCCGAATTGCCACCGAACTGCTGGACGTGCCGCCCCCCTCTTCATTGGCCGCCCCAGGCATCTGCTTGCTATGCTGGTGCCTGGAGCCGGCCCTGGATTAGAGAAGTCAAGCTCAGGTAAAGGGAAAAAATTTTATCCAGAAAGGCAGGCAAGTCTTTGGGGGTAGGGACCTTCTTTTACTCTGTCTTTTGCAGCACCTACCAGAATGAGGCCCTGATCCTGATTGTAAAATAATACAAATAAAAAGGGCAATCATCACTGAGATAAACTCCCAAAATAGCACTAAGGGAGGGGACATCTGAGGAATACTTTGTTCATTAGAGAAACATCATTCACAGCTGCCTTACAAGATAGTCTCCCAGTGGATAGGTCGGTTTCTAATTAGATAGGTTCTGTGCCTCATTCACTCAACCAAAGCGTGCAATTACTTCTTTAGAACACAAAGTACACAGACACTACTCATTCTGAAGCCTGAAGCTGCATCTGCAGATAGCTACTGACGCCCAGCCCGCACCGGTGACTTCATCAGGGGCCTCGGCGGAGACGTGGTTTGATCGACCACGGAGGGCACAACGGTGCAACGCGCTCGGATAGTGGAGAAGCAGTTGTGGGCGACGGTGAGGAACAGGTCCCTTGGATAAGGTAGGAACAGTCCAGTGGTGTGGACTTTCGCCTGTTAGGTCCTGGGGACGCCCAGTGTCACCCTAGGCCATGGGGCAGGGACAGAGTACGACAGGCAGGGCACGGTGTACGCCCTTAGAATGCATTCTAGCAAATTGGAAAGTGTTTGACGCAAATCCAATAACTAAAAGTAGATTAAAAAGGTTCTGTACAGTAGACTGGCCTCAATATCAGCTAGAGGACCAGAAAAGGTGGCCACTGGAAGGATCACTTAATTATAACACGATCCTTCAATTACTCCTGTTTTGTCAGCGAACGGGTAAATGGAACGAACATATGCGTGCACAATTGTTTATGGCTTTATGAAATAGAACAGATATTTTGCAAAAGTGTAATTTGACTCTGACAGGTTCGGTAGTAGCTACAGTTAGTCCCCAGAACCCCCCCACAGCTGTAATGGCAGGTCCGGTGTCCCCTTCGGCTATCACACCCCCACCATATAAAGAAAGGGTGTCTCGGGTTCCAGAAATCGCCCCCTCGGTGGGATTTTATCCATTGATCACCGAGACCGTGGTGTCCAGACATGGCTCGGATAGGAATCGAGACACTACTATGCAAGTTTACACCCATGTGCCTTTTAACCCAGTCGACCTAGCAGCCTTTAAGGCACAGGCAGGGGAATTCTCCACGAACCCAAGCAAGTTTATCTCAGTTTTTGAAGGGTGTCTGGCCAGCCACAAGCCTGACTGGGATGACTATAATATCCTCATGAGGACCGTGCTGTTGAGGAGGAGGAAGAGGAGAAAAAGCCAAAAACTAAAAAGGTTAAAAAAACTGTCTGGGATTGGGAGCTTATGAACGATATCAAGCCAATTTGGCAGAGACCATCTAAGGAGGTCAAAGAAGATGAAGTAACCCTTACCTTACCCCCCGAGAATGCCTGGATAATGACCCTTGCAATTGAGCTCTCAGCCATCCAAGCCCCAGAGTGGAGCCAGTGGAAGGACAAAAGGAGGGTTAAAAAGCAGCTTTGCTGGACAGTGCTGGCCCAGGGATTTAAAAATTCCCCCACCCTTTTTGGCCAGGCCCTGGCCAGAGATTTGGAGGAGTGGGACAATGAGTACAAGGTCCTCCTCCTGCAATATGTAGATGACTTGTTAATTGCCGCTGTGGGTCTAACCCCTTGCCTTAAAGCCACTGTGAGCCTCCTGAACTTTGTTGGACTCCGAGGATATTGCGTAGCACGGAGTAAGGCTCAAATTGCCCTCCCAGAAGTACAATACTTAGGGTTTCACATAAGGCAGGGGGAGCATCAGCTTTCAAACGAAAGGAAGGAAGCTATCTGCCAAGTTCCTATCCCAAGCAATCGTAAACGGCTTAGGGCGTTTCTGGGTATGGCAGGCTTCTGCAAAATATGGATCCCAGAGTTTGGACTGTGGGCTAAACCCTTGTACAAATGCATTAAGGGAGTGGATCACAACCCCTTTCACTGGTCCTCAGAAGCCGACAAGGCATTTAAGGTTTTAAAAAGGAAAGCTATTGGACACCAGAGGTGTACCGAGTGGAATCCTCAAAAGTGGGTGTGCTCGTCCTGGTTTGTTGCTCCAAAGCTCTGTATAGAAGTTATTTTACTGGGAGGATGTATAATGGCAATGTGTATGTGTTCATTGTTGGGAAAAGGTGTATGAGTGAAGAGTGGAAGTTTCCTTTGTAGGTTAAAAGAAGCCAAGAAGGGGAGAAGGAAAAAGAACAGAACGAGTTAACTGGAAAATATAGCTAGCAAGCTCAGTCCAAAGATAAGATGCTGGCCCCATCCAAGGACATTGTTCACAGCTAAGACTTGGCTGACAACCAAGAAAAGGGGGGCCTGAATGTGCCCAAGCAACTATGATATCTGCAAAGCACTGCCAGGCATTAATGAAATGTGTTAGGTTTCTTTTCTCACAGATAAAAGAAGTGCTAACCAAAGACCCTAGCAGCCCTGCCATTCATTGAAACAAGGAGACTGAGTCTACGTAAAGTCCATCAACGAAAGACTGCTTTGGCTCCACACTGGAAAGGCCCTTTCCAAGTCCTGTTAACCACCATCACCGCTGTGAAGTGCCAAGGACTGCCTACCTGGACCCATGCTTCTCACTGTAAAAAGACCCCTCCACCTCGGGAGAACTGTCCGACTGATGATAAGCCTATTTCTCCTTCTAGCTCTGCTGTGCCTTCTGGACAGCAGGAAAAAAAAAAAAAGGACAAAGTGAAGTGCTAGTAACCTCTCCCTTGTCCACTGACAGACCTACTGTGCTTTGGATTTTTCTAAAAGAAGCAAAACCATTACAGGGTGATGTGCTAGTAATCTCTCCCTTGTATGATGCTGAACCACACTGTTTCAGGAAAAGAAAAGAAGGAACACTTGCTTCATTGAAACCACAAAGTCCAGGAATTCCTGGCTACAAAAGACATTAAGAACTGACCCTGGTGAAGAAACAAAGAATTATACACTGGCAGGGAGGCTCTTACCCAGCTTATGAGTAAATATTTTCTAACCTCTGGACTTAGACTCATAGCATCCCAGGTACAGGCTGAATGTCTGCTCTGCCAAAAGAATAACCCTCGACTGGGAGTGTCAGTTCCACCAGCCACTCTGAAACCTACCCCAGGCCCAGAATTGGTTTGGCGAATAGATTTTACTGAGTTCCCCTGAACCCAAGGGTTCAGATACCTCCTCGTCTTGGTGGATCGATTCAGCGGATGGCCCGAAGCCTTCCCATGCCGTAACAACACTGCCAAAACGGTGGCCCTCAAATTGTCAAGGAGATCATTCCCCGCTTCGGGCTCCCCCAGTGGATGAAATCTGACAATGGAACACACTTCACGTCACAAGTCGTTCAAAAGATATCGGATGCCCTACAGATCCCCTGGAAGCTCCAAACGCCATGGCGACCGCAGGCCAGTGGGGTAGTGGAGCGTACAAATCAGACTCTTAAGCAACACCTCTCAAAGGTCTGTCAGGAGGCTTCTCTTCGATGGCCTGATGCTTTTCCCCTCGTTTTGCTCCGCGTCCACGCTCTCCCTAAGGGCAGGTTAGGGCTCAGTCCCTTCGAGATTATGTTTGGAAGGACATGGCCTCTGAACGGTACACCGGTTCTGGCAGGGGACTGGGAAATGGGGTACGGTTTCTTATCTCAGTACATGTGCTCTCTGTCTGCTGTTCTTTCTTCTCTCCACAGGTACACCAAAGATTCACAGCCTCTTCCGCTGGATGCCCCGATCCACTCCTTGCAGCCAGGCGATTCCGTACTCGTTCGGACCTGGAAGGACGAGCCTCTCCAAGAGCGGTGGAAGGGACCCCACACCGTCCTGTTGGTTTCCCATACAGCAGCAAATGTCGAAGGACACAAAAACTGGATCCATCACTCCCGTCTGAAAGCAGTGCCCGCTCCTGAACAGTGGACTGTCCAGCCTGCTGAAAAAACTTCCAGCGACGATCTGGGACTTAAACTGTTATTTAAGCGACAATAAGGTTTCATGGGAATGCCTTGTGCTCCCTTTGGACAGTCGCCGCGCACTCTCCGCGAGAACTCTGAGCATTGGTTGTGTTTATTTTTACAGGGCCAGCCTAACCTGGTGGCCTGGTCCCTTTTGTTTTAATCTGCCTGCTATTGGTAATTGTTATTTTGTGGGTATTTGGGGAATTGTAATTGTTAGACCCCAGGGTCACCTGCCCAAAATGGAATCAGGTCCAGCGTCTGCCACTGTGTTACTCTTTGCCATAGGGGCACTCCTCTCATTGACTCCCGTTTCCCCCCAGGCACATGCGGGATGGAGAGGAATCCCTATCAACTTAGAAACAAATACGTATGAGGCCCTGAAGGTTTGCTTTGCCCAAGAGTTTAACCTCTCTAACTGCTGGGTTTGTGCCCAGATCCCACATCACGCCGCTGGGTTGCCCTGGAGAGTTGTTCCCCAAAATTGGTCAGACTTCTGTCAAAGGTGGATGGTAACCAAAAACAGCACCTCTGACAATAAAAGTTTACGATCTAATTGCACCACGGAGGCCCCTTATGGCCTGCACAATGGCTCTTGGAATCCCCACTATAATAGCACTCTTAAGCCCCGGCCTATTAGTTTACACTCTCCACCCACTGGCCTCATATGCTTCCAGCAAACCAGTACAAGTAACCATACCTGGTTTGCAGGCAATAGTACATGTAGATTTTACGTTGGTCCTGGTATAAATTTCACCGTTCCTGTACTAAATGCCACCGGTTGGCAGACCGGCAATGCGTCTTTTACTCTTTCCACACATGCTACCGTACGGGACCGAAGAGGTGACAATGGAAAGGTTAGTTATGGCAAATCATTCTGGGTCTGTGGTAATAGTGCCTACAAATGGCTTCCTCATGGCTGGCATGGAAGCTGTTATTTAGGCTATCTTGCTCCTCCCCTCCGCGTCCTAGCCCAAGCCCCCTCAGGTCGCCCCAGATACCATCGGTCCTTGTATGCCACCCCAGAGCCCATTAAAGAAGGAGACAGGTTTGGTATGACCCTCCTTCCATCCTATGGGGTGGGACGGCTGACTCAATTTTATCGTAGGCTCTCTGCGTTTCTCACCAAGTTTGCCAATGAGACCCTGGCCATAGAAAAAAGCCTTAACTCAGAGCTTTACCAGCTCCGGTTGCTGTCCCTGCAAAACAGACAGGCCCTAGATTATGTTTTAGCCTCCCAGGGCAGGGTGTGTGCCCTTATTGGGAGTGAATGTTGTACTTATGTCCCGGAAAACTCACAGGACATTAACAAGCACATCCTGTCGTCCGAACAGGCTTTCGAGCAGTGGAAGGCCCAGGAAAGGGAACCCACAGTTTTCGATTCCCTTTGGAATTGGTTGCCCAACCTGGGAGGACTGGGGTATGGCCTTGTGCGTCTCCTCCTCACAGGTGTGGTACTGTGCCTAGTCACTCTCCTCCTGATTGCTTGTTTTAAAATGCTCCTCCGTAAGCTTTGTGCCCCCCGTTCCCCAAAAATCCCGACATACTCTCTCATTGATAACCCCAGCTCCATGGCACTCAATCGTATCTTGTCCACAGAATATGAGAAAACTCAGCCAAAGGCTTGTTGAGTATTCTCAAAGGAGGGAGTTGTTGGTGTCACTAGGCATCACCCTAGGTAACTCGGGGGGGGGGGGTTGGAAGACCACGAGAGTCGATGAAGCCCCCCCGCACTAGGCCAAAGTGAACCAAAGCCCCTCCATGTTAAACTTTACTAACCTCACAGGCCAGCAGCTGGGAAGCGGTAGTAATAAGGCCTGCATGCTTCTGGCTGAAAGGCAAGATAACAGATCAAAGGGAAAAGGACAAGATAACGGTTCAAAGAAGAGTTACTAACGAGCTAGACTTATAGCCGCCAAGATGACTTAACTGCTTAAATGTAACTGCTGTAGGAGGAGGGAGGGGGAAAGGGGGAAGGGGGGAAAGGGAAGAGCTTAGCTAAAGTAAAGTATAAAAAGAGAAAAACTGCTTATGTTGGCGCGCTTGATTTGAGACATGCTGGTCTCCTAGTGCCTACTCAGAGCTCTTGAATAAACTTTGCTTCTCCACCCTGGTGTGTTCATTGGCGCGAAGCACACCAGGCAACGAACCCCGTTGTTGCCCCCTCGGGCCCTCTGTGTCGGCAACAACCTTGTCTCGGGTTCTGAGACAAACCTGAAATTCAGGCCAGATTAACAAACCTTTCAATGATAAATCAAGTGTTGCAGGAATCTGGGCTCATTTATGGTTTAGGATGTGGAAAGATGATGGCTTCTACCATGGCATGGATTCAAAATCAGGAAAAACATGGCAGCTTTTGACTTTCACTTTGAGATTTCTGAGTAGAAACACAAAATGAAAAAGCAGGTGTTGATTCACATGAACCAGAACCAAAACAAATCTTGTGGGGACCCTGGAGACAAAAATTGGCAGTTTACTGAAGTTATAATCTAGGACTTGAATTGTGCAATGGTGGGGAAACAGCTGGATTTTTTGCTGTTCTGGCCTAGCCCCAGCTTCCAAGACTGGTCTCTTTTTTATTTTTTAATCCAGGGCCCAAAACTGTCTCTGGTTTGGAGGTAGCAGCTCTCAAACCACAGGCCTAATCAGAACTTAGAGTGCTGATTTGGCATCTCTCTCTCTGTCTGCTTTCAGGAGGGGAGAGCAAAATGCTGAAAGAACCAGTGCTCTTTTCTTTGGCCTTGTGGCTGCTCAGCATTATTGGACCATCTTTGTTCCAAATGGAGAGAGAAGAGAAGCCACTGACTTGTTTCTGACCTCATGGCACAAGTCTTTCTCCTTTACATGTGCTAAAGAACCATCACAGTGTATTACTCGTCTCCTTTACAGAGGAGTCACTACAGATGCTGTCTGGACTAGAAAGGCTGTCCCATAGCTCTCACTTTCTAGCAATACAAATAACAAGCAATACAAATAGTGATTTGCACTCTCAAGATCTACAGAGGTGGTTTCCAGAATACCTGGGGACACCATTATCACAGGCTTTCAGGAGAAATAAACCACCAGTGATATGATCAAATGGATTTTTCTTCTAGATTCCCTCACTGTTCCTCCAAGCCAGCAAGAGGGTCTGGAAGTCCCCTCCACTCTCAGATCTACATCAGGTTTCCAAAAGAAAAATACAAGGATTTTTTAAATCACAGCATGTACTAAAAGCTGTGCATTTTAATTAGAAATGCACACACATGCACACAAACTGAAATAAGAGGGCCCAAAATGCCCTCCTTATGTGTGTGTCTCTCTCTGTCACATGCACACAACCTGCATGAACACAAACAAACAAACATGCCTTCCAAGCACACTCCCTAACCTCTCCTTCTGGGGAAAGCCTCTCCCCGGAGATGCAGAAAACAGTTCCTGGTAGTTTCAATCCAAACAGCCTGAGACAAAGACTTCTCCGCACATTAAGTGGTGAGGGCCATGGTCTGGATTGTAGGAAAAGGCATATGGCCCCTTTAAGGGTTAGAACACCAGAGTGGCTGGCTGCAGCAGCTTCACCCCGGGTCAGCATGGGGACACTGGCCTATTTCCCCCCACCTCACCCCAAGTGACCGGAGGAGATGTGAGACTAGTTGTGTCCAAGCTGGCGCAGGAAAAGCACTCTTTCACCCGGACCAGTTGGAGCAGTCCCACCCTCCCATCCATGGAAGTGGTAAATACCAGGTTTTCTCTCTACCTGCTGTGGGCACTACTCTAGCCACTCCTTTCTTGGGGAGACGGGAAGGAATTTTTTCCTGCAGCACCAGATTAGCCAAGGTGAGGTGGGTTTTTTGCTGTCCTCACAGCAGGTTGGGAGCTTAGTTGGGGTGAACATGAAGTGGGAATTAGGCTATGATGTCACAACTCATTATGTAAGCGAGAGGCAGATGTCCAGTGCAGGTACGCTGCAGGGGAGGGATACGATGATCAGATAAAATGGACTGCTAAAGGAATTAAGGGAGGTATTCTTTAAAGGAGTGGAAATGGGGGAGGGGATGCTTTGGGGTTCCTATGACTGGTATGGCAGTGGGGTTGGCTCTGTATCCCTTCCCTTTACAGCCCCCCTTAACCCTCATTTGGAGGGTGGGGATGGCAGAGTCCCAGGAGTGGATTGGCTAGTGACCAGGATAAGTAAAGGGGGAAGGCTGACAGCAGCCCCTCCTACCGCTGGTATATGTAAATGATTATGGAATTACCTGCACCATATGCTTTTATCTGCAGGGTACTCCCAAGCATTTAGGAACCTGTTGTGGCCTAATTAAACCACATCCCTTGTCTCCTGTTCTTCTTCTACCACAGCCGGACAATGGGAGTGCAGCAAGCCCCCACTTTTGCGTAATGTCTTTTGAGAACAATCTGTGTCAACAGCACAGGCAAGATACAGCAACTAGATAGCAAGAAAATATTCAAAAACCTCAGGGCCATCCCAGGATAATATTTATTGATAGCTTGTAAACCTGTACAACTGGCAAAAGGACAGGCCTTTGGAAACCTCTAACAATCCAGGGGAGAAGGCTGCACAGATTCTAGCAAGAGGGATGTGGCCCTAGGAGGGCAAATAACTCATTTTGAGGACTGTTTATTTTGTTGGACTTTTGTTTACCTGGGAGGGAAGAGCTGTTTATTGGTGTGGCTGGAGGGCTAACCTAAATTAAGCTACAGAAAGCAAGGAGAGACTCTGGCAGCAACATATCTTGACAATGAGGAGGAGGACTGGTGTTGATCAGTGGCTGCTCCTGAGGAATGACAGATGAGACCCTGCCTCAGCAACCTACAAACAAATTCACTATCTCAAACCAAGCTACTGTACAGTTACAGACTCTATACATACATCTCTCTCTCAGTACATATAGTATAAAGTTATCTTCCACCAGTGTCACCTTTGGCAGATAAAATACTATAATCATTTTATAGCTGAATGGTGTACAATGCAATGAAAGTTCTTCAGTGGAAAAAATACTATGTTTTCACCCTTTTACTTTCTTCAGCAGTGATTAGTTCCAGAAAGATGAGGTATCATCATTCCTCTGAAGGCATTGTAGGATATAAGATTGGTCCTCAGAAGTTGGCAACATATAATAAATGTGCTTTATTCCTAAACATCAATCAGTTTCAAGAATGGCAGTTGCTTGCAGAATAGTAATAATAGAAATATTCAGCTAATAAATAGCACAGGCATTAAAACACTGGATGACAGATGTGAAGTGTTCTTGTATAATTATGGTTTTATAACTAGATACATCAGTTCCTAAATATTTAGTTCCTTACATTTCTGTATTTTTGTAATGAAATTTACATGACAGCATTAAGGTTTTTTTATTTTGAAAAAACTAAACCAAGAGACAGCTGGTACCTCTGCCTTTAATTAAACTTGGGTATTATATGTAAGGATGGCATTTTCCCAGAATGACTTGTTTCTCTAAAGTGATAAGAGTACAACATATAGCCTAATTCAATAAAAAAAGAAACATGTTGAAAGACTTGTGCCATTATTTTAGCTGAGAGTGTTTAGTTAGCAGAAGGGTATTGGATAATACCCTAATGGAAAATGGAATAGTAGCATGTCTGAGCTACATAATCTATTAGAGAGTCAAGGTGGGTGAGGTAATATCTTTTATTGGTCAGTAGTGTAAAAGAACCTTAGTCTTCATTTTTTCTGAACTATAAAATCTCTGGATATGTAATAGACGATAATAAATAATGTAAGTTTATATCAGTCCCACTTATGACCAACCTTCATAACAATGGTGAACATGACACTACTGACTTCAAGATGGAACCTTATACTGTATTTTGATTCTGGCTTTTGCATTAATGACAGTTATAACAGGATTAATAGACCTAAGGACTCAATTTACTAAGAAGCAACACTAAGGGATACAGGGAAATACCAGCGCACTGCTCCAGCTGATTTTAATCGTTATCCAATGAAGACATCTCAAAGGATGAGCAAGGAACTTAATTTTCGTATATATTCAGTCTGCCGGCCTCCAGTAAAAAAATACCTGACAAAATACAAAACAGCCCCTAAGAGTGCTGAGTGGATGTTTTCTTTGAAACTCTGTTCACTGATGAAAACTGAGCTGAATTAACTTAAATCCATGGGTCCACCAAGAAAACAGCCATTTGATCTGAAAATAGACTTTAGAACATTTCTCACTGCTACTGTAATAAGACCAGCAATATTTGCTGTTTACATAACACCTTTTGATATCAGACAATATCAAAACATTTTACAAAGGTACTAGAATCTCATATTACAGAAGAGGAGACTGAGGTGCAGAGGGGAAGAGTCCGGTGCATAGAGCCCAGATCTCCCTTGCTCTTGCCAAGAAATCATCTCCCCCCAAAGGGGCCAGTATTTAATTAATAGTGAAATAAATAATGCTTGTTACTGTGGAAAGCAGTAAATCCATGCAAGATGGTAAACTGCTGCCAAAGCAGTGCAGTTAACACCCACCAGATACCAGCCATATAATTTTTATTTCCATTTCTTTAGGTGACTTCATTTATCTCCTTAATATTCCCAGCACTAGAGATGGACTGAGCTATAAAAGCTGGGTGTAGATTTTGAGCCCCCAAAAGCTCAGTTATGCTTGGATCTAGGATTTTGATTCAGCCCATTATAAAGATACATAGAAAAATCAGATCCTGATCTGAACCTGGGTTTGGATTGCAACCTTTCTGCTCCCAAATTTGTGAGTGTTCTCTGATCTGATGGTTCAGTTCAGGAGTCAAGTCCAACTCTACTTTGTGGCACTTATAGCTATTTTGTATTCAATGTGCTTTAAGAGCACAACGATCCGCTTCACATGCCAGCAGGACACTCCTGGTGAGCTAGCTCAGGTGGCTACTGCTACCAAGTAAATTACACACTAAGGGTCCGATCCTGTAAACTGATCCTCATGAAGGGATGCTTATGTCCACTCGCAACCCAGTGAAGTCAGTGGGCTTCACACAAATATAGGAGTCTTCTTGTGCACAACAACTTGAAGAATCGGAGCAGTACTGTGCTCACTCATGGACACTTTCCGTTTCTTTCTGTCTGTCAGTCTAAAAGGAAAGACCTTCATACTGAAAGCACTTCTTTGTTTTAGCCTAAGGAAAATATCTTTGGACAAAAGCAAAAGTTGCTTCCTTTTTCTTGTTGGACATACAGTATTGAGAAGGAATTTTGATTATTATTACTAAAGAAACTTTTATAACAGGCAACATTTGTATGAACTATCATTGACATATTTTGTATGGAATGTTCAATGAGGAAAACTCACAAAAATATAAATGTTTAATGCAAAATTCTAACAAATCTGTCCAGCATAGTAAAGTCAGCATTTAAATCCAATACACCACAGAGCCTAGACAAATGCATTTTTGGAATCAAAACAAATACTGGTAATTTAAGAAAATACTATGAAACACGCACAAAGGCTGTACAATACCATATGTTGCACAATACATCTGGTAATCAATTAAGTTTATCCGCCAAATTTCTTAGGAGCCCAAAGAGGCTTAAATTCTTTACTCAGAAATTTAACAAGTAAACAGTAAGCTTTATAAACAGGATGCATTTACAATTAGAAAAAAATAACCATTTGTGGTATTTTAGCTACATAATACAAATTAATCTTCTTAATTATATCCTGTAATGAATTTATGTCTAAGCTTAGCTTTTGACCCCTGCCTTTCAGGGATTGATAGTTTGGGATGTGGTTGTTATAATTGTACAAAAGATGAATAATATCTATAAGCCCTTTTACTTTTAATAGTTACTTTTTATGTTGGGAAGTTTGAAATCATGCGTGTTTTATGGCACCATTTGCCATTTCACATACTGTATGGATACTAAAGATGTTATCTACCCTCAGTATACAAGCAGCCTTGAAAGTATTTTATTCTCAAATCAAATTAATTCATGGTTACAGCATGTAAGATACATTGGAAATCCCTAATTCAAGTGGCAGTATCACCTATAAAACCAAAATAAATGGAGTAGGATAATAGTTTTCAGACTTGGGTTACAGTGTCAACGTAGAGACTTGAGCTCTGTTAATTCAGCAAGCTAGATCTTGCTTGCCAGAGCATGCCTGTCAATATTTAGCTCCCAGGGAGCATGTCACGAGTCTTTACGAAAACTAGCTTAAATACAAAATACTACAGCAGCTGCTGTGATCCTTTTTCTAACACTGAGATTAAACTGCTGAAATTTGTTTTGAGCTTTTAAAACCAGGAAACGTGTTTTCCATACACCTACTGTAACAAGAATATGAGAAATAGCATTAAGGGATTGCAAATGCTCTTATTAGAGTTTACTAAAATATAGAAAAATATCAGCTATTTTACATGAACCTATTGCAAGATATTTTTACATCAGGCATGTAAATTCCACTTTGACTTTTTTCTCTCTGACATGAGATTAGAAAACAGGCAAAGTTAGAATCGGCTGCTTTGATGCCTTCAGAAAAAGTTTGTAATGCAGATGAGTCAAATAAGCCCCCCAAATTTTCTAAAATGATCAAGTTTCATGCCTATCAGCCTATGAGGAGACCTGCATGCCAAAGCTCTGTTTGCCAATACATCAGATTTTCAGCATGTCACTTTTTCCTTTAGGACTCCTGCATGTAAGGCTCCCCAAACACCAAGAAAATGTCACCAGTCTCTGTTGGGGCAGCTGGGAGCAGACTTGGAGGATCTGCCAAGAGCAAAGGTGTCCTGGTGGGGAGAGTGGCACCCAGGAGCAGCTCAGCAATGCAGAAGGTGAAAGCAGTGGGAAAGCACTAGTGCTTCCATGCCTTCCCCACCTGACAGACCTCTTGTGATTTGTCAGAGAGGAGTCCCACTGATGTGACCCACTGAGGACTTCCAGAGGTTTTCACAAGCTTCTCAGGGAGATGCGGGAGAAGAAAAGGGGGAAGACACCCTCCCTGATGACTTTCTTAGACACATAAAACTACTAGGCAAATCAATAAGCATGCTGCTGCACAGCATACTCTCAGAAGTGCAAAGCAGCAGCCTAGAATAACCACCAGTGAACATGGTCTCTTCGTATTCCCACTTTCAAAATCACCTCTTTGGTAGGTTTTGAGGAAGCCATTTAGTTTAATAGAGAAAGCAACTATGCAGATTCCACAATATCTTTCCCCAAGAATGTACACTCCCGACACACAAAGTTTCTCAAAGGCTGCAAAAGGAGTACCCCTTGTTAAAATACAGGCAGCATAGCACTGGGCAACTGTCCACAAATCAGTGGACATATTGCCAGGGCTGGCAGAATCAACAGTCATGCATCTGATGTGGCAGCTATAGCTAAGGGTGGCAGTCAATATTTAGGCATGAGAGTTGCTGGGATGAGCTCACCTAGGGTGATCAGACAGCAAGTGTGAAAAATCAGGACAGGGGATGGGGTAATAGGCACCTATAAAAGACAAAGCCCCAAATATCAGGACTGTCCCTATAAAATCGGTCACCCTAAGCTCACCACAAACGGATCATGGACTGATAATCAGCCATTTTTTCCCCAATCCAGTCAGTGAGGTCTACAGGACCTTGAAGCACGTAGGCATGGCTGTTCACAACTGAACATCATGTTGTGTTTTCACCAATGCATATGATTGTCAAATGTAAGTTAAGGCTGCCTCTCCTTTTGGTAATCTCCCTTTTGGGTTTGTTAGGTGGCAAAAAGCTCCACTGCATCTGTAGAATATCTCAACTTTGCTGAGATTGGTATGGTACTGTAGAAACCAAGTAATTGTATTTCCTGATCTCTTGACACTAAACACACCTTCTTCAGACACCTTTCCACATTTGCCTTCTGTACATACCACAGTCACTTGGGAGCATGACTCAAACTCTGAAGTATCTAGTTACAACAGGGCACCAACCTTAATGTTGTTCATCTGCTCCCTCTGTGACTCAATAATGGTGGTTTAATCCTTAACTGTCAGCTCCCTTGTGGATTTAAAGCCAGGTCTTTTAACAATGAGCTTTATACAGTGTATGTTAATCGGAAAGACTCCGGCAATTATCTGGGAATATAGATATTGCAAATGGGTGATTAACTGGCAAACAGAATTACTACAGTAGTTTTCCTGTAGGATTTTTGTATGTATTTATTGCTTTTAAGAGGATGCTTATGCAGCTCATTTTGTACAATACTGTTTCTTGCAAGAATATATACATATTAAAATGCAGATGGCTTGGTTGACTATTATATATTGGTTGCATTTATTTGAAAACTTGCAAGGCCAAAAAAAAAGGTCCCTGTGGTTGTGAAATACTGTACTAAACACGTTTGGTGATAACTCACCGGAGATGAGGTAACGTGCAACGAAATACAAATCCAAGATCTAACTCTCATAGAACAAATCTGCCTATCTTTCCCCTTCTCTATTTTATGCTTGCAGTGTTAGGATTTGCTCACTATTCAAGTAGGATATTAAAAAACACAGAATGCTCACAGGATTTAGCCAAATAAAAATGTGATCACTAGGGTGAAATCACAACAAATCAGAGCTAACTAAGGCTCGGGAAATTACAAAAGTGATTCACAAGAGTGCTGGGATGGAGGGTGATAACAGAAACACTTCCCCCCGAGTAGTTAACTTTATACCCCTCCAAAAATCTCAACACACTCTTTCTTTTTTTACTAAGCCTCTGTAGAACTCGCTCACTCGCTGGTGCACCCTCATGTTGGTGGGTGTTGGGTAGCAGGCTCCTTTTCTTTGACGCCCCTTGCTGACAGCTGTTCTCGCCCTGGCTCCTTCTTCGAACTCAGCTCTCCAGCCAGGGCACATTCAGTCTCACCCTTTCCAAAGTCCCATACTACTCTAGTCATCAACACAATGTCTTCTACCCATCCTAGGCTCTTCTGCAGTCCCACTCTCCTCTCAGTTTCCCAGGCTTCGCCTCCAGAATCTCCCAATAGAATGTAGAAAATCCCAAACCAAACCTAGCTCCAACAACCATTGCCCATACGAGGCTGAGTTTTCAATCCTGCTTGGTTTCCCCAGCTCCCTATTCCTGTTGAAGACACAAACACACAGGGGTATTTCCTTGGAGTCTTGCCCTTTGCTCAGGGCCTACCATCGCGGCTAGCTCCTCTCCTACCGCCTCCCTACAGTTTCTGTCTGGGAGTGAGGGAACTCTCACTCTTTTTTTCTTGGGTGTCTCTATTCTGGGGCCCTGTCCTAGACCTTCCCCTGTACCTTTCCCTTCCTTCCTTAATGAAGAAGACCCAACTGTTCCCCAGCTGTGTCTTATAACAAATTAGGTCTGACACAAGGTGGACTAACTGAGCTCTCAGATTCCTGTGAATCTTTTGTTCACCTGTATGGAGTTTACACATCCCATTACAGCCTCTCACCCTTTTCAGTGAAAAGATGTAAAATGAAGCCTCACTTTGAAAGTAGAGTTCAGCAAAAAATTTTCACCAAAACATTTACTGAAGTGAAAAATGCAGATTTAGCAACACTGGTGTTGGTGTTGATTTAATCAAATGTTTTCAGGTGACAACAAAACAACTTTTAAAAAAAAAGAAATATTTCAATTTATATTTCATTTTGACTTTTTGAAATGAGACTTCAATCTTTTGATTCAAAATTACTTTTTGCCTCAAAATTTCCTGTAATACTGGTTAAAAGTTACAAAATTCTTAAAATAAAAAAGAACATTTTATTCTGGGTCAAACAAAATGTTTTATTCAACCCAAAAATGACCTTTTTAAAAAACTTTTCACTTAGTCAACCTTTTTTACATTTGTTTTCAGTTGTTTTCTCAACCCGAAGAGAGATTTTTCTCTCAATTTTTTAGAATTGCCAGTGAACTGAAAAATCCATAATCTGCCAAGCTACAGTCAAAAGTTTGTCCAGATGTTTTTTCCTAGAATACATACATGATTCACAATCCCCATCATAAATCCTCAATGCTGGGTTTGTTGGAGGATTTTTTTTTTTAACTGTGAAATTCCTGGGCCCTGGTTTGCATGCAGGAACCCAAGGAAGGGAGCACAAGCTGACTCAGTGCCTAAACTGCTAGAGCTAGCACAGCTGTCTAGCTGCCTGCAGATGAGCCGGTTTCACCACTGTGTTGTTAATTCATCCTCAATCAATGAAGAGGCTAGCTCAGTGGAGGAGCCAGCTGAGCAGCTGACATTGGTTACAGAAGATGATGGGATACATTCTCAACAGTGACAATGGAGAGAAAAGACAGTATCTGGTGGCCCAGCTTCCCACATCTCTCAGAAGTGCAGCTGCTGTCTGTGAGTCAGTGTGGATGGGAAAGAAGGAGAAGATGCACCTCTGAATTATAAAATGCCTAATTCTTTATCCTTAACTCTGACTTTCCTGGATCTTCTTCATTTTTCAGTTCTTCACTTACTGAACGTATGTGGTGCATGTGTTGTTGTTCTTTTTTTTGCCAAAGTAACAGATACAAGTTACAATCTTAACTCCATCCTAAAGTATCTCTATCAGAGAATGTCCTTTAAATGGTTTTCTTTGAAGAAATGTAAGCACTTGCTGTAGATCTTTCTGATGAAAAGAGATTATTACTCTGAATACAAAGGTGATCAAAACAAACATATGATATTCAATGAAATACTAGAAATCAGTATTAAAAATTAAGTAATGCCCTGGAAAAGACTGGGATCTAATTGACCCGCAGCAGGTCAGCACTCAGAGTTTTTAAATCTGCTAGCACAGCTGTGCACCAGAGTTGTTTACAAACTCTGCCACATCCTTGACCTTGTTGGAGCTAAAGTTAGAAAACATTTGTGCTGTGAACAACAAGTAAAGTGTATAAGCTCTATGGGAGACAATAAACCATTCTCATTAATTCTACCACAAGGTTTCATGTGGAACTCAAAGTCAGCAGCAAGGTCACCTGCAGGTCTGATAAAGTCAGCAGCAAAGGATCTTGTAATATCTACATCTGAATTCAACCACACCTAGACCTATCTCCTGGGCCAGCTCCTCCCTCTCCTTCTTACATCAAGGCTCAGTGAATTCTCAAACCCTGTCTCCTAGCATGGTTTCATCATCACCTGACAAAGGCTTGCAACGGTACATGGACAGCGAATACTTGCTGGCCACCTGATTAAGCTGAAACGACCACCCAAAATGCTCATCTAGGTCACCACATCATAGCACTGACACACCAGTCCCAGCCACTTACACATACTGATTCATAAGCAGTCCCTGCTCTTGTACCAAAAGCTTGGATCCTCCTGCATTGAAATATCTGCATGGCTGGGTTTTTTTTGTTTTTTTTTTGAATCTGCAAGAGTGACTCCTCCTTACTTCCAAATGCAATGTACCTCACTTCCAACTGCCTACACATACTGTGCATCTGTTTAACTGCTCCCTGTCCCCAAAGCTTAGGCCCACTTCCCAGTAGTGAAAATCCACCCCATAGAGGCTAACCCCCCGATTCTCCAATTGCACAGCAGTCCTTCACGCCTCCTCCTTTATTTTTCTCCCTCACTGTTGCCCCAGACAATCTGACCAGTCTGTATTCAATCTAAATCCTCCAGTCCTCACTATGTATTTGGACACAATTCCCATTGACTTAAGTGGGATACCAGGGGGAGTAAGGTGTGAAGGATTTGGCCTGAAGACTGGCATATACATACTATGTATCTTATGAGGTGCTGAGACTTGGTGCAAAACAAAAACTTTGCAACAGGCTTTACCAAAGCTTTTTACTATTTGAAATTTTGTATATTTTACGTTCACTGCCATATTAGAGTGAATGGAAAAATACTTACCGGTAAATATCAAGTGATTTTCCAAAAATAATAATTGTGCATAAGACACTTAAAACAGCTATGACATGTAGGATGGCCTCAAAAGTGAACTGCAATAGAAGTTTTATTTGATTTGTAACCTTCCTGCCAGGTGGAGTCGGCAGCAACAAGGGCTGGGTTCAATAACTAGGGGTTCCTTTTGACAGTGCAACACTGAACTGGCTCGAGCTCCCAACCAGTAATCTGGAAAAATTACACATGACCCTTCGGTGCCATTAAGAGGCAATACTTCCCCTCTCACAAGCACAGAATCTCTGTATGGAAAAGAAAACTTTTAATAAAAGAGGAAAGGAACCTGGCATTAAATGGGGAAAACACCACAAGCATGGCTTGAAAACACATGACCATTAGCAACCCCCCGCCCCCGAGTATATTGGGCAGTGTTCTTTTGCTCAGTCTCTCACCTTGTGGTGTGAAAGTCCAACAACAAATGTCCTTTTAACATGCTAGTCCCACTTCCTTCACTGCACGTGACTCACAGTTGTCCTTCGTCAGCATTGACCCAGAGTTCAGAGGTGCGTTTGCATGAGTTCACCTCCCACCATGGGCAGGCGGCATCAAGCAACCCTTCAGCTGCTGCTGCTGTGTCGTTTACTCTGCATCACTACCCACTGCCACCACTCCATGGTCACTCATTCTCACTCTGGCCACTTCGCCAGAAGCTCAGTGGTCGTTCACTTCATCACCGGCTGCTCCACCATCATTCACTACACCACCGGCCATTCCTCCACTGGCCACTCAACCATCATTCACTCTGCCATTGGCTGCTCTGTCGTTAGCCACTCCGCCTTCATTCATTCCACTGCCGGCTGCTCCATCATCATTCATTCCGCCATTGCCATCTCTACAGGGATGTCTTGAGGTCCCATCGCTTAACACAGCTCTCAGTGATTTCAGCTGTTAGTGGGGGAGCCTCACTGCTAATGCAGGTTGGGCAGTCTCTTTTACCAGAGACACTATTCCATAGAAGGCCTAATGCTTAGACCTGGTTATTAATGATTTCAGCTCTAGTGAGCCACAACAAAAGACTCTCAATTAAGTCTTAATCAGCTCTGTCATTACACAGTGAAGAAGGGGAGAGTCAAATGGTTTAGGGCCCTGAGGCAGAGCCCACACCACCAGATAGAAACACCTGTCCCCACCCTCCCTCATCTCCACTGGGCTTTGACACCCATACACCCTGCTTTGCAAGCACAGTTCAGTTGAGGGTGAACCCCTCAATCAGGGCATGCCAAGCATAGCTGTGCTCCCCTTGATGTACACAACACTTTATTACCCCTGCACCCAATAACAAAGGGCTGGTCTATACTTAGCCGCTAGTTCGGCGGCTGGAAATCGAACTTCCTGGTTCGATTTATCGCGTCTGGTCTGGACGTGATAAATCGAACCAGGAAGTGCTCGCCGTCGACTGCGGTACTCCAGCTCAACGAGAGGAGTACCGCGGAGTCGACGGGGGAGCCTGCCTGCCGCGTGTGGACCGCGTCTGAACCGCGGTAAGTTCGAAGTAAGGTATGTCGACTTCAGCTACGTTATTCACATAGCTGAAGTTGCGTACCTTACTTCGACTTGGGGGGTTAGTGTAGACCAGGCCAAAGTGATTTGCAATCCAACACCAACCAAAAGCGATCATTTGGGCAAGGCAGCTCCATCATGCTGCACACCTAGGCAGAGTGGGTGTGTCTATGCAAACAATCAGTTCCTGAAGTCTTCTCCCCCAGCTCATCACTAGCGAGCTCATTCAGACCCTACCTACAGATAGCTTTCAGCATTTTTACTAGTAAAAGAATTGATCCAAAATATTTTGAAGGATTTTTTGCATGTGCTTGTTTAAAATTAAAAGTGCCTCATAATCAAAAATGTAAGAGAGAGGTTAATTCTCCACTGGATCTGCTGTGCTTTCTCAGAATGTTAACCCTGCTGCCATAACCAATAGCAATAGTCCCAATCCTGTTCCTGGTACTGGGAGTAGAATTAGTTTCATACATAGCTGACAACAAAGTTCACATATCTTGTACATTCATGTCTATTAACCACTATAAGCAGTTTTGAAAAAAAAAATAAACCCAATCATATTTTCTTTATCCATTCATTTTCCCCTCCCCTTACTTCAACAGACGAGACTGGCAAATATTTGGAAAGATAAGGAGATTCACGCAAGAACCAGGATAAAGTTATACAATGTCATTGTGATGCCCACATTGTTCTCTGCTTCTGAAACTTGGCAAATGCTATTACAAAAGACTGGCCAACAGACTATAGAAAAAGAAAGCTGATGTGCTTTGGGCATGTGGTATAGATGTAAAAAAATTATATTTTCCTAGACAAGCCCTCTATATTGGATACTACTTTGTGGAAGACTGAAAAGAGGAGGACAACAGATGATATATCAGAAAACCATTAAGAAAGATGTCGCTCTCATGGAAGCAGACTTCAATGGAGCAAGAAATGTGGCACTAGACAGATGGAGGTGGAAACACTGGGTTGCCTCATGGTTCACAAGGCATGAAAACATCTAATAATAATAAAAAGATAATAATTTTCTTCAATAGACTAGTTATATCCATAAATTGTTCTTGCTAACTGCAGAGTGTAAAATGTTATAACTGTCTATGCTAATCACATCAAATGCTACGTTCTGTTTTATGAGGAAACCTGGTGCAACGTATTCCACTATTTTAACTGTATGCATTAACTCCCATTTCATTGATGCCATTTTGACCCAGATTAAAACTAAATGCATTATTGCACTGCATTGTTGGATAGAGTAGTTCATAGTCATTCTCTTTTCATACCATATATGAAAGTGTCTGAATAAAATGTATCATTTCAGCCAAATGACTCTTTAACGCTAGTCTTCACCTCTAGTAGGGGATACTACCATAATCAATATAACGTGGTACCTCAATGGATAACCGTTCATTTAAAAAAATCATTTGAAAATGAAATATTTTCACTGGAGACATTTTATATAAATTTTGATGTAAACAATGAAAACTACATGGTGTTCAACAACAGTAACATACACATTAATCTAATCATGTGTTATTAAAACGGCAGTGTATGACCAACTACTGTTGTTTGCTGCAACTTTAAAAAACTATCCTGAAAAGAATAGCAATAGTTAATGCTGATTGGATAGTTTTCTAGGGGTTTGGAAAAATACATTGCTTTTAATCTGAAAACAACACTGGACGTTTCTGTGTGATAGTTGGGGGATTCAAACCAACTAACAGATAAATTTGGTGAAGAATCTCATTCTAGTCATGCCCTCTTCTCCTAATTTCCCTTTTCACTGTTTTGTCTTCTTTGCCTGTTCCTCAGGGAACTGAGTGATTGATAGCCTAATCCAATGACTGTATTACAGCTGCCTCAACTTGGACTCTTTTCCTTATCATTAGCAGTTAGCCTATGGTTAAATTCACAGCTCACTGCTTGGTACAGCCCCTGAGATTTAAGGGTCTGGCCTTTAGAAAATATTTAACATAAAACTGAAATCTTGACATACTGAGAAATCAGTTCTCTGTAAGGCTTCTTTAATTAATCCAGTGTACTGTACCATTGTTCTATATGAGACTGTGACATGGTGAACTGCTGCTGAAACTCACCGCATTTTTTCCAATGATATAAGCCAAACTAACTTTGCTTTTAGAGTAAAGATTTTTTTATTAATTTCAAGTTTGGCATGAACTCTTTGAAACCAACAGAAGGAAGAAATATTGCCATATTTAAATGCTTTATCCAAAGACCTGTGCTTCACTCTTAATAGATGATTAGTTTAGTTCTTCAATGGATAAATTTAATTAGTTTTAAAAACATGTGTTATATTTATTAAATCTTTCAGTTTCTGTAAGTATACTAGAAAATATTAAAAGTGGAAAGAAAAAGATGCTCAGTTATGTGACCTTATCTGCAGAATAATACTTATTTTTAAAATGGCTATGGAAAGGATGTAGACCTTGATCTACGTTGTAAACCTTTGCCCTAGTTCCAGTCAGTCGATGAGCTGCAAGCTTCTATGAAAATGGCAGCTGAGTCCCAGATGAAAAATTATGCATCTCATAAACTGCTATTCTGCTGAAATGTCAAGCTACGGCAGGTCTGTACCTCAAACTCAGCACTTGGCATTTTCCTTCTGTCTGCTTTGTTGCCATGAAGCAAACATGAACAGTGAGGATTTGTGTAGGGCAGGTAGCAGGCGAGCTCACTGTCAAAAATCTATTATTAGGGCTCTGATCTCTTTTGCAACAGACCAGTGACGGCAGTACACTGAGAGAAATCAGGCTGCAGAAAAGACATAACAGAAAATAGAGAATTCTTTGTGAATCTGTACATAATATATGTAAATAAGTCTTTAATGGCTGAGCTACACTTAACAGAAATAATAACCCCAAATTAAAGCTCTAATATATATTTATTCTGTACTCCTGTTCTACACTGTTCTCTAAATACATTTTAATATATACTCTTTAACATGTTTCTCAATGTATATTTATGCTAACATAAGTGTATATACATATATTATTTATTTCCAATGATAGAGAGATTTCCATTAATGTCTATTGATCAAAATCACCACCATGCAGTCACTGAGAAAGATGTGATTATGAAAGTGAAAGCTCTTATTTTTTTCAGATTTTCTTTTAATGGTGTGTCATTGACTTAAAATAAAAAACAGCACTTATTATACATACAGCTTTCTCCCCTTCAATTGAATTTATACATTTAAATAGATTAGAATATATGTTCCTATTAATAATGCCAATTATTTCATAGAATATGTAACACCCTGTTAAAAGACACAATTGGTGTATCACAGTGATTTTCATAAAAAGAGACAGGTCCACTAAATTACTTGAAAGGTAACTAAAATTAAGTATCAATACTGAATTGTAACAATTATATGTTCTCACATCTGCTAACTGAACCTACTATAGATATGTTCCTTCCAAGATTTCCTGATGTCAGCCACAGTTCTTATGAGAAAAAATGTACTGTAAAGGTTCAACAAAGCTATAACTTTGTCATTCTCCCTTATACTGACACACACAAACATACATTTTAGTACACTATATTATAGTTACATAAAACAACATTACAGTAACCTTATAAAAATACTACAGTGTTCTATAGTAATGGCAATATCACTATTGTAAAATGGGTTCACGGCATTACTGTAGAACACTGCCAGAATGTTTATCACAGTAACATTAAGGGGAACATATTTAGCACATTGTGTAGGGATTTAGCTTTTTAACTACTTTTAACAGAAGTATTTTGCTGAAGTCCAGCACATGGTGTTACAAATTTATTGTTAAGGATCTGGCATGGGGGGTGGGGGAGGGGAAGAGACAGGAAGCCAGAGAACTCAAAAGTTAATTCTTAACCCACTCCATTTTGCCTATAACAGGTACTCTGTATTTTTATAAAAATAAAACACATCTGGAATATGTAAATACCATGTGAAAACTTATGGCAAAATTTCAGATTTTTTTTCTGTTTAAAGTTAAGTTTAAAAGGAAAAACACCTAACACCTCTAGTACCTATAAAACACACAATTTTCAAATTATTTACTATTTACATAGTAGACTGTAACATCTCTCTCAGAGCCAGCCATAACTATTTCTTGTGCAAATACATGTAATGAGAATTAACTTTAAAAAAAATATTTAATATTGCACATATACAGGAAGTACTAATAGTAAAATGCTTATTGAATGTCTTATAAAAGCAAACTGTAGTCCTGCAAGCACACATGATCAGCTTAATGCATGTGAGTAGTTTCAGATCTCAGTATTGTTCCCTTAATAGTTAGGAGAAACCAAATGGGAGGCTCTGACCCATACTGTTGCACTGTGTGAGGGAGTGGACAGCTACTGGGATCTCATTTAAGGAAGTGGATGAATTAGGGTTGCCAACTTTCCAATTGCAGAAAACCGAACATCCCTGCCCCGCCCCACGCTGCCTTTTCCCAAGTCCCCGCCGAACATCCATGCCCCACCCCTATTCCGAGGCACCCACCTCCGCTCACTCCATCCCCCGTCCCTCAGTCGCTCACTCTCCCCCATCCTTGCTCATTTTCCCCAGGCTAGGCAGTGGGTTGGGGTACAGGAGGGGGTGAGGGCTCTGGGGTGGGGCCAGAAATGAGGGATTCATTTCTGCGGGGGGCTCTGGTCTGGGAGAGGGGGTTAGAGTGCAGGTTCTGGCTGGGGGTGCAGGCTCTGGTGTGGGGATGGGGCTGAGGAGTTCGGAGTGTGTGGGGTTGCAGGTTCTGGGAGGGAGTTTGAGTGTGGGAGGGGGCTCATGGCTGGGGCAGGAGGTTGGGGTGTGGGAAGGGGTGAGGGGTGCAGGCCTTGGGGGGGAGTTTGGGTGCAAGAGGGAGTTCCAACCTGGGGCAGGGAGTTAGGGTGCAGAGTCCGGGTGGCGCTTACCTTAGGCAGCTCCCAGAAGCGGCCGGAAGGTCCAGCTCCTAGGCGGAGGCGCAGCCAAGTGGCTCTGCGCACTGCCCTCATCCACAGGTGCTGCCCCCACAGCTCTCATTGGCCAAGGCTCCCAGCCAATGGGAGCTGCGCAGCTGGTGCTTGGGGCGGGGGCTGCGCACGGAGCCCCTGTGGCCGCGCCTCTGCCTAGGAGCCAGAGGGAAATGCCGGCTGCTTCCAGGAGCCCCGTGAAGCCAGAGTAGGCAGGGAGCCTGCCTTAGCCCCACTGCACCACCAACTGGACTTTTAACGACCTGGTCAGTGGTGCTGACCGGAGTCGCCCGGATCCCTTTTCAACTGGGCGCTTCCAGTCAAAAACCAGATGCCTGGCAACCCTAGGATGAATATAATATTATTCCCTCCCTAAAGAGGTGGCACAGGAGACTATGGGTATACTGTGGCCTTAGAGCTGTGTTGTGGGTGCATAGCAGCAATGGTGCTTCACTGCAACCTGTGGGGGAAGGATTCTTTCCTCTTGAACTCCATAGACCTCTCCAGCATACAGCCCAGTTACTCTATTTCATCTGTGAGCTGGGTTTAGGATTTGACCGCCAAGGAGTAGTTTCCAGTGTCAAAGTAATCACATCAACAATACAGTACAATGAGAGAAACAACAATGCTTATTGATGTTCAGCAATTTAAAACAGGTTAAATAACACTTAAAACAGGAATCTATTTTCCCATTCAGCATCTGGGAAGTTAACACTGAATATAACAACTCCAATTTGAATTGTACTTTCAGAAGAACATTATTAAACTGCTGTCTCTGGAAAGAGATTTAAAAAGATGACAGAAGCACATCTCTGAGACTACCCTGTAATTCCAGGCAGTGAATTCTCTAAACAGCTGTTTTGATTGGCCTTTTTATTCCTTTTAAATAAATCAAAGGAAAATATTTTCCACACCCTAATTCTTTAATAGGAATTTAAAAATATAACTTCTTTCAAATGAGATCTTTCCCATGAAAGGGAGGGTAATTACAGCCCTTCCAGATGCAGTCACTTCTGTACAAAGCAGAGAAAGGGAGAGATAGCCAAATGGGAACAGTTCATAAAAGAAGTTTCTGTAGTTTATACCATGGTGAGGGCACATCCATAATCCTCTATATAGGAAGTCCATTTCTTGGGAAAGGCTTGAAGTGGAAAAGTCAGGCCACATCTGGATAAGGGCATTTACAGACTTTACCATTCACTCTGTAATGTAGGTTTTTATTAAACTTGTAAATGTATTATTTGGAGCTAATTCTATTAGAATAATGTATTTCATTCAGTAATACAAGAATAGTAAAATAGCAGAGAATGGAATGCTGCCCACCCTTAGGACAACTTCAGTGCTAGCATAGAAAACACAGCAACTGGACATATTACCTTACACTGTACATCCCTCCTGAGGGGAAACCCTTGATAAGAAGTACTACAAGTCCATTTCAAACTAGATGAAACAAAGCACCACATAATCTATTGCAGGGAAGAAGCATGTATTGGCAGGGAGATGATCTAGATGACCACAAGGTAGGACCTTTCCATCTCTAATATCTATGATCCAGACAGCTTCTCCACAACTAGTGTGTACATTCCAGTACAATGGGGATCTTTTAAAAAGACAGTAGCCACTCAAGTATTTTGCTTTTGTAAATCTTGTACAGAAAATGGGCCATATTCACCACTACCTTTGACTTACATCAAAGATAAATTTTAGCCCAAAAAGATGATCTGATGGTTTTTTCTACTTTTGAAAGAGCAACAAAAATCTATACGGCTGCATAGAATGTAAAAGAAAATAATATAAAGCAAGCCTATAGGCATGTAAATGGTCTTATCTCCATTTAACAGACAGGGAAACTAAAGCTTGGAAAGGTCAAGTGTCTGGTTTAGGGACACACACAACAGGACCTTGGTGAAGCTGCTAGGAATAGAACCCAAGACTTCTGCCTCCTAGTTTCTTGATCTAACAACTAGACATACTCCCTCTGTTCTTTATGTTCCTATTAAGACAGTTGGCTAGCTCTCTTCTGAATTATTTTTGCACTTTTATACATTTGTACATTATTAGGCCATGGTCCTGCAATTCACAGATGTATCACTATGTCTGTACATAGCACGCTTGACTTTATTGGAGCTCTATGGCATTCCTGCATACAGTGAGTTGGAGGATTGGGACCTTAGTGATGTTATTTATAGTCCAATTTATTTAATTGTCTACAGAAATGTACTCTCAAAATATACCCAAACTCAATGGGCTGGGTGCTTTTTTCCCCTTTCCTTTTTTTTTTAAAGACACTCAGGTTGGTGTTATGAGTGTAAGATTGCATCCCAAACCACCATCTTCTATTTCTTTTGATATATGTATAGCTTGAGAAATGAAAAAAAACACCCTTTTTATATGTATGTTTTTAAACTAAAAACCCAAACCTCTCCCAGGCTGGGATCTGTTATGATACCAAAAGTGAATTTTTATAGCAGAATTATAAATCAAGAAAATATAGAAATGCTGAGGAAACTCTTAGGTACAGCTGAGCATTCAGCTGCTGCTATAATTTACACAATATACATGTTTTAAATTTGTGACACAAAGGACACACTTTTCATAATGCTGTAATTTTATGGTTTTATTAGATTGACTTATGGTAGGAAGGAATATTCAGAAATTGCAGCTTAAATGAGAAAATGGGAATAGTGTTAGTTATATAAAATACTACTGTAATAGTTATTTTATTAATTTTTAATGCACAGCACCCACTGTGACCTCCTTTTTTCTTTTGCTGTCAACATGGCAGTCTGGAAAAATTGAAATGGGCTGACAGAAAGCCTAGTGAGTACTACAACCCTAACACTGTGTAACTGCTCTCTCTCTCTCTCTGCATCCTCCATTCTGCATATCAATAATATTTTAATGCCTTGTTTGACAGTCACTATGAAATAATCATTATACAATAAGCAGATTTTTTTTATCCTTGCACTGTAGTATAGAGGTGCCCTTAAAAACTTCTGGATGTTATTTAGTTATCCAAGGCAACAGGCAATTTACCACTGTATATGATTTGTACACATTAAAGTCAATTAAAAAATCCCAACCCATTGTATTTGCCCCTCTATGTTCTTGAAGTATAACATAACTACATAAAATAAAGCATTTTTTGTCTGTCCAATTTACTCCAAATAATTTTTTTGGACCAATTCAGTGGTGCTTTACTTGAACAGTGGGATGCTATTATGTTATGTATATTTACCACTTTCTCTATCACCATGGAAACTAATCTTCATACCAGTACAGTCAAGAAGCTCACAGCATTGTCTTTGCAGGACTTTGTCACAGTGACAGCATGCACAGGGTCAACAGATTAATACATTAGTGAGGATAGGCAATGAATTAGAGTATAAAACTTTTTGTTGCTGGTTTTAAAATCATATCCTGAATCATCACACTGAAATACCATATATACAAGTATAAATATTACAAAGAAAAAGGATATATAATATGCATATATTTACTAAAGGTGATACATTGTTTTTATCATGGTGGAAAGAAAATAAAAGGATTTATCGTACGTGGATTTCAGTGTGGTAGGAGAAAGGTTCAGCCTACAATACACATACTGCACTTGGAATGTTTATATTTTCCCCTTACAATGCCCTTTCATTAGCCTCTGTCTAACATGTGGCCTGACAATTGTGACAGAATGAAAAATTCTAGGAAAACTGTGGGTCACAAGAGAAGAGATTTTCCTCCTTCTCTAGTGACCCTATCACAGTGTTCTGTTGCAGTGTTTTACCATTAAGGAAAGGGCAACACAAGAGTCTTCACACTCAATCTGTTCCATCTGTCATGACTATTAGAAACATTGACCATCAGTGAGCTTTAAGAACTCAGCACTACTGCAGACATGATATTCTAGCCCACTACAAGGACCTCCCGATGTTTTGTCAGCCTCCAAGGAAGCATTATGGATCAAAAAGACATCACTTACCAGACACGCCACCATACGTGGTCTTCTTTTCTCTACCAACTGCAGGCCAAGGTGTGCAGTCTGCGTTTAGTCCCATCAGTCCTGACACAGTGTTCATGGCTGTAACACCATCTGCACCACCTGTGAAAGAAATAACATTCACTTTTTGTTAAACATCCTGTACAAGTACAACAGAGGAAAATAAATATAGAAACAGTAAAGTTGTTAGATATTTAGACCCAGAGGCTCTGAGGCCAAAGAGCACAGTGCAAATCAGGAGGAGGTATGAAAGGGGGCTTTAAAAAACCAATCCTGGGTTGGCTAGCTAGTCCCCTAGAAAAAGTAAGACCAGCCTGAAGGAAACTTGCATCAGTTGCAAGGGCCCTAAGGGGCTGATATGGCAGCTGAGCATAGGGGCTCCTAAGACCGATCTCTCTTGTCCTTGGCCATGCTCCTTTCGCTGGGTGAGACATAGGATTTGCCACACTAGCTCTACAGCTCTGGAGATCCCCCTGCATTCTCATGATTGGTTATACTGGCTAATGGACCATATTGTGCTAGTGGATCTGGACCTTACTCTTATTACACATTGTGAATATGGAGGTTACTCACCTGTAACTGGATTTTCTTAGAGATATGTGGTCCATGTGCCCGAGTCTGGAACTTCTAACAAGCAGTGTTTGTTGGCCCAGACATGCGCAGTAATTCATCTCATGCTCTAGATTAAGGGCATAAGAGGAAACATGGGCCAGTGCCCCTATAGTTTCTCCTCTTATCGCAAATCCAGAAGGATTTGAAGCAGAGGGGATGGAGGGCAGGTAGTGGAATACAGATATGGACCACACAATTTGAAGAACTTCTAGTTACAGGTAAGTAAACTCCATTTCTTCTTTGGGTGCTGGTCCCTATCTGTATTCCACATATGAGCGATAGACAAGCTGTATTCAGATTTGAGGGGGGTGTGAGGATGCTGGCGAAAAAGATGCTTGAAGTACTGCAGTTCCCACAGCTGCATCCATGGTGGAAGCTTGAACTAGCACCTAATGTTTAGTGAAAGTCTGAATGGAACTCCAGGTAGCCGCCCTGCATATGTCCAGCAATGGTAATTCCTGCAGTGATGCTATAGAGGCAGATTATGCTCTGGTGGAATGTGCCTTTACTCTGCCAGGTGGAGGGATCTGAGCTAATTGTAGCACATGATGATGCACCCAGAAATCCATTTGGAGATCCTCTGTGAGGATACAGCTTGTCCTCACAACCTCTCTGCTATGGTGAGAAATAGACTAGGAAACTTTCTGAGAGATTTGGTCTTCTGCAGATAAATTAATAAGGTGTGTCTGATGCGGAGAGAATGGAGCTTCTTCCCCTTAACAAAGGCATGGGGTTTCAGAAGAAAATGGGTAAGTGAACAGCTTAGTTGACATGAAATCCTGAAATAACATCGAATAGGAATTTAGGATGCAATCGAAGAAAGACTTTTTTCTTGTGAAAAACAGTATATGGGTTTACCATGAGATGGCCCTACAGTGAGCTAATGGAAAGACCTGAGATCTTTGAAAACTGAAGGTTATCCTAAATGAGTGGGATACCTGAAGACTTTTGAGACGGCTGCCTGGCTGCCTACTATGAGTCCATGTTTCCTTGTAGTTAGGTAGCAGGTTCTAGTTGAGATGTTCCTACAAGACTTGATAGTCAGTGATATGGAACTGTAAGCTCATAAAAGAAAAGATCTTGCTCCCTAAAAGGCCCCACCTCTTTAAGGCCTTATCAGCTGGAGTTGTCTTTGGATCCTGTAACTTTGCTCTCCGCTGGCTGCATGTACCACCAGGGAGTTGGATGCTAGGTGGGAGAAGAGAAATTCAGCATCTTTGATGGAGATGAAATAGTGCCTGTTGGCCCTCTTAGGCATATTGGCACATGAGGCTGAGGTGTGCCAGACCTTACAATAGCCTTGTTAAACAGGAGCACCACCTTGCTCTGACTTATAGGCTGCAGAATATCTAAGAGCCAATGTTGGACGTCTTGAACCTCCTCCAATGGTATGTGGAGGTCTTTGGAAATGTGGATGTACAGGGGGATCTCCCTGGCTCGAAACACAGTGAGGCCTCAGAGCCTTCTCCATAAGGTATTTTCTTAATCTACGCTCATGAGTTTACAATGGAAAAGAGTGACATATGCTGCACTTTGCAGCAATATTCATCTCCCCAGACAGTAGAGACAATGTTGGTGCTTGTCGTTCACCGAAAAGGAGCAGAGGGAGGAGACACAGTTCTTGAACCTTGGGACTCCAGGCACATCCCAGACTCTTAGAACAAACACTATCTATACTAATTATACTAAGAACTCTAACTATGCTAATATGAACTATAAGCTATTTACAAATTTATTTGCAGAGTAATAATAGTAAAAGCTGGAAAAACCCATGGACGCAGGGATTCTGATTCAGACCATGTGGCAGTAAGAAGGAACTAGAGAGGTATTGGTTTGCACTGCCTCTTATGACCTCGATTTGAAGCATGGTTACTGCGTAAATGCAGGCCAAAGGACACTGCTTGCTAGAAATTCTGGACTTGGGTGCATGGCATGCATGCACACACCCATGTGTGGAATACACATAGGGACCAGAACTCAATGAAGAAATTACGGTTACATAAAGAGAAATGCAGTGAAACTATTAAGTGAGCCTAACTGACTGAGTCTGTTATCTGTTTGGACAAATAGTATTTACCAGGATGTAGCATTCTGAAAACTGAAAAAATGGATATAAAACCCCCATAAAATTTGGTCTTACTCCAAAATGCTACATCATGGTAAATAAATTTTGGCCATATTATACATATAAAATCATGATTTTATATCTCTATATCTATATCACCAACTGCTCTTTCTAGATAGATAGATGTTTACAGTATTCACTTTATATGTTAATAAACATAATAGAGCAAAATTGTATAGACAACCTTTAATAGCAAGCACTATGCTTACTCTAAATATTTTAAACAATCTGTTTCATACTAGCTTTTATTAATATTTGTTACTGCTTTGAGCAATAAAGCTGCAAATCAATATAATTGTATAGTACATGCATTTGAGTTTGTTACCTTCCTGGGCAGCCACTGCAATATTCACAATATCAGTGACATTTGGGGTCAGCTTTGCAAAGAAAGGAATCTGAACAGCTTGTCTAACCCAGCGACAGATGTTTCGGACTAGCTCTGGATTCTGTTCAAATAGGGAAGATAAATATAGGACATATTTAATAAAAGTAGTATGATTTAAACGTATAGATATGCAATAGCAAAACTTTCTGACAATCTGCTGTACTGTGGTTTTTTGCAACTTCACAATTGCATCTTGTCTCATTAGTTAACTTAGGTTAACACAGTAGAAGTGAACTGAAAATCCATTACAAAGGAGTTAGATCACATAAAACAAAGAAAAAGAAATCTTTACCAAGAGACAAAGATACCATAGAATGTTCACTTGCCAATGGGATAAAATAAAACTTCAGGCAACAAGGAATTTATTTAACCCATTATTATAAAAATTATCTTTTTGCTATATTGTGTCTCATTCCATGTAAATAATCACTGTTCTATGAAATAACACCATCCTGAACCTTCCTGCCCTTATGCATTTCAGATTTCTACACACTCCATTAACTCAGAATATAGATCAGGATGGCAAAAAGTTTAATGAAAAATCAGAATCTTTTCTTTTAAAGCTAGAAATAGAAATCTTCATGCTTTGGCTTCTTATGCTTGCCAGGCTCATTTCAGTGGCACTAGTGTTCTTTGATTCTGGCCTATGCAATAAGTGCAGGTGGGTGTTTCATTTTTAAATATAACATTTAGTACAAGCTTTTTCCCCTGACACTTACTGATAATGCTTTTTAATAAGTTACCCTAAAATTTGGAACTCATTATTGACTTTGCTAATCTGATTCAGGTGTGTTAAAATGTTTTCAGAAAAACTAAAAGGTGCTATTACAAGATGCAGTATAAACTTGTTACCTGTGGATAGTTTAATTGCAACCCTGGCTATTGTTTACATACACTAATTCTTTATCTTCGGCACAGATCCTGAAATCTGCCATACATAAAAAGATGCTTCTCATTTGGATATTAATTGCAACAGATATCCAACATTGTCATTGCTATGAAAATATGATGTGCTTAAGACGAGGCTACATTATAAAGTTCAGTTGATTTTGAAGATGCCAGTTTAACAAATCTTGGCCTCCTGCATAGGAAAAATTTGCCATTGCTTTTTTCATTTGACCTTGAACAATTAAATATAAACATTAAAACAATATATACAGCGCATCTACACAGCATACAATGACTTTTCATGAACAGAAAAATCATGAGACTCTGCAAATTCCAACTAATAAAAACGGTGATTTACCCTGTACATGCAACTTTCATGCAATATTTATAACAGCTGCATTGGATTATGAAAGCAGTTGCATCTTTGTGAGTTTCATTTCTCAGTTATAAATTTCCTTGGGCCCAGTAAAGAAAGAGAACCTCTAGAAGGATGATGTTAATTCTTTCCCATCGACATTCTGACAATAATGTAAAAGATGTTTGCACTATATAACTCATAATCATGGCCTATTAGCGCTTGCCATGCTACCATAAAAGTACTGTCTCACTCCAACACACTTAAGCTTTTAAATGTATATCAGTCCTTTTAATTCACCTTGAACAGATCGTTACATCCATGTTTACCTCATCCTCATCCTAGCCATTAAAATTTGCTAGTGTGTTTTTTGTAATAAATATTCATGTCACCTTCTTTTAGTTAACCCGGGCTTTTCATAAGGTGCAAAATAAGAATAGTTACATGCTACCCCAATGTCTAGATTTAGAGGTTAGAATTTGAATTATTACTATTAGACCTGCAGCATCAAACATCCACCCTACATGGCCTGATTAATAAATGCCACTAAAATGCATCAAATACTCAGATTCCAGAATCAAAATTTTCATTAAAAAAAACCTGTTGTTGTAAAGATAGCCTTCCAAATGAACTGTGCGTAAATTGATACCCTCTTGTCTTTCTGAGTCTGCTGATAGCTTGAAACATTAGTTCTGTATACTCCCCATCCCTTGGTATGGCGTGAGGATGTTGAACCTAAATTCCAGTAATGACACTTTGGTGTTAGCATTAATAATTTTATTAATGGAAAATGGAAGGGGGTAGCAGCAAAGCCCATGAAGACCAGGAACTGAGAGTTACTTCAGGGAAGGAAATACAGATGGGAGAAAAGAGGAGTCATAGAAAACAAAGAAGAGGAAGAAATAAGAGAAAGAAAGATGGGAAAAGAAGAGGAACAAAGTGGAGATATAGTGGTAGTTCTCACAGTAAGGATGTTTAATCAAGGGAGTGGAGGAGATGTGGCTTGAGTAACAGGAATAGGATCAAAAGAAAAAATATTTTATGACCACAGGTTCTTCTTACAGCCAGACAAATGCATTTTGGGAACATCTGGAAGACAATTCATATACATTTGCCATTTTAAAATGAGACGATATTTGTCAGAAAACTAGAAGCCACAACAGAAAATTTCCCAGGAATTTCAGAAAGAAACTGTACTGTTCAATACAGTACATTAGCTAATCTTGCCTAATTACAATTACATAAAATGGACCAAACTACAGTCTTCACTCAGTCCTTAATTACTTTAATGGAAGCAGTTTTGCCTGTATAAAGACAGGGTAAGGACTGAAGGATTTGGGCCACTGCAGTTACAGAAAGTGCAGAGTGTGACTCTTCTGCCAGCCAAAATCCTGAATGTGGTTACTCAGTAATGCATACTTATTTAGAAATACAGAAACTGCCACACTGGATCATGCCAGTGATTCATCTAAATGCATAATCCTGTCTCTGATAACGGGCAATTGCAGATGCTTCAGAGAAAGATTCAAGACACCATATAGGAGATCTGCTTACGAGGACCTTTCTTCCCAACTCTTATCAATTACAAGCTGTCTTATGCCCTGTAGTGCAAGGTGTTAGTTACATTAGGTAAGATAAAAACATTTTAAAGTCTGTCAATATCATCTATATTAATCTCTAATTCTTTTTTGAATACCACAAAGCTCTTCCATTAAGGATATATTATGGCAATGAGTTTTACAGGTTAATCCTGCAGTTTGTAAAAAAAAAATAAAAGTCCTTTTAACAGTTTTACATTTTGTCTTTCAATTTCATTGTGTCCCTTCTCCTTATATTATTCTTATTATGGACAAGTTAAGCTGGTTTTGGAATTAGCACTTATCATGGTTACAGGAAGAGCTGCGTATTACACAGGTTTTGCTATCTTCAGCCTTCTCAGTTTGAACCACACAGTCCTACCACTCCAGGACTGGGTCTCTGGGCCGCAGCCCCCACTTACCAACCCTGATGCACAACAGGACCAACTGTGCTTGGCACCTGTTAACACTTCTCCTCCAGGAGGACTTGGTGACAGTGGCTGATTAAAGTGACTGAAAACCAGCTCCTTCAAAAACCACAGCATTATCTATTCACCCCAAAAGTCAATAGCACTCAGAGCATAGGGTAAAAACAATAAAGGTTTGTATGCATATTTCCCCTCATCTAAATCTTAATCTTTCCTTGTGGGCTTTGTAAATTCCATTCAGCCCCGTTATCTCCATCTCTAGGTTGAGAGAAACAGACTTGCACTCTGAATTCTTTCCCTCCTCATTGTTTCCCTTCAGGGCAGCTGCTGACAGCCCACTCAACCCTCTCCTCTTCCCTAGGCTTAGCATATTTAAGATTTGGCATCTCCTATATTCCTTCGTTTGGCCTAGGAAGAGTAAACTTTGCCAGCCTAGTTGGAGCCAGGCCAGGAGTATTCCCCAACTAAGCTTCCCCATTGTTCCCCCACAAAGGCATTCTCTATAATAGTACTTATCTTTGCCATTTCTTCATTTCTATCACTTGCTGCCTCCTTTGATTTAACTTTATGCAGCCAGGCGGGATAATATCACACAGGTAAACTAAGGTGCATGTGATATTTATAAAAAATAATGCATATAACTCCCTCAATCTGGATAGTAAATAAGTTTCACTAAGTAGTGTGGATACCTTTAGGACAAGGAAGAATGGCTTGTATAGTGCAACATAGGGAAACAGCAAGATGGAGCTAGAGAAAGTGAGACTTAATATAACCAGGACCCCTCTCCCCCCTTCAGAGCTCCACGGATGGAGTGCTTGCAAGACTGGGCCATTACATTTTAATTTTAGAAATTTATTCACCTAACTCTACAAAACTCAACAATCTACCATGGAGAGTGTCAGCAAGGAAGCTCAGAGTGGGCCCATCACATCTAAGACACTCCCTCTCTTCTAGTGACTTCCACTAAGCACCACACAATAAAGAGACTCTGTTTTTGGCCTTGCTTTGTTGTGCCTGTTAGAGGTGAATAGGGGGTACTGCAGTAACTCCCATACCTTTGTTGGGTGGGGGGAGACAGGATTAGGATCCATATAGGGAAACTTGGGAGATGGAGGCATACTCATTTCCCTAGACTCCCCCTTCATTCAAGCAGCTCCAAGACAGCTGCTCACAGAGAAGATCTGGGTTTTCTTTGATCTCTCTTCCACTGTGCACCAAGCCGACAGGATTTGTTGGTCCAGTGTGTAGCCAGTTCACATAATGTATGTGGCTACCACACTTCTTGCCTTCAGATAAACCAGGGTTAGGATCTAGCCTTTAGAAGACTGGGATTTTAAGAATTACCATTTTAAAGTTTCATGGTATCTGTGTTTGATGATTCACTCTCTTGCCCTTGCTTCCAACATTTCATACGAAAAGCAAAGGGGTTCACTTTAAAGCTTTGCAAATTGATGTCTTCAGGGTCTCTTTCCAGTATCCAAGCTCTGCTTTTCAGATTACTATTCCTCTGTTCCATGTGATATACAAAAAAGTAATCGCTTCTCCTCCCACCTCTGGGATGTCCAAAATTACCTTCATAAAACGGAATCCGCCTAAATTTCATAGTACCTAATTACAGAGTTGCAATTAATCACTACAGAAAAAGAGACATCATTTGTGAATTCCACAGCTAATCTTATTGTATCCTCTTATCCTAGCAAGGGGCTTTTTAGTTTATGCACTTGTCCCATTTCAAACTTAATTAAAACAAACAATTTATTTAAAGCCTGTCAAATTAGGGGGAAAATTTCCCAGGATGGGAGACAAATAACCCTCTCCTTATAGTCTGAGTAAAATATTTCCTCATTTCTCAGGAAATTTGACAGAGAGAATTCAGTCAACATCTCCACCAGCCACAGCTGTCAAAAGAGACAGCAAAGGGGGAGCTTAACCGAATGCAGGAGTGATGGTACTCACAGTTATACATGTAGTTATTTATGAATGTTGGGTAAAATTTTCTAAAGTGCCTAAGGCCTAGCTCCTAAAAAGGCAGTTAGGTGCCTAAAACCCAGGGAAATCAATAGGAGTTAGGTGACAAAATACTTTTCTGCATGCAGAAAATTACAGCCTCAAATTTAGAAGGAGATTTTGAAAATGTGCACTTTATATTTGAAGACTTATATCCCCTCTCAGCCTTCTCTTCTTTAGACTAAACAGGCCTTATTCTTTCAATCTTTCCTCATAGGTCATGTTTCCTAGAATTCTTATCATATTTGCTGCTCTCCTCTGAACTCTCTCCAATTTGTTCACATCTTTCTTAAAGTATGGTGCCCAAAACTGGATACAATACTCCAACTGGGGCCTCACCAGCACAGGGGAGAGCAGAACAATTACCTCAGGTGTCTTACATGTGACACTCCTGTTAATATAACCTCCTGTATAACATGGCTATTCTCAATTTAAAAAAAAATCACCTTTCTTACTCACACAAAGACAATACCATTTAAAGATCATGCTCATATAAACTCACATTAAAACAACAGAGGCTTGCTTGAGTAAGGAAAGAGTAAAAACTGAAGAAGAGCATCAGGATTTAGCCCTATAATTCTTATTCTCTTAATTACCCTATAAAAACCAAGGAAAAGACCAGATTCTAGCTTTGTTCTCAGTCTTAAAAGAAATAAAGCCCCAACATATAGGTAAACTGTAAGCAGGGTGTCATGACTTGAGCAGGTGTTGTTCAGATCAGTCACTTTTAAGTTCCACTCTGTGGAGCCTAATGGAGATAGATTCTCTCCTTTTCCCAATCATACCAACTGTCGTTGGACAGAATCAAGTCACTCTGGATTAGGGCCATGCTTTTTGTCATGGCTGAGTTGAGACATAAAAGCTCTGAGTCCCATTCTATCATTAGAAGTAACAACAGCAGCTTCTAAGACGTTGCCAGAACTGGACAGGGACCCTACTGGTGTTCAGAAGCAAATCCTGCATACATGTAGCTAATTTAGAGACTTTATAACAATACTCAGCTCCAGTACAAAGCCTCGGCTCAAAATCCAGTGGAGCATTAAAAAAATACAGTTCTCTAAATTCATAAAAGATTATGACAGAAAACAGGATTTCTGAATAAGCTTCAGTTCAAGCACAACCCCATCTTCTATCCTCTTAAGTTTATTCAATCTTGTAACTCCGTCTAGTTTGCCCTCTCTCCTGAACAACTAATTTAATTTTGGGGAGGTGCCAGAAATAAAGTCTGTTTCACTACAATGTTTCATCTTACAATTAACAATTTTGATATAGGTCATCTTGAAAAACATTATTTTGATCTCCTCCCTTCTCTAGGTTTTCAAACAGCTTTTTGGTAGGGTTTCATAAATATGTGATAAATACTTTGTTTACCATCTTTCCCCATTACAATTTGAACAATTTAAACTAGAGAAAAAATACTACAGCATTTTTTACTTGCGCACAATATTGTAGCTGCACAATAGAACACTGTTAGCAGTTTAAAAAAAACACATCAGACTATGCTTCACATTTTAACGTATCTCATCTAATAGCTGCCAATATTAACACAGGTCAGTATCCAAACCCAAGAATAGATTTATCAAAGTGATGCATGGGAGCTCCACTTTGAATTCCTTGTTAGCTGGATTTGTGCACAAAACTCCTACACATTGCTTTGAAAATGTATGATATACAGACTGGAAATTAACGAACTTGAAGACAAGGTCAAAAATCAGCACAAAAGTTTTGACTGACCAAATACACAAAAGTCTAAAATATAGATTAGTGTTGAGAGTTGAAGCAATGATAAGAGGATTGTCAGTAGCAAAAACAGGGGTAGCTCAAAATGTTTTAAGTTGTCTTTATTTAGTAGCCTTTGCAATTATTCCCCTTTTCAGCACATGTAAAGGCTTTCTTGTTTTGGGTTTTTTTTCTTCCCCACCATGAAGAAAAAGACAATTCCATTTATTTTGATGACAGAGCCTTGCTTCTACATAGATAGTGGACCCATGCTGCATTTCGTTAGCCCAGATTTGGCTAATTAAATTTAAAAATGTGAAAAACCCCAAACATATCAATGTTTATAAAACAAATTAATTTAAAATGCACTGCATTCCCTTAATCTTAAATAGAGTTTTTAAATTTCCACAGCCATCTTCCATGCATTCAGAAAGGCTTCCTTTTGTTTGACTGTGACAGATCAGGTAAGACTGGTAACTACCATTTACAGCTATTGATTTCACTCAACATTAAAGGACCAAAATTCAACCATTATTCTTGTCAGTTGTCACAACAAAGGTTAATAATAGTTGAATTTTGGACGGTAAGAGTGAAGCAAGGATTGACAGCTGAAATTAGCAAACTGTTTCATTCAGAGATTAAGTCAATACTCAGATCTAAATATTCCAAGTTCAAAAATTGAAATAGTGCACTAAAATGTTTATAAACTATGAGGTGTGAGTGGAAAGAATTATTCATCGACAATATCAGAACATTTAAGGTGATGGCTAATAAAAAAGACATTTCTCCCCTTACAGAACAACATATTTTATCTTGGTTGTTTCTATATGACCAAAATAATGCTTCTCATATCACTGTAAAAAAAGTGGTATACAGCATGATTAAACAATATTTCAACTCTTTAGTTCATGCAGAGGTTACCTGCTAGAGGGCATAAAGGTTTGATTAGGTTTATGTCGTACATGAGAAATCTTAAAGGAAAGAATACAACACTCCTTTAAATATATGAGCACTGTAGCTACAAATAGCTTTTTCTTGTAGTCAGGTAGGCAATCTCTTAGTCCCTTTACTATAAATAAATAGGTAGAATATAACAGGTACTTCAGGAAATCATCAATCTTTCATGCTCCAGTGGCAAATTAAAGAATTTAAAGTCTATGTATTGGCTAGAATTTCCCACCACTTTTAAAAATAGTCGTCATTTGCATCTTTATTCAGTTTGGGTACACTATAAATGGTCTGTTTTCAAATTAATTTCACTAACCATAGCATGAGTTAAGGCAAAATGCAAAGATAAAGCTGGAGCCTATTCTAGAAAATTCAGACATGGGCAGTGAAGAGACTAGTGAGTACACTGTTAATTCATACTTACAGTACCTAGTGTTGGCATACAAATAAAATCTGTAGTAAGTAACTGATATTAAGATGATGTGTACTGAGTGTAACCTTTGTTAGATAACTTCTACCATGTGTCAGGATGAAAGATTTTAAATTGTTGAACTTTTCATACCCTCCTGCTTGTTGTTGATCACATACTTTCTAAGAAATCTTGTCTATAGGATACCATAGGTATTAACAACTCCAATGTTTTGCACAAAGCTAGGAGCAAGGCATGTGTAATTAGTATGTTGTGATCATTAAAAACCATTGTAATTATGTAGTCTACTTAAATGTCTCCTGAATTTTCTACATTTCATTATTATTACGACTTTCAGAGTATTAGAGGGTGACTACAAGAGTAAGAGCAAATTGTCAGAAGCTTTTAAGAGAACTGTGCTTTCCCTTCTACTTTGTGAAGCGCTCACTTCCTGTACCCTCTGTGATGGTTCCTAAGACAACAACTTTCTCATTAAAAAAAACGCCCAAACTCTTCTCATGTCCTTTCCAAGTGGGCTAGTATGACTGATGTTTTGGCCAGACTGACCTTCACTATACCTTCTATGATTCATATGCGCAATTCCTGCTGAAATGTCTGTAATCATGATACAAATAAAAAGGAAAATAAAGGGCTCTCTATCACCAGCGTTCTTTCACATATGCATGAACTTGAAGACAGGGTCACAATTAAGGTTTCTAAGAAAATCCATTCATAGGGAATGTTTTCCATAGACAAACAAAATGTTTCTACACAGACAACAGGTAAATGCCCTATTACCAAATATAACATAATTTTAAAATTTTCAACATACTGGTAATACTGTTAATGTTAGTATGCTATCTATACTCCACTTCTATGTTCTGTTTTGTGTTTTGAATAATTCAATTAAAAATCCTACAAACCAATAACAATGACAATGTTGTCAAACTTCAATTTAAAATTACACAATAATGCTTTGATAATGAATTTATTAAGCTTCACATTTCTTCTAGTGTGTGTGAAATTCTTAAGACAAATTAACAACTAACTGCCTTAACTCGTTATTAAGTATTGTCTCCTCCTACATGATATGAAATGTATACTTTATGATCACTCTGTTTCATACAAATGACATTTCTATTCAGGGGAGGGGGGGGGAAATGATACACTTTTAAAAACAACATCTCACTACTCCCAAATCCTACAAGAATAATTGTAGCACTATAATAATCCAAGCATTACAGTTGGTGGTCAAGGTCTGTCTAGTAGTGAAAATACAGTGAGTTTGCTTGATCTCATGGGATTTTCAGTGAAATATATCAGGAATCAGTTGTTATGGGTATTATTTTAAAAGCAGCTTAAAAACGGGATTCAAAAGAGGAGGGAAGGGAATCATAATGAGAACAGACATTAAAGGAACACAAGGAGGAGGAGAAACTAGCAAAGAGAAAACAAACAGGTGAAGAGAAAAGACATAGTAATAGCGGAAAATGGAATATATCTGGTAAGAATCCACAACCAGATCAAGACATTGGATTAAATGGACCACTGGTATATTGTAGCTACTGTAGTAATTCTTGTGTTCCTAGAAAGAAAGAGAGATCAGAGAAAGCAACAGAAAAAAAATCAGAGTAAATGGAAATTGAAGCATAGCAGGCAAAAAAGACCAAGATGACATAGATGCACAAAAGCATGGAAAGTAGAGGAGGCAAAGTAGTAAAAATAGAAACTAAGAAAACAGAGTAAGAGAAGTAGATAAGGAAATAATGGAATAGGAGAAAAAGTAAGATACATACAGAATATAAGAAGAAAATTAAGATCAAGAATAAGGTTTTTGAAAGTGCACAGGAGATTTTTTGCATGCCCAATTACATTGATACACATAAAATTTATGGGAATTGGGTGTCCAAATCCCCTAGACAGCTCTGAAAATCTCAGCCCACATTGTGCCCCCACAAGGGAGTGGACAGGAATGCAACTTGCTCTAAAGTACACAGTTTCAGAGCACATACACTTCTAAACACTATTCCAAAGCAGAAAAGCAGCCCAGGGCTGGCTGGGCTCACCCAGATGTGATCCTGCAATGCTTCATAGGTTTTACAGTGAAGAGGTGAATGATGAGGGTATGAGGGTGGAGTGGTATTCTATTAGAGAAAAGTGGGAAAAGGAGCGCGGAAGTTGTTGGGAACTGTCAGAGAAGGAGGAATGTTGGGAGAGGTCAGATAAGAGAGAGTGGAATCATTTGTTTAGCAAAACAAACTGAATTTTTGGCTTTAGTGAAAATACTAGCACTGCAAAAACCCTGTTATTTCAGAAATTGGATTTTGTACCAGTTGCCCTATTGTTTGGACAGCTTTTGGCATTAGTCTATACGGAGTCTAAAACTGTTGTCTTGATGAAGATGAATGTCTTCTGAATGGCTGTGCTGGCTTACCAGGAGATTTTTTTGCTTTATTTGACCAAGTAAACTGAGTAGCAATACAACAGCTGCTTTACAGGGGGAAGTAAATCCATGAGTCTGCATTCAGCAGCTGCAATCTAGATGATTGTGCCAAAAGCAAATTGCACATCCATGGTTGCTGCTCCTCTCATGCAGTAGAACTGACATGATCAATCTAGAGTACCTACTTGTTGGCTAGTCATTTTAGGTGCCAATCTAACTTTTGCCTACACTTTGGAGCAGTCACATAGAAAGTCATGTGGCACAAATACAGCACTAAGATCATCACTGGTGGACGCAGTGATGAACGCAGATTCCTATTGCACATAGTAACAAAATGTAACGGAGATTCTCAGACAGTACCTGAAATGGGGGAACTTGCAGAATAAACGTTCACTTTTCATTGCTAAGACACTTCAGTTGAGAATACTAGTGTTTTAACAAGGAACCATCAGTTCTAATCCTTTATACAGTGCCTAATATTTAAGAAATTACTTCTCTCTAAGTACTTATACAATCTCCATTGCTGGAGTGCTTGGGTACCTCCCAAGACCATACAGTTGAAAACAACAATAATCTCTCTCTCTCTCTCTCTCTCTTGTCCTTCCTTCTGTAAGAGAAATGACTTTGATGAGTTTACTTTTTAGATTCGTTTGTGTGAGAGAGGTGTTTTGAACATGATATGGTTAGCAGCCATTCTCCTCATGTATTCTAAATACTGACCACAAAACACTGCTGCATTGAGTATACAAATTCTCTGCTGGTGTAAACTGGCACTGCTCCACTGACTTGGGTGGAGGTGCACTGATTTTCCTCAGGAGAATATTTGGCCTAATGTGTTTCTTCCTTTAATTCACTGATTAAAGAAAATCAAATGGGGTAAGGGAGAAAGAGAGCACTCAAAACCCTGCCTGCCTCCTCCCCTACACTAAACAAAGATAAAATGGGTAATACAAGCGGAAAATGAGACACAGAACTTCTGAAACAATAAGAGAAAATATTCCCACTACTGCTGTGGTGCACTCCTATTGTTCTTTGCGTAATTTGTTGCAGTAACTGATACAAAAGTGAAGAGAGAGAACTAATGCTGCATGGAGGACTCAATGAACTATGCTAAACCAACATATCATTGTAGGGTGAAAGAGTGCTACATAAGCAGACATATAATCACATTTTGTTTGGGGGCTCAACTATTTAAAATAGTCACAACTCCTTGCTGGCATAGCAGCAGTAAATTATGTTGTGATGCTGTGCACCTCAATTAAGAAGCAGACTCATCATTTCTATTTCCAAGGGAGGGTGGTGTAAATCTAAGGGTGCCACATGGCTAGTTTTCATCTCTGTAGAGTAACCAGTGGCTTTCTTGTTGAAGATTTCTGCACTTTTGCATAAGGCAATGCAGGCTTTAAGCTGCTCAACTGCCCTCCTAATTGTAGGCAATATACCATAAACACAGCCAAATGGAGTTTACATAAATTGAAAATAAATATAAGAAAAGTTTTACAAAAACAAGCTTCTTTTAGATATGAACTGAATAGTTAAATTACCATTTAAATTGTTGTGATCTGGATTTTGGTGCTCACAATACAAATGTACGTTTATGCCAATGGAAATTAACTCCCTTCCCCCCAAAATAAAACCCTATAGCTGAATTTGCAAGATATGCATGTCATATATTGGCAGATAGTAAGGATTAGCTGCTAGGAAATATTCATAAACAAGAGTGTCATTAACTTTAAAATGTCTGTTTATAGTACACTATTTTGCTCCTGCATACAATAAATGAATCTTCTCTTTAAAAATAAAATTTAGAAGCATAATGAATACTCACAGAGCTTGACCAAATGTATCTGTTTTCTCTGAACTCTTGAAAAAGCGCACTTAGATCTCCTCACCATAATGACTACCTCTTCCCGAGTTACAAGAAAAATATTTGTGCTTCTTTTTGTCTCCTAGTCCTTCCATAACTCTAGTATGAACATTGCAAAAAATCTTGGCTAGAAATTTAGTAAAGCAAACTCTTCTGCTCTTTTCCCCCTCCTCATTAGGCTAGTGAGAAACATCAAAACTTTTGAAGACCTTGGATGTGAATTGTCACAGACCATCTTGTTGTTAAGTTTCTTAGTAGATGTGACATTAAACATGTTGGATCTGAGGTTCCATCTGAACAACAAAACCTTCTAAGGGAGAGAACATCAAACCTAGTTTATCAGATCAATCACCTAATGTAACGGTTTGCTTCTCCATCTGAGAATAACTGAAGATAATGCAAGACTTTTCTGGAATAAACATGTAGAGCTCAAAGCCATGAAATATATGTTTTTTCAATCACAATAATGGTAGCACACCTGTAATGTTCTTTTTGGGAAGATGATTTAACAAAGAATCTGAAAGAATTTTGGCATAGCTCCCAATATAAAAACTTTTTTTTATGAAGAGAAAAAATCTGTAGTGAAATCTTATCAGCAATCAGTGATAATATGGGAAAAACAATAACTTTAACCAAGTCTTCTGGATTGAAATGTGAGCACTATCACTTTCAGTGCTGAGGTGGGTTTATCATTTGTATTAACTGTTGTCAAACTATAATTACTACAGGACTGAGCTAAGATGAATGATGAACATGGGAAAAATACTGTAGTTTTAAAAATGACACACTGTACCTGGTGGTCTATATATTTACTATTACATAAACATTGAAGGGCTACATTCCTACTGTTCTGAGGAAGTCAGCACAGTAGCACTACATAATGAATGATGAAGTTTCTGTTGACATTCTTAACAGTATCAATAGGCCTTACCAAATTCACAGCCATGAAAAATACATCATGGACTGTGAAATCTGGTCTTTTCTGTGCTTTTATCCTATGCTATACAGATTTCATGGGGGAGACCAGAGTTTCTCAAATTAGGGGTCCTGACCCAAAAGAGAGTTGCAGGGGGTTGCACGGTTATTTTAGGGGGGTCGCAGTATTACCATTCTTACTTCTGCACTGACTTCGGAGCTGTGGGTGGCCAGAGAGCGGCAGCTGTTGGCCGGATGCCCAGCTCTGAAGGCGGTGCCCTGACAGAAGCAGAGCAGAAGTAAATGTGGCAATACCATGCCATGCCACCCTTACTTCTGTGCTGCTGCCTTCAGAGCTGGGTGGCTGGAGAGTGGTGGCAGCTGACTGAGGGCCCAGCACTTCAGGCAGCAGTGCAGAATTAAGGGTGGCAATACCATACCATGCCATCCTTACTTCTGCACTGCTGCTGGTGGCGGCACTGCCTTCAGAGCTGGGCTCCTGGCCAGCAGCCACCACTCTGCAGCTGCCCAGTTCTGAAGGCAGTGCTGCTGCCAGCAGCAGTGCAAAAGTAAGGGTAGCAGTACTGCAACCCTCCCTACAATAGCTTTGTGACCACCACACAATTCCATTTGGGGTCTGTACCCCTACAATTACAACACGGTAACATTTCAGATTTAAATAGCTGAAATCATGAAATTTACGATTTTTAAAATCCTATAACCATAAAATTGACCAAAATGGACTGTGAATTTGGTAGGGCCTTAAGTATAAACAGACTCCGATATATTTGTAAATTGTTATAAAAGAAATACAAACTAAAACTTTATTACCATTAACCAGTGTTAATAAATGAAATTGAAATTTAATACATGCTTTAAGTAACATATTGGCAGCAATACAGATGCCTCTGAAAATTACTCTCTGGCAAAGTAAACTATTAAGGTGTCAGAATGTCTTCATTAATGGCTTGGAATTAACATCACATAAAAAGCTGAGTGTCATAATGCAGTATAAACAAATGGCCATTTTTAGGCCAAACTCGCCTCCTTGTTCTCTAAATAAACCTGGAAATAATTCTTAAAATTTACTGAGTTGTAAAACAATAGAGGTGGCAGAGGGTGGGCAATAAATAGGGCAGAGAAAAATGGAACCAGTTTCCAGATTTCTAGACTTGGCCCAATTCCTACAAATTGTACAGACTGAAACGAGGAGCAAATGTAGACAGTGTGATTAACATTTAAGAAGAAAAATACACCAACTATATCACATTTAAGACAGATAAAATACATATATACTTTCCTAGCATTATCTTTCCACGCAAGCAAGCAACTGCTGTAGTTATCCCAAGGATATTATGCAATCATGAATGAGAAGGGAGGAAGCCCATAGGACAATCTCTCTGTTAAGATGTGGCCTGTGCTATGAAGAAAGTTTAAGAACTTCTGATCGACGGAATGAATAGGATAGCTTTACGGTCTCAAGCCCCACCTCGTTGTTTTCCCTGAGAGCATCCCAGCTCCTTTTTAAGATTCATAGTCTCACTTGGCTCAACTGCATCTACATACTTCCCACCTGGGGTGCCTCTGAAAACACCTATTGGGATTTAACTCAGAATACTCCATGGCACTGTCTGGCTTAATAAGGTGTCCCCCATGGAGTACCACATGGGAATGTTACATTTTGGATAAGGGGCCCCTTTGGTGTACCACTGAAAGACCTGTGAGTCTTATCACAATAGTACCCCCTTAGTCAGTCCTTACTTCAGCAAACCTCATCGGAAGTCAATAAAAATTTGCCTGAACTAGGTCCAAAACACTGAGGAAGAACTTCAAAATTTTGCTTTGTGTATATATATATTTTGTCTAAAGAACTTAAATTGTGTTCTGGTCTCTCACAGCTGCTGCTCTGAGGCAGTTAAATAAAGCCAAATATCTATTTAAATGAGAGTAGTAAGATTAAACATTTAAAAAAATCCATATTGTATGGAGAACAGAGAAATGCTATTAATATGCAAACATATATGTATATGTAATGTAATCTTATTGGTTTACAGAGCCAAACTCCTCTGAGGAGTGTCACAAATCCACATGATAGCCATGTGTGCTCAAATTTTGCATTTGGTTCTCTGATTTTACACTAGTGGAAAGATATGTAAAAACTCATGTAGGCAGACAGCTCCCTACTGACTACACTTCTAAGCAGCTTCACATGCATACATTATTCCAGCCAGCTAAGGTTGGAAGTAACTTATGCTCAAAAATGAGCTTGAAATCTGTCTATTTCTGTTTCCATGGGAAGCCCTTCAGGGTTCTCTCTGACCAAATGACACCCCTTATGAGACTGTGGAATGACACATTGAGATAATCCACAAATACATAACTTGTTCCCATAATGAGCTATGCAGTGCAGATTTTCAGACCTTATTTGGCTAATCAACAAGTCAGCTATGGTTATTGCAGATGTTTGTTGTTGCTTTTGACCAAATACACATTGTAAAAAAACCTATAACAGCTGTTACTGTTTTGCTGTGATAGACTTGGAACCTTTTATAAATTTAAATCTCTCTTTTTTTAATCATAACTTTGAGAACTGACCACTGTACATACTTTTAATAACAAGTATGGTGTGTAATATAGGCAATGAAGGATATTGATACCATGTTCCAAGAAATAATCTTTTGTATATACTATATCTGGTGGAACTGTAATCCTGAGAATCAACTGAAGTATGTACATAGTCCCATTGAAATTGTTATGACTCCTTTTGTATAACAGGTCAAGGGTTTAAAAATGAAACTTTATAGTTAACTTGCCTCATTGTACTTAGATTCTGGATTATTTTAGGTTCATCTGAAGATGCAGGGGTAATCTATTGGGCATCTATTGGATTTGCACCCCCCCCCGAATATAGATAGATAGATAAAAACTACATTGAAGTGGCAAAGTCAAGCACTCACAAAAGTTAGGAAATGCTAGAGTTAAAGGTGGCAGTGCCAAGCTTTGTTCAGACCCCTTGTGCATATACACTGTGATAGTCTTTAACGACATGATCCTATACTGTTTTTCTCACAGGATTCCTGCTTGCATTCAAGTCAGGCAGCTTCCTTCTCCACACTGCCTGAGAATCACCACCCTGCACTTTAAGCAAGGGTGGGGTTTGTGTGGCTGGCCGAGAGAAGAGGGCAATGCTTTCTGGCTTGGGGGGGAGGAGGGGAGACGTAAAACTGCTGGAAAAGCAGTCAGCGTGGTAGATGACTCACCACCTAGGATTGAGGGGTTTAAAAAGGTCAGCCTGGGCCTGGACCCGCCCCTCATCACTCAAAGCAGGCCAGGCAGCACCCACCCTCCCTCCCTCTTTAGGTCAGAAATATGCCTGCTGTTTAGCTATATCTGCTGTGGGCATTACGCTAGCCACCCCGCTAAGGGGAGCTGGGAAGGAATTTTTCTGTTATCACCATATTGGCCAGGTGCAGTTGGGGTTTTTTCACCTTCCTCGCAGCAGGTTCAGGTGGGCTATGTTCATGCATAGACTGACGGGTGGTATAGCGGATGTTCGGGCAGGTACTCCATAAATTAAGGCACAAAAGAACGGATACATGGCTTGGAAAGGAAATTAAGGAGAGGTGTTTGGTAATTGCGCGAGCTGGGGCAGTTGGGGACTCCTCTGATTGCTACAGCAGGGAGCCAACCCCGCATCATTATAGTCCACGTTAACCCCTCCTACAAGTGGGGGTGGTTGGTAAGGTCCTGGCAAGGGAATTGCTGGAGGGACCTGGAGGAAAATGGGGGGGAGCTGCTGGAAGCCCCGCCCTGGAATTGGCTGGAATTGGAGGATCCCGGCAGTGGATCTACTGGAAGGACAGAAAGGTGTGTATAGGAGGCGAGGGGGCTGGAAAAAGCACTCCCTCCCCCCCGGTGAATTGTGGGGGTTTTCACCTGCACTGCACATTTTATCCGCCGGGTTAGTCCCAGACATCTAATAATAAAGTTGCGGCCTGATTAAACCCATATCTAATGTCTCCTGTCAGCATATCCAGACAACCAGCAGGGGAAGAACTGAGAGCATAGAAGAGACTGTTTCTCTGCTCTTAGTTCTGGTGGCCAGTGCCACAGCAGCCTGCACCAATGATTGCAGGTAAAGTCTGGCTCAGCATCTGTAGTCCTTGGCTGGAGCGCACTCTGTTCAGAGGGAATCTTTGGAGAATTTATGTGTGAAACTCTAAAAAGTCCCTACTGCGCATGTGCAAACTGAGATTTTTCAAAGGCTTATAACTTGGCCAAATTTGAGCAGTTTTCCCAGAAAACAGCATAGGCACATTTCTAACACAAAACAATCCTTCTTCCCCCACCTCCACTACATTTCAGGCCCTTACTCCAATGCATGGAGGTGGTAGAGCTTCTCAATGAAATGGATATAAGAATTTTTTTAAACAAGGGCAAAACAACATTGTCCCTTAATCTCACTTTCAACAACTACTGAATCATTTTTGCTGAAAATTTCTAAAATAATTCAGCCTGACACAAACTCCTGACAAGGAAAATTTCAGCCCAAATGGTTAAATTTTTGCAAAGTTATAAGTAGCCCTGGCAGATTTTTTTAAAATAATTTTGATGGATAATATCAATGTTTTTTTTATTATTTTTATCCATTTAAATGTTCAGTTGCAAGAAACTATGCTAAATATGCTAAAGTTATTTAATAACAGATGTTGAGATTCAAAAAGTGAAAGCTTTATAACTATTAAGACACAAATTGTTAACATCACGTGTCAAAATATACCAAGTAAATATCCTTAAATCAAACTCTAATAAGTTCTCAAGCAGCATTTTTCTTATTTTGCCTATCTGTACATTTCAATTATTGATGGAAACATTTTTTTATGTGTATGGTGACACTTACCAACATTTTGACATTTACCAACATTTACTGATAAAAATGTAATCCTTCCAAACCTAATTAAGTTCTGAAAGAGGGTTTTATAATGAAAAGTGTTGGACAACCTTAGCTCTAGGTGGTACCACCAACCCCACCAATAATAAATATAGTTCAAATTCTTTTGCAATTTCCAAAACACAATTAAGGAATTAGGATCATATGCTAAAAATTGTATAATACTATTTGGGTTATGTTCCCTGTACCATAAAACCACTATGAATTTAAACCGTTTGCACTAAGTAGTTCCAGAAGATATGGATCAACATTAATTAATAAGTAAAGACATTGCACTGAAAAATCAGCAAATTCTCTGACTTCTACAAACTATTTGTTTTAATATTGTTTTCTTTCAAACACAAACATATTTTTGTCCTCAATAAAACTAAACACTCTGTGTAATCTCAGCTTCTGTCACTTTCTCCTTTTTAAGCACTCTAAATATTTAAACAAGGTAGACCTGAAAATCTCAAGTCAGTAATCTTCTCCGTATGTCTTTGTCCCTGAGGTATAACTATTAATGCACTAGCACAGCATTGACATGAAAGAGATAGCTATTAAAGTCCTACCTGCCCACAGGCCAGGCCCATGCCTCTCTCCCCCATGCCATGAGGACATGATAAATTTAACTCCAGGGCATCTGCACCGGAAGCCTGTAAGACATGCACATACACATACACAAAGTTAATCATAAATATTATACTCTTACATTCAGGTACTTTTGGAACTTGACATAGATCACTCATGTTAAATGTAAGATTTTTTTTTCTGTCAACCTTTTTTCTTTTGGTGTTTAATAATAAATAAATATAAGCTAGAGTTGAGCTAGAGTTGTTTGGAAATATCTATCAGTCACTTAAGGGGAGAGACCATTATGAGAGGGTACTGTCGTTTTCTGAGGAAAAATCAGAAATTCAAAGTAAAGACTAAATTTATAAAGGAAAAATAAAGCAAATATTTTACTTAAATATAAATATTTAAGGACACTTCAAAACCCATTTTTTTAGATTGTTTACTCATGTTGAAATGTGATTTTTATATTTCAAATTTTCAGATTGCTGGGCTTAGAAAAATGGGTGGGATATTAGAATTTTTCTTTATGAGGGTGGGACAAAAATCAGGAGTAGCTCTGGTATTATGAAAACCACAACAGCTGTAAGAAATAAGACTCAATAAACCAGATTTTTACATTTGAATTGGACTGAAGATGCATATATACAAAGATGATAGCTAATAGAGTACTTTATAGGGTGGCCTTTTAAATCAAGTTCAAAGAAATTTTTACTTATACAAGTGTATCAGCATAGAAAGCTTACACCTCAAAGGGTTTGGCTTGGCTCAGATAACAAACACTCTAACATTTGGATGCTTGTCTGAATTCTACTGAAGCCTCTTGGGTCTGCAAAATTAGCTGGGAAACTGTATGATAACAGGTTTCCTTGTGGCATTTCAATACTTCTGCTGCTGTTCCCAGCTGGAACCTGGACATGAAGTGAAATGAGAGGATGCATAATAATGAAAGTAAAGTTAACCAAACTTCAAATGTTAAAAAACACTGTGTTTAAGTTTGAGATATGCTGAAATTCAGGACAGAGCTTTTATTTTATCGTAACCAGTTTGCCCATCTGTATAACTTACTAAAACTGAAGAGGGACTAAAGGATCCATCATGATTAAATGAGCCATGCCCAGAAGAACTTTATTCAAAATTCAGCAAGAGTGTAGGGAAGTCACAATTCTGAAAAATGAAATCCATTATTTTCAGCTGAAGAAACTATTTATGCAGTTCTCAGTCTCAGCAACTCAGAACCTCTGCTCAGGTGCTGATAACTGCAGGAAAACCATCAGGAAAACTTCATTTTCTCTTGTTCAATTCCACTACCGTACAGCCTCTTTGCAGAAGAGTTTTGAACTTTTGTCCACAGGCAGAACATCATTGCTAAATTGGTTCTTCATATTTGCCACCATGTGTCTGTTTGAGATTAACAGGGAGATTAATAGCTTTTAACTCTGATTTTATGTCACAGGGATACTTTAGCCCTGGAGCAGCATCTGGCAAATCAAAACAAAAACATACCATTAAATTACTGTGCTTCACTTCCTACTGTGTGGTTGTTAGGGAATCCCCCACAACAACCATACTGAGCCCTATTGTGCACTACTTATACATTGCTATTGTGAGAGATGCAGTGTACATTTTCCACTGTCATGTATGCGCCTGTATATGTGACATACATTCAGCTTCCTGGCTTGCATCTCCGACACAGAAGCCCCTTAAATTTTGGGAGGAGCAGTTCTGAATACCTGTTTCCTCCTCAAGGTAAAAGTATATGGTGAGAGGCCATGCAGAACCAACCAAAATCGCAAGGGAATGAACCTATTCAGATAGCAGTATAAGATTTAAAGTGGTCATCCCAACCCTTTAAAAATAAAAATTTAGGTGTTGGGGCCTTGTGACAGCTGAAGAATAGGTAGGGACTCTGGGAGGGGTAGGAGATGGAGGATAGTCCCTTGGTCTTTTGGATTTGTTGAAAGAGAACCTACAATTAGTGTAGAAACACCTTAAATAAGCCTATTAGCCTGAGCTATTTGAAGTTATATGTGCAACAAACAAATTGTGAATAACATCACTATGACCTTAGGCAACCCGGTGTTCACACGCTACACACAACTGCAATGAGTTTTGCACAAAATATGTGTTGTGAGGTATCACTTGAAAATTAACACTACACTGGTCAATAATATCATTGTAAAGTATGTGTAACAATGTTGCATATAAAATTATGTATACTCACTAATATTATGGTTTAAAGTCTATGACTAAAAGGTGTTTAAACCAGGCACATCATGGGGAGTTGATAAACAGGGTTTCTGCAGACAAAGGAAAGAGGCCAGTTTGTATTGGAGGAAGAGAGCGTTTTCATAGTAGCATCTACCAATGGGGGAGGAACCAGCATGGAGCTCATGGCTCCTTTACTTAGCATGAGCTAATGAACTTTATCTGTGGCTACCCTTCAGAAGAATACATTTCAAAGGTTCACTGAACTATAAACAGAGGGGAGTGAACCCCTAGGTTATCCATCACTTTAAGGAGACAAAGAAACAAAGACATTTGATCTCTGTGATGGGCCCTGGCCAGACCAGCCAGTAAAAAGCTGGAAAGAAACTTTGATTGAGAGAAAAACCATCTTGAACTTGCTAGATTACATTTTATACTTCTAGATGCTTTTTTCACTTTTATTTGCTCTTCCTTTATTTCTTTTACTTGGTATCTCTTAATCCATGATCTGTTGTTAACAAACTTGTTTTGCTTCCATTCTAAGTCATCAGTGCTGGCTAAACTCAGTAAAGTGTGTGATTTTAGTAAGCTGATAGGTTGGAATGTTATACAGCAGGGATAGGCAAACAACAGCCCACGGGCCGGATCCAGCCCACCAGCCATTTTAATCCGGCCCTTGAGTTCCTGCTGGGGAGTGGGGTCTGGGGCTTGCCCCGCTCTGGCGCTCCAGCCGGGGAGCAGGGTCGGGGGCTGCTCCATGCAGCTTCCGGAAGCAGCGGCATGGCCCCCCTCTGGCTTTTACATGCTCCAACGGCCCCGCTCCAATGGTCTCCTCTGGTGCTCCTGTGGATGGGGCAGAGTGCAGAGCCGCCTGGCCACGAGCCGGAGAAGGGACATTCCGCTGCTTCCGGGAGCCGCTTGAGGTAAGCGCTGCCTGTACCCCTAAGAGTCTCCTCATGCCCCAACCTCCTGCCCCAGCCCTGATCCCCCTCCCACCCTCTGAACTCCTCAATCCCAGCCCAGAGCACCCTCCTGGACCCTGAACTCCTCATTTCTGGCCCCAGCCTGGAGCCCGCATCCCAACTAGAGCCCTCACCCCCACCGCAATTTTGTGAGCATTCATGTCCCGCCATACAATTTCTTTTCCCAGATGTGGTCCTCGGGCCAAAAAGTTTGCCCACCCCTGTTATACAGTCTCTGTAGAGGTAGTGAACCTAATACTTTTTCTGTAAGAGTCCAGTGAGAGGATCTGGACCCTGCAGGAAGATGATGTGGGGCAAGTTTGGGGCTTGAAAGGTACTAAGGTCAGCCTGCAAGAAGTATCCAAGTGGACAAAGCCAGGGTGAAGCTTGTGGGCTGCTGGCTGGCTGTTTGGGTCACATTTCTGAACCAAAGTTGCACAGTCACAAGACACCCAGGATTACGAAGCAGACATTGACCGAACCCCTTAGTAGCCTGGATCAACCCCAAAATGTCTCAATCACTAAAATGATCTATTTATAAAGATTATACCTGGCTCATGTTTTGTGTTGGCATGGAGAGGTGTTTAGTAGTTCAGTTTGCAACCTCTTCTCTATGCCTCAGACCAGGTAATTTTGAAAACTGTGTTGGAATCAACCCTCTATAAACATTGAAATGGCGGTTAAACTAAATTTATGCATAATTTGTTCATCAGAAAAAGCTGATGTCTGCTTCCATTGATTAGTAGGAAGAAGGGAAGATACTTAAAGATTTTTAGAAGAAATATATAATAGAAAGATGAAAACGTGAAAAATCACGAAGTGATATTTATACTAAGCTACAAGGAAATTAAAAGGTCAGACACTATTTAAAAAATGTTCTTCTAAAATAAATCAACCAAATTCCCTCTTTGAGTTGATACTCTGAAATGCTCCAAAAGGAGACACTAGCCACTGCACATTTAGACAAGAAATCAGAAAGAAGTTCAGTAGTTGCTGGTACACACAGATAACTCCTGTGCTTCGAAGACTAATCACGAAAGTTAGTGGTAAACATTTCCCAACTGCAGAAGTGGATTCCATAACTGTATACTCTGTACAATTGCTTGCATCAGGGCATAGCGTTTGTTGTTGACCTCAGAAATAAAAATAATTAAAGAGCAGAGAACAAGAAAAAGCCCATGGAAGACCCAATTAAGAATAAATAATATTTCCCAAAATACCTTATCTCTAAGGTAATTAGCAGAAATTAAAAATAAAAAAAATACTGACAGATCCAATGACAGCAAATGAAAAGATTTCATCTTCTCCTCACCAAGTTACTCTGGCAGAGAGCTCAAGACACAGTATCCATTCCCTTTGTCTTGTACTTGCCCCAAAACTAGAATTCTGTTCTGTATTTACATTTTTTCTTATTGAACTGGAGTAACTTTTGCCTGCTGTGTGACAAGTTTCAGCAGCTTTGAATGAATGTGATCATGAGAAAAGCTATCCATCATTTTCATGAGCCTTCCACTTCCTAGTCAGCTCTGCAACTTGTGACTATGAAGCTGTTGTTACTTTTGTTATTGGCTTCCATGACAAGCTGACCTTTAACATGAATAGGTCGGTCTCCTGTGGAGACAGAATTCACAACCTTCTGGGGCTTATGCACTCTGGAAGGCCACATTTATTATCGTCTGGATAGGGCCTTAAATATAGTACAGAAATATTACTGCATTTTATTATTAATTATGCTAGGTGCTTTCCAAGCTGCGGACATTAAGAATTACTTTGAGTATGTAAGTTACATCACACTTTACAAAATATATTTATCCAACAACTCCATCGTTTCCAAAGTGCTACTGCTAATACAACTGCAGATTCAAAATGTGTCTTTTTTTTTCAAATTGATAGCAATTACAGATAAAAGAACACTAAGCATTTTTGCCTTATAGAAAAGAAAGAAGAGGAGTAAGCGGCATGATAAAGCCATTCATCATAGTCAGTTTAAAAGTGGTAAAGCTCATGTCAAGCATGGATTCCGCAAAAGATTTCATGGTCAATTAAGTAAATACAGGTATAAAATGGACCTAGTGTTGAAGATCACAAAGCCAATTACTGATAATGTTTAATTTCACTTCCCTAAATCCCCAAAGTGATTTTTTTTCTCATAGGTTTAAAATGACCAAAGGAAATAGAGAAGCATCATTCCAGATCACTCTGAGGCTTTAGAAGGCTTTGTGAAGAAAAATCAATTATATACATAGATATATACATATATGCACACACACACATATATATACACTCATAAATATATGCACGCCCCCAATTATTTATGTGCGTGGTATTTATAATGTAATTAATTCTGAACTAAAGCTAAGAATAAGGACTAGCTAATTGTTTTTTCTTCACAAAGGGCATTAAAGCTTCTAACATTGATTTGGAAATACACCTCTCTATTTTCTGTGGACATTGTAAACCTTTGAAGAACAAAATCTGTTTCATATTTAAAAAATATGCTGTCTTAATCAAGTATTTCTTATGATATTCACCATGGACAAAAATATTTTTAATAGCTTTTTTTCCTTCAAATTGAAATACAAATTTCAGGCGTATGGTTGGTTGTTTGCATTTATGCAAGATTGGATTTATATTACAGAAAACCTGCTGACTGCTATTATATAAAATGGCTTTCTTTGCTATCATTTTTGCAAGTCTGTATTAAAACTAGAATAGCATTAAATGAGCCTTTTATACTTTAAATATTCAAGAGTTTTATATTCAAAATTTCTTCTGGTGCTGTCAAACTAGTGTGCCTGTAGGCAAGGTAAGATCAAGTTAGGCTCTCAAAGGTAGAATTAAATTTTATCAGGGCATTCATCATAATATACAGTTTGCTTAAAATGCAAATAAAAAGTATGTGGATTCAGAGACTAAAGGCTTTTCAGGTAGTGTGTAAAAATCCAAGGGACAGGCTTTTATGGAATAGATGTTCTTTAAATTTACATTTCCTTCATTTTAATGAAAACACAGAATAAACAAATTATGATGGACATGCTTTAAATGTTCATTTTTTACTTTGAATTTATTTCTTCTGTAGAGTTTCTTATTGCAGCTCTTTATTTAAGAAAAATAAAAACAAGACATAAAAGATGAGGAAACATATTAAAGAACAATTACCTCAGCCATTTTTGAAAGTTCAGTCCAGTCATCCTTGTTGTAGCTGCACATGATACTGGCAATTACAATCTGAAAAGAAAAAACATCCAATAATTTGTAAGCTGCTGTACACGTGAATTATACCTACTATGTATAGTGACACAGAATCCTGTTGTACTTCCAACCAGTAACTATTATAGCACTGTATCTGCACATTGAAGGCAAAAAAGATCCACAGATTATCAATGTTTTCAGTATTAAAAAACAATTATTCAGCAAAGCTGGCAATACTACACAACCTTAATTTTACAGTAGTTTACATTGTCATCAACATATAGAGCCCAATTCTGCTCCCAAACAGTCGATGAGAACAGAAGCAAGTCTAGGCACTGTATCTAACAGGTGCATTACCGAACCTAGCTGTTTACTGGGGACAAAACTGTAATTTTAATAGTTTATTACTACTTACTATATCAACAGTATTCTAGGCACTTTACAGATAGGTAAGAAGACATGTCTCTGCTCCAAAGAGTTAACAATCTAGATTGGCAGCACAGAAATACAAAACTCCCATTGATGTTAATGATGCTAGGATTTGACCGGTGGGGGCGGGAGGGATGTAACACTGACATTCACTATATGTCTGAGTAGCTCCACCAAATATCTAATGTCTTCTAATCTCTAGTTTAATGCCCCCATTAGGGGAAGAGATGGGATAGCAGGCCATTCGGAGTAAGTTTTTTTAATGAGGGAATGGCAGTAGGGAAGAGTGTTACTCATGTATAAAGTTACAAAAAGGGTTAAATCTTTGCAAGATTGGAGTCTAATTTATTGTTCACGTGCACCTCCTGGCAATTTTCAGTGCTATTGTTTCCAGGTTTCTCCCGCTAAGATTATTCGCATTCTTTTCCCTGAAGATGATTTAGGTTTCATTTTTCCAAGGTGAATTTCATTTGTTATTTTCTGGCCATTGTTGCAGTCTCTCAAGGTCTTTGTCTGTTATTTCTCTTACCTGCCTGTTGTTCTCTACACCTCTCAGTTTTTGTATCTGTGAATGTAATTAAGTGCTGATTATCTCAGCTTCCAGATCATTAAAGGTTTTAAATAAAACTGGATCTAATATATCATCTCTGATACTCCGGCTAGATACCTCTCTCCAACTCAATACATTGTTGATATGGGCCTTCGGCCAATTTCCAAGTTATGTGACAGTACCCAGTGAACTGAGACTAGAAGACAGCATCCGCCCTGTACTGCCAGACCTTAGGAGACTCCATCATATATTTTGAGGGGCATCAGAAGAACGAGGGTGTCATATTTTCTGCTGGCATAAATCACTGAAGTCAATGGACATTCTGTCTCTCTCCAGTAGCCTCTCTTATAGCCCTTACACCAGCAGAGAATTTAGCCCAAGAGATCCTACAGAGGGCAGAAATAAAGGAAGAGGTTAGAAAAAAAAAAACAGAATTGAAGGGATGTCCCTAGCCTTCTGGCAAACAGAGGCTAGGGACACCATCCCTGCCCATCCTGGCTAATAGTCATTGATGGATCTATCCTCCATGAATTTATCTAGTTCCCTCTGTGCAAATTTTATGGTTGGAAAATATGTGGAAGATGAGATATTTAAACTCTCCAGGGAAGTGGGTGAAAGGGGCAGGAGAAATGATGAGCATGGTTCCAGGGAAAATAAAAGGAGTTGCCCAAAGAACAATTTAACTGCCAAAAGCAGTTTCATGCTTTTATAAAAAGAAATGTGAAATATAAATCTCTCTTTTTCTTCAATAAAAATGAAAAATTGCATTGTTCTAAAGAGTTGTTTTTGTTTTTTTCTTGGCAAAATAAAAGATTTTGAAGTACTATATTTCTCCTTTTAATATTTTAAATGTATATATCTTTAGTTGTATACCTACTAGCATAAATATAAAAACAAACAAATTATTGATTAAACATGTGCAGTCACTGTTGGTGTGTTTTATTGCACCCCTTAAAGTATATGAGAGGAATAATATGTCAATTCTGTTAATGACATTCCTTTATAACACATTTTAAAAAAAAAATCTTTTTATAGTTACAGGACAGGAAGTTCTATGGCCTGTATTATTCCGGAGATTAGACTAGATGATCACAATTGTCCTTTCCGGTACTGAAATCTATGAACTCTATTTCATAAGCATTTAAGTTATCTTGGAATACTCAAGATGACTTAAGTGCTTATAAAACAAACATCAACAATAATAAATACTTTTTAACAAGGCAGTTTTTTGTATTAAATATCCAAGAGCATCAAAAGTTGAAGCTCATTGTGTTTCATACTTCATTATCAAAAATAAGTTTAGGAAAGTATGTATATATTCAGAAATTGAAGGGTAAAGAACTATATAAAATGCTGCACTGGCTGGATGCTGCCCAAGAACCCATGACTAAGACAGAAAGATACCCTGACAAAATTCTGGAGTCACAATCTGAAGTACATTGGAAATCTAGGAAACAATTCAAGTTCAACTTAAACCATTATTTTTTTTAAGCAGGAAAAAGCTATAGAGCAACAAAGGTGAATAAGTATAATTATAAGTAGATGAGTTAGATTTCCTCAAGTGTTATTAATGAAGTTTGAAAATTCTACTGGGAGTATACAAAGGAGGAGGAACAAGATATGTGGTGTTTCAAGGAGCTGTTAATTAAGAAAACATAGAATCATAGAAGACTAGGGTTGGAAGAGACCTCTGGAGGTCACCTAGTCCAACCCCCTGCTCAAAGCAGGACCAACCCCAACTAAATCATCCCAGCCAGGGCTTTGTCAAGCTGGGCCTTAAAAACCTCTAAGGATGGAGATTCCACCACCTCCCTAGGTAACCCATTTCAGGGCTTCATCACCCTCCTAGTGAAATAGTTTTTCTTAATATCCAAGCTAGACCTCCCCACTTCAACTTGAGACCATTGCTCCTTGTTCTGTCATCTGATACCACTGAGAACAGCCTAGCTCCATCCTCTTTGGAACCTCCCTTCAGGTAGTTGAAGGCTACTATCAAATTCCCCCTCACTCTTCTCTTCTGCAGACTAAATAAGCCCAGTTCCCTCTCCTCGTAAGTCATGTGCCCCAGCCCCCTAATCATTTTCATTGCCCTCCGCTGGACTCTATCCAATTTGTCCACATCCTTTCTTTAGTGGGGGAGTGCCCAAAACTGGACGCAGTATTCCAGATGTGGCCTCACCAGTGCCGAATAGAGGGAACATGTTTATTAAATATTGATTGTTAGTATTCACATTTAAAATTATGTATGTACCTGTGTCTAACGTAGTGGATCATGGTAACAATAATATAGTTGAAAGCAGAAATTGCATTTCCACTGTAAATGTTCATGTGAAAAATATGATGAGAAAGTTTGAAAAATAATATTTTTGTTTTATTCTTTTTCCTAATGTTCTCTTACAACTTGAAATTAAAACTGATTTTCCTATTTCAAACCCAATCCTCCACTTTTGTAAACAGTCCTTACTCAAGGGACTACTCCCTCAGATGAGACTGGGACAAATAATATGAGAGCTACTCTTGTAGGTAATGATTTATCCTTTTTCATTTGATAAATATTGCTTTTTCTGCATTTCTAACGGAGCTTAGTTTTGTTTACATCTTTCTTTCATTCAACAGCATCAATGATACTAGTGCAGCTCTGGGAACAGGGTTCATTACTTAATTTGTGTTCCTTCTACTAGCTTTTTCACAAAAAAGCCTCTGTAGTTAGGCTAATTTCACTTGATATCAATAACAAAATCAAGTTTTAATAGCCAGGTAGGGCACTTTGGTGATGTCAGAGGCATGTATTAATGCCTAACAACACAGGGCTGGGAATTTATCAAGAAAATGCAGAGTAAAACCCATACACTTATTATATACAATGGATGGAAAATAAGGGAAGCAAAAAGGACAAAGGGTAAAAATCATTCCCTTCATTTTTTAGCGTAAAATAATATACCCATTAATTGCAAATTTCTGGATCCTCTCCCCTGTTATAGCACTCTATAGACTATTGGCCTCTAAAATGCCAGTTTGAAAAAGTATATGAACCTACAGAGCAATTTCCCACAAACATATCCTTAGAATTTAAGCATCCAATGACAATTTTCAAAAAATTTGTAAAGGTAGAGTGATGCGCAGCCTAGACCTTGTCTCCCAAGGACCAACTCAGAACTTATATTTGACTCCTGTCAGGAGTCCAGAAAAGATAATTTATAATAGAAATACAGAGAAAACTTTAATTCTGATTATTTGAACAATGGTTTTGAGATAAATCTTAGGCCAAATCTTGCTCACCTTACTTACATAAGTAGTCTATTGACTGACCAATAGAGCATGCAATAAAGCTACTGCTAAAATGTAACATCTCGTAAATGAATGTGGGCTAAATTGTGGCTTTACCATAAACCCTGAATAAGGGGCAGCATGTGGTTATGCTGACTTAGAAGCAGTCTAGAGATCCAGTCATGACTGTATCACAATCTGATGCCCAGTTCACCCCTTGGTCCAGAACAGAAGTGCCAGCCCTGTATTGGGCACAGATTACTTTCCTCTTTGCACCAGCTAACTACATTGGCCAGCGTGTTTATGTGCGTGTGTGGGAGGTGAGGTGTAGCATAGCCTACTCCCCTCCCACCCATGCTGGAGGGGGGAGGAGTGGCCCCATAGACACTGCTTTCCCTCACACTACTCCCCGTGATGAGTAGTCCAGGCAGAGGAGTAAATGGATTCCTTACTCACTGAGCAGGCACACGGGCGAGAGACAACCTCTCCCTGTGCTTACAAGGATGAACAATTTTACTAAGAAAAAGTTTGTGAACTTAAGTCAGACTGCACGTTTAGAACAGGCTGCATTAGGGACGGGATTTTCTTGATTATTCATGCAGCAAAAGGCCCCGAAAGAAAACTTTTTTTTTTTGCACTATAATCTGCCATTCGGATCAGGAATTGTAAGATGAATACTAGGTTCTTTAACTACAGTACAAAAACCTCCATTTTGCACAGTTCTGTAACTAAAGCATTAGTAGTAGTTTTATTTAAAAGGACACTGTCAAGGTACTTCTCCTAACCTTTAACATATTTTTCCTTACTGTTTATAATAACCCTCTAAAAGCTTGATACAGAAACCTCTTTCCTTCATAAATATTTCTTCCCTTCCCTATGCGTATGTGACTGCATCATGAATTTTGTGATTTTGGTTTTTAATTTTTAAGTAAAAGGAACATGGAAATATTTGTGGCCTTTTACCCCCTAACACACAGAATTCATTATAAAGACTTTCTAAACAAAAAGAAAAAAGATTGGACCTATTTTGGGTCTACCCATCTTGACCATTTCTAATTAAAAATCGGCCATTTTAAAGCTTTATCTGGAGTATTCAAGAGGTATAGATTAGTTCACACAATTTCTCCAGTTACTGCTCTGGAAGGAAGAGGGGAAGCCTCAGTAGATTCAAAGGTTCTGACAGGTCTCTAGATAGTTGGATTTTAAGATGAACATTCCTATATTCAATACAGTAGCTATCTCAGACAGATCCCAGTCCTATCTATCTTCAATAATCATACTTATGATTCTCCCTCCGCTAGCCCTATCCCTTTTCTCTTCCTAGACTATTCTCCCAATCCTATAGACATTCTCCCCATACTCAAGAAACAACAGCCACCCTACCCATAATTGATTTTTCTTCATTCTCTTCCCTCTTTATCCCTAGGATTATCCTCGATTAACCTGAGTGTTATGAAAGTTCTGCATCAAGTTCCATTTAAAAACTGCTGCTGGCTTTAACCTGTGCTATCACTCCAAACTCTGCACCAAACAATGCATTCTGAAGTACTTTTGAAAATCTCCATGAACAGAAAGAAACTGTGGGTATTTTCACTTTGAGAAATTTCTACTGAAGGCTGTAAAACTAGGAAGGAGCTGCAGGGAGGTAGAAGAATTAGGTTTGTAATAGTTGCCTATTTGAAAAGGAGAGTTCACTAACTTGACTAAGATATGGAAGAGGAAGAATGGCTCGATGGGCAGGGAGAACAGAGATTAGTAGATAGAAAAAGTATGTAATGTATATATGAGGTTATTCTGAGTTTATCTAAACTTCAGAAATGAATTGCATTTGGTTTGGATAAATAGGAAGAGCACAATCCTGGAAAGTCGCGATTAGTTCCAAACCATTTTGCCCATCCTAAACCAATAAAACATAGCTTAGACCCTAGACTGATTTGGTCTGGAGAAATTGAGCCCAACTGCTCCCAAAGAGAACTCCTTCATTTCAAAGAATTTACCCTGTAAGAAGAGGAACAGACAAACTGCAGGAATAGGCTTTGTAAATTATTAACAAAAATCACAGGTTGGGGTGATCTTTCAGAAAGCAGTGAGAAAATGGGGTGGTGTTCATCACCCATGAAGGCTTGGTAAAACAGGGCAAACTGTTATCAACTGGATCTTAATCTCAGAGCAAAATTCACCACTATACAGAGGCCAGAACAAGGGCTACGTGGCACTCAAATCTAACCTTCGTCCTGTTTCACCCAGACACAGTAAGCATTCCCATTCCCATCTAGCACATTTCATGAAAGCACTTACAAATGCAGCAGGATGATGGCTGTTCAACGAAAATAGTTTACCACATGCTATATTTTTCAGTTATTACAAGCAAATGCCTCAGTCCTTACTTAAAAACAAAAAAGGCCAACCAAAGTTTGTTGTAACTTTGTATCAGATAAAAGAATGAATGCACACTGCAGGCCGTAGGCCATATTCCACCCTATTTTGTGGCACTCCAGTGGCACAAAGTGCTAGCAAAGGGGGCAGGTTCCTTTGGTTGTATAGAACTGATGTAATGACTTTATGCCAGCCTACCTCTGTACCCTCAAGTCTAGGAAGCATGTCAGGAGCCATTCTTTGCCAGAGTAATGACTCACGGAGGGCCACTGCAAGCTAGTGCAACTCAGAACATTCCGTAGTTGCGCTAAGTTTCACCAAGTACCAGTGTCAGAATTGTGGCAGTGAAAAGGTGCTGTAGAGATGTGGCTAGAGCAGCGCCCCCTTGTGGACCTTCCAGTTGCCCTGATGAGATCATGGGGGGAAGAGGGGAGAGAAGAAGTCTCTATCTCCAGTGTCCATTGCGGTGGGCCCTGGTCCATCAGCTAATTGTCCCTTCAGTCCTATTCTCTTCTGCAGGGCTGGAGGGGCTTAGCCCTGAAATGCTCTAAAACAAAAAGCAAACCCAACTCAATACTGGGCCTCCCACCAGTCTTCCTGTGAGGCATCCCTGCCCTTTCCTTTGGGCTCAGGTCCCAAAAAGTCTCTTACTTGTGTGTCACTTGCTCCTTGGGGTCTAACTGCTCCTCCCCAGTGGATGCTCCAGCTAGCAGGCCCATATCTCCACAACTTGGCGAGCAAAGCTCCCTTTAGGCAAAGATGCAGAGCTCTAGCTTCCTTCCTGGATAGTCAGCCCTGAACTTAGCCAGGCTCTCTCCTTTTATTCCCCACTCCAGGCTTGGCACTGGCTGCAGGTATACCAGTGGTGGGGCTAGCTGGGCCCATAGGCCCTCCTTAACACCTTCTCTGCTGGTGTGGGGCCTCTCTGCCCCATTATAGGTGCCTTAAAACCATTTTCCCCCTATGAATTTGGCCCATTAAACTCAAGGTTTTTTCCCCCAAGCTGCTGTGAACTCTTCAGGTATAGCTCATCACTATCAGATGTTAGCAATTTGGCAAAGATTTGTCAGACTATTATGCTGCTTCCTATTATGATGTCTTATTTGCTCTGCGGAAGCATCTAAGAACACCACTCATAGACCAGAATCCCATTGTGCTACGTGCTGTACAAACATAGAAGAAAAAGACAGTCCCTGCCCTAAGGTGCTTACTATCAAAGCATATGGCAAGAGACAACAAGTAAATACAGACAGACAAGTGAGAGCACAAAATGAAACAATGAGACAGTAAATAAATAATTGCAGTTTCCTACTCCCAAATCATTGATTTGGATAATTTTTTTTACTCTCCACCTTGCCTCTTCATCAGGCTCTTGGAATCCCACCTGTTTCCATCTGGTGTACACAATTCTTTTGTGCACAGCTGCATGGAATCTTACACTCTGAATTGCTAGTTTATACAATGAAAAAGTTTCTAAAATACATCTCACCAGAAAGAATATTCTGTTTATAATAAATATTACACACACACACACACACACACACTTAAATGTACAGTAGTGAAAAATAATCAGCACCCAAAAGATGTGTTCTTGTTAAAAACTTTTAGGAGCCAGTTAAAATGTGTTGCCTTGTAGACCTGCCCAGGTTTTTATTTTACTTTGCTTTTTCATTGCAGTTTTTGATTGGTTGCAGAACTGAAATAAAAATAAGCTTCTTATTAAAAACTACCTAGAATAGCAAATCCCATGCAATAAGAGAGTTAACAATTGTAAACCCTGTCATGTCTCTGAGAAGCAAAGGAATTATCTTGTTATCAATTTAATAATGGAACATTGAAGTAAATGATGCCATCCACTGACACCAGTAACACTCTCTCTCCTGGGAAATTCATGTCTGTAGGAACTGTCAATCTAGATGGATATGGACATATTAAACATTGTACCTTCAGTCCATAAATCTATTCTTTCTATGCTGCCTTAATAAAAAGATTCTGCATGGTGATAAAGACAAGCAATGCAGAATGTCTTGACATTACTGACCTACACTCCTCCTATTTAAAAAAAATCTTCCAGAGAGTGGATATTAAATAATTTAACAATCTCTAACTTTCCCTTGTTTTTCCTCATATCTTGTATTTAAAATATCTTCAAGAGATTTTATGTCAATAAAGACTGAATAATTACATGAAGATGCAAATAGCGACTAATGCTGTATTTATTATCCAGCTTTCTTTGTTTAGAAAGCTAGCTGCTTACATTCCTATCTTTGCTTTATATCTTCTCCACTGGTTTTTCAAACTAAAGTGGAAATAATATACAGTATATCTAAAAACAAACAAACAAACAAAAACTCACACACGGGGCGGGGAGGGGGATATTTCAAAGAACAAAAAGGGCCACATCTGAGGCTAAACTGAAATGTTTATTTTCAAAGCAGGAAAAAATTGATCCTGTGACAATGTTCAGTTATGATGACTCCAGTTCTATTACATCAAATGACAGATGTAGATTTAATCAGATTACTGATGGATGTCGGTGAGGTAGACTGGGATATAACTCCAAATTAAGGCACATAGTCGCTAAGATCCAATGTAAGTCCTCAGGCAAATGAAAACCGGGAGTTGGAGACAAGCCAATTTCTCAAGAAAATAATAAAATGTTGTTGCTTTCGCTGCAACAGGAAGCTAAACAGACCACATCTGATGAGCTGTCACCTGATATAATAGACCAGTAGCTTGATTTCTAGAGATGTTCTCCACCCACAATTCCCCTTGAAATCAGTCAGAGTTGTGGGAGCACTACACAAACGAGGAAGGCCTAAAACACAAGTTCCATGTAGTGCTTATTGTAGACACGATAGTGATAGGTGCAAGTGACAGAACAATATCAGTGAATAAATCTGGCAGCCACAGCAACACAGGAATCCAGTGAATTTACATGGAGAGCTGGCTGGAAAATTATACTTTTTTCCTGTGGAAAATGTTGTTGGCCGAAACACTGGAAAAAATAGTTTAAAACCCATAACATTTTCAATGAAAAAATGAAAAAAAAATTGACCATAGACTGAAAAATTGTAAGTGTTGAGCCAAAAAATTTCAGTTTTTTGATTAAAAATATCAAATATTTTAGAGGAAAGAAGACACTGTCCGTGAAAGATGTCCAACGAAGGCAAAATCAGTACCTGGAGAGCACACTTTAGGGAGACAGGAAAGCTGTAGGTGATCAGAAAACCCAGGGTCATTATATGGGGGAGGATCAAGAGGTTCATCAGTTCAGATAAACTCCTCAAAGTCTAGAAGCTCATATAAATCTTCTCAAAAATTATCTGATGGCTGCAAACTGGCCTGGAAATTCATAAAGATCTTTGGTATTTTATATTTAGGGTAAGGATTAAAATGACAAAGGAATAACTTTTCCCTCAGTCTATCAGCCTTTTTGGTACGCAACAAAAACAAAATACATATGTGTAATTACATGAATATTAATGAAGGGGAAAATACACAATCTAAACAAGATTGAATCTGGGAGAGGCGTGAAGGTTTGGGTCCGACTCCATTCTTAGATAACTAGTGAATCACTGCTTGGAATTTACAGTTCCTGCAGGATGCCGCAAAGTTTGTAACACCCATGCAGGAGTACCTTTTGGGCAGCGACACTATCAAGAGGAAGCAAGGGAGGCCAGTGTATGATCAAAAGAGCTAATGGAAAGAGATTATATCTGGTTTTACAATATTTCAGACACAAACTATAACCTGCAGCTAAAAGTTACCAACAGGATGCTGACACTTCATTGATTCTTAAGACACATATGGAAAGACAAAACAGGGAAGAGGCAGCACAAATTAGTTGGTTTTTCCCCAGTACGGATTTTTTAACATCTATCAATCGATTGATCTATGGTACTTATACAGCTCCCATTAGTATCTGAGCGCCTCACAGCCTTAACTCCTCTCCATTTTAAGCTAATCTTCATTTTACAGATGGGGAACTGCGGTGCAGAAAGCCACAATGACATGCCAAGGTTGCACAGGAAATTTACACAAGTCATTTTGAAATGAGAGAGGTGTTTTCAGTGGTAGGACCCAGAGGCATGGGCACTTGGAGACAGAATTAATTAATTCACTTATTTTGCCATTTAAATATAGTGTGTAGCTAATGGTGCAACAGTGATTTACCCCACAGAGGATCTGGCACTATGCTGCCTGCTAGCCATAGCCATGGAAGGAGCAACACAGTGGCCAAACTCTTTTACATGGAGTGCACTAAATATATTTCTTTATACCACTGTATCTCTTACTCATTCTGCCCCCCTTGCCACAGGACCTGAGCACTGATCTCTCCATTGCTCTCTCTCCCTCTTCATATGTTCTTTTTTCCTTCTTTTCTCTCTACCATTTCTCTCTCTTTCCCTCATCCCCTTCCCAGGTTCCCATCTCTCTCTCTCATTCTTTGTCTGTGTTTATCTTGCCCCAGTGTTCCTTTTGCTGCCTCCTCCACACACAAAGGTCTCATCTACTTTCCCCACTGCCCTTGAGCACAGCTGGTCAAATCTCTTTTTGGCAATCAAATTTTGCAAATGAATAATCCTTTTTTCATTGAATAATCCTTTGGGGATTCTCCTCCTAACCTGGTTATTGAGTCAGCTCTACACATGCTGTTCCCCAGTGTATTCCCTCTCTTCTTCCTCTTTCCATCCCAAAGAAGTCTATCCTACTCTACCCTTCTCTCTTTTATCCTCTGCTTGTCTTCACCTCCCCTGAAGCCACATAGCAGACAGAGGTTAAAGGGGTATTTTAGAGGAAAGGGAGAAAGGAGAAACATGTCTTTATGCCCTACTTATCTTTTATTCTTCATCTTCTTCCATTACACATCACTGGAATGTTACAGCAGGGATTGGGAGGGATGCGTGAGTTAGTGGATGCAGGGTTGCTTCCTCCTCTACCCAGCCACTCTCTCTGTCTCCATGCACTGCTCCCTGCACCGCTCTCCTCCCTGTGATGCAATGAAGGGAAGGGAAGCACCATTGGGTGAGGAATGAAGTCAGAGACAGGAGGAAAGGCTGTTCTGCCTGCCTGAAGAAAATACACCTTAACACACTTAAAACCGCCTTCACCAAATAAGGACACTCCACCAGAGAAGTAGATCACATCATGTAATCAGCCACCCAAATACCCCAAGAGAACCTGCTTCAATATAGAAATAAATCCCCTCTTATTGCACACCTCTAGTTATCACCTACTATCCCACACTGGAACCCATAGGGGGTATCAAACAACTACAACATATACTAAATGGGAAACCCATCCTGAAAGAAACCTTTCCTGAAACCCCACTTCTGGCTTTCAAACAGTCTCCCAACCTCTCCAAGCTCATCAGGCAGTGTGGGGACCCCTAGATCACAATTTTGTCACAGATATTTTTAGTAAAAGTCACAGACAGGTCACGGCTTCCATGAATTTTTCTTTATTGCCCGTGACCTGTCTGTAACTTTTACTAAAAATATCTGCGACAAAATCTTAGCCTTACTTAAAATGTGTGCTAATTACTTATGCTAAACACCTTGCACCTTATGTTCCACCCTGCATTTTGCTGTGATGCTGGGAGCACCTTTCCCGGTCCTGAAGAAGAACTCTGTGTGGCTTGAAAGCTTGTCTCTCTCACCAGCTAAAGTTGGTCCAATAAATATATTACCTCTTCCACCTTGTCTGCCTGACGATAAGGTGGAACTGCTGGTTCTACTGATCTGTGGCCCAAACTGCAGAGGGTGAAGAGAACTTTTAGTCTTTAACCTAGCACACAAGACAGACTTCTGCAAACAGTCCCGAGAACCTTAAATGACCATCTGATAGGCATGTTCGTTTTAAAGCTCTGTGTGGCTCGAAAGCTTGTCTCTTTCACAACAGAAGCTGGTCCAATAAAAGTTACTACCTCACCCACCTTGTCTCTTTAAAGAAACTATTATTCAATGAAATCCATCCTGCAAAATAGGAAATCCACTGCAGGTCACATGGAATTTTAAGGCTCTGGGATGGCTTTATTCAATTTAAAAACTACAATTCTTTACCTCCCAATGCCACACATTTCCCTACCTTCAACATCTGTGCTTTTAAGTCACAATTCAAGAAAGCATGCACTGTGATGGGAGTAATCATGTACTTAAAGCTAAGCACGGGCTAAATTGCTTTGCTGAATTGAGATATAAAAGCACAAGTGAAAGTAAGCAATATGAGTCAAGACAGAACATACATAGAGCAGGTATGGCCATAGCTAATTGAATGCTAACTGTATGTACAGAAATAATAGCAGCTAAAATGGACACACTTACTTTTGATATGATCATCATTCTGTGAAGTCAGTATGTCCTTATCCTTTCACAAAAGGGTCTGATATTACAAACTCTACCGCTTTGACTTCACTGAATGACAGTCCAGTGATAATATGGGAGAGTGGTCACTTTAGCTATACTAATACCATGCCATAAGCTATACTGCAATCTCCCACTGCCCTACCTCACAAACAAAATGATTCATACTATGATTCCCCACAACTTTTAAGTAATGAGAATTACAGGGAATTACAGATCCAATCATTTGTGGACAGCAGAATTAATACCCAGCCCTAAAAAAGAAGTTCAAATTCAAATGTTCTCTGTTGTTGCAACTACTAGCTATGTCCCACTGCCTCAAGGTATCTAATGTGCCATTACCAGAAGGACATCGCTGTACGAAGATGATGATGAATTTTCTCAAGTCTGAAGCAGGCAGGCCTGCTTTAGATCCTGGCATACACTGGTATTTGTGACTTTTTTAGTGTCTAGTAATTGACTGCCTGCCTGTATCAGGCATCAGTTTTTTGCTCTCAAGAAATCATTTTTGTAATGTTCTTTTTAAATAATTTTAGCACTTAATACTTAATGGTTTCCTCTAAGTCTTGATCAAATGGCCACACAGCAATATCAGACCCATTTTATTAGGTTTCAAAAGTGGAGACAATACTGAAGAAAATTAAACATGAAAGAGGATATAAACTATTGATGGGTCAATGTGGTGGTGTCTAAGGTTCTGTGAACCTTGCAAGCTTTTTTGGATTCATAGTGTTCAAAAACCAAACCAAACCAAACCCAAGTTCAAGTTTTGCAAAAGCTTTTCTTCCTGTAACTCAGGATTTTCTTCAAGAGCAATTAAATTAAAAATAGTTTCCAAATTAAAGAGAACCCTGTGCTTTCTACTAGGGAGAGAAGAACTACATCCTCAAAAAGATAGGCTGGCTCAATTGGGTGAATTGCATAAGATACACACTGGTTCTCTATTTCATCATTGAACTTTTTCTCTCTGAATTTCCTCTTCCACAGTCTCTCCTAAGTGGGACGAAAACCCAGTGAGTCATGTAGCATCATGTTCAAATCCCAAGATGGTAGGACTTCAACAGTCCCTTCTGAGACATACGATCTGAAAATCTCGTGAGTGGGTAGTTTTATCTTTGCAAACAGACATTCTAATTTACTTAAGTAGCTAGCTGTTATGTTTGATGACCCAAGCAGTCTTTTGGCTGCACTCCAGAAGCAAATAAGACACAAAATTAAGGGCAAGGAGCTGGCAATTCTCTTCAGACAAATCTCTTCTCCTTGACTGCCAGTTCTATCCACTTCTTGTTAAACTTTTAAGGAAGCAAACCAGTGAATGCTGAGAAACCGATAACAATTTTCACTAAATAGAGATCCATTTAACTGTAATCTAACTTGTTCAGAACTACTGATGTGTTATCAGACATTTTCCTAAGTGAAAATTTAATAGTTTATGGGGCTATATTTTAGTTATAATGAAAAAATATGTGAGCCTAATCATCATCCAGTATAGGAGAGGTTTTAGCACGAACCTAGTTATTGACAGACATTCAGCCAAAAAGGTAAGTAAGCTGAGAATATACACAAGATCAGATCCTAGGCTACTTTAGAGCAACTTTGAGCCCTTCCTTCCAAGACCAAAGCTGTCCAAAAGATGGTGTAACCAGGCACAGAAGGATTCCATCAGAGCATATGGGGAACATCCAGTGCCCCACAGTCTGCTTCTCCCACACCACTCCCTTCCATGAGGCTAACACAGAGGCTGCGGCTGGGATGTCCCTATGGTCCAGTGATCTCCAGCAACAATGGTAGCCCTGTGAACTTGTTGGCAACTGACAAAACTTATAATAGTCATTAGGCTGCTCTAAATTCTGCCAGGGGACCAGAACAGTGAAAATCACCCTAGCACTGGGGGTGGCTTTAAGCCACCTTTGCAATCTCCTTCTGCGCTGCACCATCTGCTACTTGGCCACAGATTGGGATCTGGGCCATTCTGGTAGACCAGGACTTCCCACATATTGTTCAACTGTCTCATGCACTTTCTAGGAGTCCAGGACTTGCAGGTGTATTCAGCCTTTAATATGGTGCTGTGACCCATGGAGAAGACAAGATTTGGCTCAGAGTAAAGCTCTTATACCCTTGCGCACCTAGAAAAAAGTGGTCTGATTTTCAGAGGTGTTGAGCAATCCAGCTCTCACTGAAATCAACTGTAGAAACTCACCCACTTGCAAATGAGTCTACTCCTATTTAGGTGCTTAAATATGGATTTAGGAACTGAACTTGAGGCACCCAGATTTCAAAACTGTGACCCTACTTAACCGCTATTGTACAAATTAACACAAATCAATGTAAAGTGCAAGTTTTACCGCAATCACTAAGAATACAGAGAATACTTTAAAATGAGACATAGGGATAAAAATGTGAAATAGTTGGGTGTAAAACACAAATCTCTGAAGCAATTTCCCTGTAAGGAACAATGTAAGTGGCAGAGGACAAGGCAAAAGAGAACTTGCTAATGTTATCAACAACACAGTTTTAAATTAAACAAAGAATGAATAAATGTCTACTTGCAGCTGATGTGAAAAGGAGCCTTTCAAGTAGTCTCTTGAATGTAAGCCTCCAGGAAATAAAAGTGAGATTTTTCTTTTAAACATTAAAACAGACACTCCTCCTTCCCTCTGGATATACCTACTGTACCAGAATAGCAGACACCAAGACCCTGTGTAGAAATGAGGGGCTCCTCTATTGGGTCAAGCTGATATTGGGCACTTGAATCCGGCATGAGGGTGCTTGGTAATTAATGCTGAAAAGGTATATATATTTTTAACTCCAGTCTGAATATACAAAGACTTAGAGTAACTATGTAAAATTCTAACTAAAATCTGGGAACACCTGAGGTACAGCCAAAGTTGGAGAAAAAGGCTAGGCAGGGTTTTATGGTGGCAATTGTTAAATCTGATTTACTAATAAAGACAAATTATGGTGTATTAGTAATATATACAGTAGGGGTATGATCTATTCAGAGCACAGTGGGAATTGTACCTGTTTATACATACTCTGCTCAGTGGAAAAGGTAGAAATATATTTTAAAAAGTAATTGTCTCAGAACCTCCCACTCCTGGATCACAGACTGAAGTGCTTTTCAAAATGATGGATTAAAATATGAGTTTAAGGCCTTGTCTACACTAGAAAGGGTTTTCCAGCAAACACTCCTAATGTAAACACATCTAATAGAGTTCTTTTGCCAGTACATCTTATACTCGTTCCCTGAATGAAATAAACTATGCCAGTAAAAGGATACTTTTGCTGGAATAAATAACTATGTCTACACTAGGGCTTTTGCTGGCACAGCTATGTCAAATTGAGTGTGATTTTTTTCACATTCCTAACCAACATAGCTATGACAGCAAAATGTAAGTCTAGATTAGGCCTAAGTATTTTTCTTAATGAGGGGCACATAATATCACTACTGAAATTAAGTACAGAATATGGACTATGGGAGTAACATATACTTTTTGCCATTTGAGTGTAAATTTGCTTTTTTATTATGATAATATGAATTCTGCTTAGAGAAAAAATGAATTATGTAAATCTCATGCACTCAGTGTCTTCTAAAAGATTAGCAGTCAGTTCTGATACACTATTTTAAAGCTATTGTACATTTTAAAAGGTCTAATTTTGAAATTTACTTAATTGACTGTAGCAAACACAGAATGGAAATGGGGAAGAAATATTTGGTGGATAAATGCTTTGCACAGGTAATAAGGCTGGCAGAATGTCATCATTTTTAAGAACGGTTCAATGGGTTGTTTTAAGACTTTAGTTTTTGATGGATCGTTGGCTATTAATGGTTTTAAAAACCATAAAATTTAACCACTTTGTTTTTTTACTTCTTAACATTGCCACAAGGTCATTTTTACCTCATATGGCAATATCCACAACCTAACATTAAAACAATAATGATCCAGGAGCAGGGCATTTCTTAGAGATTAATGACTGACTGGGAGGAGGTGATGGCCTGAGGCATTGCTGAGAGCCGTTGACCCCAGCCGGTTTATACAGGGCATTTCTAGAAAGAATGAATGCTCTGTTTGTTAGCCAATCAGATTGCTGGAATTATTTCTCAACATTCCATTGGACATATAACGACTTACAAAATTCAGAAGATGGTTATATTTTAAAAAGTGCCTATGTGTTCTTGCTAAGACATACAGCCTCTAAAGAAAAATGACCTTAAAAGGAGAGCTCTACCTTAATAACATGAATAAAAATATGCAATTCATCATGTGATCATCAATAATTGATCATCAGATTCAGGAACAATATTTTTAGTACATTAGTGTGTATATTTTTAGAGCATTTCCCTTATCAGCACTCATTCTAAAAGGCTGTTCATTTGTTTCTTCTAAAAGGAATTTTTAGCACTGGCACTAGCTAAAAGTAATGCGAGCATTAAACCAGCTTCAGCTGACTCTGGCCATTAAGGGGTTTGTCTTTTCCAATAATCAAGTACAGCTCTCTGCACATTTTCCAGGAGGTGTCTGGTGGAGTATTCCAGAAACTGCTTAAATTTTTTCCTAGCTCTCAGCCTGAGGCAAAAGTTTTAAAGATCCTCTTGTAGTCTTCATAAAACTGTGAAAATTGTCCTTTTCTAACAGGATCAATAACTTACACTCTAAACCAAAAGAATTCTTCTTTGTGTAAGTACAAATTTCCCATCTGCCTTACTGCACCATGTCAAACACGGCTGTAAAAGTAAAACAAACAAAATAAGCCATGCCTTTATAAAATGCATGAAAATAATCTAACTTGGCACTAACACAGTTTGACTGGTTGTTCAACAAAGCAATAGTTTTCAAACCCAAATCATGAAACATCTCATCACATTTCTACTCAAGGTCCTTATTTGTCACCAGAAACACTGTACACTTGATGCCCAGATTTACTCCTAGAACCTTCATTGTATTTACTGTTGGGGTAACAGTCTCAGTTACAAATTGCAACTTCAGTTAGAAGACGTGTGTTCTCTTGAAATTCAATTTCCTTCCACAACCATTTGAACTTAGTAGCATTAGAGTCTCTGCTGTTCTATCAGATTAGTTACAAAATACTTAAAAAAAATAAAAAAAATATCATGACAATGACCAGCTGCAAAGCATGTTCTTTTGGGGCCAAATTTTCAGCAGGGTTCCTTAACTTTGCAAATATTGTAGAAATGCTTACAGAGACCTATTGAAAATGTGGTCTTTCAGATATTAACAGACTTGAAGAGAACATTTTCATTAACAATATGAAACCTCACTTGCATATATCACTTTCCAGACTCATAGACTTTAAGGTCAGAAGGGACCATGCAAGAAGCCTGGGAAACAAGCAGGGAGAACTGGAAGTCCTGGCACAGTCAGGGAACTATGATGCGATTGGAATAACAGAGACTTGGTGGGATAACTCACATGACTGGAATACTATCATAGATGGATATAAACTGTTCAGGAAGGACAGGCAGGGCAGAAAAGATGGGGGAGTTGCGTTGTATGTAAGAGAGGAGTATGACTGCTCAGAGCTCCGGTATGAAACTGCAGAAAAACCTGAGTGTCTCTGGATAAAGTTGAGAAGTGTGAGCAACAAGGGTGATGTCGTGGTCGGAGTCTGCTATAGACCACCAGACCAGGGGGATGAGGTGGACGAGGCTTTCTTCTGGCAACTAGCAGAAGTTGCTAGATTGCAGGCCCTGGTTCTCATGGGAGACTTTAATCACCCTGATATCTGCTGGGAGAGCAATACAGCGGTGCACAGACAATCCAGGAAGTTTTTGGAAATTGTAGGGGACAATTTCCTGGTGCAAGTGCTGGAGGAACCAACTAGGGGCAGAGCTTTTCTTGACCTGCTGCTCACAAACAGGGAAGAATTAGTAGGGGAAGCAAAAGTGGATGGGAACCTGGGAGGCAGTGACCATGAGATGGTCGAGTTCAGGATCCTGACACAAGGAAGAAAGGAGAGCAGCAGAATACGGACCCTGGACTTCAGAAAAGCAGACTTTGACTCCCTCAGGGAACAGATGGGCAGGATCCCCTGGGAGAATAACATGAAGGGCAAAGGGATCCAGGAGAGCTGGCTGTATTTTAAAGAATCCTTATTGCGGTTGCAGGAACAAACCATCCCGATGTGTAGAAAGAATAGTAAATATGGCAGGCGACCAGCTTGGCTAAACAGTGAAATCCTTGCTGATCTTAAACGCAAAAAAGAAGCTTACAAGAAGTGGAAGATTGGACAAATGACCAGGGAGGAGTATAAAAATATTGCTCAGGCATGCAGGAGTGAAATCAGGAAGGCCAAATCACACTTGGAGTTGCAGCTAGCAAGAGATGTTAAGAGTAACAAGAATGGTTTCTTCAAGTATGTTAGCAACAAGAAGAAAGTCAAGGAAAGTGTGGGACCCTTACTGAATGAGGGAGGCAACCTAGTGACCGAGGATGTGGAAAAAGCTAATGTACTCAATGATTTTTTTGCCTCTGTCTTCACAAACAAGGTCAGCTCCCAGACTGCTGCACTGGGCAGCACAATATGGGGAGAAGGTGACCAGCCCTCTGTGGAGAAAGAAGTGGTTCGGGACTATTTAGAAAAACTGGACGTGCACAAGTCCATGGGGCCGGATGCGCTGCATCCAAGGGTGCTAAAGGAGTTGGCGGATGAGATTGCAGAGCCATTAGCCATTATTTTTGAAAACTCATGGCGATCATGGGAGGTCCCGGATGACTGGAAAAAGGCTAATGTAGTGCCCATCTTTAAAAAAGGGAAGAAGGAGGATCCAGGGAACTACAGGCCAGTCAGCCTCACCTCAGTCCCTGGAAAAATCATGGAGCAGGTCCTCAAGGAATCAATTATGAAACACTTAGCGGAGAGGAAAGTGATCAGGAACAGTCAGCATGGATTCACCAAGGGGAAGTCGTGCCTGACTAACCTAATTGCCTTCTATGATGAGATAACTGGCTCTGTGGATGAGGGGAAAGCAGTGGATGTGTTATTCCTTGACTTTAGCAAAGCTTTTGATACGGTCTCCCACAGTATTCTTGCTGCCAAGTTAAAGAAGTATGGGCCGGATGAATAGACTGTATGGTGGATAGAAAGCTGGCTAGATCGTCGGGCTCAACGGGTAGTGATCAATGGCTCCATGTCTAGTTGGCAGCCAGTTTCAAGCGGAGTGCCCCAAGGGTCGGTCCTGGGGCCAGTTTTGTTTAATATTTTTATTAATGATCTGGAGGATGGAGTGGACTGCACTCTCAGCAAGTTTGCCGATGACACTAAACTAGGAGGCATGGTAGATACACTAGAGGGTAGGGATCAGATACAGAGGGACCTAGACAAATTAGAGAATTGGGCCAAAAGAAACCTGATGCGGTTCAACAAGGACAAGTGCAGAGTCCTGCACTTAGGACGGAAGAATCCCATGCACAGCTACAGACTAGGGACCGAATGGCTAGGTAGCAGTTCTGCAGAAAAGGACCTAGGGGTCACAGTGGACGAGAAGCTGGATATGAGTCAACAGTGTGCTCTTGTTGCCAAGAAGGCTAACGGCATTTTGGGCTGTATAAGTAGGGGCATTGCCAGCAGATCGAGGGACGTGATCGTTCCCCTTTATTCGACATTGGTGAGGCCTCATCTGGAGTACTGTGTCCAGTTTTGGGCCCCACACTACAAGAAGGATGTGGAAAAATTGGAAAGAGTCCAGCAGAGGGCAACAAAAATGATTAGGGGTCTGGAGCGCATGACTTATGAGGAGAGGCTGAGGGAACTGGGATTGTTAGTCTCCAGAAGAGAAGAATGAGGGGGGATTTGATAGCAGCCTACAACTACCTGAAAGGGGGTTCCAAAGAGGATGGAACTCGGCTGTTCTCAATGGTGGCAGATGACAGAACAAGGAGCAATGGTCTCAAGTTGCAGTGGGGGAGGTCTAGGTTGGATATTAGGAAACACTATTTCACTAGGAGGGTGGTGAAGCACTGGAACGCGTTACCTAGGGAGGTAGTGGAGTCTCCTTCCTTGGAGGTTTTTAAGGCCTGGCTTGACAAAGCCCTGGCTGGGATGATTTAGTTGGGAATTGGTCCTGCTTTGAGCAGGGGGTTGGACTAGATGACCTCCTGAGGTCCCTTCCAACCCTGATATTCTATGATCGTGATCATCTAGTCTGACCTCCTGCACATAGCAGGCCACAGAACCTCACCCACCCAGGGGCAGCTCTAGCTTTTTTGCCGCCCCAAGCACGGCAGGCAGGCTGCCTTCAGCGGCATGTCTGCAGGAGGTCCCCAGTCCTGCAGATTCGGCAGCATGCCTGCGGGAGGTCCGCCGGTCCCGCGGCTTTGGCGTACCCACTGCCGAATTGCCGCCGAATCCACGGGACTGGCGGACCTCCCACAGGCATGCCGCCGAAGGCAGCCTGACTGCCGCCCTCGCAGGGACCGGCAAGGCGCCCCCCGCGGCTTGCCGAGCCAGGTACGCGCTTGGAGCGCTGGTACCTGTAGCTGCTGCTGCACCCACCCACACCTAAAATAGACCCCTAACCTCTGGCTGAGTTACTGAAATCCTCAAATCATGGTTTAAAGACTTCAAGTTACAGGGAATTCACCATTTACATTAGTTTAAACTTGCAAGAGTTCCGTGCCCCATGCTGCAAAGGAAGGCAAAAAACCCCCAGGGTCTCAGCCCATCTGACCCAGGGGAAAATTCCTTCCTGACCCCAAATAGGGTGATCAGTTAGATCCTGAGCATATGAGCAAACTGCTGACAAGGATCCCATGACTGATTTAATTTTAATTTAATGCTGATGTCATAATACAGTAAAGGCAGTGTGGTCCAATGGCTAAGGCACCTGACCAGGAGTTAGGAAAATTGGGTTCTATTGCTGTGTCTAACACTAAGGGCTTGTCTACACATAGAAATTTACCCGCAAAATTATACCGGTATAGTTCTGCTATGTGATCTGAGGTAAATCACTTCATCTTGCTGTACCACTTTTCCCCTCCAACCATTTGACTGTCGCACATATTTAGACAGTAAGCTCTTTGGAGCAGAGATTGTATCTTATGATATGTTTGTACTGTGCCTAAAACAATGGGTCCTTGATCTCAGTTGGGGCCCACTTAAGTGCAACTGTAATGCAAAAACTAACAGCAGCAACAACTGTGAGGCTGAAGGGGAGGGGAGGAAGGATGATTTTCTTGCTTGGCTAAATGTTTTCATTTACAAAACAGCTACAACAAAAGTGAATTGTGTGTACTGGCTATTCTAAAAATAGTTCTGTGTTTGCTGGATGCTTAAAATGAAAATGTCAGTTCAACAACAAAATCGACAGACCACTCCCTGTTCAAAGTAATACTATCAACATGAAATGTTAAAATAAAATACATTCAAAGACATTTCTGTGGGTCCCAACTGAAGCTTCAACTCTAAATATCTAAACTTCAACTAGTTTAAAATCTAAACCCAAATTTTGTATCTCCCAATCCCATCTCTATTAATATTTAGATCACAAGAGGCCTGAATACTTATTTTTTTGTGCCTCAAGGAAGAAAAGATGAGACACAGAGCTTCTCTCCTTAGGCAGAAGAATGATAACTCAAATGCATAATATGGTACCTTTCTGCCAATTTTAAACCAGCCACTGTTGTTATGCACCCATTTTTGAACATACTAGTTATGCCTGCAAAAGTGTACAGGCACCACCTGCAGATGTTTGTGTAAATCAGATTTCTAGTTGTACAGCTCCTTAGTCACCCCACTAGTTTGGATAGGGCTTTGGTGTGTCCAGGAGTAATTGAGTGGGAGGAGGGTGAAATCTCAGCTCCCATTTGGTGGGTAATAAAGTTTTCTGCCCCTAAGGGGTAGCCATTTTGGGCTTCTTGTTTCAGTCCTACCCTTCCCACTCTTAAACTAATATATGCTGGATCTCATATGATACTAGGGGCTAGGCCTGGAAGGGATTGCTCCCGTATGACGAAACTGAAACTACTGGGGTCATCTACCATCAATTACCATCCTGGGGTCTGGTTTTGGAGAGTTTACATTAAAATTGTCACAATATTGGGAGTGTTTTGGTACTGTTTCTGGGCAGGTGTGTTATTTGCTATGGGGCAGTTGCAACCCAAGCTTGGTTCCCCACACACAACTTTTAGACAACTGCAAAGTAGCAGATTTGTTCTGGCCGCTCTCCATCATTACAGAGGGGCAGCCAGGTCAAATTTAAGTGGTGTTGTGACCCCAGGCACCAGGTCACAATGCCACTTTCTCAAATTTGGCCCAGGGCCCCTCTGTCATGATGGCAGGGCAGCTGGGCCAAATCTGCCACCTTAGGCCTATAAGGAGGAGGCAACAGACAATCATGAGTGGCTTCTGGCACTGACCCTTCCTCTTCCTGCCGGCTGGACACAAAGCAGCAGCAATAGCCTGGACCAGCCATCAGTGAGACACCAGCCTCCCCTGCTGCTCCCCCAACTTCTCTGGATAGGACTGGCCCGCCATCTCCCTGTCCCTCTCCAGGATGGGACTGGCCCATTAACCTCCCACAAGCAGCCATGGCCTCAGTGGGGATGGTGATACAATTTTCCCCCATCCCTGAATTTTTCTAAAATGACTCCTGTTCGTTGGTCTGGAAGGATACAACTGAGAACCCTAAAATCCACTGTGCTGCTTGGTCTTGGGCACTCACAACACATGAATAGGTGTGCCTCTGACTGGTGCAGGTTGTGGCTCCCCTCATCTAATCTCTCCTAGTTGAGTTAGGAAGGGGGGGTGCGGGTCAGGATTCTTGGTTGCTGTCAGGAGCCGTTGGAAGGCCTGAGTGTCGAGGAAGCCTGACCTCACTCAAGCTCAGAGACATTGGTGCTGCTACAGATCTGCACTGGAAAAAACATCTTATGTAGTTTGAGGTGATAACGTCAGTTTGGTATAAGTTTGTGGTCTCTTCATTTAACCATATTATGGTTTCTGTGTCTATTTGTTTCTGTGTCCACATCAACAGGTGTTTTGGAGTACAAAACACAAGTGCCCACTCCTGAAAGTGCAATCTGTTGCATATGCAAACAGAGAGCTGACATAAATAGAGGGAAGCTGGGGCTGAGCTGATAGTTTGGCCTTCATTTTCTATGCATGTGCACCCAGCAAAAAGGAAGGTGCTGTAAATTTGGCCCTGTCGAGCTAAATTATGTTCCAAATAGTTTCAAATCAACCCAACAAGGGAAAATGAACTTCTTAGCTCTCCAGTACCACCTGACCAACCGTGGTGATCACCTGGCTACTATATTTATTGGTATCAGGATATAATATATAAGCAACCCGTACACTGCGTGGCTCCCATCAAGGGCAAAAGCCTTTGTGATGCCTTCAAAATACAACCTACTTCTGTCTTTATGGCCCTTAAAAGGCTAGATTAAACCATGGCTGCCACAAATGTTCCCTCATCTTCTGTAATCATAGAGACAGTATCTACATATTTTAAAGTCTCTTAATAAAAAAGCAAAGTCTTACCTCACAGAATAAAACTCAAACATAGCTAACACTTTTTGTGGCTATCTCAATGTTTGCAACCCTAAACCACAACAATCTGTATATCATACAAGGCTAATGGCACTATTCCAAAATACCTAAACCAATCCACACAAGCAGTCCATTTCCTGGACACTACTGTGCTAATAAGCGATGGTCACATAAATACCACCCTATACTGGAAACCTACTGACCACTATACTTACCTACATGCCTCCAGCTTCCATCCAGGACACACCACACGATCCATTGTCTACTGCCAAGCTCTAAGAGACAACTGCATTTGCTCTAATCCCTCAGACAGAGAAAAGCACCTACAGGATCTCTATCAAGCATTCTTAAAACTACAATACCCACCTGCTGAAGTGAAAAAACAGACTGACAAACCAGAAGAGTACCCAGAAGTCACCTACTATAGGACAGGCCCAACAAAGAAAATAACAGAACGCCACTAGCCATCACCTACAACCTATCCTGAAAGATGATCCCTCACTCTCACAGATCTTGGGAGACAGACCTGTCCTCTCTTACAGACAGCCCCCCAACCTGAAGCAAATACTCACCAGCAACCACACACCACAGAACAAAAACACTAACCCAGGAACCTATCCTTGCAACAAAGCCAGATGCCAACTCTGTCCACATATCTATACAAGTGACATCATCATAGGACCTAATCACATCAGCCATGCCATCAGGGGCTCGTTCACCTGCACGTCTACCAATGTGATATATGCCAACATGTGCCAGCAATGCCCCTCTGCCATGTACATTGGCCAAACCGGACAGTCGCTACGCAAAAGAATAAATGGACACAAATTTGACATCAGGAATCATAACATTAAAAAACCAGTAGGAGAACACTTCAACCTCTCTGGTCACTCAGTAATAGACTTAAAGGTGGCAATCTTGCAACACAAAAGCTTCAAAAACAGACTCCAAGGAGAAACTGCTGAACTTGAATTAATATGCAAACTAGATACCATCAATTTAGGCTTGAATAGAGACTGGGAATGGCCGAGCCATTACACACATTGAATCTATTTCCCCATGTTAAGTATCCTCACACCTTCTTGTCAAACTGTCTGAAATGGGCCATCTTGATTATCACTACAAAAGTTTTTTTTCCCTCCTGCTGATAATTGCTCATCTTAATTAATTAGCCTCTTAGAGTTGGTAGGGCAACTCCCACCTTTTCATGTTCTCTGTATATGTATATATACACGTTACTATATGTTCCTTTCGATGCATCTGATGAAGTGGGCTGTAGCCCACGAAAGCTTATGCTCAAATAAATTTGTTAGTCTCTAAGGTGCCACAAGTACTCCTGTTCTTTTTGCGGATACAGACTAACACGGCTGCTACTCTGAAACCAAAATGCAATGCGATTTTTTAAAAATCCAGGCTACAAAGAAGTCAATCATTTGTCTGAAATCCAGTGATTTGCTGATCTCTCTTTCTATTGATAGCATGGCTAGTTCTGACAAGTGTTCCTGGGACATACTATAGTTGAACAAAAATATTTCTTTATATGCTTCAGTTTTGAAAAGCTGCTTTTTGATGAGGCAACTGTCACAGGGACTGTCAGCAATATTCTGAGGGCAGTACACACATTAGAAGCAGCATTGGAAAGACCAGATTATTAAATTTACTTCTGGGGTCCAAGAGCATGATATGAGCAAGGAAGAGTTTTCTCAACTCACTAACATCCTTGACATCTATATCAGAGTTACTTAATCCATGCCTCAGCTGACCACCTGGTACTTTTGTACTTAGACCAATACAAGAACCTAAAATGTATTTATATTCTCCTAGGACCCCAAAAAGTTCCCCATAAACTTTCAGTACTCAACCTGCTGTAACACTGCAAATATTTAATCCTGAATTCTTCTGCAACTATTCTAGGCTTACGCTCACATCTATAATTTTCCAGACATTTTGCTCATTTCACATGGATTTCTGTCAGTGATGCATGACTGACAAATTTTTCTGCAAGCTCTTTTCCATCATTTAGGGCCCCTTCAAAGTCCTCTTCTGCACTGCAGTAGCCCCTAGTGTGTATTCTGGACCAAACTGTTTGCTACATCAGTTCACACATTGAGATTTTGCATAACTTTGCTTACTGTTCTTTGATCTCCAGGAGATGCCATTTAGAGCTGTAAAAGAGTGGAGGAAATTATTTCATCCACTAGACAAAAGTGTGTCTTGTACTTTCTAATAGAGCCAGCAATGCGTGTTGTACATCATTGTAACACCACCCCAAAGCATTTACGCTTTCAATCTTACACTCCCACACTGTGTCAGAGAGGTTGATTTTAATGAGAGACTCTAAAAACTCCCATCAGCTACGGGATGTTGTAAACACATACACATGCTGGAAGAGTCAAAAAAATAATTTAATGTAAGCTGATGATTTAGCAACACAAATCAGAAGGTTTAAGCTATGGCAACTAAGAGCTACATTAAATGTTTTGATGATGAGAATAAGCTGTCCATACACCTTCACTGATGTCCATTCATGTTAACACCATCAGATCCTGGCTCTCTGCAGTCACTGAAGGCAATCTCACAATTGCATTCTTGCAGAAGGACTGTGAAGAGATTTACCTGTTTTACTGGCACATGAGCAGCACACCAGAGATGCACTGCTGCCATAAAAGTTCAGCAATCTCAAGCAAAACTGATGGGCCCATGCAGCTAACCTCCGGAATGTGAGCATAACATTTTTGCACAAAACTCTCTTGCATGGTTTATAATCTTTTTCGACATTCCTCAACAAGTCAGTCATTCTACTGATATATTAAATTCTGAATACTTGTGCTGAGGCAATGGAGTCATAATTCTCAGTACGGATGGGGCTCATTTTAATTCTCAAAATCCCAATATTGTCCATCAAATGCCTCATGTTTTATCAGATAAGTGATTTATTCAACTTTCAGGGGGTCAGTTCTTTCAGTTCTTCATTACAATGCTGGGATTCCATGTAGTGTTGGAACAGAGATTTTATTTGGCCTCTGTCCTAATGATCACTTCACATGGAGCCTCTTTTTCTTCACTTTCATTTATTTACATTATTAATACTCTTATTTCCTCTCAAACATATTTATTTGAAGCTCCCATTTGATAATTTTGGTTTTCATTTCTCTCTTCCTTCACTTTTCTCTGACCAATGCCATGATTTATACAGTCTCTGTTTGGTCATTATTTTGTCTCTGAGACCCATGCATTGATAAGGTTTCCGAATTGTATTAATTCAGACTCACTCCTTTGGTACTCAATACTGTTTGAAAAACAAAAACAAATTGTTCCATCTTTGCCAACTGTTAAGTGGTCTCTCCTTAGTACTAAGGAATAGCGTTTATCTGTTTAGAGTGTACTCTCCCCATTAATAAGTGTGCATTGTGATAAATCCTTAAGTGCTAGATGCCACATATGGACAAAAATGAAAAACAATATTAAAAACCTGAACAGGTTCATGACCAAAATCCGTAGCCAACACTGCAGTGAAGACATTTTGATGTCAGAAAGCCTCTTAATCTTTCAATTCAAGTAATGTGACAAGACAGGCAGGTGGCCCATTCAAACCAGTGAAAAAAGTGACATCTTATGAAATGAGAGGGAGGCCATAAATACAGATAGGCCTAATGCACTGTCACACATAGAACCCCAGTGATTGAAGTGACACTGTCGTGGGTGTCTTGGGCCCTGTGTTTTTAAAAGCTACCTCAGATGAGGTTCTAATGCTACATAATATTTTCTTTAAATGGCCACAACTAAGTTTTCAATTAACACCTCACTGACACGAATGAGGTGCCAGTGGGACAGCATTTACAGAATTGTTCCTGTTGACTGACGGGCAACAGTATTCCGCAATGCTTCAGGCTTCAGTTAATTTTATCCTAAGTAACCTTTCACAATGTAAATCAGTGCTTTGGTCCTCTGTTAACATAGGGTACATCTACAGAACAATTAAACACTCATGGCTGGCCCATGTCAGCTGACTTGGGCTCGTGACACTCATGCTGCCAGGCTGTAAAATTTCAGTGTAGATGTTTGGGCTCAGGCTAGAGACCTGGGTCTGGGACCCTCCCCCCTCACAGGATCCCAGACCGCGGCTCAAGACTGAGCCCAAATGTCTACACTGTAGTTTTGCAGCCCCACAGCCAGAGTCCCACGAGCCCAAGTCAAATAACACAGGCCAGCCACAGGTGTTTAACTGCTCTGTGGACATACCCTATGTTAACAGAGGACCAAAGCACTGATTTACATTTTGAAAGGTTACTTAGGATAAAATTAACTGAAGCCTGAAGTTCGTATGAAATCAAATTTCTTGGTAAATGTGCCCATTCTTTCATTTCTGCCTTTCAAAGAACAAACAGTATGGATATTGAACAAATTCAGGAGAAAACAAACCCCACATAGCCACAGTTTTGCTGGTGCTGCATTGAGAACCTCTGCATTATGACACAAACCCCTTCCACTAAATCAAAACAATCCATTCTTGTGTTATCCCACCATGCGACTGACTCTGAATGTTTGATAACAATCTTCTCAGATATTAAAACCCACTGGATGTAGTTCAGAGAGAGGAAGCCCCTCAGAGTGTTCCTCCTCCATTATTCCAGCAGAGTGATTGGGTTTGCCTCCCCCAGAAATAAGTTGTGGGGCCTTCCCCAAATGCCTGCAGATCAGCCAAAGACCAGTGTTATCTACCATAACAATTGATGCATTTGCAGCAGCACCTTAAAGGAGGCTCCCAATAGTGCAGCGGGCTTTGCTGAATTCAGGGGCAAGAGAAGCAGCCACCTGGAATGGGGGACAGAGGAAGTGCCTAGAGATCACGTATCTAAGACAGTGGGAAGCAAGTGTGAGAGAGCCAAGGGCAATGGCACTCCTTCCTTCCCTTCAAATGGCCCTTCCCCTCCTGGGATGAGAGAGAAGTGCCTGTACAAGGGATCTGCAAACTCCGCCTACAGTCAAATATATTATTAGCTGTGACTTCATCGCTAAGCTGTGCCCACAGGTCTTATTTTGTACAAGGCCCTGGGAAATCTAGTACTAGCCCGAGCCAAAGCTGGGATAATTTTCAGAATTTCCTTTGCACTATAGATGACTATCACCCTAATGGCAACTGAAAGGATGCTAATGAGGGTTTACTTTCTAGAGAGTTAATGCTTAACCCTGTGTGCAAGCAGTTTAGTTCATCTTCCCTTTGTCTAAAAAGAGGTTTTGCCTAAAACTATCTGTATTACAAAGCAAAAGTAATTAAATATCAATTCTGGTTTGATTTTACTATTTACTATAGCAAGATAATTTTCTTTATTGTAAACCACTTTTGTGTCCTCATCTCTGCTTTGCTTTCATTTGAGCGGATAATGTCATTTTTTGCTTGTTAATTAAGTTCACTCACGCAATGCTCAAAAAGTGTTTTTTCCCCCTTTTTAAAAACCTAACAAAACAATAAATGTCTGGTTTAAAACGCTTTTCTAGAGGAATGAACAGGATTGTAGAAAAACAATTTCTGCAAGTTGTAATTATACAGAGCATTTCATAATAAGCATCAAGAGATTTCTACTCAGTGAACAAAAATCTGTTCTCAGTTAGCAATGAATTTACCATTATAATGATTATGGTTCTTAGTTTAATTCATGGACAAATTTGAAAAAAATGCCTGTGAGCAAAGCAGAATTATGCTGCTAGAAGCTACTTTTTGCATATCCATATGTAATGTAAACAACCTCTAAGATTCTATAAAAGTCAGGCAGGGTTAGAATGCTAAAGCAAAATTCATATTCTAAAAGTAGGGATTGGATCAGGAAAAGTTAATCCTCAGAACGGTGACTACTTGGACTCATTTTAATATAGCTCCTGGCTCTCAGAAACTCTACAATTTTCTTAAACTAAACAGTTGCATTTACTACTAATTCTGAATTGGTCTCATCCACAAAATGCTGTAATATATATTCCATGAAAGCTGCAGAACAATGTCTTTCCCAGAGGTAGAGTCATAAATTCTGCTTGGACAAACCATTGTGTACAGTACTCAGAATGGTCAAGTACTCAAATTAAGGATGTTCATTAAAATCAAAATGATAAAATTAAGAAAATGATTTTCATATTCACATTCCCACCTTTTATTCACCCCACTGGGCCTTGGTAATGCAAGAATTACAACACAGTAGCAAATCTTCCACATGCAGCAATATCTAGGTCAAATGGGACATTTGCTCTGCATTTAATTACAACTACTTGATTCATGACATTCCCACACTTTTTTCCTGACAGTTACCTGTATTCACACTTCAGGAATGAGAACTGAAAATGGGAAGAAAGCATAATAAAAGCAAGGAATGGGGGGCAGATGACAGGAAAACTATATATTGTTTGCTTTGAAGAAACAGAAGAAACATAAAAATACAGTAAACGGGAGGTAGTACAAACAAGAAAAAAGTGTTAGCCTGTTTAAAAAGTATATTTAAATATGTAAAAACATGTTATTATAGTTCTGGTTTCATGGAAGATTAAATATATTTGTAGACAAATATTTCTTCTCTCTCTGTTCTTGTACACTCTAGATAGAGGAAATCGATTACATTATAGTTTATTCTCCCACTTGCTGGTGTTCTCTCTCTTGCAATTCCTTAATTCCACACATAACAATGAAGTTTCATCTGAGGCAAACAACTAGTACTCAATGGACAAGGCATTTGTTTCTGCCAGCACATGGATTGATTAATCCTGGCTTCAATGACTCCTTTCCTGGTAGCAGCTGGCAGAGGAGATGGATAAACAAGAGAAAAGAGAGTGTATCCTAAAAATGGTTCCAGTGCATTGAACGCCATTACCTAAAATTCTGAAGTTCCTCTCATAAGTTAAATGTGTTCCTGCTCTGAACCAGGCAGAGCAGGGCCTTGACCCTGAGTATCTGACATCCCAGGGGAGTGCCCTACACACTACAGAGTCAATCTTTCACTCGTGGTTTCTCCCTGCCCCTGGTTGGAACTGTTCCAGTATCTATAAATAATAAAATATTCACTAGGCCAGAGGAAGACTGACTGACTCTATAGCCCTGTGGTTGGGTGCTCACCTAGGATATGGGAAACCCAGTTTGAAGTCCCTGCTCTGCCGGAATCTGAGCAAGGACTGGAACCTAAGTCTCACACATCCCAAGTGAGCACCTTAGCTACCAGACTATTGGCTATTCTGAGGTCTCTCTCTCTTTAATGAAAAATTCTGAAAGGTCTCTGAAGTCCTAGCAAAATGGAAATTTTGTTTACTTGGGAAGCCCTAGCGGTATAGCTTATTTGGAGTATAACTGTGTACCCACTAGGGGTTGTACTGATATAACTATTTTGCTAAAAATTTGCTAAAAAAAATCTCACCCTTAACAGAAAATGTTATTCTGGTACATTATCTGTGCGTAGACCAGGCCTACGTTTATGGGACCTAAATCACCTGCTCAGTCTTGATTAAAGGGTCTAGGCATTTCACAGGTCATTCTGATTATGTAGCTGGCCTATCATGATGATTGGTTATTCTCAGGGATGAGTAGTTCTGTCTGGTTGAACGGAGTTTTCTTAACCCAAACTCAACTCCCTTACCTCTGTTGGTCACGTAATATTGATTTATTGACAATCTATAGTCAGTATTTCACAGATTACGTACTCTCTGCTGATACTTAAAACTCATTCTTGACTGGACTGAATACTTGTAAGGATTTGTACCAAGTGATGAGTGAATGACAATGAAAATAAGATGAAGTACTGTTAGTATGGGAGTCACTGTGTTGTTAATTGTTTTAAGCCTCTAATCACGCTTAACTGGAATTAGAAGTACCCAGAAGACTGAGCAGAATCAGACTAAGCTAAATGCGTGTGAAGGGAGAAATCCATTCCAGCCATGTAAATCTTGAGTTTTCAAGCTCTGTAAAGTTTGGGGGCAGATTGCTTGGGGAAGTGATTTCCACTCTGAACCTAGCACAAGGGTGCTTGGCTGATGCACAGCCATCTCAAAAATACTATTCTAATGGGCTAGAATAGTGGCTGTACCCCATCTATGCCAGCTGCATGGGGTATTGGGGCCACTGGATCTGTCCTTGTCTGCCCCCAAAATGGCATTCTGGGCAGTGTTGGTGTTGCACAGACACCCAACACCATCACCCAGCTGGGAGACTTTCCACATGAGTGCAAAATCAGCCCAACAAAACAAGTATTAATGCATCTCTTTTTTCATTTGTTTGTGTGGTGTCAGCAGGGCCGGCTCCAGGCACCAGGCACCCAAGCTGGTGCTTGGGGCGGCACCTGGAGGGGTGCGGCGCGGCGCTCCGGCCGCCGGGGAGAGAGCCGAGCCCCCGCCGGGGCTCGCCGCCCTGCCCCCGGCGCTCTGGCCGCCGGGGGGGGAGAGGTGGAGAGCCGAGCCCCAGCCGGGGCTCGCCGCCCGGCCCTCGGTGTCAGTGTAGCATCCTTTTACCCAAGCTTGTGATCATGGAGATTGTTCTGAGTTCTTAAGTGGGTGTTTTTTATTTTTTTGTTTTTTGTAGTCTGTTTTTACAACAGCAAAGCGATTGGCAGATTCTTTAATAAAATATATTACATACATCAATATTTATGAATCTATAAACTGAATGCTTTCAATATACATACAGCATTCTTATGTTTGAGTTGTACTTACTCGGTTGGGAAAGTCAGCCTTCAGTTCAGTGATACTTTTACACCAATATTCTGCAGTTTTCTCGCTGATAAGCTCAATATTTAGGAAAGAGCCTTGACCTGGGCCATATATGGGGCCTGATGTAACTCCACGTATAATTCTTGGAGAAACATTGGTTACAATGTCCTGTTAAAACACAGTAAAAAACTTTCAGATTGATTTACAAAGTAAAAAAACAAAAATTACATACCTATAGAGTCTATAAATGGTATATATACTACAATGTATTAATGAAAGGGAAACACCATCCATTTAAAACACACTTCCATCCAAAATTCTATATGCACTTTTGTTGCAAGTAACATCTAAGATTAGAGACTGAAGTAAAAAAATGCTGTTTTTTTCCCCCCGTTTGATTGCTTTATGCATTCCAGAGCACTCTGTGCCAATGTAATCCACTAGTGAGTTGCAGGTCCCCTCCTGCCCATGTTGATCACAGAAGATACGAGTTGTTACAGATCCCAGCTACCAAGCTTTGGCTCCTTAGCTCAAGCTGTAGCAGCTCATGCTTTTAGCTTTGGAAGTCCCTGATTCAATCCCTGGTGTGTCAGTCAAGATGGTGGCTGTCACATAAATCCTAGATAAGCCCACACTTACACGATGGCTCTTATTTTGCCTAACACACTGGGGACTGAACAGGGGATCTCCAGAGCTAAAAGCATGAGTTGCCTGAGCAACGGCCAAGGTTCTGTAGCTAGGGGCTGTCAACTCACCCTCTCCAAACTGGCAGAGACGGGGACCAGTAACACACATTCATTAGTGGGTTTCACTGTTTCCTCTGTATTAGCTGGTTGCCCCTGTTATCTGGGAGTTACTTACATGCACAAAATTGCAGAATCTGGTCCTAAGGATGAAACTGACTAAACTATTATTGAGAGTGCCAGTTGTGGGAGTGGGAATGGAATCCATTCCCCAAACACAGGTGCAGTGTAAACACTATTCTAGCGCAGTGCTTCTCAAAGCCGGTCCGCCGCTTGTTCCGGGAAAGCCCCTGGCGATCTGGGCCAGTTTGTTTACCTGCCACGTCCGCAAGTTCGGCTGATCGCGGCTCCCACTGGCCGCAGTTCGCCGCTCCAGGCCAATGGGGGCTGCGGGAAGTGGCACGGGCCAAGGGATGTGCTGGCTGCGGCTTCCCGCTGCCCCCATTGGCCTGGAGCGGCGAACCACGGCCAGTGGGACCCGCGATCGACTGAACCTGTGTACGCAGCAGGTAAACAAACCAGCCCGAACCGCCAGGGGCTTTCTCTGAACAAGCGGCGGACCGGCTTTGAGAACCACTGTCTAGTGAACAGACTGCTATAGTGATTGGTTACTTTCTAACCCCCTTATCTAGGTGTAGTGGGTTATTGCATCTCTGTAATTACACTGGTCTACAATTTTTGAGAAGTCGTCTGCTTCAGAGATAAAATGTGCTATTTATTATGTATTTTGATGTGCTGAATTCAAATATGACAATTAAAACATCTGATTGGCTACTGTTTCTAAGATATTTAATTTTTTACATTTTATGTCTATGTATATTGTGTAGATAGTAGGGTTTTAATCATAAATTGTAAACCTAGGTCTTTTCATGTGTTTATGGTTGCTTTACATGATAATATTTCACCTGTCCTGTTTATGTAACACTTTAAAAATCAGCAAAAGGGTTATATAAATAACATTTATTATGAAACAAAAGGCAAAAAACTATTCTGTACATAGTTTAGTCCTATTCAGTGTCTACTCGGCGCTTCTTGGCTTGTCTCTTGTATTCATTAAATGGAGCATCTCTTGTCACTGTTTCCACAACACCAGCAATAGTCTGCAAGCATTGATGGGCTCCATTTGCCCTGATAGCGTTTCTCCATTGTTGCAATGTCCTGGTGAAATCGCTCGCCGTGCTCGTCGCTCACTGCTCCGCAGTTCGGTGGAAAAAAATCTAGATGAGAGTGCAAAAAATGTATCTTTAGTGACATGTTGCAACCAAGGCTCTTGTATGCCTTGAGGAGGTTTTCCACCAACAACCTGTAGTTGTCTGCCTTGTTGTTTCCGAGAAAATGTATTGCCACTAACTGGAAGGCTTTCCATGCCGTCTTTTCCTTGCCACGCAGTGCATGGTCAAATGCGTCATCTCGAAGAAGTTCACGAATCTGAGGACCAACAAAGACACCTTCTTTTATCTTAGCTTCACTTAACCTTGGAAATTTTCCACAGAGGTACTTGAAAGCTGCTTGTGTTTTGTCAATGGCCTTGACAAAGTTCTTCATCAGACCCAGCTGGATGTGTAAGGGTGGTAACAAAATCTTCCTTGATTCAACAAGTGGTGGATGCTGAACACTTTTCCTCCCAGGCTCCAATGATTGTCGGAGTGGCCAATCTTTCTTGATGTAGTGGGAATCTCTTGCACGACTATCCCATTCGCAGAGAAAACAGCAGTACTTTGTGTATCCAGTCTGCAGACCAAGCAAGAGAGCAACAACCTTCAAATCGCCACAAAGCTGCCACTGATGTTGGTCATAGTTTATGCACCTCAAAGGTTGTTTCATGTTGTCATAGGTTTCCTTCATATGGACTGCATGACCAACTGGAATTGATGGCAAAACATTGCCATTATGCAGTAAAACAGCTTTAAGACTCGTCTTCGATGAATCAATGAACAGTCTCCACTCATCTGGATCGTGAACGATGTTGAGGGCTGCCATCACACCATCGATGTTGTTGCAGGCTACAAGATCACCTTCCATGAAGAAGAATGGGACAAGATCCTTTTGACGGTCACGGAACATGGAAACCCTAACGTCACCTGCCAGGAGATTCCACTGCTGTAGTCTGGAGCCCAACAGCTCTGCCTTACTCTTGGGTAGTTCCAAATCCCTGACAAGGTCATTCAGTTCACCTTGTGTTATGAGGTGTGGTTCAGAGGAGGAGGATGGGAGAAAATGTGGGTCCTGTGACATTGATGGTTCAGGACCAGAAGTTTCATCCTCTTCCTCGTCTGACTCAAGTGAGAATGATTCTGGTGCATCAGGAACCGGCAGTCCTTCTCCGTGGGATACTGGGCGTATAGCTGATGGAATGTTTGGATAATGCACAGTCCACTTTTTCTTCTTTGACACACCTTTCCCAACTGGAGGCACCATGCAGAAGTAACAATTGCTGGTATGATCTGTTGGCTCTCTCCAAATCATTGGCACTGTAAAAGGCATAGATTTCCTTTTCCTGTTCAACCACTGGCGAAGATTTGTTGCACAAGTGTTGCAGCATATGTGTGGGGCCCACCTCTTGTCCTGATCTCCAATTTTGCAGCCAAAATAAAGGTGATAGGCTTTCTTAACCATAGTGGTTATACTGCGCTTTTGTGATGCAAAAGTCACTTCACCACAAACATAGCAGAAGTTATCTGCACTGTTCACACAAGTACAAGGCATCTCTGCTCACTTTGGCTAAACAGAAATGTGTCCCTTTGCAAAATCAAACACTGACAAATAAGAGAGCACGACACTGTATGATTTCTAGAGCTGATATAGCGCAATTTGTTCAGCAGAGTGATGTAAGCTTCGTTATGATTGCATCATCCATGACTTCTAGGAATAACATGATGCAATTCATATAATGTATGACGCAATACCAGCTTCAGATTGCATCATTCATTGTTTTGCCTAAAAAGCAAGTACTGTCCAAACCCAGTCATAGATTTATTCATAGATCCAGTCAAAGATGTATTTTAGTCATTTCTGGTTTAAATTGAGATCCCTTCCCTTTATAACTCACTTATCCTCCGCCATTCCCAAGTCAAGGGTCGTATATACTGACCCAATAGCATATCTTGAAAACTAGAGCCAATCAACAATTTTAAGCATTATTTTCGTTCTCAGTGACCCAGAATTAGTAAAGTTTGACTACATTTATTTCAGAAGCATTTTGGCTGTAGAGCAGTGTTATGGATCAAGGGCTTTACCACTTTACTGCTCACAAGAGCCCCTCTGTATCCCAGCTATGTCCCCTCTGCAGCATGAAGGGGGTGCAGCCACCCTGGTATGCAGAGGGGCCTACATAGGTTTTTGTGAGCCAATGAATTTTGTAGAAAATGTACGTTCATTATATTTATGCCAGTTCATTGTGGTATATGCAGATATGAGACTGTAATGCCTTTTGTTTTCTATGTCCTACATCTTTAAATTTCTGTGTCGCAAGTTCAGCAGCCATTTTGTTCTCAGTTACTACAGCCTGTGAAAGAGGATAGGCACACACAAACACAGAGCTCTCTCTCTCTCTCTCTCTCTCTCTCATGACAACTTTATTTATGTTCTCTATTGTTGTTTTTCCTTAGTTTAGACTGGAAGTACATATTTTGCTCTTTAAGTGTAAACATACCACTACAAGCTATTTAAGCTATATAAGAAAATCCACATACAAAGTATAATTTAAACAATTTGTTTTTGTTTTAAAGTTAACTCTATGTATGACTGTACAAAAAAACTTTCATGTAGGTCCCAATTTTTCAACTGCATATACCCAGGTACGGCCCTGCATCCCAGTAAAGGCAAACCCTGAGTTTTATACTACACTAACGTCAAAGGGGGGTCTATATGAGAAAAAGTGGTCCAGGCATGTAATAGCAGTATTGGAGCTTCAGCTGTCAAAAGAAAAGGCCCTGGGTATTAGCAGTACCAGTACATCAGACTTCAACATCATAATGATGGAGTAAGGAAGATAGATAAATAAATAAATACATACATAAATAAATAAATAGTAGCTACAAATTCAAATCCAGTGTTGTAAAACATAATTTTCCCCCTCAGATTAATCTAAGATCATCACATCATTTCATAACAAACAGTAAACAAATACAAAATTAACTTGTTTGTTAGGAATAATTAAGCTAGAATTCACAAATGCCTTATATCTATATTAAAGATCTGTAATATTCTGACATTATTTAAATTTAAAGAGAAACATAGATGGAAAAATGCTTCTTTTGCCAATTTCTAATTAAAAATAATTTTGAATAAAGGTCAGTTAGTTAAGGATTTATCAGAATTATTTGTTTAAGTACCCCTCCTCACCATCTTGTCACTTTTAGTGAGATAACATGAACCCCCATTAGTATATAGCAATTAAGGTCAATTTACATATTTTAATTAAGAACCATCCCCTATAAAACAATTAGGGTAATAGGCATACTAACTGGATTTCATAACATTTGGACATTTTTCCAACTAGATAGACAGGAAACCTTAATTAGCATTAATTAGCACTTATCTGCATATGTTTGATAAGGTATACCCTTGCCACAAAAGATTATTTATTCCTGAATCTGCCAAATGCTAGAGTTGCAGACTATAAAAGGACTTTTCCTCACATTGTATGTAAATTTCTGGTAATTTTCATTTGTTTTCACATTTGAATCGTTTTCTCTTTTTCTTTCTCTCTCTCTGTGTACATTGAAATATTTTGGGTAAATATGTACATTCACATACACAGAAATCATACCAAGTAATTTGCATGAGTTAATCTATTACCATTCCCATAATCATTCTGTAATCTCAGAAGAAAACCCATTCGGTCTTCCTACTATTATAATATTCTCTTTTATATTGCAAACATATATTTCACTCAATACCTCAGCTTCACTTTCACTAAAAATTGTCCAGTCAATCCTCTGAACACGACTGAGAGAAAAACAGGATTGCAAATATTGTGGTTAATGCAGATATCATGATAGTTTAGAGCGGGCATGCATTATATTTTCCTCTCCCTTCCACCATCCCTTGAGCATTAGTAAATAATTTCCATTGTCTTCCTATTAAATTACTTCACAAATGCCTGTGCTTTGATCTCAGCCCAGATACTACTCATAACAGAAACGCCACCCACCTGCTTCAGTGGGTGGGGAAACTTGATGGGACCAGCGATGAAAAGGGGACAGCCCCAGTGGCAAGGGTATGAGACACTTGCTGAGGAACATACAATAGCTCCTCCTTCCCCTTTGGAGCCTGTGGCAGCCATTGGCCAGTTGGGGGTGGGGGAGGAGTGTGGATGACTGGGGAGTTTTTTGCCTGCCTTGCAGCACCTTGAAGTCACAGCAGGTTAGGCAGGAATGTGCTTGGTACTCAACTGAGATATCTGGTTGAGTTGTTAATTTGTTGCAACTGGTGGACAGTTTCCAGTGCAATGAAAAGGATAAAATGAATGGTTCCAAGAGATAAAAGACCTGGAATGTTGGTGATGGGTTTTGGGCTCATGAGATAGGGAGAGACCTTGTAGCCCTTGCAGGCTGAGGTCATGACCCTTCTGCAACCTCTGTCCCCCTTGAGGAAGATGGGGGAGGGGGAGTAGGTTGAGCTGAGTCTGGGGTAGGCTGAGGAGAGTCTACCCCATGTTATGGATTATATGGTAGGAGCCCTGTAACTCCTGCACTGGAACCAATTAAATACCTGGTATAGGAGGGTATGGGTGCTGGTCAGGTGACACCCCTCCCCTGTGTTTACATTTAATAAAAGTTGTGGCTTGCTGATTAAAATCCATTCATGTGTCTGTCCTCTTTTCACCGCTGTGCCCACATCAAGCCTGTGTTTCACATCATCCAGATGGAAAAAGGTGCCAGCCCAGCAAGCCAAAGGTGTTAGTCAGTAACCTCAGGGTATTTCTACACTGCAATAAAAGACCCACGGCCTGACCGTGGCTGGCCCGGGTCAGATGGCTTGACCTTGTGGGGCTCAAGCTGCGGGACTATAAAATTGCAGTGTAGCCATTGAGGCTCAGGCTGGAGCCCGGGCTCTGAGACTCAGTGCTGCGGGGTTTTTACTGCAGTACAGACATACCCACACAGGCTTAGGCCATGATAACAGCTCCTGCAGTCTACCACCTTATATGAATATTTTTGTTCTCTCTTTCTTCCAGGATCCTCTTCATTTTCACCAATAGACAGAGTTGCAAGAATGGCATGTAAAATAAAATCAAACAACCAAAAGAAAACAAAATCTTCCCAGTAGAATTAGCATGGAGTATCTATCCAGAACCTCCTTTGCCATCACCTTCCTCCTCCCAATCTCTCATGACAACTAAAAAAGCACAGTAGGGAGTCCATTAGACAGATGATCTAGAGATCACTGGTTCAGAGCTGGGTTTCAGCCAACCTCTTCTCTTTTTCAATGACAGAAATGTGTTTCTAACAACAGCACAGCTTCTCACCAACACTTGCTAAGGCCCTAATTACATGGAAAATTATGTTATCAGAGCTTTTTAAATAGTCTCTTCCAAAACTAGAAGTTCAGATCAGGATAGCTCAGGTATCCTCACTGCTACATCCCCAAGGAAGTGTTAAAGGAGGTTTTTTTTTTGCCACTTTGTTTCAACCTGTGGTTTTCTTCTTATGACTATGGTGTGGGCAAATAACACTACCTGTGATTACTGCTCATCTCTTAATCTTCAAGGAGAGAATTTATCATCATATAAATCTCTGTTTGCTGCTACTGTATTTAAAGAAGTACACGGAAATGGAATCTAAACAGAGAAGCTTGAAAGGTGGCACGTCGTGCCCTGATCCTGATTCTAAAAAGGCTTGTTATGATAAATGGGTAACCTAGATGAATGGAGTTTCCCTGGTCCTTGGATGCAGCTGTAATTTTAGATGACTATGGGGAAGTGAGGAGTTGGAAGGGTGCTGAATACTCATCCCAAAAACCACAGAAACGTTACCCAAGGTGACACCAGTTCCTCTTATCTCCACATGCTATGGAAATAATAACCAGCCAAACTACAGTTAAACAGCATGAAACCTTCATAGCCCTTAAAAAGCAAGGACAGAAGACTCTTAATTAAGAGCCACCCAGACAGTTCAATGCTTGTTTTTGCCCCAAGCTTAATTAAAGACAAAGTCATGGAAAAAAACATGGCTGGGAAATCAGAGCGACAAAGGCAAATAAATACAATGGCCCACAGGACATTTGTTTGTTTCCAGTGGAAGTCTTTCAAACGACTACAGATTTCAGGCTTAGAAAAAACTATCTTCCTCAGTGGACTCCAACCAGACACACATTATGCAGGGGAGCTAAAACAAGCCAAGAGAAAGACAGACAAGGGACTGGATGCAAATGGGATCAGCCTGTGTGGCAGCAATTTCTCAGCCACTGAACCACCAGGGCTACACAAAGGGGGGGGGGGGCGGCTCTTTACCTTTCAGAAAGGACACCAAACAGACACCACATCTCCTCAAATGAAGTTCATCATATTGCCAAAGAAAGCAGCATTTCATAGATGAAAACACCATCATTGCTTAACATCTTTCCTCACCCTCTAGCTGCTTGTGAGCACAGGGTGCATGCTGGGAACGTGACACCATGCTACATTTGGGGATTCCTATTTGTACCTATTCATTTTCATTTTTTAATGAGAACAGTAAATGGAGCTGATTCCAGAGCCTTGACCGAGCTCCATGTGCTCCAGGCCACACTGGAGGAAACATTTTCCACCTAGGTTCCTGAATTCTGAAGTACTATGATGTAGCTGTCCATGAGTTCTGAGAGAAATTCATGAAACTAAAAAACCTGGAAGTTTTCAACAAATTAAATAACAAAGCATACAACCAGTATATCAGCACATGTCTTATTTTATTATATGAATAACTTATTCTACACTGTTCCACATTTTCAGTTAATGATTGCGCTAGATTAAAGTATAATCAAGTCATAACTACATTATGTAGTAGTTGTTTTAGGCCTTCTGTGGACTCAGGAAGACAACACTTCATCTACAGAGTTCACAGTTTTATCTTCACAATGATGTGTCCTAAAAACTTTTTTTAAATAAAAGCTGGAGCAAAATTTTGTGGCAAGAGGCTAGTTGGAGTGAATTATGTAGCTGCAGAATACATGGGTACATAGCCAAATGTCATGCCTCTTCAGTGCATGTAATTATATTGTGCAAACATATTAGAAAAGAAACCTATATGAATTTTGCGTATTTGGCAAGTTTAAATCAGACCTCTGATACCTTTGTATTAATTTGCTGAAGGTACTGACCTTGACACACTTTGCTTTTAGGCACTATTTTGTAAACGGATATCTTAGCTAAAGAGTTTTAATAAACAGCTAAAAGAATTTTTAAAAACGCTTAAGGGAACCAATAATAAACAAATATATTCAGGATCTGGAAGTAAAAAGGTAAGAATTCACTGTACCCTTTTACAAATAAATTAACTTCAGCTTGTTATGCATATATTTGTCACTGAAAAACAGATGTTTTGCTTTACAAATGTTCAGAGGTCTTAGATAAGAATCTTGGTTTTGCTAAAGAAATTGAATCACATTATAAAAAGTGCTATAATATATTCTTTTCTCACTCTGGGTTGCTTTTGAAAGGTGCTGAGAACTCAAAGCTCTCACTGGTTACAAGGGATGTTGAAGGAATTCAGTACATTGCAGCATTGGGCCCCCAAGCCAAGGGAAGTATTTAAGTGCTCAGAACTAAGCTTTTCTCAAGTTTAGAACATGAAACAAACAAAATTGTGTCCAGTGAACTATGTGACCTTTGCCAGTTTCTTTTCATTGGTAAGAGAAAAAGATTTAACCAAATGATCATATTACTACCTTTTAAAAAGTTAATTTATTTGACCTTTCTTTCATCCAGGGAGCTATGATTTTATGTTCACTAAGTGGATAGGTTTCAGAACGTTACTGTGGTTCCTACTTACTAAATGTCAATGAAGGAACTAAGATAGCCACAATGGCGTCATTGTGAACAGGAGGATAAATCTACATGAATATCTTGTTAAGCTACCGTATGTAAAACTATCGAAGTACAATGTACTTGTAGGCAAAGTTAGTACAGAAAATCAATTGTGGTATAAAAGAACAGATTTCCTATTCCCAGAATATTACATTGACTACAGTGCCATCCTTATTATTTAAATATCAGGAGTAGGGTCTCAGAAAATCTACATGAATTTAGGCAAATTATGCTGAATTCCCCTTCCCCGGGTTTTATAAAGTCTATAGGAAAACAAATTCTATGGGGAAAGCATTTCATTTGCTTAAAGCAGGAGGGTCTTGATCTTTCCAATAGCATTGGGCAGTTTTTTTAAAGTTATAAAACCAGCCTTAGTTGCAATGACCCTATACTTTTTCCATTATTATAACTATGCACTTTTGCCATTATTAAAAAAAATAGTATTTTTCAGACTTTCAGTTACAGGGCAAGGAAGTTTGGAACACAGATATTTTTGTAAAATATTTGGAAAACTTGAAACTCATTCACTTCTAAAAGTGGATGATTATATAAATAGTGAACTCTCGACCATTTCATATGGATTGGGAGTGCCAAAGTGATCCCTGTTATAGCTGAATGATAAAAAGCTCGAAACAACTCTAACATTCACGCTTCACTTGAAGCGGAATCAAGTATGTGCATAATGAAACAATATTTTGATATCTTTTGATGCCAGCCTCCATCGCCCACTTGTTAGATTTTCAAACAAGCATTTTTGTGCTTTCTCCCATGCTGCCCCTCACGCTAGAAGATGCTCCCAAAAAAACCAAGGTGCTCCCATCTGCAAGGATGATCCACCTTCAAAATCTTTCTAAAAAAAAGTATCCTTTGCTTACACAAAACTTAACAATTAAGCTGCCAGAGTGCTGAGTCCACAGACCATCATGCCAAGCAATATTGACTCATTCTTTCCTTGTACTCCCCCATCTGTGTATATCTGTTGTCTCTTGCCTTAGACTACAACTATTTTGGAGTAGAGAAGGTCTTTTTTTGGTTGTTGTTCTGTGTTTGTACAATGCCTAGCACCATGGGGTCCTGGTCCATGACCAGGGATCCTTGGTGCTACGATAATACATACATACAAACACACAAAAATAAAAAATAAAGTGTCTCTAGGCATCTGCTTGATACATGCATTTTTCACATTTTCTAACTTGACAGAATATAGTAAATTTGAGCATCTCTAAATAATCAGAATGTCTGAATTCAGTATGAGCAGTGCTTGTGTCAGGGTTCCCTCCCTACTCTGAACTCTGGGGTACAGATTGACCCGCATGAAAGACCTCCTAAGCTTATATTCTACCAGCTTAGGTTAAAACTTTCCCAAGGTACAATTCCTTTCCTTGTCCTTGGATGGTATTGCTGCCACCACCAAGTGATTTACACAAAAATTCAAGAAAAGGGTCACTTGGAGTCCCTGTTCCCCCAAAATATCCCCCCAAACCCCTTCACCCCCTTTCCTGGGGAGGCTTGAGAATAATGTGAGTACCGACCAGACCCTTTGTCTCTAGGACACTGAAAATCAAACAGGTTTTTAAAGGAAGAACTTTATTTAAAGAAAAAGTAAAAGAATCACACGTACAAAATCAGGATGGAAGGTAACTTTACAGGGTAATAAAAAGATTTAAACACAGAGGATTCCCCTCTAGGCTCAATTTCAAAGTTACAAAAAACAGGAATAAAACTCCCTCTTAGCATAGGGAAAATTCACCACCTAAAACAAAAGATAATCTAACGCATTTCTTTGCCCTTACTTACAATTTCTGTAATTTTAGATGTATCATTTCAGGTATGTATTCAGGAGATGTTTTACCTGTCTGGTCTCTCTTTCTGTCCAGAGAGGGAACAAATAAAGAGAGCACAAACAAAACCTGCCCCCCGACCAGATTTGAAAGTATCTTCTTTCCTTATTGGTCCTTTCGGTCAGGTGCCAACCAGGTTATTTGAGCTTCTTAACCCCCTCAGTACTTCTGGCCAGGAGGGATTTTATGCTACTGTATACATAAAGGTTGTTACCCTTCCCTTTATATTTATGACAGCTTGCATGTCTTGCAGAGCAACCCTCCAAGCTGTTCCTAGCAGCACTCAGTAACTATTACAATTTAAAAAATCCAAAACGTTATTTTTTCAATATATGTAGAGGATTAGTCTATCTTGTTCGTTATCATTTAACCAAGATATATCTCCGATAAGAAAGATCAAGCTTTCCAAATCAATAGGTAGTGTGGGAGGCTGAAGCTCAGGGTATGTGTATGTGTGGGAGGGGGTGGGTGTAAGCGGGGATGTATCTGGATCTTGGAGAAAAAGTGCTGAAGCATTCATATTGTTGGAAACAGGATTGATTATGATAAAGGTGAGAGGTCTCATTAGCCTATATTTGGAAAATTTTCTTCAAAGTGTCATTATTCTTTGAAGATTTAACCAGGACAAGAGAGAAAAAAAATGCAATATTTATTCTGCGGACATCTAGCTTAATTCCCAGGAAAGCACCTATCATTGTTACTTGCTTAGAATACCACTTCAATGTCTACTGTAATTTTTAGATAACAGGAAATCACAACTGGCAACTTATGATTAAGATAGCACAAGGTCAAAATCATTAGAGAATCATGTGAGATTAGAGTATGGGAAAAGTGTTTTGAACTGTACTCATATTAGACATGCTCCTGGGACAATTGCATCCCCATTCAAATGCCACTGACTTGGGATGAAGTCAATGCAGTTTGGCCCATAGGACAGCAACAAAATGATAAAAGGTTTAGAAAACCTGATCTATGAGGAAAGGTTAAAAAATGTGATTGTTAGGTTTTCAGAAAAGAAGACTGAGGGGAACCTCATAATTTTCAAATATATTAAAGGCTTTTATAAAGAGGATGGTGATCAATTGTTTTCCATGCCAATGGAAGGTAGGGCAAAAAGCAATGGGTTTAATCTGCAGCAAGGAGATTTAGGTTAGATATTAGGAAAAAGCTTCTAACTGCAAGTATAGTTTAGTATTGAAACAGGTTACCAAGGGAGGTTGTGGAATCCCAGTCATTACTGGCTTTTAAGAAAAGATTAGACAAACTCCTATCAGGGATGGTCTAGGTACAATTGGTCCTGCCTCAGCATGCAGGGATGAACTAGATAATTTATCAAGGTCCCTTCCAGACCTAGATTTCAACTTCCCTTTCCAGGGGTTCCTTCTCTAGTCATCTAGCTCCCTCCAGACTCCTTCCAAGGCCCCAAATGGACAGAATGCCAACAACTCTTGCTCCTTCCTAATATCTTACTGTTATGAGGGAAGAAAGCTATTTATATACCTTGGCTCCCTCTCCCAGCATGCCTTGCTATGGTAGCCTACAGTTCTTAGCAGCTCTGGGACTACAGTTCCAAACACATGCCTTGGCACTGGGCAGAGAGTTTGAACAGGGCAGTGCTGGATCCGGAGGCTATCTACAATTTGTATCTCCTGGTGAGGATACAAGAGAATCACCTAATTCCACTGACTTCTGTTTGGTTTGTATTATTTTTTATTTTGCATGTTAAAAAAAGATTCCCCATGGGGAGGTCACCAAGTTGATTTAAAAAAAATCTATTAAATGGACTTATATGCTACTAAATAGTATGTGACATGACCATAAGTGAAATTGTAGTTGTTTTTAAAAAAAATTTCAGCTGCTCCCAGGCACTGAAGTGGTAGGTGCCATTAATGTGTCTTTAAATAAATTAATAAAATAATGTTTAACTAAGGAGGTATTTAAATTGTATTTCGTAACCCAAACAAATTTGTAGGGAAATGTAACAATTACTCGCCACAGGCTATTACAGATGCTTGAATTCAGAACTTCTACTGAAAGAGTAACCCTTCAGCAGGTTGCAGCACTAGGCTCTTATCCAGGCCAGCCACTACAGGGGGACATGTAATACAAGCTGGTAGAGTGGACTACCGAACATTAAATATTTTGTTGTGTTTTGTATTTTTTCTTGGTTCTTCATAACCTCATGTTCTTCAGGGCAGAACCTTTGTGTTATTACACCACCTAGCACAATGCAGAGGTGTGCCAATGTAGAAAAAAAAATCAAAGCCAGTAAAGAAAAGAGATTAAAAAAACTGAATCACTACTGGCCATTAGGGACTTGGTAAACAAGAAAACAAACTTCTTTAAAATGTGCGGTGAAGAATGTGTGTTCTGTAGAAAGAAAGTTCAAAATAAAACAAAATCATACAAAAACCAGAAAAATCCATATCCCTGGCTTCCTTGATTTGTAAAAGAAAATACTCTAGTGCCTGTGCTAAAAAATAAACAATAAAACCAAAACTGAACAAAACCCTTGCGAAACTTAAACCCATTAAGTAGAGGAGGAACTGTACAATCTGATTACCTAAAAGTCTTTAATGGCCCTAAATTGGGAGATTTTTTTTTAAATCAACAATAAAAGTAAGATAAATCAAGAAGGAGAAAAATGTGTGTGCATTTTAATTTTTTTTTAGTTTCTAGCTAAGTGGTATACTTAAAAGAAAAAGTTACATTGAATCTGGAGGATTCTTTTTTCATTGTCATACAAAATTACATTCTCTTGAGCAGATGTAGGGAAAAAACTAAAGAAAAACTAAAAAATGAAAGTTAAATAGTAGCAAAATTTAAAAACTAAAACACAACTTTATAATATTTTCTCTATGTCTGATATGCTTATTCAGTTATATTCTTCTAGACATTAGGATGTAAAGATGCTTATACTGTAATTACTAAACATCATTTTTAAAACGTATTATGTCCTATAGCACTTAGCCTTGACAAACAATTACTAGATATCACATTCAACAGAATACAAAAAGCAATCCATCACAAGGTTAAAATTAGTCTTAGAACAATAGATGCTTTCAAAGCAATTCCGAACTCTAAACTGCTTTATATCAGTTTCTTCTGATGGGGGGGGGGGGGGGGGGACAAGAAAGAGATAAAAGGAAAACAACAACAACGGATATTTGAAAAACTTATTGTCTATTTTCTATATAGTCATATATTTTATAAAATCTGTGACAGAACTTTACTTTTGCTATTAAACTGCAGTTTAGTCCAAAATTTCACGCACGGAAGAAAAGAGGAACAGACCTATAATACTTAAACTTAAAAGGTAATAAGTGTATTATGGCACTCACTTTTGTGTCTGGTGCTGCATTGCATTATAGACAGAATTCCTATAGCTTAAAGTTCTGAGTTGATAAACCACATGACCATCAATCAGTTGGTTAAACCACCGATGAGATATAATGGTCAGTAATTGTTTCAAATAATCATTTTTTGAGTAAAAAGACAGAAGAACAAAAAAAACACAATAAAACATCCCAAAATCTACAAGGAAAGTGTGTGGTTAATTGACAATCTATTGTTATGTATTTTATAAACAAAGCTTACAGATTGATTCTTTACTCCAAATGTAAGTCCTGTTATGATGGATTCCCATACTTGGGGACTAGTATCTTTGAAATGGTTTCCAAAAATGTCCCAGTGAGATCTCCAATGATCAATGAAATAAAAAAAATAGTACTGTACTATCATTCAAGAGCAACTGGCATATAATATGACACACAAGACAAACATTCAATATAGAGCTGGTTGGGAATTGTCTGTCAAAATGTTTTTAATGGAAAATGCAATTTTTGCAAAATTTAAATTTTCCATGAGAAATGTTTTTGATTTTTCACTTTGTTTCAGGTTGGTTGAATGATAATTTCACCAAGCTGCTGTAATGCCCCATTCTCCCCTTTAGGCTGGGTTCTTCATCTCCCAGGATATACCACAGTAATAGGACTCATGAGGGCACTGTGGCACATCATGGAAAATACAGTTTGGCCAGGGAGCCTGGCCCACAGGAGAGAATGTAGTGCAAGCGTATCATGTCCCCAACTCCCATGAGGCACTGTGGTGGTTCAGGTGGACGTAGATGAACACTGACCTAACCCAAAACATTTTGTTTACCTTTGGGTCAACAAACTGAAACGAAACATTTAGATTCTGAAATGAAGAAACATTTCATTTCAACATTTCCTAATTGCATTTTTTGGAAATTTTATTTCCTCAAAATATTTCAATATCTTGCCTTTTTGGGGTCCTGATTCATGCCAAAAACAAATGTTAGAATATAGGAATTTCCTACAAGATGGAAATGCCGTTGTTTGATCAGGTCTAATTTAATGCAAAGTGGAATAAGATCTCTCTCAACAACTTATCAGAAAAAAACTAGAGAGATTTAAATCTCCTAAATGGCTCCTTAATCACGAGGATAAAACAATGCATCTATGCAGCCAAAATGACAAGATAGCCAGTGCTGAGAAAGATGACTAAGGATATGATCAGCAGTGCCATACCTATTTATGCCATGCCACAAAGTCAATTGGCTCCAACATGTACAATAAATCCAAGGTACATGGGACTTCAAGTGATCTCAGTTGTAGTAGCATGCTCTAACCTATTGATACACATGGCACACATCATGTCAACATGGATACAGCTTTACAATTGAATGAACTGATTGGATTCAATAATTTTTCAACATTTGCTCTGAACCTAGACATCTAATATAGGGACACACCTGAGAAGCATGGGTGAGCAAATAATTTCAGGATTCTATTTCAAGTATCAATGTGATCAGAGATTAGAGCTATTTGAGCACTTCTGCTTGCCTTCATCAGTTGTTTGTAAAGGGACAGATTCCACCTCAGCCTCTGATTTAGAGTTTAGCCTGAGAGAGATTTCTGTTGAGACCTTAACAGTACAGCAGCTTTGGCTTGGTTCTTCAGCTCTGAAAAATGAGCTAGCAGATTGCTTCAAAAATATCAAAGTGCTGCTTAGGTCTTCTAAGTGAGATTTGTGCTAAAGTGGATAATGAACAATGCAGTTTTGACTGGGTAAGGGGAACATCGCTCATTTCTGAAACTTTTGAAGACTTCAACCTCCAGATTTCCCATGCTGACTCTGAACAGGACTTATGAGCTGTTTTAGTATAGACTAGCCTGGTGTATTTTCACTTTGAGCTGATTGCTTGAGGCATTTTCTGGCAGATCTTGCTTCCAGAGAAGTCTCGGTACCCCTGAGACTCCACAAATATTGAATGTAACTATCAGTGGGAGATGTCATCTGATCATGCTCTGGGCAGTGCTTGCATCTCCCCAGTTACTTCCCCTATAGTCTGTAAAAAGATGACCCAGAAACAATACCAGAAAAGAAAAATCAGATACATAAAAAGAAATGGAAACTAAGAAAAAAACCCCAAGCCTGTGAGATATATAGCCTTGATGTGCATCAAACAAAGTGGGATATAAGTGTAGGGATTTATTTCACTTTTACCTTTGGGAAATTTATTGAAATATAAATTGTTCTGACTTCTTAAGATGATTTCTTAACTTATTATCATAACCATTATTAACAATTATCCAAAAATCATGACATGACATAAAAAGCTGAAAAGTTAATTGTTTTAATATTTTTGGCAGCTACTGAAATTCAGTATTCAATTTCACTGAAAATCAAAGATAGCCAGCTAATTGTTCTTACTGACACTGTCAGCCACAGAAAATACAGAACTCTGAAAATCAGTCATCAGCAAATTAACAAGCTTGTGTCTACAATAAATCTAAATCCTATACTACAATAAAACAAACAGTGACTGTTGTAATATTTTCTGATGTCTTGAAACTAAGTAACAACTCAGACTTAATCAATTATAAGTTGTGGCTTTGGTATTACCCCTAAAAATATATTTGTATAGCTTGTATTAAAGTACTTGATTAGCTTTCTAAAAAAAACCCATACCAGTAACTCATTACCTAAAATATGGATAAGCAATAGAAGAAAAGTGAATATTTCATGATAATAACAATGAGCAGATGCTCGAACGGGGACATCAATATGAGATTGGATTCTACTATCTTGATGCACGGAAAGAGGTTGCAGTGTTAGTATTTAGTGTATTGGAGGAACGTGATGAAAGAGGACCATAAATATTAATATTAATTGCATATTTTGATCTATATCCCAAAATATGATTTCTGCGCTTGAATTCTAAAATATCTTCTGTTATACCCTTGGGGGCAACAGTTTTAGGAAGAAATCACTGGAGACACAGAGAGCTGTAAACCTTAAAAGCAGCCATTTATTGCCACACACTGAACTAACCAAAACCCAGCCAAAACTGGCTGGGCTATCCCCTAAGAATCTAACTCAGTTGCCATAGCAACAACAAGATTCTATTACCACGACAACCAAATACACAACATATTCCTCCCCCCTTAATAAGAACATCCCCTAAATAAAACAAACACTAAACTAGAGAAGGAGGATAGACTGCCTCCGTTCCCGGCTAAACCCCAGGGATTATTTTGCCCCATAACCGTGGGTTTGCCTTAGCTAAAGATCCAGCCATTGAGGAGGCCTTCCGTCTCTAGGTGGATTACAGCGGACTTCTGGTGTTGTTGCACCTGAAAGTGTCTTGGGCGAGGGCCTGACAATGGGCTCAGGGTTCGTAGGGCAAATGGGTGAGGATGTGGTATCAGCTTGTTCCGGGCAGAGGGGTATCTCTGCCGCCGGCAGTAATGGAGGGGAAAAGTCAGGAACAGGTGACTCTTGATTCGGTGTCTTGCCGGAAGTGGTGAAGTCAGGCAACTCAACTGAAGATGTGTCCTGAGGACTGGTATGACCTGTCAGCAGCTGATCTACATGTCGCTGCCAGGTGAGATCCTCTGCAGTCTGGACTATGTAGGAAACAGGCCCTGTTTGAGCGATGACAGTGGCAGGGACCCATTTAGTTCCAGAAGTATAATTCTGAGCCAAAACCAGCTGTCCCGGTCTTTTGCTCTGGGTGCACGCCTGATGACTTGATCTTGCTGTTGACGTTGCACAATTTGTCAGGGTTCAGAAGGTTTCAGCAGATCAAAGCAAGTGCGCAGCTGTTGTCCCATCATTAGAAAGGCCGGGGATGCCTTGGTCGTAGCATGAGGTGTGTTTCTGTAGGATAGTAAGAAGGTGTCCAGACGCTTTTGAATGGATAATTGTCCCCTTGCCGATTTCAAAGCTTGTTTCATTATCTGCAAAATCTTTCAGCTAATCCATTGGTGGATGGATGATATGGTGCTGAAGTGATGTGGTGTATTCCATTTGCCTTCATAAAATTTTGAAACTCCTGAGAGACGAACTGCAGTCTATTGTCGCTCACAAGTTGTTCTGGCAGACTAAAACGACTAAAGAGTCCTCGTAGTTTTTGGATAGTACTCTCTGCAGCAGTGGACTGCATTATAGAGACTTATGGCCATTTAAAATGGGCATCTACCACCACCAAGAACATGCTTCCTTCAACGGGGCTAGCGAAGTCAACGTGAATACATTGCCATGGGTTTTCAGGCCAGTCCCATGGGCGTAGAGGTGCCCACTGGAGTGCATTCCTCACACCCTAACATGACATACAAGCTCTTGCCTTCTCTTCAATAGCACTACCCAATCCAGGCCACCAAAAATAGCTTTGTGCATCTCAGTGGTGGTGGGATATTGGCACGTCTCCCCCACAACAAACAACTAGATTGGATCGATAACTCTGTCCTCCTGGACATGTAGGTAAGGTTGGGTGAGACCGGAGAGATTCGTCGTGATGTTCCATGCATCACCAGGTCCATAACTTGGGACAATACTGGGTCAACTCGAGTTGCCTTCTTTACCTGAGTAGCGGTGATGGGTGTATTCTCTACCTGTTCAAAGTAAAAGATTTCCTTCTGGGCAATATTTTGACATTTGACTGGCAAAGGCAGCCTTGAGAGACCATCTGCATTGCCATGCAGAGTGGATTTCCGATATTTGATTTCATATGTGTGCGCAGAAAGCAAACATTCCCAACGTTGCATACGACTAGCTGCTAATGGGGGAATGCCTGTGTGGGGTCCAAAAACTGAAGTCAGGGGTCGATGGTCTGTGAGAAGAGTAAACTTCCGTCCAAACAGGTACTGATGAAACTTCCAAATTCCGAAAATGATTCCCAATGCCTCATGTTCGATTTGGGCATAGTTAGTTTCTGCTTTGCTTAGAGTGCGTGACGCAAAAGCAATAGGTCTCTCTTCTCCCAAAGGTATAATGTGTGACACGACTGTTCCCACTCCATAAGGGAATGCATCGCAGGCCAACTGTAGGGGTAAGGATGGATCAAAGTGCGTCAGAACTTCAGAATTTAGCAATGCATCCTTAGCTTTGTTAAATGCAACATCACAGGCTTCAGTCCACTTCCAGATCTTGTTCTGCCCAAGGAGTTCGTGAAGTGGTTTTAGCAGTGTGGCTAACTGTGAGATGAACTTTCCATAATAGTTCAATAATCCTAGAAACGAGCGAAGCTGGCTAACATTTTGAGGAGGGGAAGCCTCCACAATAGCCTTAACTTGTGCAGGGGTCTTACAAAGACCTGTAGCATCAATGATGTGTCCCAAATATTCAACAGAGGGCTGGAAGAATTCACATTTGTCTTTGCGGACACATAGGCTATACTCTTCCAGTCTTTGTAGGGTAGCCTCTAAATTCTTTAGGTGATCCTCCACATTCCTTCCAGTGACCAGGATGTCGTCCAGATAGCACTGGACTCCTGGCAAGCCACACAAGATCTGGTCCATAGCCCTCTGGAACAGGGCGGGAGCAGACATTATTCCGAAGGGTAGGAGACAGTATCGATAAAGCCTCTTATGCGTCACAATAGTCAACAGCTCTTGGGACTTTTCATCAACGTGCATCTGTAAATACTCTTGACTCAGATCAATCTTACTGAACTTTTGTCCCCCAGCCAGGCCTGCGAAGAGGTCATCGATGCGGGGAAGTGGGTTTTGCTCTGCACACAACACTGGGTTGACAGTGACTTTAAAATCACCGCAGATCCGGAGGGAGCCATCTTTCTTCACTATTGGAACAATAGGAGGTGCCCACGGGCTATGGGTAACTGGTATTAGGACTCCATTTGTGACCAGGCGCTCCAAGTCCGCTTCAACCTTCGGCCTGATGGCATATGGCACAGTTCTGGCTTTCAGATATTTTGGTTGACTGTCAGGTTTAATGTTCAATGTCACAGTGATTCCCTTCATACTTCCCAGATCCTCTCCAAAAACAGCAGCATGTTTTCTTAGTATAGCGGGCAGACTGGTTTCTTCTTTAGTCATTCGGTGCACTTCTGCCCAGTTCAGCTGGAACTTCCTAAGCCAAGACCTACCCATTAAGGCTGGGTAATTACCTTACACCACAAACAGTGGCAATTTAGCAGTCTGTCCATTGAGCTCCACCTTAACATCAGTAATGCCCAACATGGGCACAGCTTCTCCCGTATATGTCTTCAGCACTGTTTTTGTTGCTTTAAGCAGAAGATGCTGTAGCTTTTCTTTATACACAGTCTCAGAGGCCAGCGAGACGGCTGCACCGGTGTCCAGTTTCATGCGTATATGTTTGCTGTCCAACAACGGGGTTACCCAGTATTCATGTGAGCCCACTGCCAAAGACAAAACGTGGAGTGGCACTTCTTCTTGTGATGAGGTGTCTCCTTGGTCATCCTGGGTCTGCTCTAGTGTACGCAGATTTCCCTTTTTGGTCGGCCAGACCACAAGCCTCTTTTTGTTTTGTTTACAGGCACACTCAATGTTTCCCTTTTTGCCACAGTGTCGACACACTAGGTCCTTAGACCAGCATTCTGATGCCTGGTGACCCGGCTTACCACAATGGTAACATTCCTGACTCCCCACAGTTTTGTGGGTAGGTTCTTATGACACCTTATGCACCGATGAATTGCGCCTCCTTTGTTGCCAGTTCCATAGAGACCGCAATGTCAACAGCCTTCTGTAAGGTAAGCTGAGCCTCTGCCAACAGGCGCTTCCATATAGCTTCACTGTGCAGGCCACATTTAGTATCTCCTTAAATTCACAGTGTTCTGCAAGCTTTCTCAAAGTTGCTACAAATTGTACAACTGTTTCATCTTCTTTCTGGTCTCTTTTGTGGAACCTATGTCTTTCAGCAATTACCAATGGTTTTGGAGAAAAATGGGACCCCAGGATTTCCACAATATCACTATAAGATTTGGTCTCTGGCTTAACAGGGTGTAGTAAGCTTCATAGCAGGGAGTAGGTCTTAGCCCCTACAACACTTAAGAATATTGGCACCTTCTCTTCTGTAATGTCATTTGCAATAAAAAAAAGCTCAAAACGCTCAGTATATACATGCCATTGCACTATAGTCTCCTCAAAAGGTTCCAGTGGCCCTGTAAGTGTAGTCATGGTTTTAGTTTCAGTTTACACAGTCAGTGCAAACAAGCCAGTTCTCACCCTCTTCCAGCAGCAAAAACTTTGGGGTTTTTGTACCTGAACTTCTACTTCCTTCTGTTGCGGGGGCAGCACAGACATCCCATCCTCGTCACCATATTGTTATATCCTTGGGGGCAACAGTTTTAGGAAGAAATCACTGGAGACACAGAGAACTGTAAACCTTAAAAGCAGCCATTTATTGCCACACACTGAACTAACCAAAAACCAGCCAAAATTGGTTGGGCTATCCCCTAATAATCTAACTCAGTTGCCATAGCAACAACAAGATTCTATTACCACGACAACCAAATACACAACACCTTCTTATTGCCTTTAGCGGGGAAGACTTTCGACTGGATAGCAAGGAATGAGAGAAGCCCAAAAGCATATGTGGCAGGGTGGGAGGCTAGCTCCCAGCCCCCTTCAGTCCTCTGCTTAGCCATTGGCTGGCTAAAGGGGGACGGGGCCAGCTGACTGGCTATTGTGTGCCCCCCTTGCCTATCTGAGCTAAGCCTGGGCTTTTTGTAAATGCTGCCTTCCCTCCCCTTATAGCTGTAGATTAGGAGCTGTGCCACTTGAGATGATGCAGGTCTGACTGATGGCCTGTTTTTAGGGGTCAGGAAGGAATTTTTCCTATTGGGCCATACCGGCATGTAGCCTGGTGGGTTTTTTCACCCTTCCCACAGCCTTTCAATAACAGAAGTGGGTTAGAAGCAATAGAATTTGAGGTTTATATCATGCTGTTACAATTTCTGATTTGTCGAAACTTGTGGCTGGGGTCCAATTTAATGCCCCTCCCCAAAGGAAGAACATAAGAATGGCCCTATTGGGTCAGACCAAAGGTCCATCTAGCCTAGTGTCCTGTCTTCCAACAGTGGCCAGAGGGAATGAACAGAACAGGTAATCATCAAGTGATCCATCCCCTGTGGCTCATTCCCAGCTTCTGGCAAACAGAGGCTAGTATCTTGAATAAACTTGCGGCCTGCATTCAAACCCATGCACATCTGTCAATTGTTCACCTGCTTGTCCTGGTCAATGGGGTCTGTCAGTTTCAACCTCTGCCCCTACAGTGGGGAGGCTCATCAGACCAGTGATCACAACTCATTGAGACTGAATGGGTCTAACCACCCAATAATAAAACAGCCATCATGGGAGCATTCTCCTAGATAGATCCTGATGGATACTCCTGCTGACTGGAAAAATACAGTGTGAATAATGTGGGTTGAAGAGAACCAGACTTCGGGCATCCTAAAGTTCTGGTGCCACTGCGGGTCATCTCAGGTCTCCAGCACTCTCCTGTCCCACAAGTCACTGCTAGTTGTCAGAAACCAAAAGCGCTGAATGGGGCTGTTCTAGGAAAAGATCTATGCGGTGGGCCTGCTCAATGTCAGCCACCTCTTTATATGGTGCGCTTATAGCCCTTGTTCTGTACCCCCCTTTGCACAGACACAGTTGCAACATCCTGTTTATATTCATCACCATGGGGATCGCAGCATTAGCCAAACTACTTCATGCTGCCTGCCTGACAGCACTTGCTTTGAAAACAGCGCTGGCTTGCAGACACGAGAAGGCTGATAGGATGAAGAGGAATCATGGGAATTATTAGTTTGTCCCAAAATCCCACAATCCCATCACATTCCCATCAAACTCCCACAATGCACAGCATGCAAAATCCCAGAATTCATTCAGAACAGCAGCTGAGAAAACACACCATGGGATATCTGACCAGAATGCTAAGCATTAATTGCAAAACAGCGCTGTGGTGTGTGGCAGCTAAGATATGAGGCAACATTTACTTGATCACAGAATAACAAAGAGGTGTGTACACTGGCTTGTGCAACAGTTGTTGCGAATCACTTAATGCGGATAAACAAAACTCACACAGGCAAGCAGGGTTGTGGAAAATGGCATCCTGGACGAACTTGCATTTTGGTGCCCCTGACCCCTGTGAGCACGTGGCACTCCCCCATTGCCCCTGGCTCCATGGGCTCCCCACCCTCCCTTCCCCACTAACTCCTGCACTGTGCCCCCTTCATCCCGCCTGCTCCCGCTCCTGCACCCCTAATCCCTACACTGCTACCTTCATCCTTAATCCCTGCACCTCCCTCCTGTGCCCCTAACTCCTGCACTGTGTATGCCTCCCCACCTCAACCCCTGCCCTCCTCCTGCACCCCAACACCTGCCCCCTCCTCTGCTCCTAACTCCTGCACTGTGCCCCCTTCACCCCAACCCCTGCACTCTCCTCCTGTGCCCCAATCCCTGCACCCCTTCACTCCTGCCCCCTGCACCTCCCTCCTGAGCCCCTAATCCCTGCAGTGCCCCCTTCATCCCAACCCTTCCCCGTCCTGCCCCATAATCCTGCACTGTGCATACCCCTTTCACCCCAACCCCTGCTCCCCACATCCTAACCCCTCCACTGTGCCCCCTTTGCCCCAACCTTTGCACCCACATGGGGAACTTGACCTGAATGCACAAAGCAGCTGGCATTGCTGCTGTGACAAATGAAGGGGAGGGGGTAGCTCCCTTTTATGGACACCTAGCCAGTCACTTAGCTATAAAGTCCCTCTTGGTGGATGTTCCAGGGCCCCCCAGAGGATTCAGGGGGCCTGAGGCAAAGCAATTTTGGGGGCCCCTTCCATAAAAAAAAGTTGCAATACTATAGAATACTATATTCTCATGGGGGCCCCTGCGGGGCCCGGGGCAAATTGTCCCACTTGCTCCCCCTCCCGGCGGCCCTGGGATGTTCTCTGCTTGCTTTACCTGTAAAGCGTTAACAAAGTTCCCCAAATAAAGGAAAAGGGGTGGGCACTTGACCAAAAAAGCCAGTGGGAGAGCTAGAACTTTTTAAAATGGGAAAGAAACTTCCCTTTGTCTGTGTGTTGTGTTTCTCTGGGAAAGAGCAGAGACACAGAGCAGCAATGCTGTAAACATCTTTAAAACCAAGCATGAAAAAACATCAAATCATACCTTGACCCTATTTATCTGAAACTCCAAATGTGTAAGTAGATCAGAAATGTTTAGAAAGACGCGATTAGAGTTATTTCTTTTATTTCTTATTGGCTTGTGGGCTCCTCCGTGCTAACCCCAGACACTTTTGTTCGCTTGTAACCTTTAAACTGAACCCCCAAAAAAGCTATTTTGGGTGCTTAATTTTTGGAATTGCTCTTTTAAAATCTAGCAAAAGCCTTAAGTTCCAGATGTATTTTCTTTCTTTTTGTTTTTAATAAAATTTACCTTTTTGAAGAACAGGATTGGATTTTTGGTGTCCTAAGCACTTTGTGCATGTTGTTTAATTAGCTGGTAGCAACAGCTGATTTTCTTTGTTTTTTCTTTCTCAGCGCTTCCCCGGAGTGGGGTGGAAGGGCTTGGGGGTACCCCACAGGGAGGAATTCCCAAGTGCTCCTTCCTGGGTTCAATGGGGTTTTTGCATTTGGGTGGTGGCAATGTTTACCAAGCCAAGGTCAGAGAAAAGCTGAAACCTTGGGAGTGTAATACAAGCCTGGAGTGGCAAGTATTAATTATTAAAATCCTTGCTGGCCCCACTTTTTGCACTTGAAGTGCCAGAGTGGGGAATCAGCCTTGAAAGCTGCTCACTCCCTCACTGGACTGCTGCTCCTCCGCCCTACAGGGGGCTGTAAGGGGGGAGCAAAGAGCGATGTCAGGGCTTCCTGCATCCAGGTCACTTTCCCTGCTGGCTGTGGAAGGGGAGGGCAGAAGAGCAGCAGCTCCTGATGCCTCAACACAGCCCTGGTGGGGAAGTGACCTGGATGCAGGGAGCCCTGGTGCGTGTGTTGGGGGGACTGTGTGAAGGAGTGTGTGTGTGTGTTGAGGGGAGTGTGTGTGCCTGAGAGAGTGTATGAGTGCACTGTCTCTTTAAGAAAGAACTCAGGGTCAGAAGCCTGAACTAGGCTTGTCCAGATACAAGCAGCTGCCAGCAGCTTAGGACCCAGAGAGGCAGCAGCACCAGGGGTGAAAGTGAGCCGGTAAGAACTCGCACTGGCCCATACCCAGCCCACATTAAAGCGCTGCTGCGACAGTGCTTTAATGTCCCTGCCAGTAGGGTCCGTACCGGCTAGGGTTACCATATTTTAATTTAAAAAAAGGAGGACACTCCATGGGGCCCCGGCCCCGCCCCAACTCCGCCCCTTCCCCTTCCCCGCCCCTTCCCCAAAGTCCCCGCCCCAACTCTGCCCCCTCCCCTGAACACTCCGCCCCCCTGCTCCTCCCCCTCCCCTGCTTCCTGCGAATCAAATGTTTGCGGGAAGCCTGAAACAGGGAGGCAGCAGGTAAGCTGGGGCGGGGCGCGGCGCGGACCAGTCCGGCCCCCCCGTCCAAGTGGCTCCTTCTGGTGGCCGGCCGGCCCAGGCCAAGAGGCTCTGGCCCCAGCATCTCCCGCCAGGTTCGGGCCCTGGGGCGCCGGCCCTGGTTCCGGCCGAGCGGCTCCGGCCCGCCCCAGCCCCGGCGGCCCCAGCGGCCCCGGCCGAGCACCGCCGGCCCCAGTGGCTCCGGCCGAGCACCACTGGCCCCAGCGGCTCCGGCCCGGACCCAAGCCCCATGACCCCTCCCTCCCTATTTTCCTGGACATGTCTGGCTTTTTGGGATTTCCTCCCGGACAGGGATTTGAGGCCCAAAAAGCCGGACATGTCCGGGAAAATCCGGACGTATGGTAACCCTAGTACCCGCAAGGCCGCAGATGGGGGAGGGCGGGGGCGGGATGGGCAGCGCTTTAAGGATGATCCTTTGCCACGGCAGCTCTTTAACGTTCCTGCCTGCCCCCCGGTTGGCGGGGGGACCAGCAACGTTCAAGCGCTGCTGCGACAAAGGGCCCTGCAGCGCTTTAATGTCCCTTCCCCATTGTCCCCCCACCCCCACAGCCTCCGACGGGCGGGGAAGGGGGGCAAAGGTAGCAATTGCCCTTGGGCCGGCGATTTAAAAGGGCCTGGGACTCTGGACGCTGCTGACGCTAGCCCTGGGCCCTTTAAATCAACACGGGAGCCCCGGACAGCGTGGGCCAGGTGGCTTGAAAGGGCTGGTTGGGGGATGCTGCCCCCCAGCCATGCCCCTTCCGCCCGAGGCTCAGCCCCTTCCGGGGGCCAGAGCCCACCTCCCCCGCTTAACTTACTTTCACCCCTGAGCAGCACACACAGATTCCCCCTGTCCCGTCACCCCAGCTTAGTGGAAATCGGGTACACAGGAAGGGGGACACCCCGCCATCCTTCCCCCTCCCACTTCCCGCAGAGCAGACAGGACGACGCTCCCAGTCCGAGTGACCAGGGGCGACTCCAGGGACTAACAGGTGTGGGGGGGAGGGTCACGTTAGGAACAGAGGCGGCTGCACACATGGAGCAGGGTGGAGGGGGGCACCCCTGCTCCGGAGGAATCACCTGGCTCGGACGGCTGGTCATCCAACTGCCCCCTGCAGCTCGGGTCTCTCCCCCTCCCCCATGCTGCTGCTCACCTGCCTGCCTGCCGTACCGCCTCTGTCAGCCCAGCTGGCTCTCGGCAGCAGGTCAGGTGGGACTCCAAACCCCGCGCCGCGCCCCCCCCCGGCCGGGGGGCCGCGGGGGGGGGGCCCCCCCCCCCCCCCCCCACCAAAGGCTGGCCCTGCAGGCAAGTGGGGAAGAACAATAGAACATGCTGTGATGACCAAGGGGTTGGGGAGGGAGTCAGAGGAGGATATGGGCTTGCTAGGCAGAATGTAATGCAGTATAGTTGTAGCCATGTCGATCCTGAAGAAGAGCTCTATGTGACTCAAAAGCTTCTCTCTCTCTCACCAACAGAAGTTGGTCCAATAAAAAATATTACCTCACCCATCTTGTCTCAATCAGAATGTAAGTTGGTTCTGTTCCTTTCCTATAATTTAAAAGGGAATCCTATCTACTGTAGCTTATAGTTAAGAGTAAGATTAGATGAGACTCACTGTGAATGGAGGATGTTTGTTATTTTAAAAACTTTTTTCTCTAATATTCTATTCCAATTGCTTTGTTTTAATAAGGCTGCTGGTGAATAGCACTGGCCATAGGTTGTTGGAGGGATGAAACACAGGTGTCCGAAACCCAGCTGGATCTGAGGGAGATAAACAATTTCTACACACAGGGCAGAGTAGGATTCTGGTTTAAGTTAGGATAGTCATGAGATTCCACCTGGGGACAGTTAAAGGTAAGACTAAGGGTATGTCTACACTACGACATTAGATCGAATTAATAGAAGCCGGTTTTATAGAAATCGGTTGTATACAGCCGATTGTGTGTGTCCCCACATAAAATGCTCTAAGTGCATAATGTCGGCGGACCGCGTCCACAGTACCGAGGCTAGCGTCGACTTCCGGCGCATTGCACTATGGGTAGCTATCCCACAGTTCCCGCAGTCTCCGCCGCCCATTGGAATTCTGGGTTGAGATCCCAATGCCCGGATGATGCAAAACAGTGCCGCGGGGGGTTCTGGGTACATGTCGTCAGGCCCCTCCCCCTCCGTCACAGCAACGGCAGACAATAGATTCGCGCCTTTTTACCTGGGTTACCTGTGCAGACAACATACCACGGCAAGCATGGAGCCCGCTCAGCTCAGCTCACTGTCACCATAAGTCATCTGGGTGCCGGCAGACGTGGGACTGCATTGCTACACAGCAGCAGCAGCTAACTGCCTTTTGGCGGTAGACGGTGCAGCATGACTGGTAGCCTTCATTGGCGATCTGGGTGCTGGCAGACGTGGGGCTGCATTGCACCAGCCCCTTGCCTTTTGGTAGAAGATGGTATATTACGATTGGTATCCATCGTCATCGTACTGCAGTGGCTGTCGATCATGGGCACCTGGGCAGACATGCTCAGTCCTATGGAACTGTCTTGATGATGATGGTTATCAGTCGTAGTATGCCATTTTCTGCCACGCGCCCTGTTGGCTCATCGCACGTTAGCTGAGTCGTAGTATGCTATTTTCTGCCAAGCGCCCAGTAATTTCTGCTAAGCACCCCGAAGAGGCCGAGGGCGATCTGAGTGCTGGCAGACATGGGGCTGGCAGACGTGGGGCTACATTGCTACACAGCAGCAACCCCTTGCCTTTTGGCAGTAGATAGTATATTATGACTGGTATCCATCGTTGTCATACTGCAGTGGGTATCAGATGGTGCAATAGGCCTGAAGGCTAACTGCCAAGCGCCCAGTATTTGCTGCCAAGCACCCAGAAAATGCTGAGGGCTATCAGTCATGCTGCACCGTCGTCTTAAGATGTAAAAAATAGATTTGTTCTGTATTCATTTCCTTCCCCCCTCCCTCCATCAAATCAACGGCCTGCTAAACCCAGGCTTTGGAGTTCAATCTCTGGGGGGGGGGGGCATTCTGTGTGACAGTTGTTTGTGTTTCTCCCTGATGCACAGCCACCTTTCTTGATTTTAATTCCCTGTACCTGTACGCCGTGTCGTCACTCGCCCCTCCCTCCCTCCTTCCCCTGGTCCGTCAGATACTAGTTTCGCGCCTTTTTTCAGACCAGACGCCATAGCTAGCACTGGGATCATGGAGCCCGCTCAGATCACTGCGGCAATTATGAGCACTATGAACACCACGCGCATTGTCCTGGAGTATATGCATTGCCAGGACATGCCAAAGCAAAACCAGGACCAGCTGAGGAGGAGGCGATTGCAGCGCGGCGACGAGAGTGATGAGGAAATGGACATGGACCTAGACCTCTCACAAGGTACAGGCCCCAGCAATGTGGAAATCATGGTGTTCCTGGGGCAGGTTGATGCCGTGGAACGCCGATTCTGGGCCCGGGAAACAAGCACAGACTGGTGGGACCGCATCGTGCTGCAGGTGTGGGACGATTCCCAGTGGCTGCGAAACTTTCGCATGCGTAAGGGCACTTTCATGGAACTTTGTGACTTGCTTTCCCCTGCCCTGAAGCGCCAGAATACCAGATGAGAGCAGCCCTCACAGTTGAGAAGCGAGTGGCGATAGCCCGGTGGAAGCTTGCAACGCCAGACAGCTACCAGTCAGTCGGGAATCAATTTGGAGTGGGCAAATCTACTGTGGGGGCTGCTGTGATCCAAGTTGCCAGGGCAATGAGAGACCTGGTGATATCAAGGGTAGTGACTCTGGGAAACGTGCAGGCCCTAGTGGATGGCTTTGCTGCAATGGGATTCCCAAACTGTGGTGGGGCGATAGACGGAACCCATATCCCTATCTTGTCACCGGAGCACCAAGCCACCGAGTACATAAACCGCAAGGGGTACTTTTCAATGCTGCTGCAAGCCCTGGTGGATCACAAGGGACGTTTCATCGACATCAACGTGGGCTGGCCGGGAAGGGTACATGATGCTCGCGTCTTCAGGCACTCTGTTATGTTTCGAAAGCTGGAGGAAGGGACTTTCTTCCCAGACCAGAAAATAACCGTTGGGGATGTTGAAATGCCTATCGTGATCCTTGGGGACCCAGCCTACCCCTTAATGCCATGGCTCATGAAGCTGTACACAGGCAGCCTGGACAGGAGTCAGGACCTGATCAACTACAGGCTGAGCAAGTGCTGAATGGTGGTGGAATGTGCATTTGGGAGTTTAAAAGCGCGCTGGCGCAGCTTACTGACTCGCTCAGACCTTAGGGAAAAGAATATCCCCATTGTTATTGCTCCTTGCTGTGCGCTCCACAATATCTGTGAGAGTAAGGGGGAGACATTTATGGCGGGGTGGGAGGTAGAGGCAAATCGCCTGGCCGCTGATTACGCGCAGGCAGACACCTGGGCGGTTACAGGAGCACAGCATGGCGCGGCACGCATCAGAGAAGCTTTGAAAACTAGTTTTGTGACTGGCCAGGCTACGATGTAAAACTTCTGTTTGTTTTTCCTTGATGAAATCTCCGCCCCCCCCACCCACCCGGTTAACTGTACTTCCCTGTAAACCAGCCACCCCCCCCCCTTCAAGCTCCACTTGCAGAGGCAATAAAGTCATTGCTACTTCACAGTCATGCATTCTTTATTAATTCATCACACAACTAGGGGGATAATTGCAAAGGTAGCCCGGGATGGGTGGGGGAGGAGGGAAGGAAAAGGACACACTGCAGTTTAAAACTTTAAAACTTTAACACTTATTGCTCGGGAAATCATCTAGGGTGGAGTGACTGGGTGGCCGGAGGCCCCCCCACCGTGTTCTTGGGCATCTGGGTGAGGAGGCAATGGGACTTGGGGAGGAGGGCTGTTGGTTACACAGGGGCTGTAGCGGCGGTCTCTGCTCCTGCTGCCTTTCCTGCAGCTCAACCATACGCTGTAGCATATCAGTTTGATGCTCCAGCAGCCGGAGCATCGACTCTTGCCTTCTGTGTGCAAGCTGACGCCACCTCTCATCTTCAGCTCGCGATTCAGCACGCCACCTCTGCTCTTCAGCCCGCGATTCTGCACGCCACCTCTCCTCTCGCTCATATTGGGCTTTTCTATAATCAGTAATTGACTGCCTCCACGAATTCTGCTGTGCTCTGTCAGCGTGGGAGGCAGTCTGTAGTTCTGTAAACATTTCATCACGCGTCCTTCGCTTCCGGTTTCGAATCTTCACTAGCCTCTGTGAAGGAGTAAGATTTGCAGCTAGTGGAGAAGGGAGAGGTGGTTAAAAAAGATACATTTTAGAGAACAATGGGTACACTCTTTCACGTTACATTTTGCTGTTCACATCACACAGCACATGTGCTTTAGTTACAAGGTCGCATTTTTCCTCTTATATTGAGGGCCTCCCGGTTTGGTGTGAGAGATCACTCACGCAGTGCCAGGACACAGATTTCAGCTTGCAGGCAGCCATGGTAAGACACACAGTCTTTTGGCTTTTTTAACCTTCTTAACATGTGGGGATGGTTTCAAACAGTACTGCTCTCATTAACCATACCAAGCACCCGTTGGGTTGGCCATTTCAAATGGGTTTGCAATGTAAAAGGAGGGGCTGCTGCGGTTTCAGGGTTAACGTGCAGCACAAACCCAACAAATTCCCCTCCCCCACACACCCAATTCTCTGGGATGATCACTTCACCCCTCCCCCCCACTGCGTGGCTAACAGCGGGGAATATTTCTGTTCAGCAGAGCAGGAAGGGGCACCTCTGAATGTCCCCTTAATAAAATTGCCCCATTTCAACCAGGTGACCGTGAATGATATCACTCTCCTGAGGATAACAAAGAGCGATAAGGAATGGATGTTGTCTGCATGCCAGCAAACACCGGGACCATACGCTGCCATGCTTTGTTATGCAATGATTCCAGACTACGTGCTACTGGCCTGGCGTGGTAAAGTGTCCTACCATGGCGGACGGGATAAGGCAGCCATCCCCAGAAACCTTTTGCAAAGGCTTTGGGAGTACATGAAGGAGAGCTTTCTGGAGATGTCCCTGGAGGATTTCCGATCCATCCCCATACACGTTAACAGACTTTTCCAGTAGCTGTACTGGCCGCGATTGCCAGGGCAAATTAATCATTAATCATTAAACACGCTTGCTTTTGAACCATGTGTAATATTTACAAAGGTACACTCACCAGAGGTACCCTGTGTGCCCACAGGGTCTTGGGTGAGTTCGGGGGTTACTGGTTCCAGGTCCAGGGTGATAAACATATCCTGGCTGTTGGGGAAACCGGTTTCTCCGCTTCCTTGCTGCTGTGAGCTATTTACATTATCTTCATCCTCATCTTCCTCGTACACCGAACCCTCTTCCCTGTGTGTTTCTCCAGTGAGGGACTCATAGCACACGGTTGGGGTAGTGGTGACTGCACCCCCTAGAATGGCATGCAGCTCCGCATAGAAGCAGCATGTTTGCGGCTCAGCCCCGGACCTTCCATTTGCTTCTCTGGCTTTGTGGTAGGCTTGCCTTAGCTACAGTAAGCTGCGCCAGCGCGCTTTTAAACGCCCAAATGCACATTCCACCACCATTCGGCACTTGCTCAGCCTGTAGTTGAACAGGTCCTGACTCCTGTCCAGGCTGCCTGTGTACAGCTTAATTTTCACGCGGCACTGCTGTGCGTCCCTGTTATGGCCTCTGTCCTTCATGGCCTTGGAGACCTTTTCTAATATTTTGTCATTTCGTTTACTGCTTCGGAGTTCAGACAGCACTGATTCATCTCCCCATATGGCAAGCAGATTCCGTACCTCCCGTTCTGTCCATGATGGTGCTCTTTTGCGATCCTGGGACTCCATCACGGTTACCTGTGCTGATGAGCTCTGCGTGGTCACCTGTGCTCTCCACGCTCAGCAAACAGGAAATGAAATTCAAACGTTCGCGGGGCTTTTCCTGTCTACCTGGCCAGTGCATCAGAGTTGAGAGTGCTGTCCAGAGCGGTCACAATGAAGCACTGTGGGATAGCTCCCGGAGGCCAATAACGTCGAATTCTGTCCACACTAACCCAAATCCGACCCCCTAAGGCCGATTTTATCGCTAATCCCCTCGTCGGAGGTGGAGTAAAGAAGCCGGTTTAAAGGGCCCTTTAAGTCGAAAGAAAGGGCTTCGTCGTGTGAACGTGTCCAGGCTAAATTCGATTTAACGCGGCTAAAGTCGACCTAAACGCGTAGTGTAGACCAGGCCTAACTCTTGATAGACCAGAAAGAGGACAGAGAAGCAGTTAGCTCTCTAACCATGACAAGCAGATAATTGGAATGGTAACTGATTAGCAACGAGAAACAGCGTTTTTTAAAGGATAAGTTCCGAGCATCCAAAATTTAATGGTTAACATATAGATGTGGAAATTAGGGGGGGAAAACAAACCGAAGAGCTATAATATCAGAAAATTAAACATCAAAATTCATACTTAAAAAAAAAAAAACAGAGGCAACTATTTATTTAAGAAAATACTTCAGGTATTAGCAAAGCTCCTGTCATCAACTCTGGACACCTGTACCAGGCTCATTTATTGCCTAATTAAATATTAACACATCTTGATCCAATCTGTGGCATAATTTTAATTACTGTTTTCTCTTAGGAAAGCCATATAATCAATGTTTTTATAGCTGTTCCTAGAGGCTGTTTTGTAAAACCCCATTAGTAAATTGTGATCCATCACTAAAATATTTTCCTCCAGATTGCTATTAGTAAATCAAGTCCATTCCATTACTCTGGGAGAGGGGGAGGGGAGAGAGAGAGACTTTCTATTTCAAGAGAAGGAAAACTTTGTTTCTTTAATAATCTAAATTAGAAATCTTGAAAAAAAAGCACAACCCTTGTTAAAATCCTAGCACACAAAGAATCAATGTTGGGGATTTACAGACACTAAAACATGACCAATTATTTTTTTAAAATATGTGAATAATCCAAAATATTTTTATTGCTGGATGAAGCAATTAAACAGAGAATCAGCATTACCTTCTGAGCATATATTTATTTAAATTTTCTGCAGGGGATGACTTGCAAATATCAAAGCATAATTCATAGGTACCTGCAGCATTTTCTCTTTCCACCAAGGATTAAGAATGTTTACATTCTATAAACATAGATTAGCATCATTACATATTTAGGGTGAGAAACCTGAGTAAAATATATAAATTCAGTTGGGAATGACTTAAATTGGCATGTGTTTCATTTCAGTACTTAACCAGATCCAGTTACAGAGAACAAGGTCTTGATTTGACTTTTGGAAAGGTAGGAGGGCCTGGTGTAGTAGAAGAAATATATTTCCATGTTCCCATGATAAGTTTGTATAAGTGCTATTCACTAAACTTCCAATTTGATATCACAATATTTTCAATTATCTTTATTTGTTTTAAACACATTTCTTCCCTCCTTAGGCAAAATTCCTATTGAAGCCAAAGGGAGTTTTCCCTGGGAAAGGACTGCAAGACTGGGCCATTTACCAGTACTGTTCTTTGAATCTGATTACCTACAGTGCTGCATATTTAACATAATTGTGGAAAATATAAACCATGAAAATGTCAATCCCAGCTAATTTGATTCTTGATCCTAATCCAGCATCTTCTACATTCTGTAAGAGATTCAAACCATTTTAATTCAATACTTGCTGTTACAGAGGATCTTTATTATAGATTTTGATCTTGGCTAGAGGCCTCATCTACTTAAAAGTCCATTAAATAAAGCAATGTTTTCCCTTATGTATTGGCTATTGCAATATGCACAGTCAAAAACCAGTACTGCCCACAAAATGGCCTGTTTTTATTTTGTTTTAATAATGATGTAAAGATGAAAACAGTTGACATAACAATCACAGTAGATCTAATCTAACATAATAAATCAATAATTAGTTACCAGAAGAGATAAAATTAAGACACAGTTTATATGAGTGAAAGATAAAGACTCTTTTGTAGTTATTTTTCTATGAAGCAATTTGTAAAAGCTTTTAAATCATATTTCACACACTTTGAAATAAATGAATGTTCTAACTGTAATCATTGTTAATAACCGTAACATGGACTCTTAATCACTCATCGGCTTGAAAACAGGATTATGGGGGCAAAAATCAGCCCTCACCTTTATGGCTAGAGGGACACGAGGCAGTGGAACCAGTGCAGCGCTGCTGCACAAAGCAGGGGCAGAGTGTGTGGTGGCTGCACAGGATGTGTGTACCACCTGCAGTGCTTAGAGTCCAGCTCTGTGGAAGATGGCTGGGGTGGATGGGTTCACCAGGGAAGGGCGGCGCCTGGCTAGCCGGCTTCCCTCCCCTCCTCTCTCCCGGTGCCTAAGGAACGTTAGGACTCAGGAAGGCTCTGCAGTCTGGGGTGCAGGATTCCTTTTCTCAGTCTCAGTGCAGATATATCCTGCATGCTGGGCTGAAACTGGATCCCCAGATTTGGCTATTAATGCACATTTTTAATGCAAGTATAAGATGGGAATCTATATACATAGGTGTTAAAAGATACTGGAATATATACACACAGGAATTTCCATGCTAAATGTGAGCCCAGATTCTCAGCTTCATCCAACATCCACTGGTCACAAAGGAGGTGCTAGGGTTCCCTGATCCTAATCCCAGACGGTTTTCTTCTAACTCAGCCCACAGGGTATCTTAGGGTATTCTTAAGACTTTTGTAGACTATGCCAACTGGCTGTTGCCCTGAGCTGCTGGTAACCCATCAAGGGCCACTCAGGTCACACCCCCAATTCACTCCCCTATACCAATGGTACAGGAAACAGCTACATCAGCAGAGAATTCCTCAGATGAAATCTTACCTCTATTGTAGTCAATGGTAAAACTCCTATTGATTTTAATGAGGCCAAGATTTCACTAACTTCATGCCTGCAGAATCTCCAGATCAGCCAGGTTTAATAGCTCTTTTGTTTCAGTCCAGCACAAAGGGCTTTAAATGTGCAGGGAATCTGGACCATTACGTATTTGGTGAAAAAAGATGATGCCCAGCTCAATATTCAGTTCTTTATAAAAAAACATTTGCAATGTGCTCTTGCTAAGGTTTTCCACATATCATTATCATTTTAGTGAACATTTCTTTAGTTGCTTTACTGCATATATGGCTTATATTCCATGAGACGGATTTTAAAAGCTTAGATGAGAGTTATACAAACAAAACATGTCTTTTACTCCTATGTACTCTTTTAAAATATCTACCTATATAAATTTACTGAAAATTGAATTATTCTAAGACTATGATGTCACCACGATTTCGAAAACAATGAGGCCAATTTTGATCCTCATGCATGCATATTAGAACAGGATATAAGCAAGAGAGCGGGATTCCAAGCATAGGTCTCCATACAGCACTGGTCAAGGAAGTGGATACCTACCTTGGTCTGCTACCTTGGGAGCAAGGTCTGGCTCCTGTCCCATCTACATTTATTGTGGTCAAGAGCACACAAGAGAAGTTGCATTCTTCTCCTTTTTTGAAGGCGCAATAAACTTAGCTGCCAGATGCAGCCAATCTCTACCTGCCTAAGCCGTATTTCCCTGAGCCACACGAGGGCTTACGCTGCCATTTGAGTCATAGTTTACTTTAAACTAAAAATGATTTTTGTAGACTGTTGTGCAAAGTAGTGAAGTATATTTTCCCCAAGAACAACACTTGGCAAATTCTTTAGCCAGCAATCTGGAGTTATCACTGGGTCTGTAAGCCAGTCAGGTGTTCAATGGGCAGCTTTAGGTCACATCCTTCTGTGAATCATCTTTGTGTATTCAAAGTACATATATGCTGAAAATGAGATTCCTAATTTCAGAACTTGTTTGGAAATTCCTTTACTATAATAACCACTTTTTGTACTGCACTTATACAACCCACTACCACCTTTGAGAAGGAAAAAAACCCACACTTTTTATTTTAAATGTGTGACGTCCTGTTACTTTGTGATAATTTGTATCACAAAGATGATGCCACATGTACCTAATTGGGCCCAATCCTGCAATCAATCCATATTGAAAACTCCCCTTAACTTCCATATGCATTTCATATATGGAATGATTGCAAGATCAGACCCCTTGTGAAGTAATATACTTTTTTTAAAGTAGCTTTTTTCCCCAGAAGTAGAAGCATGCTGAGAATAGCAAACTACCTTCCCAGTACACACACTGCTATCAGTAATCCTACTCCTTGTCAAAATATTTCCTATACAAATGCAAGTGCTGACTGTTTGAGACACTTAAAAAAAGGACTTTTATATCTCTCTGCTGCCATTCTACTCCATGTTAATATAACACAAATTGTTTGAGAGTACACATGCACATCTGCATTAAAAAAAAACAAAAACAAAAAAAACCACCACCACCAGAATCTATTCCATAAACTCACCTTCTCCTTGTTAGATATCACTTTGAATATTTAACCAACTATATGGATAACAGAGCATTTTTCTGTTCTAAATCATCAATCCTAGCATATCAAGACTTGCTTTCTTTTTTAAGCGAAGATAAGTTACCACATTAAAAATAAATGAGCTATTTTTTGTCAGTTGATTGGACATTGAGTACACATAATAAATCACCAGGAGTTTTATATGCTAGTCAATGTGCTAACCTCAAGCAGCACTTGTATCTATCGCTTGTGTGATTCAGAAGACAATAAAATATTTTATCATCTGAAGAAACTCAAAAGACTGAAATGTCTTTGAAATACACAGGCATTTGTATATCAAATTACCTCTGAAACCCCCCAACCAGAGTAACTCTTGCACAATCCATTTGAAATACAGCTTCAATATTCAAAAAAATCAATAATTTAAACCACAGGTTGAACATTTTTACTGCTTCCACTGCAGACTGTCATTTTTCGAAATGAAAATGCTAATGGCACCAAAGGGGAAAGCTCCAGTCAGAAGAGATGCATGAATGCAAGCATGGATTGGCTAAAAATGCTGGTTTGGTCTCTTCCCATCCCCCCAATCACCCATCTAGGACAAAACATCTTAAAATCAACAACTTTCATTTTAGCACTTCTAAGAAATGTGCTTCTTTGTTGTACTTGATATTTTTGTCTATGACCAGTTAAATATATAAAGACATTTCACAGTAAACATGAATACTGAATGTGAGTAATACAGTTGAAGTCATATTATTAAGTTGCATTTATTTATGCATGATCTCTAATGTTAACATCTGAAAACATTGGCTAGACCACTTGTGAACACTTTTCCCATGTCTAGTAAAGTCTCCATATATTATGCACATGAAGCAGTTGAAAGTATGCATTATAAATACACAGCAATCCAATATATGCTGCATAAATACACATGACCTACGGTATGATGGTTGCTTTGCAAAGTGTGTGTGACCCAATACACATTATATGAAATCTGCATGACCAATATGAGTATGGCCACTATGGAAGAAATTACAAGCAAAAATCAGATTGAGTGGGTAAATTAATCAGGTATGTTCAGACCAGGAAGAACTGAAAGAGAGAGCCATATTGGGGATAAGTGGTCTAGAATAGGAGGGAGCAAAGCCACTTGTAGAGATTGTCTGATAATAAAGGAGGTCCATCCCATGTATGGATTCCAAGGGCAGATATAGTCTGCACATAGCCTGAAAAGTGACTGCTGCTATCGAGCAATTCTTCAACATTATTAGACACCTAAGGAAATTCCAAGGGACGAACTTTGTTTGTTGGATTAGAGAAATAATCTATTACTTTCTCAACCAAAAACATCTCCAAGAGAAAGCTATGTTATTAATATATTCAAGGGTTAGTCTGGAAATTCCAAAGTTCATTTTGGAGAACTCATGACACATTTAACAGCATACAGATAACCAGCTACAGTCAGCTAAACAGCGTAACTTTTCCCTTTAGCGCTGCCATCTTGAAGGTTCATAAACTCCATTCATAACCTTACCCACAAATTAATCTACCCTGTGACCATAACCAATAATTAATTTAAATCTCAGAACGATAAACTGCTTCAAACTAGAAAAAATCCCAGAACTTTTCATTTAGAAAATTTCAGAACAACTATTTTGAAAATTTCTTTGAAAAAATACTGAAATGGGAAATTGATCAAAACTACTCCTTTCCCACCAACACTTTTGGTTTTGACAAATCAGCATTTCCAAGTGAAAAAAATGTTCTGCCAAAAGATTCCTGACCAGCTCTATTGAATATCGTATTCTTAAATCAGAGTGGTTGCGTAGACTCCAGCCTTCATCATAGCCAGACATAGCCCAAGAAAAAGATGTATTTTTACAAACAAAAAAAGTATTGAGGGCAGTCATTACCTCTGGTCCCAAAGTCTCCATGTACAAGTCATAAGACACAGAGCTGGAGTATATAAAATCTCCTTGGCAGAGATCACGACACCTCTATAGAAAGAACAAATTTTACCATGATGACAGAGCATCACTTTGAGTATTGAAAACTTGTGACTAGGAAAACAGTTATAAAATTGAATGAAAAGTTATTGATGTTACAAGGGCAGAGTTAAGGGTGCTTGTGTAAACATAGCTTTGCATGACTGTAATTGTTTAGGGATTTTTAAAGTTAAGCTTTACTTGGAATTTGCAGGTTATAGTTGCTTTATAGTTTCATAGAATTTATGGCCAGAAGGGACCAGGAGACAATCTAGATCACCTAGTGTGACCTCCATTAAATTCCACTCAGTTACCTCTATGTTCAGACCGATAACTTGGGTTAGACTAAATTATTTCAGTCCTTGTTTTTCCTGAGAAATCAATAAAATTCTAAAAGATATTTTGGTTGAAATAATTGATAGATTTGTTTAATCTTAGCTCCGGGTACATGCATTTCCCCCCTGGGAATAAGTAATGTAATATTTACGTCCTTTATGAAATATGAAATGCATGTAGAAAATTCAGATGTGGACTCCAGTATTCTGCTCTCCCTGATGTCCAGAACCCCTGTGGACATCAGTGAGAGATCTATGAATGTAGAACAGTTCATCACAGTTAAAATATGCCATGAGAATCAGAGAAAAGAATTTTTTTTTATTGAGATTTGTATTAACTGCATACAAGAATGTCCATTTCAGATTCTGGGCACCAATGACAAACTCTTAAAAGTACAATTCATACATAATAGAGTCATCAATTGACTACCAAAAGCACTACTCCTTGTAGCAACTAAATATAATAATAAATCCTATCAGCAAAACCCCCACCAGAATCCCAACTTCACCTTTTTCCAAACCCCATGAGAAATAAGGAAAAAAGATGAACCTTGCAGCATGTTCTGAAAGTTAACATACTCAGGTCGTTATGGACCAAAGTGAAGGTATAAGAGCTCTAAAGTTCTGGGGCCATCTGGTAAATTCCCTCCAGCAGCTCCCTTCTCTTTTGCACCAGTGGAACTTTAGCACTGTGCATCCACTGACCACAACTGTGGTGGAAAGGAGAAAGATGATCTCTTAGATAAGCAGGCTATTTAGGGCTTTCTAGGTACAACTAGAATAAAACCATAAAATCAACCTGGAAACCAGTAGGAGGCCAGTGCAGATCAGAGAACACTGCTTCAATATGCTCACAAACTGACACACTACTTAATAAGTAGGCCACCAGATTCTGCACCAGCTGCAGTTCCTGGATAGATTTAAGAAGTCACCCCCATTAGTAGTCTAATCTTGAAATAACAAATGTATAGAGGACTGTTGTCAGGTCCGCATCCAAAAGAAATAGATGCAGTCTTCTGGCTGTGAGAAGCTGAAAAATCCATCCTAGCTGAGGCTGCTGCCTGATCTTCTAACAGCAGCAGGGAGTCTAATCACATCCCTAGATTGTGAACCTCATTCACAACTGGTTGACACACACCCTCAGTCAAAGGGGCTGATATTTCTCCTGACATATCCTCTAGATGTTTCTCTCAACTAACCAGCATCACCTCGGTCATGTTTGGATTGGCATTTCACCCAGCTTGCTGTCTTCTATGCCTGTGTCTTCCCCAAACACTGAATAATGCAAGGACTGTTCCAGCTGAATCAGCTGAGAGGTATGAAGATGAGTTTTGGCACACTGAACACATTTCAACCCATGTCTCTTTACTTATTCCTTCTAATACCCACATACATTCCTTAAGAGGGGTGACAAGATGGAACCCTACAGAACCCCACAACAGGGCACACCCAAAGAGAAGAAGCAGTTACCCAATACACATCTGAGAACGCCAGTTTGCTGACATGAATTTCTCTGTCTATGATATTTTAAGATGAGGTATAGTTAAGAAAGGGGACAGGTGAAGCGCTTTGCACTGAGGGAAAATTTGTTAATTGGTACTTGGGAAATGGTTTTGCTTTCAATCTAAACAACTTAAGTGCATAGACAATATAATGATGAGCACTTTATAACTGCTTGTAAAAATATGAATAATTTTAGCAATGGTTTCTAGAGAAATTAGGAGTTACTTCACATTTTGTAGGAGCAGCAATTCAGCTACAAAATAACTTTTTGTTGTTATTCCAAGACACTGATGTTGCAGTTGGGTTTTGTATCTTAGAATGAAAAATAATACATTAACTATATTACATGAATTACCAGCTTCATCTTTCTCAGTCTTCCCATGAATTATTAAACCATGGTTCATTTTAGAATATGCCAAAAGTTCCTTTTGAAAGATGCAAAAAGGAACAATTATCCTCTGAACACTTATTCTGGCTTCAGAAAGTGAAATGCATGAGCAACACCTCCATTTGGTGCCACACTAGAGAAAATGAAAGTAAATATGATGATTGCAATGTGTGCTTTCAGTTTCTGTAGTCTGATGGCAAACTGGCAGAGTGAGCTCCGGCATTCTACTATCAAAGATTTAAAAAACAGTTTCTTATACACATGAAGGAACACTTCCCGTGACAAAATAAGGAAAAATGCATTTGAAACTGGGGATGGGATAAAAATTTGACTTACCACTATTAACAGACCTTCCAAGGTGAAGGGCTTCTCAAACAGTAAAGAAACCAGTAGAAATGAGTGAAGATTTTGGGCAGAGAGGGGATTCATATTCAAATACACTGAAAAATGTTATGAATTCATGTTGATTTTGCTTAATTGTTTTGGTTGTGGGGAAAAAAAAACTTACAAAAAATCCCCCCAAAATGAAAGTGTTTGTTTTGACATTTTCAAAACAAAACATTTTGATTTTTCAATTTGAAACAACTTTTTGTTTGGAAATTTCCTTTTATTTTTTAAAAAATATAAAAATAATTGCTCAAAGTTTAAATGAAACGTTTTGTTTGTTTGGCTCAAATGAAATGTTTCGTTCAATCCAAAATAATAATTTGACAAACATTCAAAAATATAATTTTCAGTTCAACCCAGAATTAAATTTATATTTTGGATTTGCCAATGAACCATGTCTTGAACCCAGTCCTCAACATGCACTACACTAAGTATTGTTTAAAATATACAGTTCACAATTTTGAGAAGAAATAAAATATATAATATTTTAAAGGCTTTTTTTTTAAAGGAGCCATCAACTTTTATTGCCTGCTGGTGTGCCCTTATCAGGACCCTTCGGATTTATCAAAGAATTGATCCTCTCTTTGATTTTATGCAAAGAATCAGAATCTAATTCAACTATCATCCTCTATTGTGCAAATATTGACAAAAGAGGAAAACTACATGTGTCATCTCCTCAAAGGAAATGAGTTGCTGACCTCATGAAATAGCTGTGTAGAGCCCTGAGGATGGATGGATGGCTTTATGGGAGTTCTGCCATTATTCTATGAGTTTGCTCAAATATTTTTCCAAGGAAAAAAGTATACAGTATTCCACAGTTTTGCAAGGGAAGCTTGCAATACAGAGCCACAGCACTAACTGTGCATATTCAGGGAGAGAGAAGTAACAGTCACAGAATGGAAGGAGTTCCAATGACACAATCCCTTACAATAAAAATGTTAGGGTCTTCTCCAGCCTGATTATTACACTTTATTACCTGGTTACCACCTGTTTTGCCAGGTGATAGGTAACATATAACTCATAGTTTTGACTGAAGAAAATTCAATAGTCTCACCAGCCATGTTAATTTCTGAATTTGTTCTATTACTCTATGATAAGATAAACTACTCCACTCCTCCAGAAAGGGGAATTATTCGTATGGATTATTATATACTGTGTATATGCAAAAATGAATAGATGAGGACCCTCAAGATCATATTGCATAGCTGTGACTATGAAGCAATTACCAGGCATGCTAAATTTTACTAAATACAAATAATTATTCTGAAGAAATTATATATCTTTTCTAAATTTAATTTAGAATGTTTGGATTTTCTGCATTCAGTCCCATGATGCTTTTGAAGGGTTTTGTTTGTTTATTTTTTGCTAATACAGAAGACTAAATTAAATCGGTGCACTGCATTAGGGCTCAATCTTGCATGATGCCAAAGCCCTGATTTAGCAAAGAACTTAAGCATGTGCTTAACTTTAAGTATGTCAGTACGCCCATTTATTTTATTGGGACTCACAGGTTTAAAATAAAACATGGGCTTAAATGATTTTCTGAATTGGGGGCCTCAACTCAGCATGTATGTTTCAGCCCTGAAGAAGTTTCCTATTAATTTCAATGGGCTTTGGATCAGCCCTAATAAAGCACTGTATAAGCAAAATCAGGTAGGTTTGCCATAGCACTTTAACTAGAATTTTGAAAAGGAGTTTTTTCTAAAATAAAGAATATTGTGTATCCATAATACTAAAATCTCAACAGAAGGCTGTTAGGATGGAATCTGGACTGTTTCAGTAACCATACTATATTTATGCATAGCTCATACACATGAACTATAAGCTTGAGAATCACATCATTTTGTAAAAAACAGTAGTAAGACATATTCATATTATAACAGTGCAATAACAATGTTCAAATGTCTATTTAAATTATTTAGCTTTACTCTAGTGGTTGACTCCCCACAACATTTTATTATAATACATTTCACACAATGTGAATACACTTGTGTAACAGTGTAATTGCGGTATATTTTTGCATCTATTTTGATTCTTAAACATTGTTTTAAGGAAAGTCCAATAAAAGTGCAGACTGGACATTTTTATATATAAACTCGTATGCCGGATAAAACATGAAAACAGCAAAACACTAATATTTCTTAAAATTAAAAACTTAAGCCTTATTTTATTCAGAGCTTCCAGAGCTTTTAGATACATTTCTTAATTTGCCCACTGCCATAAAGCTGTAGAAGGCTAACAAAATCCTCAGTATTCACATGACAACTCTTGTTGACAACCCTTGTTCAAATGCATCCTTATTCTGTCATCTACTGGCAGTGTGCTTTCTAGTCATGTTCTCTGCCAGTCCTTACCAGTTTGCCAATTACACAAGCTGCTTCCCAGACATCAGACAAAAATTCCACAAGACTGCTGTGCAAGCGTACCCTAATTAACCATCAGCTTAATTAGACAATTTACTGTGTAATTAGCAGGCAATTAGTCAACACCTCTCAGATCTTATTGACTGCTGTGACAGCCTTCCCTACTCTGCACATTCCAATACACAACCACCACCATGTTTCTAGCACTCTCAAACCCCTGTACAACAGAGTTCTGGACAAAAAGAAGTGAATAATATTACATAACTAGAGAAAAAATCAATATGTAGCTTGTCCATTTATTGAACTGTTTACCAGCTTGAATTTTTTAGTACTAGAAGGCCACCTGCTGAAATAAGAAACTAGGGAAACATTATTATGTCTTTTTTACTTATAGCATGTTTTAGTGTGACAATTTCATGTAAAACCCTTTATAGTGCATTAAATTATAGCAGACGCCAGACAAACAGAGGCATTGGCAGTAATTTATAGAAAAAATACAGAGTAAAATGTATTTACTACATATTAAGTATACAATATAGAGTTACAGTGAAAATTTCCTGGTAGATGGTATCTAAATATATAGCTAAGTTAGTTTTGTGGCTACTGTTTTATGTTTATGTTTACTTATGTTTATATTTATACTCTGAATTTCAAGTCTGTACTTTGTAGTTAGGTTACCTTTGTGATATAAAAAGTGAGACAATAGATATATACTGGGGCATAACACAATGATATCAGTATAAGTAAAATGGATGTAAATGGAACAAAAATGACAAGGTGTTACACATATGAATCTAAGGTTGTATGTCCTTATATTGTACCATTTGAGAAATTTTACGTGATAGTGTAATTAAACACAATTAAAATGCACATGCTAAGGCAACATTAAGATTGTTTTTTTCCTTCTTCTATGGATTATAAATTGTATTTTGCTATGACTGTAGTATTTTGGATGAGTGCGCTGAACCTGGTGTAAGGGATGTACATATTTACCTCCTGTTACCATTACCAGTGGGATTTACACACGCAAATCCCACACACATTGACTGTGTGACAGACTCCAGAATCCATGACCACATTATATTAATATTTTGATAAAAAATAATGAAAGTTGCAAATCAGAATTGAAAATTGGTGGGAAGTATTGTTTAGAATGAACTAACACAATACATTACTTTAGCTATAGTTATTTTAACATATGCAGTGCTTCAGGTCTTTAAAAAAATATGGGACTTCATTTTGCTCTCCCACTAATGACAACCCGGAGTAAAACCACCAATGTCAGTATCAGGTGTGCCAGCAAAGAATGTAGAAGAGCAAGGGCTTAATTTTCCTATGTCTTACAACACTGCTTTTACACTGATATGATTTCACTGACTTGAACTAAATCAGTTTTCACACTGATGTTATTGAAGTCAGTGCAAGCTTGTCTCTATGAGGACATTCATGAAAATTAATCCAAATTAGCTAAAGATATGAATTAAAAGTGAATTAGTTAAACAGCATTAAACCCCTACATGGACACACTCATTCAGAATTAAAGTGGCCTTAATTTGGTTTAGCCTAATTCATTTGAGAAATTACTCAAGAGTTAAGAGGAATGACATAAATTTGCAGAAAAGCATCTAGTCTACACACAGAAACTGCACTGACTTCAATAAAATCGGTGTGAAAACTGATTTAGTTAAATCACTGAAAACCACTGTGTGGACACACATATCATTTTAAAACTAGTTACATCAGTTTAGCTTATGCCTGTAAATTTACCAGTGCAAACTGAATCAATTTACACCAGGTTTACTTTAACCTTAATCAGTTTAAAATCACAGTTTAAACTGGCACAATATTTCAACAGACATGATCTGCTCCATTGTGTGGAATGTATTGTGCATCCATTAGGGGGCACATGTTTTCTCTCCATAACACACCTGATGGAATGGGCAAGGAAGTTCTCAGACTGCCCATGGTTATGGTAGTCTGAAAGTGGCTGGATGAAACAAGGAAAACTTGGGTAGCTGAGTTTGCAGAAGAGACTATGGCTAACAACAACATCTAGGCCATCTCCTTTGTCACATGAGTCACTTAATTATTTTTCCTTCTTTTCTGTGGTCAGCAGAGAGAGTAAAGATGTAGGGGGTTAAACATTGTTAACAAACAGAAGCAACAGACAAGACCAGAAGAGAAGGGAAGCAACAGACCAGAAGAGAGGGAAGAAAAAAATATGGCTGGAAAGAAAAATAATTCAACCAAAAGGATACCAATACTTTTTACATTACAAATCATTTTAAAATTAAGTTTAGTGCTAAAATGATACAAAGTAAAAATAAAATGTTAGTCCCTAGCCATGCAAACACTTATACAATTGCTTAACTTTAAGTCAATGGAACTACTCACTTGTCTAAAGTTAAGCAAGTACATAAGCATTTGCAGGATAGATGACTTGATATGGACATGAAAATGTGGATGTGTAAAAATGATGGAAAAAGTACCCTAAACAAACTGGTGAAAAAGTTTGTTTAGGGTACTTGATTTAAAAAAAGTTTGGGGAAAACTTCCATATCTTGTAATGGGCCATATGAATCCTGGCTAAAACTACAGACCTCAAGGGTTCTGATAAAAGGCAGAATGGTTACTCCAAAAGCAAAAGCTTAAATGAGTTGTGATATGAAAAACTCTACATATCAATATAGACAAACAAAAAATAGTTCAACAAAATGTTGAACTAAGAAAATTAAAATAAAAAAAAAATCTAAATTTCAGAAATAAGCCCTGTTAATTTCTACCATAAGTAGATCCCGTATTTTTAACTGAAATCCCTTGTTATAGAATATTATTTCAGGTTTTGTCAAGATTGCTGTAAGTCTCCCTATAGGATATGAATTTACTGTAGCTGATCTGCAAAATTTAATAAGTTAGACATTTGTGTTTTTCAAGATACTGGGCTTAGGGTGACCAGACATCCTGATATTAGGGGCTTTGTCTTATATAGGCAACTATACCTGCCGCTCCTCCCCCCCCCCCCCCCCACTCTCCCCCGAAAAAAAAAAGTGTCCTTATTTTTCCCACTTGCTATCTGGTCACCTTAACTGGTCCTAATATTCAGAAGCACTGAGCACTCCAAATTAAGTCAACAGGAGCTGCAGGTGCTCAGCACTTCAGTAAATCAGACCCACTGTAACCATTTTAGAAAAAAAACTTGGCATACACTTTAGGAAGAATCAGTTATTTTCTACAAAGGTAATCCAAGAATATCCAGCTTGTTTAGTTTGAGATGATTCGTAAAAAAGGAAGTTGTGGGGAAATGCTTGGGACTTTTAACCAAGATTTAGCTAATTGTAAAGATTTACTTGTGTTGCTAATGCTACTAAATTATTAAATTGCATCTTTATTGAACATTTTCCATTTTGGGCATGTCATATATTAGGTAGGACAGATTGCAGCATTGTTACTCACATGAAACTCCTACTGAAGTCATTGGGAGTATTTAGTGTAGGTATCTGGCAGGATTGGACCCTATGCATTGATGATGTGTTTAGCAGAACATTCAATACTAGATTCTCATAACAATGGTTTTACAGAGATGTACTTCCATGGACTTCACTAGAATAGCTCTTGATTTACACCAGTATAAGTGAGAGCAGAATCAGTCTCATTCAAATGTATGAACTCTTCTATTAGAATGTAGTATGATTTATAAGCTGCCAACGGCTTTCAAGATTAAAGTTTAAGGGCCAAATTTAGACTTTGTGTGAGTGAATAAAAGTCTGTCTGTTGAATTTGGCCCATTGGCCTTAACCACTGATTAAATGAAAGAAAATACATAACCTAAAAAGCATTATTCAAAACTAAATAATCCAGGAAACTGTTCACTACTTTTAAAAATATACACAACTTGCCACTGATAGTCAGTTTTGCTTGCAGCCTTGAGGAGGTCCTCTTCATGCCAGGCATTTGGGCTTTTTGAGTCAAAACTTGGGAAAAAGAAAAATGTGCTCAAAATGCACAGGGCTGAGGGACTGAATCTTCAGTCCCAATTTACAGTAACCAGCATACTGGCTTAGGCTGCTACTTCAGGTTCAGTGGGTTGGGGGGGGGGGGGGGAAGGTAAATAGGGTATGCCGCCTGGGATCCCCCCCTTTTTGGAAATTAGCTTTTTGGAGCTATGATGTGTGCAGATTCACTGACCTCAACCCTGACATGCCACATCCCACTTTGTGTTTCATTGCAGAGTTGTCATGGAGTTGTGCATCTTCCTATGGGAATAGCAGAGTTCCTCTCTGTGGGTTTTGTGCTGTGTGCATCCCATTGTCCAGCAGTTGCAAAATATTTCAAAATCACCAGGATGTGGCTATTTGGGTTCATAAAACTGTAAATGCCACCATGAGAAATCCATTCTACAAATGGGGATTTTTCTTTTCTTTAAAGGACTTCTGAATTTTGATTTTTTACAAACATATTCTACTATCTTCAGCGCTTCAAAATGATAGACAATATCATCTGACTCATTAATGGTAAAAATTATCCTTAAAAACATGGGGCTCTAGTCACCCCCCTTCCATTGACTTCAAGGAGTAGGATCAATACTTACACCTCAGTAGGAGGAAGACTTCAGTGGAGTTACACCAGGGATGAATTTAGGTCCTCCTCCTTTTTAAATACCCAATACACTAAATATTCACAGATAGATTCCCTGGTCCCTCTACTTCCATTGTGCTGCTACAGGTATGCAAGAGATAGGCTGCATCCTCTTACATCCTAATGGGCCTAGAAGTGACATAGCTGGCCTTTATGCCATGCCCCAGCAACCCCTGGTGTAAGAGGGGTAGGGGGGAGAGGGTGTGGCACTAGCCAGAATGCAGAGCACTCTGGCATTCGTCAGCTGGCACTATGATCTTTGGGGCAGTTAAAGTTGTCAGAGTTGAGAACAGCATCTAACATGCCTTAAAAAGCAAGCCTTTATGTTACTGTAAACTCTGCCAGGCACAGCAGAGAATTTGGCCCTTAAACTGATCCTACCAGGGAAATGAGCTACTGAAAGATTATGCGAAAGACATTTTTTCCTGCCTTTTGCTCAGATTTTCAGCATGAATGTCTTCTCTTCGTAACTGAGTAACATTTCTCTATTTAAATATACAAGATAAATAGAATCTTTTAGACACAGTGAGTTGTTTAATAATAATTGCATATTATTTTATGTCCCCAGGATAATTTTTACTTCATTTGTTAATCTTTGCTATACTTTAAAAATCTAAATCTAAAAATCAGTCAGTCGGCCATAGAATGCAATATTCCTCATTGCAACTCTTCTCAAATTCACAGTTTTTATTTTCAGAATCATTTGAGCATTTGTAAAACAATAAATAATTCAAGTCAGAGGCAAGCTATGTGTGCTAAGAAATCCAGTAAAATGCTGGGTTTTTTTTGTTCAAGAATGTAGTTAATAAAAGTTGTCCTTGATGTTATTTAGTAGAAAGCCAAACCATCTTTTTTATATTTGACATTAACAATCTGATCATTTGTCTCCCCAAAGAAAGCCCATACAGGCCACACAATAAAGAATAGTAATATTTCTGTTTACTGAGATATCAACTGGCATTTCGCAGCAAGTCAATGGTCTATCTTCGCTACAGCATACTAGACCTCAATCTGGCATCTACAAATGTCAAGAGCATATAAAAAAATTATAGGATGAAAATCAAAAGCATGTTCTAAATTACTAAAAAAGGAAACATAGTTCACCTAAACATATTTGCTGTAGAAATCAATGCAATATTCAGCTGTCAATCTAGAAAAACAATGAGGGAGGGATGCTGTCAGTAGGACAGGATAATAAAATTTCAAGCAGATGTTCAGGCAGGGCTCTAATTCTCGCTGAACTCCCTTGGTAAGCATTTAATTTCTTTATCATATGCAAGCTAGGTAAATTGTACTTCATCAAAACTGTATTGTGAAATATTAATATTTCATATTATAGCAAAACTCCACAGAATAACCTTTGTCATATTAAGAACATCAGAATTTCAAATGTCAAGGTTCTGCATTTTAATACATCTTAAATAGTTTTTTGGCTTGGCACCATACATATAACTACTTTAATCTAAATTACTGTGTTGTAATATCATTCAAAAATATATATATGTTTTTAACACAGGTTCACTTCAGTGAAATACTAATGTTATGGAAAACAATATGTCACTCTAGTACAATTTTACCACCTATAATTATAAAGAGAGGTACATGGAGTACAAATGTACACATACTCAGCTAGCTGAAGCATGAATCAGTGTGTGTAATAACAGCATGCAGAAATATAGTATTTTTGGGTCAAATTAATGCACAATATACAACATCCTTCATTTAGATATGGTTTGTGAAAATATATTGTAGAATCTATTACTATGTATTGTACAGATATAAATTGATGAGTAAAAATTTTCTTGCAATATAATGTTTTAGTTGAAATTTAATTCACTTTTAATCATTAGTCTGTTTTTAAAACTGGCAATGCAACCTGCAGCATACAAAGTGAAAAAATATTGGAGGTTTAGAAGGAAGTTAGTCTACACATTTATTTCTGCTGGTACTCCTAATAAAGGCAACTGCTTCTAGGTTATTGAAAGTGACAGCATCACAAATCAATGCATGTCACAACAGAGTAAAGACAGATGTCTCTGATTAATCAGAATTAAATTTTTACAAGTGAAGGAAGCATCTAAAAATCAAAGCGAACATTCTGCCATTCCACTTCTGTTTTTTTCTCTTGCTCCTTTAGTTATACAGTGAAGTAAGGAAACCACCCCAACAATTGAATCCATAGTTTAAAAAAATTACAAATTTTGATACAAACTCTTCAATAGAATATATTAAAAATGAACTCTAATTTAGATAGAACAGTAGATGTCTCAACTTTTCATTTAAAAAAAAATTAAAGAATAGTCTTCTATACATTTTCTGACTATAGATTTTGATTTAAGAGAAATTCCATTTCTATGTATGGTGCAATATCCAGATAGAAAAAAAAGCCCTCCAATATATCAAGACTTATTAAGAATTATCAGCAGATGATACTCTTTTTACTTAAGCTAAGAGATTTCTCCCATTGCAGGTAGCTATCTGCTTTTCAGAAATGGTTCTGAAAGTAGTAATGATTGGTATATGAATATAGGTAAATGTATTTTAAATAGGTTTATTAGTAACTGAATTCTTTATGTGGACTTTATTTTATCTTCTTCCCTCCACCTTTTTCCTCTAACTTTTTACCAACAGAATTTATACATAGTAACTTTGAAGCACTGAAGCTCTGAATAAGACAAAAATAGTATTTCAGCCAGACCTTAGGGAGGGAAGGAAATTTGGAGGAAGAGAAGAGAATGACCACCCTATACTGAAAGCAGGAGGGGGCGTTGTGCAGGCTTCCCGGAGGAAGACAGTAGTGCAGTCAAGGCAGCACTCACCCTCCCTCCCCTTGAGGTGTGATTATCAGGTGAGTTTGAACCGGCAGTGCAAATAGGCCAGAAAGAAACAGCAACAGCCCGGCCGAAGGAGAGGGCTGGGGGTTCTGCTCCTTTCCCCATTGGGAGGGGCAGCAGGGAAAGGAGCAGAATGCTGGCAGATCCTCTGGCAGCTGTACTGCCCCTTCCCCCACTGTCTCACCCCCCCAGCCCTGTCTTCAGTGCAGCAGGAGGAGGACAGAGTCCCTCACCCCCACCCTGAGTAACATGGGATGGATGCAGAGAGGGGACGGGAAGAGCGTGGGGGCCCCTGGCTGGGGACGGGGCGGTGAAGAGTCACATGGAGGGTCATGTGGGGAGGTCATGTACACCCCTTAGTTGGTGCCCTCCTTCTCCCCCTGTGCCGGTAAGACATGGGTTTTACTTGCACTACTGGTTTGAACCTGCTGTGGGCACTGTGCTAGTCGCTCCTTTTTAGGGGGGCTGGGAAGGAATTTTTCCCTCACCACCATATTGGCTTTGGTGGAGTGGGGTTTTTTTGCCTTCCCCACAGGGGGTGTTAGGGAACACCTATTATGGTGAGCACAAAAGGTGGTAGGCTATATGTCGCTACTTATTTGGTAAGTGTGGGGCGGATGTCCAGTGCAGGTACTCCATAGGGAAGGCATCCAGTGACCAGATAAATAGACAGGTAAAGGACTTAAAAAGGAGGTGCTGGTTAAAGGAACGGAATGGTGTGGGGTTTGGAGCTCCTATGGTTGAACTCCCCCCTTTCTTATAGCCCACCTTACCCCTCCTATGAGGGGGGATGGATGGTAAGGTCCCGGCAATGGATTAGCTGGAGGGACCTGGATGGAAAAAAGAGGGGGAGCTGGTGGAAGCCCCCCCCCCCAGGGTAATTACAAGATAAACAGGGTTTACCTGCACTGTACACTTTTATCTGCTAAGCAGTCCCAGACATGTAATAATAAAGTTGAGGCCTGATTAAATCCATATCAAGTGTCTCCTGTCCTTCTTTCAGTATAGCTGGACAAGGAAGAGAGTGTGATTGATGGGGCATAATTGTTCTCTGTTGTTTTCCTTGCCCAGTGAGAATCTGCTTTAGAATTAGTGATCCCTGTTTCTTTAAAAGTTCAGAGATACTTGATATTAATTAGTACAGATATTTACAGATATACTGTACTTTGATTTTGTAAACATCAATGAATTTTACATTTATATACATATATGTATATATCACAATCCAATAGTTTATAATTAACACGTGTTTTACACTGTAATAACATGTACCTTCTAAAATATTTACCGTAGCATCTATTTAAGCACATAAATGTTTTGAGAGAATTTCAGATATGACTTACATTAGATCGTCTGTATGTTACAATTATAATGCAATACTGCACAAGAACACATGTCATGATGCACATAGGACTGAATCCTATACACCACAAACAGAAGGCCCTAGGCACAGTGGAACTACTATGGCTCTGCTGTATGGGGGGTGGGGCAATGCTTGGGGAGAGACCTAATACTACATGACACGGAATAGTGCTGCTGCTTTCTGTGGCACATGGGGTACTGCAGGGGAGAGGCAAGAGCAGCTCTGGGTTTGGAGGAACAGACGCATCATCACTCATAAAATTATGAGTGATGTGGAGAAAGTAGATAAGGAAAAGTTATTTACTTATTCCCATAATACAAGAACTAGGGGTCACCAAATGAAATTCATAGGCAGCAGGTTTAAAACAAATAAAAGGAAGTTCTTCTTCACACAGCACACAGTCAACTTGTGGAACTCTTTACCTGAGGAGGTTGTGAAGGCTAGGACTATAACAGCGTTTAAAAGAGAACTGGATAAATTCATGGAGGTTAAGTCCATTAATGGCTATTAGCCACGATGGGTAAGGAATGGTGTCCCTAGACTCTGTTTGTCAGAGGGTGGAGATGGATGGCAGGAGAGAGATCTCTTGATCATTACCTGTTAGGTTCACTCCCTCTGGGGCACCTGGCATTGGCCACTGTTGGTAGACAGGATACTGGGCTAGATGGACCTTTGGTCTGACCCAGTATGGCTGTTCTTATGTTATCTGTGGCACCATGTCTGCAGATCTGCTGTCCAAAAATCCTTGGGTAAGAGGGGATACAGAAATCTTGGATGGCTCCCACTGGTTGTAGGAGTGGCTGCCCTGGTGTTCTAGAATGGAATTCTGGCCAAAAAAAATTGACACCCATTCTTCTGGGCTGCCCAAGGCTTGGAGGGCCACATTTATTGGTGAACCTGTCTAGAGACATACTGGCCTTCTGCACAAAGTCAAACCAAAAGGAAAAAAAGAAGCAGCACTCCATGCTGGGGAGTTGATGAGCTGCTTGCAGAGGAAGTAAAGCTTACGTAAATTGAGGCCCTTGCCTTCCAAGTGCCACAAAACTTCATCTTGGCTCCTGCCTTTGCCGTCCTTCTGGGGCTAAGGCTTCAGATGCAACTGTACTCTTTTTCCATCTCTCTCACTGTCACCCTGCTCTTCTCTCTGATTGCACTCCATGACAGTTGTCAACTTGGGAATCTGCCTCACCTCACCCATTTTTAATAAAGTACCAAAGGACACCATTGTCATTCCCAGGTGCTGGCACACAGACTATATCTCTGATACAGGGGAAGTCACTGGCAGCCACATGATGCTGGAATTGCATTATATAGTCACTACTAAGAGGTACATAGATTTTGCAAGAGGGAACCATTTCTGCTGCTGCAGAACTCTCCATAGCCCCAGAAGCTATTTCATGCTTGGCTCTTGAGTTTGTGTCCAAACAACAATTGAACACCCATGGCTGGCCTGGGTCAGCTGACTCAGGCTCATGAGGCTCCAGCTGTGGGGCTGTAAAATTGCGGCGTAAATGTTCGTGCTCAGGCTGGAGCCCAAGCCGTGGAACTGTGCAAGACGGGAGGGTCCCAGAGCCTGTGCTCCAGCCCGAACCTGAATGTCTAAATGTGATGCCTTGCAGCCTGAGCCCCTCAAGCCTGAGTCAATTGAGCAGGGCCGGCTGTGGCTGTGCCACGGATTTTTTATTCCAGTGTTGACTTACCTTTACTGTATATAAAAATGAACATTAGAGGGTTGAGCTTGCATAGGGCAGGTGCAGAGCATTGTATGTAAATGCCAGGTAAAGCTGATTTCATTTGCTTTCTGAAGATAATGCTTAAGCTCATGTCTTCTTGGACATGCCAACACTCTCCCACCAGCAAACCCCCTATTACCCAACATGTATGAGCATAAGTAAATTGGTGCACAAAGTCAAGTCTGAGTCTTCTACTCCATGCAGAGGAGTGACACACAGTTTTACTTATGCCCACACATAACCTCCACTTACACTTGTTCTACAGGCCAAGAGTCTCCAGCTCCCTTCTGAACATTGCACAGGATTTATATCAGTGTAATCAGAAGCTAACTAAACAAACAGATCAAAGACAATTGTACATTATACTGACCTATATTATTCCAGACTAAACTCTGATTATTTGTTCAAGTGTTAAACAGACTGAGTCTCTGTGTACTACTCATTGTTGAAATAAGAACTGTTGAACTTGTCTTCCTATTTGAAATATTTTAGTAGTTTAACAGCATTAACATTTTGTTGTTTACATAAATAGAAACAATTGCATTTCTTTTTGCACCTAACATCTCTGTATCTCAAAGCACATCACAAACATTAAGGCTCAACACCTCTGGGAGGTATTGTAAAAAATATAATGGTATAAAAATCACTTCAGCCAGCTCTTGGGTGGGACATGACAATTGTTCTATAGCACACAGCAATGCTACTCCAGAGCTTAGGGCCAGAAATGAATAATACTATATCAAACTAAGACTTCCAGGGAAATTTACCTAGGCAGATTCTAATAATCCAAGTTTGAATGAGTCAAGGGCCCTTTGCTCAACCTCCTTTTCTCTTATATTAAAATAATATCATGGGATCTTCAATGACTACTTCAGAACCTTGGTTTTACTGAACATCTGATCTGAAAGACATCAAGCAAAAGCCTCACCTCTAGCAGCACAACGACTACAGGAGCCCCATGATAAGTCACTGGTTCAGTACTGAATCTGACAAAAGTGCCAGTGAAAGGCCAACACTACTTCCTGTAACGTGTGTTCCTCCAAAGAAGCCTACCCAAATACTAACCTAGCTCACACCTGCTTAACTTATGAGATCTGATATAGTCTCAGTGCAAGGTAACATGGCTGTAGGCGTATCTGATTAATAAACAATTCTCAGTATTGGCTGGATCCTGCCATCAACTTAGGCACTGAATTAACTGAAATTAACAGGGAGTTCTGTGCAAACACTGATGACAGGGTATGCTTCAATTAAACCTCTTCCCTTAAAATGTTTCAATAAGAAAAAATTTCTACATGTGTTGTACTCTATGGGCCAGTTCTGGATTTCCATTACTTAGGTATAAATCCAAAGCAGCAATGACTTCTATGGAGTTACTTCATACTGGTTGTATGACTGAGATCAAATTTTGGCCACACATATTTTGTAATGAAGCATGGTAGGACACTCTCACTGCTCCCTTTCTCTTCTCACTTTACACTCTCTCTGGATAAACTCATTCACTCATATGACTTCAACTACCATCTCTACAGAGATGCCTCACAAATTTGACTCTTTCCTCTTGATATGTCCCCATCCATCCAATTCTGCATCTTAGCTGCCTCACTGACATCTTCTCACTGCCACAGGAAACTTAACATGGCCAAAGCTGAGCTCCTTATCTTTCCTCCAAGCTCATTTCAAGTCCATCCTATTCTCTGTTGCTTTTCAACACCACAACCATGCTCCATACTACTCAGACCTGCAACTTGGGGTTCATATTTGACTCCTCCCTCTTCCTTTCCCCACACAGTCAAGCCATGTCCAAAATGTGTTGCCTCTTCCTCCAAAACATTTCTAAGATTTGTATTTTTCTTTCAGTGTTTACAGTTAAAATTCTTGCTCAGTCCCTCAGTTTCCCATCTTGATTGCTACGACCTCCTCCTTCTCTTGTCCTAACACACATGGTAACCACTCCTAATATGTACAAAATACTGCCATTAAGATCATCTTCCTTGGCCATTACTCTGACCTTGTCTTACACTAGCTTCTGCTCTCCTTCTGCTTTGTATTCAAGCTTCTTGTCCTTGCATTCCAGGCCTTCAGTAAAGCCCTGCTCGTCCCTATATTTCTGTCTTATCTTATATTGCTACCATTCCTAAACTCCCCTAGTGATTCCAACAGCTACATAGATACATAAACCCATTGCTCACACAATCATTTCTTTGACTTCATCCTGATAGCCCTTACATGTGGAAAGGTCTTTGTGAGCTGTTCAATTCAAATCCTGCCTGAAGACCCATTTCCATTATGATTCCTAAAATAAACTAGCTGATTAGTAATGGTAAGGCTGCAGGTTAAATGGGGATAGTCTATGTATTATCAGCAAAATGGAAACAAATTGTTATCAAACATTGTTTTATCAAAAGGAGGCCAACCTCCTCCTTTATTAAGCAATCAGAACCCTCTCCTGCTATACTTGGTCTATCTGTTCATTTTGTCTCTTATAGACTGGGAATGCTTTGGAATGAAGGCTGTACCTTGTTTGGATTCTACAGCAGTGCTTCTCAAAGCTGGTCCACTGCTTGTTCAGGGAAAGCCCCTGCTGGTCCGGGCAGGTTTGTTTACCTGCCCCGTCCACAGGTTCGGCCAATCGCAGTTCCCACTGGCCGCGGTTCGCTGCTCCAGGCCAATGGGAGCTGCGGGAAGCGGCGGGGGCCAAAGGATGTGCTGGCCGCCCTTCCTGCAGCCCTCATTGGCCTGGAGCGGCGAACCGCGGCCAGTGGGAGCCACGATCAGCCAAACCTGCGGACAGGGCAGGTAAACAAACCGGCCCGGACTGCCAGGGGCTTTCCCTGAACAAGTGGCGAACCGGTTTTGAGAAGCACTGCTCTACAGCACCTAGCACTCAATGGGTACTACCAGAAGCAAATAACTGAGTAGTAATAGTGGAAAAGTAGGTAGAATATTAATAGAACCCTAAAAGCTTTTTAGCTGACTGGATCTAATACTTATTTATATTCTCAAAACATTTAGATCATGACTAGAACATACCATGAAATTACATACGCCTTAAAATATTTCCTTACCTTATCGAGGGAGAATGTTTTGGTCAGAGCAAATCCCCATCCTGCTTCAAATGCTCTTCGAATCATTGGGGAACTAGTAGTTGGAGTTGCACTGGCAAGACCAAAGGGATTTGGAAACTTCAGTCCAGCCACTTCTACACTGATGTCTACCAAATCAATAGGAGTATAGAAGAGAGGTAATTCTGGAGTAGTAGAAACTGCAGCACCGTATAAAGACTGTAAAAACAAATATACAAATATTTTTGTCATCTGAATTTTATATAATTTCTTGTTAGCATGAGGGAAAAAATCACTCATACACTTAATATATTCTAATATTTTATGCTTGCAGTGATGAAAACTGACTAAAACATTTAGCTGGCCATGGGCAAAATGTCATACATCAAACATCTTCATTTTAAAAGGGAACATGGTGTTGATGCTGAAATATTATTTCTGTGTATTACTCTGAAATACAACCAATTAAATAAAATAACTTTCTTAAAACAACAGTTACAATGAAACAAGCATACGTACAGTTTTATCAAAGACACTCTGAGTTAATGTTCCAAGGCCATGGTTAACTAAGCCTTGTGAAGCCTAGACATTGTAGTATTGACTAAAGGAACTCCAAAGGTACGCAATGGGACTGAGCAAGTGAGTATTCTACTATAGATCACAATGCCGTAAAGATTTATGCCCCTTAAAGTTTAATTGAAGACAGTGTAACAATTCACAGTCTGTGAATTAAATGTGAGCAAGTCTTTGCAGAATTGAGGCCTCAGTCTTACACCTACATTTATTTTCTTTCATAAGTAAAATCTTTGCTTCCCAGCAATTTTAAAATATCATATACTCAATCATAAGCTGGTTCGTTTATAAGCCGACCTCCCCAAGATGGATAAGTAAAAATGGAAAATTTTTATAACCCATTCATAAGCCGACCCTATAATTCAGGGGTCAGCAAACTTCGGCAGGCACGGCAGTAAACCTAAGTAAACAAAGTGTCCCGGCGTGCCAGCTGCTTACCCTGATGGGCCGGGACAGCAACTGGTGGGGAAATTTGTTTGGGGGGGGGGAGAAGCTGGGAGTCAGGGGAGTAACCATTGTGACCACCCCCCACATGACCCCATCCCAGCCCAGGACCCCCACACTCTCCCCATCCCATCCCTTCCCACCTTAGCTGGGGAGGGCCAGGGGAGGATGTCTCTGACCTGGCTGGAGCTGCTCTGGCAGGCTGGGCAGGATGGCCGCAGCCTGCTCCGGGGGCCAGACCGGGTGGCGCGGCCGCAGCATGCTCCAGCGGGTTGGGCTGGGTGGCATGGCCGCAGCATGCTCCGGTGGCGTGGCCACAGCCTGCTCTGGGGGGCTGGGCCGAGTGGCGTGGCTGCAGCCTGCCAGCCCCAGAGCTGCAGCTGCTTCAGAGGCTGGGGGAGAGCAGCGTGGCCAGAAGCGGAGAGACTCTGGCCCCGCCTCTTCCCTTCTGGCTGTGCTGCCTCTCCTTGCTCTCTCTGTTGCGGGGAGGGGCTGTGTCCCACCTCTCCCTCTCTATATCCATTCATAAGCCGACCCCCTTCTCTGGTGCTTCCCTTTTTTACTAAAACAATTCGGCTTATGAACGAGTATATACGGTAGATCTCTATTTAAAAAAAACTGGTGTAAATTTTGTTTCTAGCAGCTACACATTATTTGCATTTTAATTATTAATGTTCTCATATTTTTAAACACCCTGGGGTAGAAGAGTTAATATACCATTTCCAAAATGACAACCAACATCAGTTGATACCCCATCAACCTCTGGGGTAGTTAGGGTACCTGGGACTCAATGCTGCAACCTATACTCATTGAAAGAGGTCTTCTTTAGAACCACTAGGACTATTCACATGAACAAGTGCTTCAATATTGGGATTAACTGTATCATAAGATACAACGGTTGCTTAGATACACTAAAGAGGGAAGACTCCGGTAATCATAGAGTGAAAGTGTTCCATGTGCAGTATCACTTAGCAACCTGCCATCACTGGCACAGTGTTCATCCAAGCTCCTACACATTCTTTTTTATGGTGTGTATCAGGCATATCTGACAGGAGTACTGTAGTAAAGTACTACTCGATGTGAGTATTGTAAGGGTGTCAGAATAAGGCCCTAATTCTGGATTGGTAGCTAGGAACTGGACCAAAGAAGAGCAAACAATATAAATGTTGTAGTTATGTTTCCTAACAGTTTTAAAGATATCTCAGCCACTTGATTTTTTTTAAAAAAAGAGGAAATATACATATGAATGCATGCGTCAATAAAAAAATTATAAGGCATTTTTGCACATGGATTCATTGCACATTTGATTCCCCAGAACTGATTCAATCAACCCTAACATAGCTGGCTTTTGACTATCAAGTAAATAATGTTCATTTACAAATAATGGAAATATTTGATTATCCATAATCACTTTGAAGGTGTTGTTACAGTACAGCAATCATTAAGAACTGACCAGATCAGTGGCTTTGCTTCACAATGCCTAGATCATTACAGGTGTGTTCTCTTGCTCTTAAGCATGGCAAATGTACTGAGCAGGCAGTGGCCTCTGCCTTTGGAGAAGAAACACCCTAAATAACTGGCAAGTGAAGGAGTTGCATGAATGGACACTGAGCAGAATCCTATCTAGTTCATGATGGATGGAATTAAGATCTGTGTCACTGAGGGTATATCTACACTGCAATTAAAAACCGGTGACTGGCTTATGTCAGCTAACTTGGGCTCATGAGGCTGAGGCTAAGGGGTTGTTTAATTGTGGTGTAGACGTTTGGGCTCAGGCTGCAGCCCAGGCTCTAGGACCTGAGGTGGGAGGGTCCCAGAACTCAGGCTGCAGCCTCAGACTGAATGTCTACACTGCAATTAAACAGCCCCTTATCCTGAGTCTTGAAAGCCTGAGTCAGCTGGTATGGGGCAGCTGCAGGTGTCTAATTGCAGTGCAGACATACCCTAAAAACCTTGAACTTGAGTCAGTAAAGCCGGGGTGGGGGGGGGGAATGTGGAGGGGTTTTCAACTCCTGAGAAGCACCAAAAAAACCAACAAAACAAAAAAACAACACCACCTCTCTTATGTAAGGATGGAGATGATACTCTAAATACTCTGTAAAATCTTCCAACCCTTGTGTTGCTGCCCTTTGTTTTGTTTTTAAAGAGCTTATTTACTCCATTTTTCTCTTATGCATGTTATTAAAGGGCTGGGGAGGGCATGAGAACCACTATAGGTTTTTCAGGGGCTTTAATTAAAGAAAGTCTTGATGCAGAATCTCAAAATCTACTCCCTTCCTCCCAAATTTAAGAAGCTGGAATCAAATCACCTGACTCTTTGTATTTTCATCCGAGGTAGGGTCCAAATCCAGAAATGGCATGTTGGGCCAGACTCCTGGCTGGTGTAACACAACTGAAGTTAATGGAGCTATGCCAACAGAAAATTTGGAGCTGTGGATATTATCCAAAATGGCAAAATTCAATTGAGAAAAGTTGATTTCATCAGATTCCAGCCATTTGGGACCAAATTTCCTTGATGCAATGACCGTTTTCTGGGTAGTGACCTTTACATTGCTAGCCATACCAAAGACAGCAAGAGTATTGAGGAAAATGTAATTACTGAACCATTCCCTTCCATTCAAGCCACTCAGTGCATTCTAGATATAATGCTCCCCAGAGCTCTGGGATATGTCTACACCGCAATAAGAAGCCTGTGGCTGGCCTGTCCCAGCTGACTTGGTCTTGCAGGGCTCAGGATAAGGGGCTGTTTAATTGCAGTGAAGGCTTTCAAGCTCGGGCTGCAGCTCAATCTCTGGGACCCTCCCACCCTACATAAGAACATAAGAACGGCCGAACTGGGTCAGGCCAAAGGTCTATCTAGCCCAGTATCCTGTCTTCCGACAGTGGCCAATGCCAGTTGCCTCAGAGGGAATGAACAGAACAGGTAATCATCAAGTGATCCATTCCCTGTCCATTCCCACCTTCTGGCGAACAGAGGCTAGGGACACCATTCCCTATAGAGTCCTAGAGCCCGGGTGCCGAACAGAGCCCAAACATCTATACTGCAATTAAACATCCCCATAGCCCGAGCCGCACACAGCTGATTCAGCTGGCATGGGCTAGCCATGGGTTTTTAATTGCAGTGTAGACATACCCTGAGAGGCAACATGCCTACCTGAGTCACAGTGCTTAGCAGAGCACCTGCTGGGGAACTCCAGAGTTCCACTGCCCCAAACTCAGGGCCATGACTTCAAGGTACTATTGTGACCTAATATTTCAATATCTGAGTAACCAGCTGCTATTTTTCCTTTCTGTTATTAATTTAAAAAAATAATGGACAGCTCAGAAATTTGGTATTAGGATACAAAACCTTTCACCCCAAAGTCACAGGCTGAAATCTGGTGTAGGTCAGGCGTGACAGAAATTTATTACCGTTGTCTAGATGTTAGGTGGCCTGTGTTCTCAGTGTAGTTTTTACTGGACAAGATGTTCATTCTCAACTGGCACCATTTCTGGTGCAAAGTGAAGGACAGGAGATTAGAATATAAACCATACATAGTACAGTGTGGAAAGAAAACAAAGGAGTTAATGGGAAGTGGTGGTATTGGAAGAGTCGGGCAAACAGTTGAAAACAAGCAATGTATTCAAGCCTAGACTATGATGTAACTATCTGCTCTGAGTAAAGGGTGGTGCATAGTAAACTTATGCCTCTTTTCCTTTCTGCAAGCAGACTGCAGTTATTTATTAATTTTTTGATTATTCAAAATTGTTCAAATGTGGTATGTAAATACATTTCAGCCTGTGGACTGCTCACAAACTGCTCAATCCTGGTATGCCTGAAAATATTCGGTATTCAAAATTCAGTATTTGATTAGTTGCTTAAGCCATGTCATCCTGTTTCTGTTTCCTGGCTCAATGACCTAATCTTCAAAAGCTACTTCCACTGCCACATGAAATGAATTTTGTTTCAAATGAATCTTAGCTAAAGGCGGCAAATGTGCTTTCTGTGATTTTGTATAAATAAAACTTGGCTTGTGCAAGATAAAAAAACCTCCTCTAATGAAAGGAATTTGGGACACGCAGATTGAATGTGCCCATGTAAGAACATGAAAGCTTTGCTGCATGCTGGCCTGCAAACTAGTTGATCACCAGGGTTTCCAGACATCCACTGAAACACCTCCAGGCATAGACCTTTTCCCCTGACATTAGGAGTCTGCACTCTCTCTACACCCTTGGTAAACTGCCTTGAGAGAGAAAAAAGATGTGACTCCACCTAGATGCAAAAATGCATTGACTCCACCAGAAGCTGCCTACTCCTGGTGCCCCACTCCCTGTTAATGGGGGTCACTGCTGTCTATTTTGTCATAGTGGTTTGGAAACCACTTTTATAGCCTGAATATTTCCAACAGCCTGATACTACACTTCCACATCTCTGATGATCGCTGGCCCAAAGAGGTGTCCAAAATGGGTCTTTCATCCCAAGAGGCTGGCATAGGTGGTGACAAGAATTAGGGAATCCAGGGGAGTAAATCAAAATGACAAAATATGCACTGCTGTAAGATGAGGCCGAGGGTTCAACAGTCAGTAGCAATGCTTCCTTGCAGATTTATCTTCCCCTCCTCTTGTCACACTTCCTTTTGCTCTTTTTTTATGTTTGTTTTGGTTTTCACAACCTCTCTGTTCAGCACAATGCTCATAAAGGAACTAAATTTACTAAATCAAATTAAAATGCTATATAGGTTCCTAATAGGAAAAAATAAGCTTTATAATGAAGATTGACCTGACACTGCACACACAGTAAAAGAAAACCTGTAGGCACAAGTTTATTTATAATCATTCTTTCCCTGATTTTAGAAAAAAATGATAAAAAATTCTTGCCAGATTCTTCTCTAATTTGTTGTCAACCAGTTGAGTCTACAATTGTGGGAATTCAGATGCCTGGTTACCATGTCTCCATAGTTCTTTGAAAAGCATGCCAAAATCCACAAACATTTTGCATGCAGTGGTCTTCTTTCTTCTGATCTGGATACTCCTGCAGAGACAGTGTGCTCTGTAGTGAAGAGCACAGGACTGGGAGACAGGGAGATCCTGCATTTTAAAACTTGCACACTGATTCGCTGTGTGGCCTTGAGCAAGTAATTTCACCTGTCTCTGTCTGTTTCCCTAACTGTGGATAACTACATGACCACCTACCTCATGGCATTATTGTATATAGTCAATGTCTACGCAGTGCCTTCAACACACAGAGCACTAAAAAAATGCTAAGTTTCATCAACATCATTCTTTTACTGAGAGCCTTCTCCTCTGCAGCCTTGAATGATTTTCCTGCATCTTTCCACTTCATTGACTCGCTCATTTAAAATCTCATCTGAAAACCTGTCTATTCTTCCTTGCCCGTACTCACTTTCTTTTCTATTATTTAGCTGTGTAATTCTATTATTTACAATCAGTCACCAAAGCATTTTGTATGAAAGGCACTATTCAAATTAAAAAATTGTACTGAATTGCAGTGTATTATCCCCTGCCTGTGGATCCTTTAAGGAACTTGAATAGGCTTTATAAATATTCACTTATTCATTCTAAAATTACATATTTGTCGAAGCACAATAGGAGAAGTTCTATATCTCAGAGATATGAATTAACACCATACTGTTACCCCTTTTGACTCAACTGGTTACCCAATATTTGAGGTCTTGGGGATTGTTTCCTTTAGAACAGTGGTTCTCAAACTTTTGTACTGGTGACCCCTTTCACATAGGAAGCCTCTGAGTGTGACCCCCCCTTATAAATTAAAAACACATTTGTATATATTTAACACCATTATAAATGCTGGAGGAAAAATGTGGTTTGAGGGTGGAAGCTGACAGCTCACGACCCCCCCATGTAATAACTTTGCAACCCTCTGATGGGTCGCGACCCCCAGTTTGAGAACCCCTGGTTTAGAAGGAGAAATTGATGACGGAGTCAGGTATTTCTTCATTGCAATCTTATTTATTTACAAAGTATGTACAAAGTCTTATTTTCCTAAACACCCCAGGAATTAATAACAGGAAGTTTTTCGCTCACAGTGCAAGCCTCTTTTGAGCCAGCAGCACTGAAAAAGCTCTCTCTCAGGTCCACACTTCCAGTACTTTTCTAATTTCTCCTTGCCTTTCTGCTTCTTTCTACCTGCTTTCTGGTTGTTTCTGACTCTCACATACATGCAGCTAAAATCAAATAACTCACCGGCTACCTTCTGTTTGCATACCGTCTAGTCTTTGGGAGGTGACATTTTAGTCCCTAGGGCCGTGTTTTCCAATGTTTCGACTAACATTAAACAAAGGGAGCATTTAATTGTTCCCTCATTTAGCCTGAATAGAAGGCAGCCAGCATGGCCAACAGCTTCAAAGACAAGCCTGAGGAAATGGCCAGTCTTCATAAAAGAAATACAGTCCAGGCTCACTAGATATAAAATTCACATTATTTATTTATCGCATGGGAAAGTGTGTGTGTGTGGGGGGGGGCGGGCATCTGCTTGCTTTAAGTAATACAATATCAGTGCCCTTAAAATGATATTGGGCCAGATCCTCAAGGAACTGCAATTTACATCAGCTGAAGATCTGCCCCTCTATTATTTATTAAGTGCACAAAATAGCTTACAGTCTGCTCTAACAGGTAGACAGAGGACACAGGACACACTGAGTGGCTCAGAGGAAGGAAAACAGAATTTAAAAATATTTATTAGTAACTACAGACTCATTGTAAACAACGCCAGAAGAGTGAATCTTTAGGGGGAATTTGAATAAGGAGAGGATGGTGACTTGGCAAACAGATGTAGGAAAGGCATTCAATGTGTAAGGGGTGGGGTGGAAAGAGACAGAGAAATGGGAGTGTGAGCAGATGACAAATGCAGCTTCAAGGCTGGTGCAATTGGCCAAGCAAAGGGGGAGGGGAGAACACCGTAAGAATTGAGACCTGCACAGGGCACTGAGGGCAAGACTGAGACATTAAAATACTGAGGCACTAGGTAATGCAAAACAACAAACCACTCCTACTCCATATGCCTTCTTCCACCACTGCCACTTCTTCTGCCTCAAGGATAGGAACAGAGGTTATATAGGGAATAGCACCCAATGCTGCTAGTCTTTAAGTTGGGCAAAGGGCTGAACTATTACATTACCCTGGTCTACACTACAAACTACAGACTAAGCCCTGGTCTACACTACAAACTTATATCAGTATAACTACATCACTCAGGGATGTGGAAAATCCACCCCCCTGAACAACACAGTCATACCAACCTAGTTCCTAGACAGCGCTATGTTGACGTGAGGGCTTCTTCCATTGACAGAGCTACCGCCTCCTGGGAGGTGGAGTACCTATGTTGACAGGAGCCGCTCTCCTGTCGGTGGAGGTAGCGTCTTCACTAACCCGCTGCAGTGCTTTAAGTATAGACAAGTCCTAAATAAATTAGCAAAACTAAGCACGGAAACCATTACATGTTCACGGCATAACAAACAAAATGTAGATCTCAGAAAATAGTCTGAGTAGTGGGCAGCCTGGTGAATTGGGTTGCTTCTACATGGATCTTTATCTTCCTCTATCTTTGAATTACATTGATTCTATTTAGAATGTATAGGAAAGTTCTAATGGAACAGTCAGACCAGAAAGGGACAAAAGTACTTCCATCTTCAGTTGGGTTTTGGCTGGTCTTGTTTACAGAGGCCATAAAGATACAGAGTTCAGCCAAGCCTGTGCTTTTCAAGCTGGTGGAAGAATGCTGAGAAGCAAGGAATGTTTGGTCTGTTACTGATGGAGAACGTCCAGTGTGAGATCAGCCAAAATGCTTCTGTAAATAATTCCTAGTTTTGAACATAAGGCATTCCTTTTGGAAAGCCCTTGACTCTGGAACTCACACTTCTCTTGAATGCATGCCAGAGTTTGAATGATTTGAGCTTCAGGGCACATGTAAAGCCCATCTGTTTGCTCAGCCTTTTGCCTGAACTAGGCTGAGATGTGAGGAGTGTGCTGTTTAAAGGAAACGACAAACAATTAACTAGGATGCTGTTTTTTAATTTCACTTTTTATTGTGGTCTAGAATTGTTTGGATTGGTCTTTTGATGCTGCCAAACGTGGACTGCATGCTAATTATATTTTTACTGGTGCTAGTACAGTCAGTGGCTTGGGAAACGGGAAATTGTTTTTTATAAATACAAATAGATACACAGAACAGCTGAAACCTAAAATGAGCCTTTTTATTAAATCAAACACTAAGACTGTGAAGAAATTGTCAGCTTTACAATCCTGTAGGTGAGAGAAAGTCAATCTATTTCATGAGGGTATTTTTATCTAAAGCAGGGGAGGATTCAACAATTAGTTAAAAATTGAGGAACACTTTACATATGTATGTATGTGTACCCACACACAGAGCCATGTATTAGGCGTATAAATGCTAGAGCATTGTGATCTGGCTCTAAATCACAACTCCCCTAAAAATGAAGTCCCTCATCCTGTTACTAAGATTGTAACTGATGCAAATATTGGTAAAGTAACTGCCAAATGATAGTCTTTCCCACCACAGCAGCCAGATTTTACAGGGACCGTACATCCAAATAAATGCCTCTTGGCTACCCATTCATCTAGCAGCTGGAAAGATGACACTTGACATTTGGAAACTTTCCTGTGAAGATTGCTGCAAGGCTTTCCCATTAGCTTCCTGGTGAGACTGTAAGGTCGAATAAGCTGCCTCAAAACCTGCAAAGGGTAACCGAAGCCCTCTAATATCAAGTCTGTTTGATTTAAAATTCTAAATTCTCAGGCCACAACTTTTCAGACTCCCTTTAAAATGCTCAGTATATTCCAATATACTGAATGTTTTAGAGGAAGAAAAAATGTCCTTTGATGGGAATGCAATTATAAGAGATACTTTGAGTGATGCATGTTTTCATGAGAAGTTGGAGAGGGAATTTGGAGAGAGAGAGAGGAGATACCCCCACTAGGGTCACAGAGATGCCAAAACAAATGTACTCACACATCAAAGCTTAGAATGTTTAACACTAAGTATTTGGATGGGGTCTAAAAATACAGATTACAAACACTGCTTCAGAATAAGTGAGAAAAATATGTACTGATAGTGAAAACAAGTTTTGAGCCACACAGTATTTTTATGAAGCCACATCAGACTGAAACAATATGATGCTGCGCACACAGTGTCTCATAAGGGGTGGGGGACAAAGGAATTGCACTGCTACTACCTCAGTTGTTCAAATCCATTTTTCTTGGGAAACATTTTCTTCTCTGTTTGTTCCAAAGAATTCTTCATACTACAAACATGTTTTTATCAGCTGCCTTTCCACACAAAGGCCAAGGACTCTGGTCTGCTATGGTCCCTCTGCACCTGATCTAAGATGATAGCTTGCTCACTATGCCTGTTTTTACATTAAACCAGGGGGAGAGAAGAGCAGATCACAGCTCTCACTCTGTATCATCTCTACAGCACACAAAGGGGAAATGCTTAGTCACCTGGTTGCTCAAGTTTAAACCCATTAAACCCCACTTCTTTGCACTGTTTTTCTCTGTGAATTAGGTTTTGTATTTGCCTTGCTCGTGTGGCCCCATTATCAGATTTGTCGGAGCTGGACTGCAATCCCTTGTTTGTGTGTGTGCGTGTGCGCATGTTTTGTCAAACATTGGTACACTTGCACTCTATAAATAATAGTATCTTCCCCAGCTAACAACAGGGACCATATTTAATTTATACTTTCTGTGCTGTTCAGAGGTTCTATTTAATATTGATGGGCTTCCCGCCCCCATTACCTAAATGATATTTCTGCATATACTGAATATTGTGGAAGAAGCCATAGCAGACCAGAGACCTTGGTGGAACTCTGAGTTGGAGAGAAGAATGTTGTTAAGATTTACACATTTAAAAAAAAAAATCTAGTTTCAATCTACCAAAGCCATTTTTGTTATTATACATCTATAGTTTTAATTATCTAATCCAGAGGCTCTCAAACTGGGAAGCAGGCCCCCCTGGGGGGCGCACAATGCATTCTGGGGGGGGGGGGGGGGGAAGGATGAGATGCTTTAGGGGGAAAAAATTACTGCGTACATTTTACCCACAGCAATGAATTATTATCAAAGCTGACTCCTCCAGACATGTCAGGTCCTCAGATGGCGCTGTGCATTTTGACAGATTTCTGTTAAGCTTGCATAGCATTATACAAAGTCGTTGCCATCTGTACATTAATCCATTTGCTACGACATGGTGTGCACATTTAATTGTAAGAATTGAACATGATCGCAGTTTTGCATTTGCTCTTATTACAATGGATCACTGGCTCTGTTTGAATCAATGCTTTACTGTTTTTAATATTTAGTGAGTGTTGAATATTGATTCTTTTTTTGTCAGTATATTTACTTGTGTGGCGGGAAGGGAAGGTGTAAACTAGTACAACCACAAGGAAGGGGGACACGATCAAATAAGTTTGAGAATCACTGATCTAACAGATTTGTAATGCACCAATCCCCAGAGTATCTAGATGCCCGTTACTCAAAACCTACATATTTAATTCTAGAAATCCATGGCAATTATTTCAATAACCATAAAAAAAGCAAGCCAATAAATGTGTGTGTGAAAACAGATATCGAGTTGCAGCTGGAAAGGAAAACTACTTTTAAAGACCCACCTGTATGTATCTGTGCATATACCAGGAAGCTTGTTTTCCATCGTTCACTGATTCCACTGTAGTGTTAGCTAAACCTCCAATGTCACCACCGGCAAAAACCCACGGTTCACTGGTTTGCATGGTCTCTGGATCCACTTCAGGAAGACCCCATCTATTAAACTGGATAGGATTCATGGCTTCTTTTACTGTATTTAAGTGAAAGATAAAAAGATACTAAGTAGATGATCTGGAGATAGTTTAACAGATTTACTAAGCAATTGTTGCTACAATCCACTTTATATAGACAATGATAAAAGTAAGAAATAAAACATTGTTTTAAAATGTTGGCCACTTATGCCAGAAATGGGAACCATTGTTACAGTCTACATCACTGTGTTTCTACTTTGACTTCCAGTAGAGTTAATCCAGAAGTGTATTTACTATGGGGATTCACATGCAAAGGTCCAATGTCTAGCATATGGAATGAATATGCAACAAGTGTCACAATAGAAACCTGACACAATAGAAGTGTCTGCTAAGCTAGATATATGCAAGAGGTAATTGTACAGGAGTATCATGAAGTGAAGAAAGAGGTGGTGTCGACTGTGCCCAAACCAGAAGGAACAAACTGACTCTGATATGCTATTGATCACTTCCTGAGCACGAATTACAAATCCTGCACAGACTTTATATTGAGATTTACAAGAATACTCAGCACTGGCTTTCCTCACCTACCACTGACATCATTGGGAGTTTTACCATTAATATCAATGGGTGCAAAGTTAGGCTAATGTTCTGCACTTCTGAAAATCCTGCCCTAGTCACCATTGGTGAACAAGGGGCATTCTTACCTTCTTTTATCCTAGTATCATCCATTCATCCCATTCTCATTTGTCTACCCCTCATCCACATCATATCCAAAATACTTTTCTACTTCCCAGGACAACAAACATATACACTTGGTAGTTTTCAAAGTTGTTGCCCTCCCAGCCTCTGAGTCATGTCTCCTTGATCCAGACACGCAATAAAATGATGAGAGACATATGGATGAATTTTAAGTGGCAGGCTGCAACTTTTATTAAGCTTAAACACAGGGGAGGGGCACTACTCGCCCATTACCCAGAGCTTTCTAGATCAGGCATTTAATTGGTTCCAGTGTGGGGGTTACAGGGCTCTTCCCATATAACCCATAACTTGGGGTAGACTCTCCTCAGCCTACCCTCCAGGACTCAGCTTGCTCTGAGTCCTACCATCCTCTCACCCCCCCCCCATGAGAGACAGAGGGTGCAGAAGGGTGGGGACTTCAGCCCATGAGGGCCAAAAGGTCTGACCTGACCTTGGCCCACAAGCTCTCATGAGCCCAAAGCCCATCACCAATATCCCAGTATTTTACTTCTGGGAACCATTCATTTTATCCTTTTAACCGCACGGGAAACCGGCCTCAAGTTGCAAAACATTAACAACTCAACCAAGTACCTCAGTTAGGTACTAAGTGCATTCCTGCTTAACCCACCATGTCTTGAAGGTGCTTCAAGGAAGGTGAAAAAACACCCTGGTTCTCTGCCAATTGGCCCGTAGGAAAAAAAATAGTTCCTGACCCCCAAACGGGTGATCACGGCATTTGTCAGGATGTGAGTAGTGTGGGGCTGCAGAAATGAAGCTGAAAGAGGATCCACAGGGCTCTCACCCCAGGTTAAATTCTGGGAGCTAGGGAATGCTGGAGAATCAGCACCCCTCTCCCCTACTGTCGGATGAATGCCAGAGACTCCAAGGGGTGGGGAGGAGCTACTTGGTATCTCTCAGCAAGTGTCTCCCTTCCTTGCTGCTGAGGCTGTCCCCTTTCACCATCAGGCCCCTCATGTTCCCCCACCTGTTGAGGCAGATGGGTGGCATTTTTGAAGTTTAGAACTGAAAAAGAATGATTTTCCACATCTGTCCTTGTAACAGTTTCTTCAGATCTTCAATATTTATACACACCAAAGATCAAGAGAGTCTTCCCTCACAACAGAAATGACCCTCTGCCTCTTTTAGAAAGTTAATTATTAGGCAACTATTGTAGAAAATTTTGAGACAAAATGTTTTTCCATCTGAAAAAGCTGTTTCATTTAAACTGAAACTTCCCTGGGGAATATGATGATTTTAACAAAATTTTGCTTCTGTATTTTTTTTAAAATAAAAAAAGCAATTCAATATGATTAAGAAACCCTCACTCAACATTTTCAGAATAAAATGTTTCAATTTTTCATTTCAGAATGAGTTTTTGGATTGGATTTTTTTATTTTTATAAATATAAATTTTTTTAAAATAGCAAGTCAAAATCAAAATGAAATGTTTCACTGACTCCAAACAATTTTTTTCAGGAATTTTGTTGTGTGGGAACTTTTGAAATTCTTTGTTTTCATTTCTGTTCCAAGCAAACTAGATTTCGAAACTGCAGAATTTCCCACATTACTCTAGGAATTTTTAGCATGCTGTTCTGTTTAATCTGTTTATTTTAGACACCTATATGGCCCCCATTATCAAAGTGTCACCTGAAACCTCCCAATCTTTTTTCCATAATCTTTAATGTATTTATTCTCACAATACCCCTTTGAGGTACAATTATACCCATTTTACAAATGGGGAATGAGGAACAAAGAGAGTTGGCCTAGGTCACACTGGAAGTTCGTGGTGGAGGAGCAAATTGAACCCTGGTCTCCAAGATCCTGGCTAGAACTCTCGCCACTGCACTATCCTTTGTTCTCAGACTATAAATCTCCATCCGCTCCTCTTTTTAGTTTAGAAAAAGCAGGAATACTATCACAAAAAACTCCATAAAACATCCACAAAATGGTATCAATGACTGACCACCTGCTTTGGGAGAAGAGGTCAGGAAATATTGTGTGTGTTTGTGTGTGTGTGTGTGGAATTATATGCCTGGAGATGACTGAAAAATAAAAATTTAAAATAGGAGTGTTACAATGTTAACTACAGAATGGAAAGCCCAAGTGCCTGATTCAGCACTATGTTAGTCCAGTTTTATGCCATAGCAATTTCAGTGGAGTTACACTGATGGATATCTGGAGTAATGCAAGGGTGAATCAGACCCCCCCCCCCCGAAGTGTAAATTACATGGGAAAAATGTATGCTGTTAAAACACAAAGCAACTATTTTCTCCTCTTATCTTATGGAACATTATTGTAGAAAAGAGATCGTCAGTTCTCTTATTTGTTACAAAATAGAATATAAACATATATACACACACACACACACACACACAGCAGATGGACAGATTGTACATAAAACAGGAGCTGAAATGCACAGAACAACACACTACTTTTTGTACTGCATGGAACAGTACAAATGGGACATGAATACAAATAACAAAACCTAAGATCATCTAACCGCCATCTATTAAAAGTCATCTTTTTCAATACAAAACATTTTAAACTGTGTATTATTTTCCTACTTTAACTTTTGAATTAGCTTCTTTATAAATACAAAGACATTTTAATGTAGATTTATAATGAAGAAATATTTTCAGATAAATACTTGTAGCAAATCTTGAAGCCATGTATCAAAATGAGTTATTTTTATATAGCTTTAACTATATTGTGACACCCAAGTTTCTGCAATAAAATGCAGTTTAAAACTGCAGTGTTCCTCAGGGACATATCACTGGCAGATGCAGATTGCCAAGGTCAATTAAACTGATGTAGCTGTGCTGTCATATATGTAAAAGAGAAACCTGCTAGCATATGACAAGAATATTTCTCAGTATTTATAGAAAAATGTCAAATATGTGTTGTGTTTTTACTTGAGATGGGCCTAAGTGAGTGTATATTGGGTTGGCAAAACCTCAGTCAGGTTTTATCTTTCCAAAGTCAAAAACAAAACCACCTGTAGTTTTAGGTTTGGATTTAGAGATTTAGCAATATGTTGGATTCTACATTTTGCTCTGCTCAATTGCAATATTGCCAATTTACATAATCCCCTTCCTCACTTAAAAAATTCTTACCCTCCACCTAGAACTATAATGGGGTAAAATAAAAAAGCATGCAACCTCACAGGCTGAACATTATGAATCTACCTAGTATAGAGGAGCAGTTGGACCACATACTGTATGCTGTTAACTGCCTGCATTGCCAAAACATGCATAGGTCCATGCAGTAAACCAAACCCAGACATTACCAAAGTACATGTAGAAGCATGCTGTTAGCCATCTTCTAACACTGCTAAGACATAGACATATGGGAGTCTGCCACCAGCACTCATATATGAGAGCAAGCTCTTAGTATTGCCCAAATATATGTTCAAGCACACAGCAAGCCTACAGCCCTTCTTGCATAACCCCTCCCAACTTCCTTTCCAGGTCCCATACCATGCCCTCCCCTTCAGAATCAAACACTCTCTGGGGATGTGGAAGTAATTGGGAGCAGGTGGGATTTCTGATGGATGGGAAAACAGGTGGAGAGTATCTCTTTGTGTGAGAGTTGAGTACATTCAGAGGCAAAATACTATACTGGGAAAGAAAGATATAAGCACAATATACTCTGTCACATATTTCTTTTCACTCTTCATACACCTAGGACTCAGATCCAAAGTGCTTTATGCAACAAAGTTAGATCCAAAATCACAGGCAGCAGTTTGGATTCGGTATCCCACACTGTAACACACTCTCAAAACTAAATGAAAATGGTACAGGTTTGGGCCTCTATCTAGGTATAAAACATTAAAATAGAATAACTGCTTCTGGTGCTGAAACTTGACACAGTATTTCACTTTGAAAAATAGCTGTTAAACATGCAAAATAATTGCTTTTCACAGTATTCTTTGTAAACATCAATGTCCTAGCTTATCATTCAAAGTTTAAAGACTTACTGATTGCAAAAAATACATCTGAGGTTGAATTTGGCAAAAAAAAAAAAAAAAAACTAAACTAAAGCCTGGACACTCCTACTAGCTGAATACAAAAATATCTGAGAAGGTTTTATTTAAAAATATTTAAACAATCACAATATCACACCAAACATAACCTTCAGACTGAGGCATTTTCTTCAACTCTGAAAAGGAAATAGATCCTTAACTATAGTGGTGTTACTGGGATTACTTCAGTAATATTTATACAGCAATACATTAGCTTTAATTTAATATCTCAAACTGACTGTAGTTCAGGGAAGCATTTGATCATTAGGCCTGTGACCAGCGCTGTTCTGGAGAACAGAAGGGTGTATTGTGTACCGGGAGCTAAGATATGGGATGTGGCCCTGGGACTGAAGATCCTAATGGGAGCAGGAAAGAATCCACTAATTGTCCTTTATGTGGGAACAAATAATACTATTAGAGTCTCACTGGGACACACTAAGAAAGACTATATCAGGCTGGGGAATATACTTAAAGAAATGGAGGCTCAGGTGATCTTCAGTGGGATTCTACACGTCTCTAGAAAAGGAGAGTGAAGGCAAGACAAGATTATGATGATCAACAGATGGCTGAGGCAATGGTGCTATAAGGAGGCTTTGGGATGTTCAACCGCTGGGAGGCATTCACAGACAAAGGACTGTTTTTATGGGATGGGCTCCATCTGAGTAGGGAGGGTAATAGGCTTCTGGGATGGAGGTTGGCACAACTACTTAAAAGAATTTTAAACTTGGAATTTGGGGGAGACAGTTGGGAGATGCTCATGCAATCTCCATGCCTGATTCCGATATTGAGCGGGAGGAAAGTCAAGTAGAAGAGAATACAGGAAAGACAAAAAGAACAACAGAGGGTAGGAGAATGGACAACAGGAGGAAATATAGTGCCAAAATTAAGTACAGTAACAGTCAAGTAGGCAATACTGGCAGTAAAATTACTAATCTGGTGAGGAATTAAAGACATTGGTAAATGGTAATTGGGATAAAATACAACAAGAGACAATGGGTCATACTGAAAGATGAACTGTTAGGCTAGAGAGAAGTTACTAGTGGAGCTCCTCAGGGATCAGTCTTGAGTCCAGTCTTATTTAACATTTTCATTAATGATATTGGCACAAAAAGTGGGAGTGTGCTGATTAAATTTGTGGATGACACAAAGTTGGGAGGTATTGCCTATATGGTGGAGCACTGGAATATCATACGAGAATATTTGGAAGATCTTGAAAACTGGAATAGTTGAAATGGGATGAAGTTTACAACAAGAATTTTTGCTATAAGCTAGGGATTTATCAGTTGGAAACAACAGAGGAGGAGAAAGACCTGGGTGCGTTGGTCGATCACAGTATGACTATGAGCTGCCAACATGATGCGGCCATGAAAAAGGCTAACACAATCAGAGGATGCATCAGGCAAAGTATTTCCAGTAGAGACAGAGAAGTATTACCATTGTACAAGGTACTGGTGAGACCCCCCATCTAGAATACTGTGTGCAGTTCTGGTCTCTTGTAACAGGGTCGGCACACACCTCTCACAAGCGCCCTCCCTTGGCTAATTGCATCTTTGCAATCTCTCAGTTTGGAATAGGGTCGCACCCGCTTCTCACAAGCACCCCCTTCTGTTCAGGTGTGAGCCTGCTGTTTCTTAGTTCTTGGTTGGAACGGGGTGGCACTCACCTCTCACAAGTGCCCTCCGCCCCCACCTCCAGCCGATGATTTCTTCAGCAGGTCTTCAGTGACTCAGTCCTCTGGCTGAGTCACACTGTCTGTGGGCGGAACAAATAAACAAAACCCTTCTGGGGTATACAGTCTTTACTTTCTGCAAAGGTTTTCTCCCCGGAGACACTGCCCTCCTGTAACAATCCATCGCGGTTCCCTCAGTTGGTATGTCCTTTTCGGCAGCTCTCCCTGGGCTCAGTCTTTAACTGGACCAGCAGGGCCCATCACAGAACCCTCACCTGGTCTGGCTAGGTTCTTGGCTCTTACGTTGCTCAGTTCCTTCAGTCAGCCAGGAGCTCCTTTTTAACTCCCCCCATCTTCGGCAGCCCTCCCTGGGCTCAGTCTTGCCCACACTGAGCTGTCAGTGGTCCTGCTGCTCTTCCAGCCAGCCAGGCACCCAGTCCTCCCTCTTCCAGCTCCTGGCAACAACTGACTGACTGTCTCTGATTCTCCTTTTTTATATGGCCCAATTGGCTGTTCCAGCAGCTCCTCTGATTAGCTGCTTCCCCTGCAGACACTCTAGGCCACCTGGAGGACTTCTCCTCTGCTCTTTTCTGGGGCAGGGTGAGGCAGGGCCATGAGGCATCCATCAGGGGCCTCTGGACCTAGTCCACCCCATAACAACTCTCATGTTTAAGAAAGATGAATTCAAACTGGAACAGGTGCAGAGAAGGGCTAGTAGAATGATAAGAGGAATGGAGAACCTACCTCACCAGGGGAAACTTTAGGAGCTTGGCTTGTTTAGCTCAACAAAACAAAGGCTGAGGGGAGATATTATTGCTCTCTATAAATACATCAGAGGGATAACCACCAGGGATGGAGAAGAATTACTTAAATTAAAGGTCATTGATGGCCAAGAACAAAATAACATAAACTGGTCATCAACAAGTTTAGGCTTGAAATTAGACATTTCTAACTATCAGAGTAATGAAGTTCTGGAACAGCTTTCCAAGGGGAGTAGTGAGGGGAAAATTCTAACTTGTTTCAAGACTGACCTTGATAAATGTATGGGCGTTTGGATATGATGAGGTTGCCTATAATGGCATATGTCCTGGCTGTGACTCTTATTCACAACTATCTCCAACACCCAGAGATGTGACACTAGATGGGAAGGGCTCTGAGTCACTACAGAGAATTCTTTCCCAGGGGTTTGGCTGATAGGTCTCACCCACATGCTCAGGGTCTAACTGCTTGTCATAGTTAGGGTTGGGAAGGAATTACCCCCTGCCCCCGGTCAGATTGGCAGAGATCCTTGGGGGTTTCGCCCTCCTCTGCTGTGTGAGGCACAGGTCAACTGCCAGTTTGAGCTAGAGTATATGGTGGACTTTCTGCAACTTGAAGTCTTAAATCAAGATTTGAGGACTTCAGTAATTCAGCAAAAGTCTATAGGCCTAGTACAGGAGTGAGTGGGTGAGGTTCAGAGGCCTGCAGACTAAATGATCATAATGTTCCCTTCTGGCCTTACAGTCAGGGCCGGCTCCAGGGTTTTGGCCGCCCCAAGTAGCCAAAAAAAAAACGAAAAAAAAGCTGCGATCGCAATCTGCGGCGGCAATTCGGCGGAAGGTCCTTCGCTTCGAGCGGGAGTGAGGGACCATCCGCCGAATTGCCACCGAATAGCTGGACGTGCCGCCCCTCTCCGGAGCGGCCGCCCCAAGCACCTGCTTGCCAGGCTGGTGCCTGGAGACGGCCCTGCTTACAGTACATAAGGTATTGCCCGAAGCCAGACCATCTCAGCATATAAGGGCCTGTGTGCTTATTTTAAGTAATTCTATCCTGCCTATCTAAATTCTGCTCCCTGGGTTCATCTGGATGTTATCAATGTTCTTTCCCTGTCCTACATCTTTGCATATTTTGACATGTGATATTGACAATTTGTGTTTTAATGGTTAAAAAGCTGTAATCTTTTGAATCCCAACATCTAATTATCATCTGTCCCTCTTTTTACTGAAGAAAAAAACCTGCTAACCCTTTCAAAATGGATGAGATTTGAAGTGGAATCCATTCAGAAACTGAGGACCAGCAGCCCAGTGGGAATCTGGCTATGAAATGTTGGATCCCACCTACAGTTAGTGGATACACTTAGAATTTGTTCAGACAATAGGTGACCTGTTATTGGACAAGGAGTTTTATCTAATATAGAAGTGTAAAGCCCGAGGTTGCATCTTTATGTTTGTTTTCTGTGTAACTTGTATCTGTTGGCTCTCTCTTACGTTTTCATCTTTGAATCTGTGGTTTTTCTATTAAATAAACCTTTTTTTCATTTTTATCCCAAGCAGGTCTCCAGTGTGCAAACTGTGTGGAGTGTGTGCACCAAAGTAAGCTGGTGTCTAGGGGAATGGTTTCACCTTTTGGAGGGTGATGAACCAGAGGTCTAGTACTTGAGAATTCAGGGAGGACATTTTTTGGGAAACTTGGGACTGGAAAGGCTGGTGGTGTCATTCTGAAAGGAGTAATTAGGCTGGTGGAAGCCAGTAAGTCTTTGTGCTTGTGGACAGGCTACTGTGTGTCAGGGATCTGAGCCATAGCAACACAATATTAAGGCATCCCAAGGTTACAGGGCAGGGGGTGACAGAACACCCTGATCTGTGTGATCCCCAAAACATCACAAAGAACTTAAGTCTTCACAGACTGAGGCATCCTTCATGAGGACCCTCATTCCCCCTCAGAGAGGGAGGGTGAGCGGATTCAGAGGCAGGCTGAATACTTGGAGGCAGGCTGAATTACCCAATCCAGGCTATTTGCCATAGAGGCCACTTAACACTGAACTGGACCCAAATTAAATGCTTCGGTTTTTGTTTGTGGTTTACACTCTCCCATTAAAGTTTAAGAAGTTTGGCCTTTTACTTTAAAATCCATCCTTGTGTCTGTGTTTCATTCTTCTGCATATTCTGATCAAATATATGTATATAATTTAAAGGGATCCTTCTGGATGAAAGACAGCATACAACTGAATTATTCTATTGTCATCAAGTGACACTATCACAAATACCACAAAGGGAAAGCATCTAATGTGTATTCCACATTTGCTGTATTCACCGTGCAAATATACATAAATGGAAAGGCAGCAGCAAACTATATCACTTGCAAAACAATATTATTAAAAAAAGAATACTGAAAAAATATTTTAATTAACAAAACAAATCGAATGGAAAAGATTCCTCAAATAAAGCTTTAAAAGTGAGTCTGTGTGTGTTTGACTGCCATGACTAATTATGTTGCCATGTAATGTGTGTTCAATTTGAGCTTATTTAAATAGCAGAAATGCTCATTAGCTGCAGTATATCTGTGAAGCTTCAGTAAACAGTTTAATGGTTTTTATGTTTAACCATTTTCATAAGTTCCTGTAATTTTGGCTTTAGAAGCTCATTAATGTTATTTTTGATATCCATCTTACAGACTTCTTTACTGTGAAAGGGCATTAAGTACTTCAGTAGAATCTGAAAATACAGTAACTCACTTAATCATATGTGTAAAAATATAGCTACCTTACATGTAAAAAGTCTGATTCACTGCCAATACAATCCACATTGTAGGCTGCAGAAGCAATAAATCTGCCAGAAGCAATGGTACAAGCACATTCCACCTACCATCCCTAGCCAATTGTGGGCTGCACTGACCTGCATCAGCTTCCCAAAGCAGGCAAGGCCGGTGAGGATAGGTCCACACATGCTGGGAAATGTGCCTATTTGTTCTCTAAGCAGCCCCCACCAGCAAAGCTCCTATGGAAGCCTGGCTGCAAAATTAATGACAGCAATTCTGCTATTATCCCTCCACCAGTGCAGATGTTCTGCAGGTGAAAGGGTGTACAACTTGCCATTACACAAACAATATCAATAGCCGAACTCTTACTGATTTAAATGGAACTAGGATTTGAACCCTTTGTAAATTGTGATTTTACGCTGCCCACAGTGTACTTTTCTGTAGACACTCTCCAAGACTGCAACTCTGACATCTTTCCTGAGCACTGAATTATTTTAAAAAAATACACTCCAAAAACGGGCAACTTTTCTGCCTCTGAAATATAAAATATCAGTTAGGAACCAGGACAAAGGCCTCACAATACCAATCATTTAGAAATTGTAAAACTATAAATATGGGGATATCACAAATCAATATGTGAACTGTATTTTGCAAATGTTCTATCTAATACTGCTGTTCTATCACATGCTATTATATCACATGCTGTTCTGTCTGTCACCCTCATTGCTTAATGCACCCTTTTAAAATGGCATGGAATTGAAGATAAACCATTTCTTTTCCCTTTTAAAAATAATTTGAATGCTACATCCCCACGCATACAAGTTATCACTTTATAAAAACAAAAAAAACCCCAAAACAACCAAAATCAGGTGCAGACCCTATATCCTGCCAATAAAGTTTATGGAATTTATGTTTGTTTAGGAAAAAATGAAAAACAAATTTGGATACTTTTGCATTTCTAAAATAAAAAACAAAAACAAGAGGGAAATATCATTTCCCACATGTCGTCCTATATTCTATATAAATGAAGAACATAATATGTGCAATCTTAGGGACTGATATCAAACTTAAGGTTTATAACATTATCCCAGAGTAAGAACATATGTGATACCAACTACTAGTGAAAGCTGGCATATACAGCTGGACACAGTAGAATGGTCCCACCCCCGGTCTGACAGCCTCTGTGCTGTTGAGGAGGATAGAAGTCCCAGGGAAGGAGAGCATCAAACTGGAGGAGAGGGAAACAATCCCATAGTTGGGACCCTCCTTCCAGATGATGTTGTGGTATCCTCTCGCACAGAGGATACCTCTCCGGGGGAGGGAATTCCAGCTATTAGGAAGAGACAGGTAATGGGCGATTCGATCATTAGAAACATAGATAGCTGGGTTTGCGATGACTGGGAGAACCGCATGGTGACTTGCCTGCCTGGTGCGAAGGTTGGGGATCCCTTGAGACATCTAGATAGACTTGTGTGTATTGCTGGGGAGGATCCAGTGGTCATGGTACATGTAGGTAACAATAACATAAGGAAGGATACGAGAGAGGTCCTGGAGGCCAAATGTAGGCTGCTAGGTAAGAGATTGAAGTCCAGGACCTCCATGGTAGCATTCTCTGAGATGCTTCCAGTTCCACGCGCAGGGCCAGTTAGACAAGCAGAACTGCAGAGTCTCAATGCGTGGATGAGACGATGATGTAGGGAGGAGGGGTTTAGATTTATTAGGAATTGGGGAAACTTTTGGGAAAGGGGGAGCCTATACAGGAAGGATGGGCTCCACCCAAACCAAAATGGAAACAGATTGTTGGCACTTAACATTAAAAAGGTCGTAGAACAGTTTTAAAATTAAGGGCTGGGGGAAAGCCGACAGATGAGGAGGAGCACATGGTTCAGACATCCCTTAGGGGAGTATCTATTAATAGAGCATCTCTATGTCCTAGTGAGGACGAGAGGATGGAAAATGATAAAATAAATGCAGGGTCTGATCAAGACAGTCAAATAAAAAAGAGTCCCATTCAATTAAAACGTGTAATGGTAGACAGCTAAAAGGAGACAAGTTTTTAAAGTGTTTATATACCAATGTTAGAAGTCTAAATAATAAAATGTGTGAACTAGCATGCCTCAGATTAAATTAGGATATTGATATAATAGGCATCACAGAAACTTGGTGGAATGAGGATAATCAATGGGATACAGTAATACCAGGGTACAAAATATATCGGAAGGATAGAACAGGTCATGCTGGTGGGGGAGTGGCATTATATGTGAAAGAAAGTGTAGAAACAAAAGAAGTAAAACTCGTAAATGAATCAAACTGTGCCATTGAATCACTATGGATAGAAATTCCATGCTCTAATAAGAAGAATTTAGTGGTAGGGATATATTACCGACCACCCGACCAGGATGGTGATAGTGACTGTGAAATGCTCAGGGAGATTAGAGAGGCTAATAAAATAAAAAAAACTCAATAATAATAATGGGGAATTTCAACTATCCCCATATTGACTGGGTACATGTCACCTCAGGAAGGGATGCTGAGATAAAGTTTCTTGACACCTTAAATGACTACTTCTTGGAGCAGCTGGTCTTGGAACCCACCAGAGGAGAGACAATTCTTGATTTAGTCCTAAGTGGAACACAATCTGGTCCAAGAAGTGAATATAGCTGGACCGCTTGGTAATAGTGACCATAATATAATTAAATTTAATATCCCTGTGGCAGGAAAAACACCACAGTGGCCCAACACTGTAGCATTTAATTTCAGAAAGGGAAACTACACAAAAATTAGGAGGTTAGTTAAACAGGAATTAAAGGGTACTGTGCCAAATGTGAAATCCCTGAAAGCTGCGTGGAAACTTTTTAAAGACACCATAATAGAGGCTCAACTTAAATGTAAACCCCAAATTAAAAAACATAGTAAGAGAACCAAGAAAGAGCCACCGTGGCTAAACAACAAAGTAAAAGAAGCAGTGAGAACAAAAAGGCATCCTTTAAAAAGTGGAAGTTAAATCCTAGTGAGGAAAATAGAAAGGAGCATAAACACTGGCAAATGAAGTGTAAAAATATAATTAGAAAGTCCAAAAAAGAATTTGAGGAACAGTTAGACAAAGATTAAAAGTAACAGCAAAAAATGTTTTAAGTGCATCAGAAGCAGGAAGCCTGCTAAACAACCAGTGGGGCCACTGGACGATCGAGGTGCTAAAGGAGCACTCAAGGACGATAAGGCCATTGCAGAGAAACTAAATGGATTCTTTGCATCGGTCTTCACGGCTGAGGAAGTGAGGAAGATTTCCAAACCTGAGACATTCTTTTTAGGTGACAGTTCTGAGTAACTGTCCCAGATCGAGGTATCATTAGAGGAGGTTTTGGAACAAATTGATAAATTAAACAGCAATAAGTCACCAGGACCAGATGGTATTCACCCAAGAGTTGTGAAGGAACTCAAATGTGAAATTGCAGAACAACTAACTGTAATCTGTAACCTATCATTTAAATCACCTTCCATACCAGATGATTGGAGGATAGCTAATGTGATGGCAATTTTTAAAAAGGGCTCCAGAGGTGATCCTGGCAACTACAGGCCAGTAAGCCTGACTTCAGTACCAGGCAAACTGGTTGAAACTATAATAAAAACAATATTGTCTGACATATGGATGAACATAATTTGTTGGGAAATAGTCAACATGGTTTTTGTAAAGGGAAATCTACTAGAATTCTTTGAGGGGGTCAACAAGCATGTGGACAAAGTATAAATGGTCAGTTTTCAGAATGGAGAGAGGTAAATAGTGGTGTCCCCCAGGGGTCTGTTCTGGGACCAGTCCTATTCAACATGTTCATAAATGATCTGGAAAAAGGGGTAAACAGTTAGGTGGCAAAATTTGCAGATGACACAAAATTACTAAAGATAGTTAAAACCCAGGCAGACTGCAAAGAGCTACAAAAGGATCTCTCAAAACTGGGTAATTGGGCAACAAAATGGCAGATGAAGTTTAATGTTGATAAATGCTAAATGCAAAGTAATGCACATTGGAAAGCATAATCCCAACTATACATATAAAATGATGGGGTGTAAATTAGCTGTTAGCACTCAAGAAAGAGACCTTGGAGTCATTGTAGATAGTTCTCTGAAAATGTCCACTCAATGTGCAGCGGCAATCAAAAAAGTTAACAAAATGCTGGGAATAATTAAGAAAGGGATCGATAATAGGACAGAAAATATCATGTTGCCTCTATATAAATCCATGGTACACCCACATCTTGAATACTATGTGCAGAAGTGTTATTTACTCCTCATAATACAAAAACAAAGGGCCACCAAATGAAATTAATAGGTAGCAGGTTTAAAACAAACACAATAAAGTATTTTTTCACGCAAGTACTGTCAACCTCTGGAACTCATTGCCAGAGGATGTTGTGAAGACCAAGACCATAACAGGGTTCAAAAAAGAACTAGATAAATTCATGGAGGATAGGTCCATCAATGGCTATTAGCCAGGATGGGTAGGAATGGTGTCCCTAGCCTCTGGTAGCCAAAAGCTGGGAATGAGTGACAGGGGATGGATCACTTGCTGATTACCTGTTTTGTTCATTCCCTCTGGGGCACCTGGCATTGGCCACTGTCGGAAGACAGGATACTGGGCTAGATGGACCTTTGGTCTGACCCAGTAGGGCCATTCTTATGTTCTTATAATAATAAGTAAAAGCTCAGAACAGTTACTCATAAGGGAGAAAAACTTGTTCTTGGGTCAGTTTTTGGGGAAAAGAAAAAACAATTATAGAACAAACATGTTGCGCTTTATAGACATTGTCTGTGGCAACCTTTAGTGATGCTATGCTGGACTCAAAATAGTTTAGTAACTGCTATCTGTCCTACCCTCTTTTAAACAGTCCCGAAGAAACAGGAGGCAAAATCTGTATGAAAATTCTCCATGTCCCTCATCATTGTTTCACTGGAAAGAAAAGCAGTGTGCCTGCAGGGGAAATACAAATTCACTGCATAAAATTGAGGCAAATGTATACCGTTGAAGTCAGTGGAGTGATGCCGGGGTTATTTTGGCTCACTGTACTTAGGTAAACATGCTTTGTCTACTGAAGTTCTGAAACACGATGCTTACACAAAAATAAATAGTAAAAGCAAGACAACTGGAAGTTATGATTATCTCCTAATTTGCATCATTGTATCAAGGTATACAATTCCAGGAAATATGCAACACAAGATTTTGATAGCTAATAACTAATTATAACAAAGGATTTTTTTTGGTGTGTGCTATTGTCAAGGCTGATTCCCCACTCTGGCACTCCGAGTGCAGAAGGTGGGGGCCCACAAGGATTCTAAAAATTAATACTGGCCACTCCAGGCTTGTATTAAACTCCCAAGGTTACAGCTTCTCTCTGACCTGGGATGGGTAGATGCTGCCACCACCCAAGTGCAAAAAAAACCATTTTGACCCAGGAAGGAGCACTTGGGAATTCCTCCCCGTGGGGTACCCTCAAGCCCTTTCACCCCCACCTCTGGGGAAGAGCTGAGAAAGAAAACAAAGGAAATCAGCTGTTGCCACCAGCTAATTAAACAACATGCACAAACCTTTTAGAACACAAAAATCCAATCCTGTTCTTAAAAAAGGAAATTTTTATTAAAAAGAAAAAGAAAGGAAATACATCTGGAATTTAGGCTTTTTGCTAGATTAAAAAAAAATACAAAATTAAGCATCAAGATAGCTTTCTTGAGGTCCAGCTTAAAGGTTACAAGCAAAACAAAAGTACCTGGGGTTAGCCCAGAGGAGTCCACAAGCCATAAAGAAATAAAAGAGATAAACCTAATCACGTCTTCCTAGATATTTCCTGATCTACTTACATATCTGGGGGGTTTCAAATAAGTACTTTCTAGGTATGATCTGATGGTTTTTCATACCTGGCTTAAAGCTTCTTACAGCACAGTCCCAGCCCTGTCCCTGCTCTCCAGGAGAACCACAGACAGACAAAAGGGGAGTCTTGTTTCAATTTTAAAAAGTTCTAGCCTTTCCATTGACTCTTTTGGCCAGGTGCTCACTCAATTTCTTTTACCTATGCATAGCAGTCAGACTTTTTAACCTTTTACAGGTAAAGTAAGTAGAGAACAGCTACCAAGAGGGATTTTATAGCTAACTGGCTGTCTGGCTGTCCATAAAAGGAAGCTCCCCTCCCCCCCCCACCTTCATTTATCACAGCTGTATATACTAGAATACTTGCTTTTCTGCATTTATGTTTGGACCTTTGTAGTATTTCTTTTAATTTGTTAAAGAAGATAAAGAACATACATTTCTTACTGAGAAATTGTGGGAGTGGCTCCTTTCTACTCCGGCCTGCTAAACAGAATTTTGAATGAAACTAGCATTGTCAATGGCATCTCCTGCATTAGCTCTGGACTACTACTTTGTGGCAAAAGTACTATTTTTCTCTTCACAATTTTTTCATGGAAAAAACATCCTGTTTCCCCCCCTCCCCTCCCCAAAATTAGGGGGAAATTTGTAGCCCCAAACTGGTGCTGTCCCTTCTCTTTCAAGAAAAAAAATGGTTGTGTAAGGCCTGGGCCTTAAAATCAACTGGTCTTCTGTTTAGTAGCATACGGAGAATTATATGCAGCACCAGAAACTGTTAAGAGATACAGTTTAATACAAGGGATTATGTTCTTATTTATTGGTAAACTGCAATTTGGAATGGTTCCAGGGGATACTCCTGTAACTCACTCGCACATTTTAGGCTCCAAAATGGCAAAACAGGAAAGCAGGAAGAGTCAGTGAAAGTGCAAAGCTCCCTGAGGCTGTTTATTTTGTTCAGGCCCAATCATAAAATTGTTTCCTGGCCCCAATGTGCTGCTAAGTGGAAATGCAGGCTGTGCCTGCAAAAAACTTCCTTTCACCAAAACAAACAAGCAAGAAAACATCACATGCCAATATTTCTCCTCTTCAAGAATCTAGTATAAATAACAACCTGATTTTTAACTGTTTTCACCAGTGGTGCTTAGTTTTTTTTAATACAGATCTATATGGCAACTGACCAGCTATCTCAGTTCCCAAGCATATAATGGACTTTGCAGTTCTCCTAAGGTTTTGTGAAAAAATTAAAAATATATTTCTCTGAGCCCAAAGGGCAAATAAAGTACATACCAGAATGCTTGAAAATGTAATAGCATTGTATTTTAACAAAACTTCAAACAGCAAATACCTCCCTATGAGCATGAGGAAACTGAGCTGTAAAATTACTAGTTCCTCTGCAAGAGCAAGAAACATCATGACGACAATAATAGACTGACAGAGCCTTTCCATCCTAAGTTCCATTCCTATTCACGGGAGCAGATAACCATATGCTTAAGTCACAGTGAGCTAAACTTTAAGCATGTGCTTCAGTCCTGTCTTGAAAGAATGACTTTCCGAATCAGGGCTTAAATCCTGTTTTCATTTATTTTTAAACTTCTGATGTGCCAAACATTTAAGTTCTCAATGATTGGGAGAACCGCATGGTGATTTGCCTGCCTGGTGCGAAGGTTGCAGATCTCTTGAGGCATCTAGATAGGCTTATGTGTAGTGCTCGGGAGGAGCCGGTGGGTCGTGGTACATGTAGGTACCAACGATATGGGGAAGGATAGGAGAGAGGTCCTGGAGGCCAAATGTAGGCTGCTAGGTAGGAGACTGAAGTCCAGGACCTCCATGGTAGCATTCTCTGAAATGCTTCCAGTTCCACGCGCAAGGCCAGTTAGGCAGAACTGCAGGGTCTCAATGCGTGGATGAGACGATGGTGCAGGGAGGAGGGGTTTAGATTTATTAGGAACTGGGGAAGCTTTTGGGAAAGCTTCCTGTAAAAGCTCTTCCTTCCTGTAAAGGCTCCTCCCAAATCAAAATGGAACCAGATTGTTGGTGCTTAAAATTAAAAAGGTCGTAGAACAGTTTTTAAACTAAGGGCTGCGGGAAATCCGACAGGTGTGAAGGAGCACGTGGTTCGGACATCCCTTAGGGGAGGATCTATCAATGGAGATTCCCTATGTCCCAATCAGAAGGAGAGGATGGAAAATGATAAAATACAGGGAGGATCTGATGAGAAACAGTCAAATGAAAAAAGTCCCATTCAATTACATCATGCAATAGGGGACAGCAAAAAATGACAAGTTTTTAAAATGCTTATATACCAATGCTAGAAGTCTAAATAATAAGAAGGGTGAACTAGAGTGCCTAGTATTAAATGATTATGTTGATATAATAGGCATCACAGAAACCTGGTGGAATGAGGATAGTCAATGGGACACAGTCATACCAGGGTACAAAATATATCGGAAGGACAGAACAGGTCGTGCTGGTGGGGGAGTGGCACTATATGTGAAAGAAAGCATAGAATCAAATGAAGTAAAAATCTTAAATGAACTAAATTGTACTATAGAATCTCTAGGGATAGTAATTCCATGCTTGAAAAATAAGAATATAGCAGTAGGGCTACATTACAGACCACCTGACTAGGATGGTGTTAGTTGCTCAGAAATGCTCAGGGAGATTAGAGAGGCTATTAAAATAAAATAAAAACTCAATAATAATGGGGGATTTCACCTATCGCCATATCACCTCAGGAAGGGATGATGAGATAAAGTTTCTTGACACCTTAAATGACTGCTTCTTGGAGCAGCTAGTCCTGGAACCCACCAGAGCAGAGGCAATTCTTGATTTAGTCCTAAGTGGAGCACAGGATCTGGTCCAAGAGATGAATATAGCTGGACCGCTTGGTAATAGTGACCATAATATAATTAAATTTAACATCCCTGTGGTGGGAAAAACTCCACAGTGGCCCAATACTGTAGCATTTAATTTCAGAAAGGGGAACTACACAAAAATGAGGAAGTTAGTGAAACAGAAATTAAAAGGTACAGTACCAAAAGGAAAATCCCTACAAGCTGTGTGGAAACTTTTTAAAGACACCATAATACAGGCTCAATTTAAATGTATATCCAATTTAAAAAACATAGTAAGAGAACCAAGAAAGAGCCACCGTCATTAAACAACAAAGTAAAAGAAACAGTGAGAGGCAAAAAGGCATCCTTAAGAAAGTGGAAGATAAATCCAAATGAGGAAAATATAAAAGAACATAAACTCTGGTAAATGAAGTGTAAAAATATAATTAGAAAGACCAAAAAAGAATTTGAAGAACAGCTAGCCAAAGACTCCAAAAGTAATAGCAAAAAAATATTTTTTTTTAAAATACATCAGAAGCAGAAAGCCTGTTAAACAACCAGTGGGGCCACTGGACAATCGAGATGCTAATGGAGCAGTCAAAGACGATAAGGCCATTGTGGAGAAACTAAAGGAATTCTTTGCATCAGTCTTCACTGTTGAGGATGTGAGGGAGATTCCCAAACCTGAGCCATTATTTTTGGGTGAAAGATCCGAGGAACTGCCCCAAATTGAGGTGTCATTAGAGGAGGTTTTGGAACAAATAGATAAATTAAACAGTAATAAGTCTCCAGGACCTGATGGTATTTCACCCAAGAGTTTTGAAGGAACTCAAAGGTGAAATTGCAGGACTACTAACTGTCACCTATCATTTAAATCAGCTTCTGTACCAAATGACTGGAGGATAGCTAACGTGATGCCAATTTTTAAAAAGGTCTCCAGAGGTGACCCTGGCAACTACAGACCAGTAAGCCTCACTTCAGTATCGGGCAAATTGGTTGAACATAATTTGTTGGGAAATAGTCAACATGGTTTTTGTAACAGGAAATCATGCCTCACCAATCTACTAGAATTCTTTGAGGGGGTCAACAAGCATGCGGACAAAGGAGATCCAGTGGATATAGTGTATTTAGATTTTCAGAAAGCCTTTGGCAAGGTCCCTCACCAAAGGCTCGTAAGCAAAATAGGCAGTCATGGGATAAGAGGGAAGGTTCTCTCATGGATTGGTAACTGGTTAAAAGATAGGAAACAAAGGGTAGGAATAAATGGTCAGTTTTCAGAATGGAGAGAGGTAAATAGTGGTGTCCCCCAGGGATCTGTACTGGGCCCAGTCCTATTTAACATATTCATAAACGATCTGGAAAGAGGGGTAAACAGTGAGGTGGCAAAATTTGCAGATGATACAAAACTACTCAAGATAGTTAAGTCCCAGGCAGACCGTGAAGAGCTACAAAACGATCTAACAAAACTGGGTGTCTGGGCAACAAAATGGCAGATGAAATTTAATGTTGATAACTGCAAAGTAATGCACATTGGAAAAAAATAATCCTAACTATACATATACAATGATTGGGTCTAAATTAGCTGTTATCACTCAAGAAAGAGATCTTGGAGTCATTGTGGATAGTTCTCTGAAATCATCCATTCAATGTGCAGCGGCAGTCAAAAAAACGAACAGAATGTTGGGATCATCAAGAAAGGGATAGATAATAAGACAGAAAATATCATATTGCCTCTATATTGATCCAATGTAAGCCCACATCTGCATGCAGATGTGGTCGCCCCATCTCAAAAAAGATATATTGGAATTGGAAAAGGTTCAGAAAAGAGCAACCAGAATGATTAGGGGTATAGAATGGCTTCCTTATGAGGAGAGATTAATAAGACTGGGACTTTTCAGCTTGGAAAAGAGGTGACTAAGGGGGATATGACAGAGGTCTATAAAATCATAAGTGGTATAGAGAAAGTAAATAATATCCCTTCTCATAATACAAGAAGAAGGGGTCACCACCTGAAATTAATAGGCAGCAGGTTTAAAACAAACACAAGAAAGTATTTTTTCACGCAACACAGTCAACCTCTGGAACTCATTGCCAGACGGTTTTGTGAAGGCCAATACCATAACGGGGTTCAAAAGGGAGCTAGATAGATTCATGGAAGATAGGTCCATCAATGGTTATTAGCCAGGATGGGCAGGAATGGTTGTCCCTAGCCTCTGTTTGCCAGAAACTGGGATTGGGTGACAGGGCATGAATCACTTGATGATAACCTGTCTGTTCATTCCCTTTGGGGCACCTGCCATTGGCCACTGTCAGAGGACAGGATAATGGACTTGATGGAACTTTGGTCTGACCCAGAATGGACGTTCTTATGTTATGAGTGTATTTGATTTGCTTCAAGACTGCTGGTTAATGAAGAAGTGTAAAGAACTGAAAATGACATAGCCACAAAAAATAGTAATTTATTTTCATAGTTTTTTTTTATTTATTTTTAACTTTTCTGGTATGTGAGAGAAATTTCTGCACTCAGCTTGCTATACCAGTAGCAGTATCCACAGACACAACATGTGAAAGTGATGTATGTTGCCCATCCCAAGGAAAAGGACTCATTCCATGATCTGCCTGAATTATGACTTTGTTCCTCTCAGACTACAGCATGTTGCTACACAGAACTCATAAATGGATAATGTAACAGGCAAATGGGCATTACGTTCCCCATCTTTAGAAAGGGTTATAGTTAGTGGTAGTTTATTTCACTGGTAAGCATGTGTTACCAGTCCCCCTCTGTGCAAATCCACAAAGGATATGATTTGTTATAGCCATCAGGTATAGAGTTTTGGTTCAAGCTATAGCAGCTTCTTCTTTTAGTTTTGGATGTCCCTTGTTCAAAACCTCAGTGTCAGCCAAAATGTCAACTGTCACATTAGGCTCCATCAGCCCATCAAGTTAAAGCTGAAGCAAGATTGAGTGTGGGAATACCTATACACAAGGTAGAGTAACCTTTTAGCCTGGAACCCAAGAACCAACACAATTTGCCACTGATACAGGCAATATGTTTTATTAACCCAAGAGCTTTGAGAAAACCTTCCCAAAGACCTTCTAATGGCAAGAATTGATGAGGGATTTGAAATGGCTTTTTGAAAATATTCTCTAATTAAAGTTAACTCGATGAAGACACTGGCTCATGACTCCATTAAAAATTCGAACCCTAGCTTTTCTTTGTACTTCCTTGGTGAGATTGATCACTAGACCATAAGCAACACAGATATTAAATTCTTTATATGACAACATATCACCAAGTGGAAGGGTTGTCCCCACTCACAAAGAGTCGTCAGAGTCACACCTGCTTCTTATTTATTCCATTAGATAACTGCACAACAGGAGGTTGCACAGAATGAGTATCACTGTGAGTACTATGGATGCAATTTCCTTGTAGAGAACAGCACAGCTTGAATTAAATTATCAAAAATCATTTGTTACAATAAGCGAATACCTGTAAATTAAATTTACAGATACCTCAAAGGAATGGCTTTGCCCCCTTGCTTTTATTGTAGTAGAGAATCTAAAATCTCCCTGTGATAATATGCTGGATTAAAAATTGTAAACATTGTTCCTTAGTATCACTCTTATTGAATGGGAAGGACTGGATATCTGATTTGTGTTACAGACAGCTCTATTGACATCTGTCAGCAACATTCTGGAATTCTTAAAATGTTCATATAGCTCCTCTCCATTACTTAATGTTTTGTCTTCCTTGTGAAGGTCAGTAAAATCTTCTTCTTCCATCAATCGTTCCAGAAAACTCAAAAGCATGTCTTTATTTGTCTTCCAAAGAATATTTACAGAAAAAGCAGAGGTAAAAATGTCCTTGTATGAAGCTGCAAGACAACCACATATATTGCTAGACTTGGATGGTTTTGGATTTACTACTTGTCTGTGATTAAGAAGGTACAGAAGTCTTTGCCCTGTTATGAGGTTTTGAGCTGTATTTTGCACTAAGAGAACCAAAGTGTCTGTGGCCAGTGTAATGCTACTAGGATTTCCAAAACTTTTTGTGGCCTTGTCCTCTGAAGCACTTTAAAATAGCAAATGGGAAGGAGTACATAGTATGAGTCTGGTCCATTTCTGAATCAGAGCATCCATGCCCAAAATTTCAGCATGACATGTCATGGAGTAATTTCCTGGTATTACTATACATGGAGGAGGTGTACTGGTCCATCTCTGGGACTCCCAACATCTCAATCACCTTTATGAATACCTCCCAGTTCAGGCTCAATTAACTGTGGTCCATCTCTCTTCTACTCAGTCAGCTGGCTTTGTTATTTAATATGCCTTTGATGTACGATGCTTTTAAGGAGCTTAGAATCTAATCTGTTCAAAGAGAAGCCAAGCCTCTCCATCAGTTTTTAGCTCCTGATTTTTCAGCCTCCAGTCCATGAGGCGTGCATGTGTGAGACAGCCTGGATCCCTGCCCAGTCCTGAGCAGAGGGCATCCACCCATCCATCCCATCACAGCAGCCCCTAGTTCTTCTTATGATTACGGTCAGAAAAAGAGAAAATGGCACCATACTACTGCAAATGTCTTCCAATTATAGATGGGTATGCACTGCAACGTTTGCATCTACATCTCATTTGTGAGGGGTGTTTGGATCTTGAGTTTTGGGTCAGACCCATCTTTAGAGTTATATCTGCTTAGTTTGCTAATGTCAAGATGAAGACTATAGAGCCTATACAGCTGTGGATAGGCAAGCTGTATTAATTTATTCTTGCATTAAGTACAGAATTGCCCATTTACGTTCTGCTTCCACATTCCTTCTTTTTCAGTGATATATGAAGCAGTCAGAACCCAGCTTGATTTTCAGACAACCCCTTGAATTTGCAATTATGGCACCTAGTGTACTTTAAATATTCTCTTGGGGACTGAATTAATTTGACAAGGAAGTTACTTATATGGAATAAGTACCTAAATCTGTAAAATGTTGGGGGAGGAGGAAAGGCGGAGTTGCAATGGCTAAGGACCATTTAAGATTAAGCCTTAAAATGGAATGCTGTAATGTCATTCACTAAAGGATCACTTTTCCAAAATTTGCATTTGGAAAGGTTGATGATCTGCAAATATCTCATGGTTAGATACCACACTGAGTGGTGCCTTAGAAATACCAAAGACTGGATTTTGGATCAATCTCTTTTACTCTGTTATAATTTAGGGACTAAGTTGCACAGTAATATTCTCACACATTCTAACACACCACTCCATAACTTACACACAAAGGTGCCTTCAAGTGATTAGTTATTTTGAGTATTCAACTTGAGATATCATAAAAAGGGGCAGATCACAAGGCAGGTGCTCAACACTTTCTAAAAACTGGGTCTCTTTAAAATGTCGCAAGTTGCACAAACAAAAGCAGGGGCATCCAGCCCAAATAACTTCTCAGTTTTGAACATTTAGACTTAAGAGCCCAATTCCACCCTCCCACAACCCGTTTATCCAGTTGTAATTGAGGATAAAATTTAGGAGAAGAAAGCCAAAGTTCCCAAACTGTAAATAGTAATAATATTAAAATAATAACAGGCTTTAATATAGCATATTACAGCTGAGCATTACCTTTAGGGTCACCTAAAACTGAACCAAAGGCACTGATCACCACATCTGTCTTCAAACGGACAATCTGATCCTCATCTTCAATCCAGTGTCCAGCTTCAGCTTGCTCAGTTCGAACAAATTCCATAGCAACAATTCGTCCACCTTTCACTACAACCTTCCGAGGTGAGAGGAAAGGCAGAAATTCACACTTTTCTTCTTTTGCAAGTTCCATCTGTGGAAAAAGGAAAGTCATACAAAGATTATGATGTCTTCATAGAAAGATTTTGATTCATGAAGTTTGCATATATTCCATATCTAGCAAAAAATATTGCTGTGTAGGGCTACAGTCTACTTACTCCAAAGTCTCCAATGATATTGAGTGGATCAGCACATCCACTTATGGAGAAGAGTATTAATTTTTCATATTTTCTCCTCTGTTACTCTGGATTTAGACTGGCATGGTCCCTTTGATGTCAGTGGAATTACCCTATGTAACAAGGTATGTTGGTCTTTTAAGGACAGGTCTAGGTGAGCACAGACTCAGTACTGACTGCAGCCTAGATGGGGGGTAGGCCTGCACTGAATGCTAGGTAGAAGTGGTAGTAAATTGGGGGTGGGAGTAGGGTTTTATCAAAAATAAACTAAATTTTCCTCTGAAAAAATAATTTGACAAAATTTGTCAATGTTCCAACATATTTTTGAAACAAAGAATTATGGGAAAACACCTCCATTTCTTATAAACAAAAGATTTTGGTTAAAGAAAAATCATTCTGAAATTTTCCCCACTTTCTTACTTTTTCCAAAAATTGTTGGATTATTATCAGAAGGTGCTCAACACTTTCTAAAAATCTGGCCCCTTCAAAGTGTCTCAAAGTGCACAACCAAGTAATGTCAGATGCTGAAACATTGTTTTCCTTCTGAAAGTAGGAAAAGTTGAGAAAGAGTAAGAAAATGTGGGAAAACCTACTTTTTATACCACCTTTATACTGTTTAAAATAGTAAACACCTATTTTAAACAGCAAAAGGCATGAAAAATAAGGTCTCTTCCAACTTCCTTAGTTTCTCCTCCCTGAAATTTTTAAAAAATAATTTGTTGTTTTAAAATACCACAGGAATGAAGACTCATAGATCCATATACTTTAAGAACAGAAGGGACCATCCTGATACGACCTCCTGCACATTGCAGGCCTCAGAACCTCACCTACCCACTCCTGAAATAGGCTCATCCTCTGTCTGAATTACTGAAGTCCTCAAATCTTGATTTAAAGATTTCAAGTTACAGAGAATCCACCATTTACTCTAGCTCAAGCCAGAAATGACCTACGCCCCACTATACTGCAGAGAAAGGGTGAAAAAAAACCCAAAACAGGGTCTTTGCCAATTTGACTTGGGGAATGTTCCTTCCCAACCACAAATATGACAAGCAGTTAGACCATGAGCATGTGGGCAAGACCCATCAACCAGATCCTGGCAAAGAATTCTCTGTAGTAATTCAGAGCCCTCCCTATCTAGTGCCCCATCTATCTGGCTGCTGAAGATATTTGCTAATAGCAGTTGCAGATGGGCCATATGCCTTTATAGACAATCTCATAATACCATGCCCCTCCTAAACTTATCAATCTCAGTCTTGAAGCAAGTTAGATTGTGTGCCCCCACTACTCCCCTTGAAAGACTGTTTCAAAACTATACTCCTCTGATGGTTAGACACCTTTCTCTAATTTCAAGCCTAAGCTTTTTGATGGCCAGTTTATATCCATTTGTTCTTGTGCCAACACTGACCCTTAGGTAATTCATTTCCCTCCCTGGTATTTATCCCTCTGATGTATTAATGGACAGCAATTTTATCTCCCCTCAGCCTTCCTTTTGTAAGGCTAAACAAGCCAAGCTCCATAAATCTCCATTAGGTAGTTTTTCCATTCCTCTGATCATCCTAGTATCCCTTTTCTGTACCTGTTCCAGTTTGAATTAATCTTTCTTAAACATGGGAGACCAGAACTGCACACAGTACTCCAGATGAGGTCTCACCAGTGCCTTGTACAATGGTAATAACACTTCTCTATCTCTACTGAAAATACCTTGCTAGATGCATCCTTGGATTGTATTAGCCTTTTTTATGGCTGCATCACATTGGCATCTTACAGTCATCTTGTGATCCACCAATATACCCAGGTCTTTCTCCTCCTCTATCACTTCCACATGATAAGTCCCCAGCTTATAGATATCATCAACAGGAATTTTTGCTAAGTGTATGACGCTGCAGTTTGCACAATTAAACTTCATCCCCTTTCTATTATTCCAGTTTTCAAGGTCATCCAAATCTTCTTGTATGCAATTCCAGTGCTTTGTGTCATCAGCGAATTGTATTAGCACACTCCCACTTTTTGTGCCAAGATCATAAACAAAAATATTAAATAAGATTGGTCCCAAGACTGATCCCTACGGAACTCTGCTGGAACCTCCCTCCAGTCTGATAATCCTTTCAGGTTTACCAGCAGTAGTCTCCCCTTTAACCAGTTCCTTACCCATCATCTTTGGATTCTCATATTAATCACCAACTTCTCTAATTTAACTAATAATTTCCCATGTGGAACTGTAGCAAATGCTTTCCTGAAATCCAGGTAGTTTAGAACTACTGCATTTGCTATGTCTAGAAAATTGATTAGGTTGGTCTGGCACAATCTACCTTTTGTAAAACCTTGTTGTATGTTATACCAATTACCATTTACCTTTGTCTTTAATTACTCTCTCTTTCCAAATTTGTTCTAAGAACTTGCATACAATTGAGGTCAATTAATGAGCCTGTAGTTTCCCACATCACTTCCTTCCCCCCACCCCCTTCTTAAATATAGGTACTATATTTGAAATTCTCCAGCCAGGATTTGGCCCTACATGATTATATGACAAATAATCTCTTCCATACCTGTGATATTCTACAGCATTTCAGCATCTGGCAGTGTTTGAAACGTCAATAATGGCTATACTTGATTAGGGGCAATTTTTACTTTATTAATTTCTAATCTGTACTATGATTTAGTTAATAGGTATAATTACAGACTTTATGAATGACAACTTTAAAAAATACAAAGATTTGCACATACACTCACAAAGAGATCATGGGAGTCTGAATACTGATGAATTGAAAAACAGATCAGTACATGAATTACATTTTATCTCAATAAGCTTTCCTTTTTTTTTTTTAAAGAATGCCCCACCCCAATTTGAGAGTTTGCTTTATGGCAAGGAAAACAGAAGTAAATTATGCACATTGAGAAATTACATTGCTTATTGTGTACCGTCATCCCATTTGTGTAACGATTAGGTCTCCAAAGATGTACACTTTCTCTTGAAAAGACAGGACCATTTTCACATAAATTCCATGACTGAGGTACATTACATGTCTCATTAGTATAAATTATGCAGCAATCCAAAGTATGTGCCACATAAATTATAACCAAATAAGACCACCAAAATCTAATAATTAAAGACAAATAAAAAAGGTTTCATAATAAAAAATGTTTATCAAAATCTAGTTAAGCTTAGAAATATATGCTGGATGCCATCACTCACCAGCCTTTGATAGGCATAAAAAACACAAAGAATTTTAACTAACCTTTTTACATGTCTTTATACCTTCCTTTGATTGGATCACTGCGATACATTAAGTATGTCCCAGAATTGCACCTTTTTTGGGAAATCAGATTCCTGAAAAGTCACCAGTAATGCTGGAATGGCCCATAATGATTCAGGTATGCCTCATCATTTGATATCTGGGGTGCATATGTGTGTTTAAACATTTCTAAATATTTTAGAGTTTATAAACAAAGGACCAAAATTTGCCCTCAGATACGCAAGCGCAACTTTTATTGACTTCACGGAGAATTGCACAAGCATAACTGAGGGCATAATTTGACACAGGCACAACATAAAATGAGCCTCAGACTTTGAATAAACATTTACAAATTTCAATTTCATTTTGATGAATTAAACCTTATGTAACAGTGTTTTAAGTGCGTTGCACAAGTTGAGCCTGTATAAATAACAATGATAATCAGTGTTCCATCTCATAAAATCAGTCTTGTTACTACTACAAAAACATTCTGATTGTTCAGTTTTACCTCCTCAGGGACAGCCCTGATATTAGTGAATCCCTTTCTGAAGACCACAAATACACGGCGAGCTCCACAGCGTAAAGCAGATGTTGCACAATCAAAAGCAGTGTCTCCTGCTCCAAGTACAATTACAGTTCCCTGTATCAATGGCAATGGAGAGTGACAGGCACACATTCCTGAATGATGAAAAGAAAACCCCATTTTCAAGTAGAGAACCATTTCTGCATGACAGCTCAAAAGATACTTGTACTCAAAGCAGTGTAAAATTGCATCTTGCAGTTTCCAAGCATGGAGTGTCACTATCAAATTATTCTGCTTCTTTGAAAGACAGTTTTATTCCCACTTTTAAGATATGCTCATATACGTAATTTCATAGCCAGTACCCTTAGCAGCAGTGCCTGCCCATCATGGAGGGTTATAAACTACAATACATTTTTAAGAATGTAGGCTCTGTCATACTGGATTCAATCAATTTGAGGTAATCATCAAAAATTAAATTTTGACTACTTTCATCAGATTCATTATTCTCCTAAGTAAAAACCATTTTTATAGTTTATAAAGAGTGGCACTCTGTATTTTTCTAACAGCTTTTTATTTGTTTATTGCCCCATTTGATAATTTAATAATATTGGTCTCAGCCATATAAATTAAGTAACTTTTATAAAAGACTCTGAATATATCATGATTATGGCATGGTTCTCATAAGCCATTCCCTATGGCAGCTGAACATGATGCAGTAAGATTATTATTCTTACAATAATTTCTAAGGGACCTTGTTCTGAACTAAGTGCTTAATCTATATTGGTTTTCTACAGACTTTATTTGCAAAAAGAAACAGAGAGAATTAGGACTTTCCAAGTGTTCATTATCCAGGGCGCTCTATTTGATAATTCGCTTATAAGAGATTCTTAAGTAAAACTAAAATGTATGTACTCTATATATTGGATTGCACTTTAGCATCAATTTAAATGTAACTAACTACTGATTAGACAAATTACAGTAATTTTAAAAATTATAGCATAAATAATATAAAGCTATAATCTCAATGAGTTGGTGATAGTTTCATTCAGAAGAGTTTGTGTTGACCATATAATCAGTGCTCTGTAAGTCTTAACTTTGTGCTATAACAGTTGTGAATTTTCACAGCAAGGGTTCAGAAGCACAAATATCAATTTCTTTCAAGAAAATAATACTTTAAATTTAAATTCACAAAAGAAGAACAAAGATATCCTGATCCCCAAAACACTCTCCACTTGGAAAAGGTACCATAGACTGCAAGACTCGGTCATTTTTCCATGTGCCTATGGCATGGGGCTTTGATTACTTTACTATATCTATTTCTGTCTAGAATAATTTATCTCCAAAGTGAATTCAATCCAATGAAAGGTGGTAGATTGACAGCAATGGAAAATGAACTCCTTTATTTTATCAAAGAACAAGCACAATATGGGAGATGACAGTGCAAGGCATGCCTATGACACCATTCCAACATGCCTAGAAATACCACTTCAGATGAGCAAGAAGTTTAGTCACAATGCCATTCAGATCTTGGTTTCTCTCCCAGATAAGGCCCCAATCCTGCAAATGACTCCACATGGGTGCAGAGATCTGCCCACAGATAATGACTTGTAGGATTGGGGCCTAAAAGTTAATGGGGATACTCACATGTATAAATCTTTGCAGGATTGGAGGCTTAAATGGGGGGCATGTATAGATATTTGTATTTCACACACATTTATTTGAATGTGGAGGCCTATTTCTTGGAACCAATTTGAGGGAATATAAATTCATAAGCAATGGAGCTGAAAATTGAAAGAGTTTAGGTGGAGTGTTGCAAATAGGGAGAAAATATATATATCGTGGGGGAGTCTAATCACTGGAGAATTGTCATCTTGGAAATAAGAAGAAAAATATTGTGTTAGGTGACTAAATATTATTTTCAAATTCTGTGTTTTAAATAGCATGAAGTGCTTAGAGCCTTGGACAGGCACCAGAAAAAGCAATGTATGTAAAACAGATACATTTATTAATGTGGGATTCCAAATACCTACAGAGTATTGATGAAATTATTTTATAGTGATTTAAGAAATTGGTCTGTTTCCTCAAAATTTATACTTAGTCTTTTTAGAATAAATCAAATAAAATTCATTTTATCTTCTAGCAAATACAATATGCTCCCTCAGTGAGAGATGGCATTTTTAATGAACATGCATCCCGATCTTGCAAACACGTATGTATGTGAGTAACTAAGTATACATGTCATCCCACTGAGTTCTGTATTGTATTTTAGAATATAAATCTGAGTATTTTATAACTGTTTCAAGGTAGTGGTTTTTATTTTATATGGTTTTATTTTTATTAAATCAACAAATGTTTTATAGCTTTATAGTTCTTCATCACATCTATTTTAACCAAGTCTTTCTCAACTATTTCCTTCTCACCCCCCCCCATTTTTGTTTCTACATTTATTTTCAGCTTATGAAAATGGACAAAAGTAACCTATTTAACATAGAAGATGAGGGATGGAATAGAGAAGGGATAAATCTTTCTTTCTGCAACACTTCCACTTTGTACTAAAAAGGGTTAACATAAAATTTCACTTTTATAAGCAGAAAATAAAGTTCCTGCAACAGACCATTTGTGCAAGCTGTTGTTTGTGGGAAACTGTGTTAAGAACAGAAGAACAGCCATACTGGGTCCGAGCAAAGGTCCATCTAGCCCAGCATCCTGTCCTCTGACAGTGGCCGATGGCAGGTGCCCCAAAGGGAATGAACAGACAGGTTATCATCAAGTGATCAATTGCCTGTCACCCAATCCCAGTTTCTCAAACAGAGGCTAGAGACAACCATTCCTGCCCATCCTGGCTAATAACCATTGATGGACCTATCTTCCATGAATCTAACTAGCTCCCTTTTGAACCCCATTATAGTATTGGCCTTCACAACCCCTCTGGCAAGGAGTTCCAGCGGTTGACAGTGCGTTGTGTGAAAAAAATACTTTTTTGTGTTTGTTTTAAACCTGCTACCAATTAATTTCATTTGGTGGCCCCTTGTTCTTGTATTATGAGGAGGAGTAAATAACACTTCCTTATTTACTTTCTCTATACACCACATGATTTTATAGACCTCTATCATATTCCCCCTTGGTCACCTCTTTTCCAAGCTGAAAAGTCCCAGTCTTATTAATCTCTCCTCATATGGAAGCCATTCTATACCCCTACTCATTTTTGTTGCCCTTTTCTGAACCTTTTCCAATTCCAATCTATCTTTTTTGAGATGGGGTGACCACATCTGCATGCAGTATTCAAGGTGTGGGCGAACCATGGATTTATATACAGGCAATATGGTATTTTCTGTCTTATTATCTATCCCTTTCTTGATGAGTCCCAACATTCTGTTTGCTTTTTTGACTGCAGCTGCACATTGAGTGAATGATTTCAGAGAACTATCCACAATGACTCCAAGATCTCTTTCTTGAGAGGTAACAGCGAATTTAGACCCCATCATTTTATATGTACAGTTATGATTATGTTTTCCAATGTGCATTACTTTGCATTTATCAACATTAAATTTCATCTGCCATTTTGTTGCCCAGGCACCCAGTTTTGTGAGATTCTTTTGTAGCTCTTCGCAGTCTGCCTGGGACTTAACTATCTTGAGTAGTTTTGTATCATCTGCAAATTTTGCCACCTCAGTGTTTACCCCTTTTTCCAGATTGTTTATGAATATGTTAAATAGGACTGGGCCCAGTACAGATCCCTGGGGGACACCACTACACCATTTACATCTCTCCATTCTGAAAAATGACCACTTATTCCTACCCTTTGTTTCCTATCTTTTAACCAGTTACCAATCCATAGGAGAACCTTCCCTCTTATCCCATAACTGCCTCTTTTGCTTAAGAGCCTTTGGTGAGGGGCCTTGCCAAAGGCTTTCTGAAAATCTAAATACACTATATCCACTGGATCTCCTTTGTCCGCATGCTTGTTGATCCCCTCAAAGAATTCTAGTAGAGTGGTGAGGCATGATTTCCCTTTACAACACCATGTTGACTATTTCCCAACGAATTATGTTCATCTATGTGTCTGACAATTTTGTTCTTTATGATAGTTTCAACCAATCTGCCCGGTACTGAAGTGAGGCTTACTGGCCTGTAGTTGCCAGGGTCACCTCTGGAGCCCTTTTTAAAAATTGCCGTCACATTAGCTATCCTCCAGTCATTTGGTACAGAAGCTGATTTAAATGATAGGTGACAGTTAGTAGTCCTGCAATTTCACCTTTGAGTTCCTTCAAAACTCTTGGGTGAAATACCATCAGGTCCTGGAGACTTATTACTATTTAATTTATCAATTTGTTAAGTAAACAGGCAGCCACAGTCAACATCATGTGAACTTTCTGAATGGTCTTCAGGTGCTGTTCCATGGAGAGCACATTGAACTGATCCGTTCTGTAGGTGATAATGGCATAACTATTGTATACAGATTGTACTGTATATAAGCCTGGATAACTGAATATAGAAATAATCATTTGACTAACACACGGTCATATACTGTAATGCCCAGTCAGGCAGTGTGTGATTTGATTTTTTAAGAGGACAATTTTTAATGTTTAAAAAGGCATAATACAACCCATAACCTATATAGACTACTGTTTTCAAGCTGGCAACCCCTTTTTTAACCTCAAAAGTTTTCATGACCACCTTACATTTACTAGAAAAGTGCATAAAATGTATCAGTGATAATCATGATAAACCTATGTAATTTATCCAAATATAATTTGACGTTAATATTTATAATTTAGTATATAATTATTTATAGTAATTTATAATATCATTCTCTCGCTCGCTCTCTAAATTTATTTCATTTTCTTTGTTGTAGAATTGTAATCAAATTTTCAATGACTTGCAGCCTCCCGGATTGTCTTTTATCATCCCTAAGAGGGCTGCGACACAACGATCTGAACCATACATACTTCTGCATCTACACATGCGCCTTTATTGGATGTACCACTGTACAAGTTTCTGTGTACTGTGGAACTCCACTAAGTACTAATATAATTGCTAACCCTCTATTGAACATGTTTTAAACGATCTATTATATATACACACACCTGGTTTACTTGCCATTGCTACCAGTGGTAGAAAATCTTTAGATGTGTAGAAACCTTGGTCCATTCTCAGTCCTTGGAATATACCATCTTTGTTTGGTTCTGGTAAACCTAATACATATAATTTTAAGCAGATCATTTAGAAAACTTCAAAGATTAAAAAACAAGAGGTAAGCAGGACAAACAGTCTTAAAAATCTCCAAAATACCAACAGTTTTACCAAACCAGGGGCCTTACCAAACCACCTTGCATACGAAAATAACACCACGATGCTAACCAGTCAGTTTAATCAATTAGGAAGGGGCATAAGTACCAGAGCACATTTGTATGTCATCATCAGTGGCTGTTCTTGATTTATTTTCAGGAACCTGCAAGTTCTTATTGGTCTTTATATATTTATGGTTATTAATAACATAGTTGTACAGCAACAGTATGCGATAAGGTAGAGAAACTTCACAATTAAACCAAAACATTGCAAAGGATGTCTTTCCATTTCTGTGCAGCTGGGTAGCAGAGAAAATGGATTAGATGGCATGGGAGTTAGGAAGTTATTTTTCATCCAAATTGAATGAAATAACATGACATTTTCAACAAAAGTCTGGACTTTTATATCTAAACAGGAAACAAGTTAACAAAATACTCTCTAATATGTTAACTTTTAAAATCATTAGATAACTGAGGTATGTAATTGTAAAATAATTAGTAAGTATATAGTATAAAAAAACTGAACAAAACATTTTTTCATTGGAAAGTACTGACTCATAAAAACTGAAACTTCATGGGAAAAAGTTGATTTTGATCGATTTCCCAATTTGAAAAAAGAACTGGGGGGTGAGTGGGGGGAGGGAGAACGGGAGTTGCCTCTTCACTGTTCATGCCTTTTTCCAAATCATTTATGAATATGCTGAATAGCACTGGTCCCAGTACAGATTCTTGGGGGACCCTGCTATTTACCTCTCTCCACTAAGAAAACTGACCATTTAGTCGTATCCTTTGTTTCCTATCTTTTAACCAGTTACTGATCCATGAGAGGACCTCCCAGGACTGCTTAGTATCCCATGACTGCTTACTTTGCTTAAGAGCCTTTGGTGAGGGGCCTTGTCAAATGTTTACTCAAAGTCCAAGTTGCAACATTACCCAGGGTACAATCTGGACTGGTGAACAGCTGTTAGTACCTTGTATAATGGTACTAACACTTCCTTGTCTCTACTGGGAATACCTTGTCTGATGCATCCTAGGACTGCATTAGCCCTTTTCATGGCCACATCACATTGATGGCTCATAGTCATTCTGTGATCAAAAAATACATCCAGGTCTTTCTCCTCCTCTGTCGCTTCCAACTGACAAGTCCCCAGCTTATAGCTTGTTGTTAGTCCCAAAATGCATGACTTTGCACTTTGCACTATTACATTTCATCCCATTTCTATTACTCCAGTATACAATGTCAGCCAGATCTTCTTGTATGATATTCCAGTCCTCCTCTGTATTGGTTATACCTCCCTTCTTTGTGTCATCCGCAAATTTTATTAGCACACACTCACTTTTTGTGAGAAGGTCAATAATAAAAATGTTAAATAAGATTGGTCCCAAGACATCGATTCCTCATTTTTTTTTATTACTTTTCCTCCTCTTTGAGGATCCTCTCCACCTGGGGTTCAGATGACAGCCAGTCTGTTCCTTTGCCAAGATGTAAATTATTCACTCACACCCTTCTTTCTGCCAAAGAATGGCCACTTAATCAAGTGATAGTCCATTTGATTTTGTTGACACTTGGCTGAGTCGTCAGTTTGCCTTTTGTCTCCGAGGAACTGATTTGTGCTGCTTCCCCAGATTTGGAATATGCCTTAATAATATCATACAATAGAATCTTATAACTTTACAACCAAGGTTGCCACACATATTTTATCAGGACAATAATCATCAGCAAACTATGAATTTTCAAACAATACCTCACAAGGCATACTTTGTACATACTTTATCATAGTCTTGTAAAAGTGGTCAACATAGGAGTACAGTCTGTCACACAAGTACATTATATCCACTATATCACCCTTGTCCACATGTTTCTTGACACCCTCAGAGAACTCTAACAGATTGGTGGGACATGATTTCCATTTACAAAAGCAGTGTTGACTCTTCCCCAAGATATCGTGATCATTTGTGTTTCTATTCATTCTGTTCTTAACTATAGTTTCAACCAATTTGCCTGGTACTGGAGTTAGGGTTTAATGGCCTGTAATTACCAGGATCACCTCTGGATCCTTTTTTAAAAATAGGCATTAAAATAGCTATCTTCCAGTCATCTGGTACAGAGGATGATTTAAGTGATAGGTAACACACCATAGTTTGTAGTTCTGTAATTTCGTATCTGAGTTCCTTCAGATTTAGTCCTGGTGACTTATTACTGTTTAATTTATCAATTTGTTCCAAAACCTCCTTTACTCACACCTCAATCTGGGACAGTTCATCAGATGTCACCTAAAAAGAATGGCTGAAGTGTGGAAACCTCCCTCACATCCTCTGCAGTGAAGACCGATGCAAAGAATTAATTTAGTTTCTCTGCAACAGCCTTGTCTTTCTTTAGTGCTCCTTTAGCACCTCAATCATCCAGCGGGCCCCACTGATTGTTTGGCAGGCTTCTTGCTTCCAATGTACTTACTCTTCAATTTCTTTTTTGGCATGATTCATGATTTTTGAACACTTGTGGCTGGAAATACTACATGTCTATAGCTAGATGTTGAGAAAAATCAGGTAAGGAAATACTTGTGCAAATTCAGTGTATAGCAGATTAGAACCCCTGAACATCATACTTCCTCTGAAAGTAAGAACATTCGCTAATGAACAATGAATAAGGGATAGGCGGAGGTGCTGCCAGTTAATTGGTGTGTATTTATTAAGTGTACGTAAAATATGTATATGAAATGGTCCAAAAATTGTACAGATTGTGATTGCTCTTTCTCCCCTGCTAGTCATATGTTGTTTTATCATTCTAAAATGGGTACCACAATAAGCAGCCCTACAGCACTGTGCTTTCCTCTCTCTAACTCTCAGTGCTTAAGCCTCTGCCCAAAAGACTGAGGATAGAGTTGAGAGAGAGAGTTGACCCACTACTGCTACTGGGTTTTACACTACCAGAGGTGACATTCCATCCTTAACCTGTGTGCAAAACTCATTGACATTAGCATGCGTTCCAGTGTGAATTAAATTAATATGTGGCCCTAATCTCCCCGTCACCCAGCACCTTCAAAAATGAAAACAATACTCACCCCAAACCAAAAGTACTCTCATCCCTTTTACCAGTGCAGTCTCTCTCTCTAACGGAGCTTGATTCTACTCCTATTAAAGTCAGTGACATAACTCCCACTAATCTTAAAAGGATCAGAATCAGGCCAAGAGTCTAATGCTAATGGGCCAGATTCACTGCTGGTCCAATACCACTGAAACCAATGGAACTGGATCAAGGATGAATTTGGTCCAAGATCTTTTATGCTGACTACTGTGATAATAAAATAGAATACTAGGGATCTACTGCTTAGTATCAATTTTATTGTTATTTGCATGAGATGCATTTTCTTTTCACAGAAAAATCTAAGAAAACCACATTTATAATATTTACATTTGAAGGAAATGCTAAGGGATTTCCCCTCACATGCTCATATATGTCTGGCACAGTTACAAGCCCTTTCCTATGCTTTCACACTGGCTGTACTGGATTCTAATATATAAACTTTCTCATTGGTGTTTGCCATGGTAACGATTGCAGATACTTCAATTAAACAAGGAGATCAAGTACCATCAAGTACTTCACATAGCCAGTAGCCACCCATGAGAGAGACTTTATATGGAGACAGAGAGAGAAATACAAGAACCAATACCCACCCTGCAGAGATACCCTTCAGTAATAAACTGCCACCTAACAGAAATACACTTTAGAGAGAGATCAAATATTGATAAATAGCCAGTAGCCACTCAGGAGAGACAATTTGGAGAAACACAGTTACATGGAAGAAATATAGTTTAGAGCAAAAGAGTCACATAGGAAAGATACAATTTGGGGAAAAAACAGTCACCAATGATAGATACAATTCAGGGTAAAGAACTATCCAGGAGAGAGAGGATTTGGAGACACTATCCACCCAAGAGAAATACCCTTTGAAGATGCATTAAAGAGATCCTTTAGAGCAGTGCTTCTCAAAGCTGGTCCGCCGCTTGTTCAGGGAAAGCCCCGGCGGTCTGGGCCGGTTTGTTTACCTGCCCCGTCTGCAGGTTTGGCCGATCGCAGCTCCCACTGGCCGCGGTTCGCCGCTCCAGGTCAATGGGGGCTGCGGGAAGGGCGGCCAGCACCTCCCTTGGCCCGCGCCGCGGCAGGTAAACAAATCGGCTTGGACTGCCTGGGGCTTTCCCTGAACAAGCGGCAGACCAGCTTTGAGAACCACTGCTTTAGAGCAATGATACTCAGACCTTAATGGTTCAGAAGCCAAATTAACAATCAACATTAACCAAAAGAGCCAGAGTAGTGTGAATTCATTGGCTATATATTATTCTCACAGCAAAATGACTGATGAAGTATTATTTTATCAACTACAATTGGTTAATAACATAGTAAAATCATCCTGATTGGTTAATAACTTAGACTGACATACTTAAATCACACAGTGTTTTAATATCATGTGCTGCAGGAGACACATTAAAGAAACACTTGTGGCTCCCAAGACTCAGTCTGACTATCACTCATATTTTACTGATACTGATGCACAATAGCCAGCAGCCACCCAAGAAGTATACACCACAGAACTACATAAACAACAGAGGCTCTAGTGAGTATATTCTCGCCTCTCAAAATCCACCGAGTAAGACATCAAAGAGACCCTTTTGTTCAGTATTTGGTATTCCCTGATCATAAACAATCATTCATCTCCAAATCTCCTGCCTGTAACATACACCAAAGCTTAACAATAACTTAGCCATTTCCCATTGCTGTACTGAGGAACACTCCTTTGAGGGGAGTTTCTGGAGGGAACTGCTGTGTACTCTCATGGTTGCCAGTGGTAAAGTTGGGTGGAGATGGGAGATTAGGGGGCACAAAAGCACTGTTCAGTGTCAGATATCTTGAATATTATTTTACTTTTATTTCCTTTGAATTGTCACATAAATTGTTAAAGACATTTCAGTTAAATTCTCCTCTGTTTTTCATTGTGGAGCTTTGGACAGCGACAGTTTACTTAATTGTCAAGAACTCTTTTTTTAATTAAAAATTAGCAAATTCATGGAGGGGAGGCTTTTGGTAGGAATGAAATGGTTTGCATTTTGGATTAACGCTGCAAGCCAGTTGCCTCTCCATGGCTAAGGGACAAGGCATTGTGTTTGCAGAACTGGCGGAGTGGATGCTTCACCCACCGCCACTTCTCCTGGCTTCTGCAGAGTGTCTCAGCACAGGGAAGAGAACAGCCACCAAGGACTGGGAATGATACAAAACATTTGAAATGGTCTCAGGGTGAATGGACCACTCTGACTTTTCATGGACAAACGGTTCCCTTTCCCTTACTAGAAGTAGGTGAGCCTGCACACCAACCACACCCACTGCCTTTCCATGTAGTTCCCATTCATAAGGGGAAGGGTTGGGGCTTTGCACAACCATAAATGTCATTAAACAGTTCTTCCTCTACCTGGGCCCTTTAAAAGCCTACCCCCCCACTCTCTCCCTCCCTCTCGCCCATTTTGTGTGGCCCAGGGACTGCCACTCTCAGAATGGGCTGAGAAAAGCACAGATACAGGGGCACAGTGACTACTCGTTAATACTCTGTTATAACTTCCACTAAATGTTTTATAATGGTTCATGGGATTTCAACAAAATCATTGATTTGCAGCCATATCTTGCTCAGGGACCAAGTTGAGGTGGAGTGTGGGTGGATGTGGTGAGGGGGCCGGCTTCAGGCATGTATTACTAGAGCCAGACGGGAGTGTGGGGTTGCACTGTAACTTACCAACCTCGGATTCCGGTTCCTGCCACAGCTTAGGGTCCTTCTAAAATGACTCCTCGGGGGGATTCCTGAACCGGGTCTGCCAGGTAGAGCTATTGAGTAACATGCTCCTCTTCCTCCGGGTCTCCCCGGCTTCCTCTAAAGTCCCTGTTGCCTCCCTGCCCCTCAGCTGTGTCCTGTCATATGATGAGGCTGGTGGGGTGAAGGAGGGGGTTGTGTCTGAATTCAGGTTCAGTACTCGTGGCCATCAAGAGCACCCAGTCCAGGTCATTGGAGTAAGGGCATATGCTAGATCCCCACCGGGAGTGACTGAGTCCTTCACTCTCTGGTACAGGTGCCTGGGGTGCTTCATGTGCTCCCAGCACTAGGATGGAGTCTGGTGAATGTCTGTCTCCTACAGCCCTCTGTGAAATCTCCGGGTACAGGAGACTGTTTCTGCTGGTACGGACAAAGTCGGAAGAACAGCGTATTCATGCGCTGATTAGCCCCCAGATGTGCTCCGGAGACCAGGCAGCAGTTCTTTAAGCATAGTCCATGATTGCTGGGGTTGATCAATACAGTTCAAGGGAGAACTGGAAGTGCTCAGCACTGGTTGCCAGTACTGCTGGGAATGGAGGATCAGAGATCTTTGGGTAAAGGACAGGCAACAAAGGGATCAATGCATTGTGGAACTGATGCCGGAAGACTATTGATACGTGTGACCTGGTACATGCCCCTTGCTGCCATCCACACTGCACTGGGTTCAGGGCAGAGGCATGTACGTACCCACACCCCTCATGCATGCTAGCTTTCACACACTAGGCTGTCCTTCTGGAACTTGCTCTAGGAATTTAGATGCGGAAAATAGGGGGATTATGGCACAACAACGCACATGTAACCTTGTACACTCACAAGTATAGACACACCCTCAGCCAGGTCTTTAAAAAAAGAAAATGCTGCTGTTACTGCTGCAATTACTGCCCAGGCCTGTGAGGAAAACTAAAAGGGAGAGGAGGCTGGGGCGAAGAGGTACAGCATACATCTCTCTCCCACTCGGATTAAATTCCCTCCCCCCTTCTAAGCCTGCATTCGTTGTTTGGGTTACTTAAATCTGGTACGTTCGGCCAGATTTACATGTGTGAATGAACTTCTCAACCAGTTCTAATAACTGACACACAAAATAAGCCTTATCCCATGGTAAGGGTCAAATATAAACAAAAATGGGAGTTAAAGTTTTAAATATATATCAGTAGCCTAAGGGGAGGGGTTTTTTTTAAATCCAAACATGGAAAAGTCAGAAAATTCAGAGTTAAGGTTATATGTTAAAAAATTTTAAACACTGGTAAGTCAGTAAATGTAGAGTTAAAAAGCCTCAGACAAGCTGAACCTTGCATTTCTGCTTCCTCACTTCAGATAGAGTTGTTGCGGTCAAAAGGTAGGGATAAAGAGCTATTATCACATAGACATCTCAAACTAAAGGCTACTTTTTTTTATTAAAAAGTTGAATCCATTATTTAAGAACAAAATGGAACTCCGCTATGGACCAGCACCGCCATAATTATAGACAGGGTTGGTAATACTGCTATTAGTGAGGTTGCCCAATACCTTCTATTATAAGTCCGTTTTCCGTTGCTTATCACTCTGTCAAACATTGACTTTTTGGGCTAAAATTTTCCATGGTGGGTGTTTGCCTCAGAATGAATTACTTTTGGAAAATGTCAGTCAAAATTTAGCCATTTCTGAGAATGAGGCTAGGAAAAAACACATTGTTTTGCCCATGTTAAAAAATTCTGACCACCTTTTTGTTGAAATGTGTTAGCACCTCATTCCCTGGAGCAAGACTTGAAATCTGGCAGGGTGCGGCCTTTGTGTCAGGAAAATCAACCCAGATTTGGCCACATTATAAACCTCTGAAAAATTGCAGCTTGTATATGGTCAGTAGAGAAATCTTTGATTTTAGCAGTTAAATCTCCAAAGATGCCATCCTCACTATTACTGTTCTTCCCTTCTTAAAATGTTTTATTAGGCTAGATGAATAAATGACATACCTCCCATAGGAAGCATCCATATACCTATTTTTTCTGCTGCAAAGAGCCTTTTTGAATTAATCGAAGACACCTATGTTTCCACTCTGTCCCTAACTTTTTATGCACTCAGCTTTCTCATTGGCCTTTCATACTTCTATATCAAATATTTCAGATATACACCTCTGCTTAGGGTGACCAGATGTCCCAATTTTATATGGACAGTCCTGATATTTGGGGCTTTTTCTTATATAGGCTCCTATTACCCCCCACCCCCGTCCCGATTTTTCACACTTGCGGTCTGGTCACCCTACCTCTGCTTGATAAAGTTCTCAGTTTGCCAGGAAATTAACAGACACTGGTACTGTATGATCACCAAACAGCAAAGATGCATGACAGAGAAGAATACATATATTTAAAATTTTGTTCCTATAAGTATCCTTTATTATTTTTGAATGCTCTATTCCTCTTCAACATGTCTGGGTTCTGATCAGGGGGAAAGGAGATCAAAAATCTATGCACAAAAATCTGTTTTATTCTATGTCGCTGTGCAAACTGTATTACACGTTTTAAGTACATTAAAGTACTACCTTAAAAGATAATATTAAAACAGTAGCTTTTCATAACTGTCCAAAACTTAGTTTTCCCTAGACATAAGATCCATATCTGTATTCAGTTTAACATGCTCAACGTATTTGTTTACATCAGTTTATGATGAACAGGATTAAGTACTGATAATTTTGCTGTCAATCCATCAATGTTAAACAATGATTTAGGTTTGAACTGTTCTAAAATGCAACATTATGCTACTGCTTACTCCAACTGTAGAACACTACTTATTATACTAATGCTCTATTAAAATTCATTCTAACATAACCACTGGAATAATATTAAACAGAAAGTCACTGGTATCTAAAGAGTTACTCACTGTATATTTTTAAAGGCTTAATCCTAAGAGATGCAATTCCCAATAAAGTTGCGGGTGCTCTGCAGGTGCTCCACATCTCTCAAGGTCAGGCCATTAGTGATTAGCACATTAGTAAATACTTTTGAGGCTTATATTTTTAAAGGATCTTTCTCTTTTCTCCTGGAGAAGGCTTTTTTATGGTGGCAGCTTTGTTACTTCCTGTTGTGCAGTTCAATAGAGTATGTTTTTAGGTGCCTGATTTTTTTTGTTTGTTATGTATGTTGATGGAGATAAGTGTTTTAATTACTTTTTTAATGTCTATGCTTTTGTATTTTTCTCCTCTCCCACTTCTATTTCCTGCTGTTGAGATTACTGCCTCATCTCCACAGCAGGTGGCTCTTTCAAATTTGTTTTCTTTGTAAGCCTGGTAGATTTATTTTGTAATATAACTGCTTCTTTTTACTGTTTTTTATTAATGATTTCTTTACTCTGGGATAGGGTATACTTGCCCAGTCCTAAAGAGTAATTCCCTAATGATAGCTGAGGGCTTTGTTAATTTAAAAAAAAAAAAAGAAAAGTGGGGGGGGGGGGAAGGAAATCACTACAAGGCACCAGGGTTACAGAGGAACTACTTAGATAGGGTTGTGGTGGGGAGTTCTTCCCTCCCCTCTCCCCCGCTTCATTCCAGGTGGGAGAGCAGTGCAGGAGGAGCCTGAGAGAAGTCCCTCATGCCAAGTGAAGCTGAGCACCTCACAGTGTGTGGGGGAATGGGACCCTACCTCATAATCTGCCTCCCGGGCTCATCACATTAATGCACAAGCGCTGAACTGTAGCACGTGTGCACTGGCCGCACTGAAGCCTGCTGCGTGGCAGCTGCTGCCTGAGCCCAACAAAGTCAGGGCGGAATGCGCAGATAGATGGAGGCCCAGTGGAGGAGGTCGATGCAAATGTAGAGAGCAATGGGGCCTCTTAGGAGTGTGTACACAGGCAGAGGGAGATGCCCTGAGATGTGTGTATGCACCCACACATGCGTACAGATGTGTGTGCACAAGGATGGTGCTATGTGTGCACAGGGACGGTGCCCCCCAGGCTGTGGGGTGTATAGAGAGAATTTGTTTTTTGATTCCTAATTAGTTTTGGCCATCACATTGCTATCATCAACCATGGACGTCACTTCCAAACAGACGACGATGCACTCTGTCAACTTATTGTTCACCCTTTACCTGCCTGTCTTGACTAAACAAACTGGCTGGTGAAAAAAGAGCTTCTTGCTATTTAGTGCATCAGAGTCAAGTCCTTCTGGGAAAAATAGTCTTTGTTTTATATCCTTGATTATCATTCTCCTTAACCTCACAGCAAAAGGCAGATAGCTTAGAGGCATCTTGACCCCCAAACTTTCTTTTCCCACTCTGCTGCCATTCACAAACAGCAGTCCTAAATTTTCCCCTGACCTGTTTAAAAAAAAAGCAGAGACAGTATTTGTGCAGGTGAATGTCATTTAAAATTTTGGTTGTGGAGCATTCCCCTCCTTCTTAAGCACTGAGGAGCAGAGGAAAAGTCACTGACCTCTGCTTTGTCCCTCTTCCGATTGTGGATGCTCTCCATCCCTATTTAGGAAGGGTGCTTAGGCACATGCTCAAACCCCAGTCAGTTCAACAGGACCCAAGCACATGTGTAAAGTCAAGCATATTCTTAGGTGCTTTCTTAAATCAGTTCCCTTCTCAGCATGGTCATGAGGAATTGGCATATATAAACTATAATTGCGAGGATGACTATATCAGGCAACTATGCAGGATGGGAGGTACCTTGGTCAATTTTCATCAGAAAGGTTGCAGAAGTACAGAACTAGAACTTTAAATATTTTTTCTAAATGGAAATTAAGTTGTTACAGGTTTCCCTGAATAACGAAGCGCGTTCCTCCATCAACAGTTGCCTGTTTGGCAATTTTGTTGTAGTAAACCCATATGAATTGTTATTAAAATATACAAGATAATCACAAAAAATGCTCCTGAAATAGATTAATGTTTACATTTTATCCTTCAAAAATTGAAGAGTATCCAGAATCTACATGGCCCCTTCTGAAAGTGCTCCCCTCCCAACTGCCCATTGAAATCTGAAACAGCACCACTGTTGGGTTAGCATTTTCTTACACTCAAATCAGAATGCATGTGAAGTAGAGTATGTGAAGGAAGATGTCATATGTTTATTAATCAGAATTAGTGTAGACTTAGTGTTAAAGCAAACACTAAGTAGCAAGTTGAACAACAATATATGCGTTGAGGGCTCTCTCAAAGTCTGCATAAGTACTGTAATCTAATTTTTAAATTGTGCAATTTACAGGCCTCATACAGAAACTATTATTCACCTTGAACCAGAAACTTGCCTCTGGACCCCTTTGAATTTCACTGCAAGAGCAGGACAGAAGTGGCAACAGATCTGAATCCCCAAACCATGGACTGGATCAAAATCCCAAAGGAGCTTCTTGTTCAGTTTCAGTTCAGATGTGGCCAAAAGTTCACAGGAGCAGACTCATCAGAAACTAGAGATGAGTAGAGCAGGCAACGTTTAGATGTAAACTAGGTTTCTGTTACAGTTTGGAGTTAAAACAAATCAGGGCACAAGTTTAGGTTTGGATTAAACAACACTGAATTCTCATGAGCTGTCATGGAAATGTGGCACACAATGTTGGAAATCTTCTAAGAAAACCTTGCTGTCACAAGACTTCCTCAGTTGTGGGCTGAAATGTCACAAGGACAGCTCAAAACATTTCAGCATCATGAAATCTAAAATTACCCCCACCCCAGTCCTAATTTGTCTTCAAATATATCCTTACATAAATCTAACATGGCCTTCACAGCCCATCTCTAGTTTTGGAAAATTCTTTTTTTTTGACGGGGTGGGGGCTGTTAATGCCACTGCTGTCAACATATTGGACTTGGTCCTGCAGTCGAAACTTCACCTGAGTAACAACAGTGTGTGAATTAAGGAAACTTTATGGAACCTTTTAAAATAACATTGTAGGGCAACAGGATCAGCCAAAATTTTCAAAAGTGACTAGATGATTTTGAATACTTTCATTTTTGGGTGCTGGCACTTTAAAAAGGCCCTGATTTTCAGGAAGTGCTGAGCATATGCCCTCTAAAAATCAGGTCCCTTTCAAGGTGTCTTAAACTTGACCTTCCAAAAAAATGAAGCACTCAAAATCACTAGACATTTTGAAAATATTGTTCTTCAATCTTTAAAAGAACCACCTGAAGAAAGGATATCGAGCCTGAGATAGTCACAGACGCAGTCTCCCTAAAATAAGTGCTTCTTCTTAAGTGAAATGCTGATATTTAATATTACATGTGTCACAGGGTCCACTCACTGCAAGTAGTGCCTCCTTCTGGCCATCCTGGGGATTAGGTCTGCCAGCATGTGCTCTCCCTCTGGTGTGTCTTCTCTTGCTCTGCTGCCCTACTCACTCCTGAGTCTGCAGCTTCCTCTCTATGGCTTGACCCTCTGGCCAGGTCACTAAAGTCCTCCCCTTCTGGGTAATTCACAGTCTTTCCAGACCTACTGTCTGGTTAGTGCCTCCAATGCTCTTGCCACTTCCCCAGTTGTGAGTAGGGGAAGCTAGGCCCCCCTCTACTCCGGATTCCAGCCCAGGGACCCTTAGCTAAGCAATTCTGGGCTTTCCTCTCTTAGCCTTCACTGCACCTTCCCTGGACTGGGGGGGGTTCATACCACACCTGGTTCCCCTTCTTGCTCTGGATGTATCAGCTCCAATCCCTCCCCCCAGCAAGTGACTGCTACCTGCTTTCCTGCAGCCTTCCGCAGGAGCCCCCAAATACTCCTCCCTTTTCCCGGAGAGTAACTATCCTTTTTCAGTAGGGACATCCAGCTACTTGGCTTTATATAGGCCCTGCCTGTACCTGCACAGGGGAGCCTGTCCTTAATTAGTTGACCCCTTCTTGCAGCCTAATTAGCTGATTGGGCCCACCTGACCTAATTCAGCTCTTGCAGGGCTAGTGTGGGGAGTACACCCCATCACACATGTATTTGAAGTAAGGGTCAAGCCAAGGATGCTAGTAAATTAAACAGTAGGCTCTGAAAATGGGCTTGCTGGAACAGAAAGGCTTCTGTGAAATAAGCCTCATTCACACTGAATGATGTATGTGGGAATTCTGCCTAGTATTGTTTATGGCAGGACTAAAAGGGCTGAAACAATTTGCTATGTTTCTTGATTTGCTGAATCTGAGACTTCTACAAGTTGTAATACAGAGTAACTGAAGAAACATCTGCTCTAAAAAATAAAGTGGAAGATTGCTGCAAACCTTTCTTATGTCATCTTAACAAAGTTTGTTATACTGCAGGGTTACTCAAACTGGGGGTTGGGACCCCTCTGGGGTTATTACATGGGGGGTCCCAAGCTGTCAGCCTCCACCCCAAACTCTGCTTTGCCTCCAGCATTTATAATGGTGTTAAATATATTAAAAAGTATTTTTACTTTATTCGGGGGGTCGCACTCAGAGGCTTGCTGTGTGAAAGGGGTCACCAATACAAAAGTTTGAGAACCACTGTTATACTGGGTACAAATCTGAAAAGGTCACAAAGGAAAATGAGTTTAGTGATCTCAGCTTGGGGCCAAGGTCAGCCCTAGTGTAAGCACGTGCATCTCGACTGAAGGAAACAGCGCTAGCTTCACACTGATTATTCTAGGGTTTAATTTGACTTTTAGTCCCTATTGGATAGTTGGTCACTTCACACAAGCGGTCACCACTGATGAGCATGTTGGCATAGCATGAGTGCTTTAGTTAAAGATCTGAGACACCAAAGCTGTCAGGTCCCTTTCTCTCTCCCCACTAAGTACACCAAAGGAAAGACATTGGGGGGGGGGGGGAGAGAGTTGCATTTCCTAGAGACACCTGCCAGATGTTATTTATCTGTGGGATGTGCTACACCACACTGGAGGAGCTTCTACTGGCCACAGTTCCTCCTGTTATTTAGTAAATTGTGCATAGGTGAAGTAACCACAAAAGCAGTAAAATCAGTCCCCTGGTGACTGTCTTTCAGCAGTCTAGAGAGACACCCCAAGACCATGCACCAAATGCTCTGGAGAAACCACATCCAGGTCCCTTTGGCAGGAAGGACATTTGATGTGATATGGCAAGTCTGAACATGTATGGGTGAAATTAAAGTACACCGCTACCTCGATATAATGCGACCCGATATAACATGAATTTGGATATAACGCGGTAAAGCAGTGCTCCGGGGGGGCGGGGCTGCACACTCCGTCGGATCAAAGCAAGTTCAATATAACGTGGTTTCACCTATAACGCGGTAAGATTTTTTGGCTCCCGAGGACAGCGTTATATCGAGGTAGAGGTGTATATAAAATGAGGGTGGGGACGGGGATTCAGGAGTAGCATTCCATCCAAAAGCAGTGGAGTGGAAATCAGGAAGGAGAAATACTGGAAAAAAATCCAACTTCTTTTTATTGCTGGCTGATCTACTTCAAAAACAGCATATCAATGCACCTTTCCCAATTTATAGGGATCCATACTGGCACATGGAAGTGATCTAAGTGAATGGGAATCTGCATTGGGAACAATCAAATGTGGGAATAGAAATATACCTTTCATGTGAAGTATCGATATGGCAACATTTGAACAAAATCTTTAAAAGCTGGATCAATATAATTCACATACAGTAAATGTACTGGGAAGTGAGTAAAATCAATGCAAGCCTCTGGAAAACACATTCACACGGAAAGAAGTTTTAGACAAAAAGTCACATGTATTCAGTTGGCATCAGAAAGAAAAGCTATTAACATCAATGTTCTTCATCGTACTGAGAAGCAAAGGTTGAAAGTCAATAGTGGCAACTCTATATTGGTGACATTTATTATGAATGGTAGTATTTTGGAATAATATTATGGGTCGGGTCCTCAGCAGGTGTAAATTGACAAAGCTCCCCTGAAGTAAATGGAACGACACCAATTTATACAGCTGAAGGTCTGACCTTATACATGTAATACAGTATTGATATACCACCTGATTAATATTTAAAGCATACCAAGTATAAAATCTATTGATATTTAGAATGTTCTTTAATTCTATATTTCTTTTCTTAAAGTCACTGAGTAGTATAACTGAGAATTGCAAAAAAAATCTAAATTTTTTAATATTCAATTTAGCTCCACTTGGATTATGATTTGTTATTCGGTATAATTTACGTAGTGTCCTAAAAACTATATTCATAGGAAGACCATATAAGCAGTGGGCCAGATTATCTATGGCTTTGCACCTTGTACGGTCAATTACATTTGTGTAAAATATTTGTAAAATGCTAACAACCTGATAAGAGAATCAGGCCTTCTAAATATTAATTGTAGATGGTACGGCCTCTTGCTTCACTCCCAGCTTATTCTTATTTTTACGTTTGAATAGGCATTCATCTTACTGAAATATGGGGCATGTTCTGGGCCTAATTTCTCAAATGGGACAGCAATATCCAAATGCATGTTGACCTTGAGCTATAAAAGTGCAATTTTTTTTAAGTGCTACCACATAGCACTAGAATCTTATATCTGAAATTTAAATACAGGAAGCAAATAGTTTTTTTCCCCTAGTTCTTTGGAAACTTAGTAAAACATACAATACTGCTGTTTAACTTAAATCTTGAGTATATTAATATAGCCATTTTGTCCACATGAAAGAACAAAAAGCATACTCTAAAGACTGGAAGATAATATTCACATATTGTTCCACCTATGCTGTATTCCCAAAGTTAGGTAAACCATCTCTACATATACTAAAAATGATACCTTGTAAAAAGATTTCTAAGCACTATTAATTTGTCTACAGCTCAGATCTAGGACTGAAAACCTATCATCAGTGCATTCTGATGAAAGGATAATAATTAAAGTTTCCCCCTCCCCCGCTTCTTCTACAGCATAGCATTTGACCTATGATAAAACAACCTATCAATTTTCGATTCATTATTTCTACCTGAAGGGCTTTGCCAGCTCACACAAAAATATATCTCCTTTTGTCAGGTTTAAACTATACCTGTCCCAACTGCTATGAGGGCTCATAGCTCTCATCCCTCAAAAATTGCCAAATAGCATCAAGCAACGTAACCTCTCCAGCCTCCAATGACCTCTGCAATCAATAATATTTGTAACCTGTAAGAGCAGTTAAGTAGAACAGAAGCCATGCACTATGCTCGTTAACCACATTGAGCTGTGATACTACAGCCTGCTCCCTTGTGTCTCTTGTGATCAATTTTAATCTTTGGACCAAGAATAAAAGAATGCAGACCCCTGTTTCTAAATTCATCTCAAAAGGATGTTATAGATTGTATGTCTACAGAGAGAACGAAAGATTTAATTCAACCAGCAGTTCAAGGAAAGAATATATCTAAAATATCATTCCTTCTCATTACCCTTAGGGCTGTTTGGGTCTTCAGTTGACAATACTAAACACAGAAAAATACACACACAATGGGTTAAAAAAAAAGCTCTTTGTTAAAATACGATCAGGTAACAGTTATTCATGAGAGTGGTATCCATCGATGCCACTATAGGTAAGTTTGTGTCAGTATTTCTATTATAGTCACTTTGTTTACAGGTTTATAAATTGACTGCTAGCATTCATTTCGTGTGGAAAATTGGAATATACAGTAAATAAATAAACCAACCCCACAAATTATAAAAGTTAATCTGTCATTTTTAAATTAAACAATTATTGTGAAAAAATCTGGTTTCAGATGTTGTTGGCACTCATAACCCTAAAATGGTTTTGTTTAAAAGAAAATAAATTTGTCAACCAATTAGTCCAAAACATGGACAACTGTGTCTGAATGCAGGACATCAGACAAGTGACTTTGGAAAATTACTATTACACTGAAGGTCCCGTTTGGATCTGTCAAGGAAATACTTTACACATTATCAGTGTATATAGAACTATATATTTATAGGATGTGCTCTAATGGCTCCTTAACAGTTACAAACCCTTGCATCACCTATCAAAACTTTGCATGTGAATTTACTTTGTTGTTCACCTTTTTAAAGTAACATTACAAGGACACTTTCATCATGTTTAGTCTCTAACATCTTCTATCAATTTAGAGAAATTGCATACAGAATCTATATATATGGCTGTGGAGTAATAAGCCTGCATTAGCACAGGTTTTATTTTCCCACATGCTATGTATGAGTATGGGTAACACTATCACAAAAATGAAATTCTTGTAACAATCTGGTGGGGGTCAGTGAGGCCCCAGTTCAAGAAAGCATCCTTACTCAGAAAAGCATCCTTAGAACATGTTTACATGCTTTTTTTGAATTGGGGCCTGAGGTAGGAGTATTATGTAAGTATTCTCTCTACACGACATACTACACAGAGTGAGAAGTTGTCAAACACAGAACAGATCTCTAACAGAGGTAGCATATATATCTATGTACTTTCATATATATGACATGAGAGTGCATCATCATACCTTGTAGCTAATCCTCTTCTGACTGAAGTCAATCACAAAAACCCCAGTTACGGAGTTTTTCTTAAGTCTTTCCTTTTTCCATTGTTTGAAGGTGAACATTAAGTCCTTATTCCCTGTCTCAACTAGGGTTGTCAACTTTCTAATTGCACAAAACCAAACACCCTATCCCTGCCCCTTCCTCGAGGTCCCGTCCCCTGCCCCGAGACCCTGCCCTTCGTTCACTACATTCCCCCTCCCTTGGTGGCTCGCTCTCCCACACCCTCACTCACTTTCACTGGGCTGGGGCAGGGGGTTGGGGTGTGGGAGGGGGTGAGGGCTCTAACTTGGGGTGCGGGCTCCAGGGTGGGGCCAGAAATGAGGGGCTCAAGGTATGGGAGGGGGCTCCAGGCTAGGGCAGGGAATTGGGGTGCAGGAGGGGGTGAGGGCTCTGGCGTGTGGCTGGGGATGAGGGGTTTGAGGTGCAGGAGGGGGCTCCAGGATGAGGGGTGGGGCCAAAGGATTTGGAACGTGGCAGGGGGCTGCAGGTTGAGGCAGGGGGTTGGGTGCAGGATGGGGTACAGGCTCTGAACTGGGGATGAGAGGTTCAGGGTGTGGGAAGGGGCTCTGGCTGGGGGTGCAAGCTCTGGGGAGGGGCTTCAGGGCTGGGGCAGGGGGTTGGGGTGCGGGCTTACCTCAGGCGGCTCCTGGTTGGCGGTGCTGTGGGTCTAAGGCAGACTCCCTGCCTGTCCTGGCTCCACGCTGCGTCCGGAAGCAGCCAGTAGGAGGTCCAGCTCCTAGGCAGGGGGGCCAGGAGGCTCTGCACGCTGCTCTCGCCCACAGGCACCGCTCCCCCAGCTCCCACTGGCCACGGTTCCCGGACACTGGCAACCCTAGTCTTAACACTAGCGTGCCTTGTGTTTATTGCAACATATTGTGCATAATGAAGAAAATGTTATTTTCTCTTAAAGAATAAATGTTCTAGGATTGTTTGTTAATTACAATATTGTTGTACGGAATCTGTCTCCTGTATTATCCCTCTGGTGCTTCATACAATGTTGGCCTCAGACAGGGATCTAGAACACCGCACTCCAGACCAAATGAATCTCCAACATGGGCATAACTACTGGTTGAACACTAACCAGGTGTAAGAGGATGCAGATCTTCCAAATTCCCCCTTAGCCAAATATTCAGCACCCATAATTTAGGGGAACATTGAACATTTAAAACTGGCACTTGCAGGTATGTAGAAATCTTCTGGGAGATCCACAGACCGATCTCCTTAAGAGTCCATTCTTTTTGTTGGCTAAGTCAAATATCAGAATATTTATTCTTCCCTTGATGCACATGTTTAACCGACATTAATGTTAATGGAAGTTACATGCAACCATCCAGGGGAGAACAGACCCCTTGATGTTATCTTAATGCATATTTTTGTATTCAGTATTGTACAGCAATAAGATTCACATAACAAAAACAAGAAGCATCTAATCAATAAATAGAAAATCAAGTTACAAGGTCCCAATAGGTCCCTCTAACAAGGATTTCTCTCTGAAATGTTCACGCTTGTCTAATGCTGATGCTTTTAATCCTTTCACACCAGTGGGTCTAACGTCCTTGCCATTAGCACTAATGTAAAACAAATGAACGTGTTACACCAGGATATCCACTCCCCCCAAAGTAAGCTTTAGGAATATAAATTATTTTCCCCAGGTGGCTGAAAAACTACACCAGTTATTCATTTAAAAATTATTAGCATATAAAATCATTATTATTGCTGCAGTTAATGTACAGTTCTCTGACAACCTTTTGGACCATTACAATTAAGAAAGGCAGCATCCTTAATGAAGTTACAAAACATATTGTTTATTAAATAGCAAATTATATCTTTAATTAACTTTAAATGTTATATCCAATGAAAAATGTCATAAATCTCAGGACAAATATGTCAGATATAGAGTATACATTTTGCTCCTCTATGGATCCTATACAGCACTTTTAATTTGCTTACAGGTTTCTATTGTATGTAAATGTGCTCCTCAAATTACTTTCTAGTATCCAAGTCAAAAGCCTTTAGAATAAATTTAAAAAACAGCTTCTCGTTTTTCTTCTTTTCTTTTCTTTGTTTCTTTTTTAAACAAATTTAGCTTTCATGAAATGCAAGTAATTGGCAGTTCTAGCAAATGCAGCCTTTTTATTAATCCACGGGGGGTAAGAATTCAGTTTTCCATTGGTGTCTAAAAATCAGTTTTATTAGAATGAAGAAGAGATTTTGGGTTAACTGTAATTTTTTATAGCCTTGTCTTCTTTTCAGCTGAGAGATAAAATTGCTCAGAATTATCAAGGGCTTTTATGATATAGTTTAAAGTCTATAAAAATGTATTGAGCTAATCCTAAATATTCTGTGGTGGATAAACAAGGTACACCAAAAACAAAAATCTCTGTGTACAGTTAATATACCCTGTGATAATCCAAATTGCTCAATATTGGGACTCAAACCTTTGAGGTGCTGAAAGAGTTTAACACACAGTGAACTTAGTGCAGTGGTAAGCATGCTGAGCAATTCACAGGATCAGGTCCTGCACGAAAGAATGCATATTCAGGGTCAAATCCAGGTGCTACTGAAGTCAATGGTAAAACTCTCATTGACTTCAGCAAGACAAGGATTTAGTCATAAGGGTTTTATTTATGCATTATGATGATGATGATGATGATGATTATTATTTATTTTTTGCATTACCACAGCACCTAGGAGCCCCAGTCATGGACCAAGACTGCCCCCCTTGTGGTAAGCATTAAACAAACACAAATACAGTCAAATTTGCTAATGCCAACATCAATTTGCCACTGCATATTTTGACATTATCTGCAATCTTCAATTAGCTATCAGACCTTCCTGCTAACCAAAAACTCAGTAAAGCAGAGGAATTATTTCCGATTTGTTTTAGCTTTGTTAAAGTCTATCAGTACTCTTGTTTAACATAACTATCATCCATACAAGCCATAAAACGAGGCTGAGCAGAGACAATTATTCAATGTAGATATTGTAATTGAAAAAGTAAAAAAGTATCCTGCTCCCTATTCTCCCTTCATTGGGAATACTTGTGCATAAGTCAAGTAGAACTTGGCTCTAACTGAGATGGTTTCATTAGGGAAGTTGATACATCTAGTGGGGATCAGGTACATCTGCAAAAGCAATTCCAAACCAACCAAACAAAAAAGCTTTCTTGTAGAATTCAAGAGTAAGGGTAACATTTTCAAAACTATCTAAGTGAATTAGGAGACTAAGTCCCATTTTAAAGGGCTGAAATGACTTCTTGAGTTTAAGCTCCATTGACTTTCAAGTGTCTAAGTGCTATGCCACGTTTGAAAAGGGGACTTAGGTTCCTAATTCACTTAGATACTTTTGAAAAAAAATTCCCTAGGGCTTGAAAAAAAAAAAAAAACCCACTGACCCACTTACCAGTAGTAAATGGAAAGGTTTTCTTTAATCTCTCATTTTTTAAAAAATCTAGCCCTTACAAACAGCTTATAGTCTGCAAGAAAGACCAGCGAACGCACATCCCCCCACAAACACACGCACACACACACACTTGCAATTCCAACACAGTCCTCAATACACCACACATAGCAGCCAGAAGGTTTTGGACAGTTTACCCTAATTAAGACTTCCCTACATGGCAGCCATAAGGCTATGTACGGGGAGAAGAGAGAGCCAGAAGATGGTAAAGATTCAAATGCATCAGACACCTATTGACCAGAAGTTCATATAAAAGCTCCCTCCAGTCAGAATCTAGAGGCAGCAACCTAGCAGAAGCCAAATCATCAGCCCTCTTTCCAGTAGCTAGAGGTACAAGGGAGTTCAGATTTTCTCTCATCAGGGCACTGCACCTGGCCCTGACACCATAATCTTTGATTAACATGTCTGCCTGATAGGTTTTCCAGCCAATGGGTATTTGGTAATTTTTTTAAACTCTCATAAGATAACATTCCTGGAAAGTCCTGGAAGTGAGGCTTAACTTTAAACCAATGAATAGTTCCTCATATGTATGATCCTGCAAGATGCAGAATGCGCTCAAGTCCCAGTGAAGCCAATGACAGCTGAGGACACTAAGCACCTTACAAGTATTCTATGCAGCCAATTAACAATGTCCACATTCACTTGCCACCTCGCGGCCCCTTTGTATATGAGAGGCTGAGTTCTATTTGCCTTATTCATTCACATAACTCTTGCTGAGTTACCAGCCACATAAGGAGACAGAATTGAGCTAAAGACTTTGAAGATGCAAAATGAAACCTTCATACATTTGTCTTTCCTTCTCAGATGATTTAAACTATTAGACAATATTTCAGAAGTGTCTTTCCCAAATATTATCATTTATAGTCATGGGTGTTGTAATATAATTACCATTGCTATGAAAAAATTTCTTTTCATCAGCATATTAAGTACCATTCCTCATATCTGATTGTGGATAGTTCTCCCCTATTTTTCTACTATGAAACTCTGACATGCTTTATGCCTATGTTCTATGCAAATATCCCATGATGCAGATGGGAAAGCACACTTTGCATACCCACTGCCACATTTATAAAACTGTCCTTCAGGAATTTAGCATCACTTAACAACTTATAGTGACCCTCCACAACAGTAATTCTAAGCAGGAAAAAGCAAACGGATTTGACTTTGCATGTGAAGTTCCAGACTGTGCCCACTTTGAATGTCTGCTTTGCAGGGAAAAGAGGCATCAACAGTCAAAAAATTGACACAAGAGACCTTTAGTTAACAGTCATCAGTAGTTCGAGAATGACTAGATTGGGATAAAGTGGTTCTCCTGTTCTGTACTAAGAAAACTTATTCCTACCTACTGCATTCTGGAGACTGTTTCTTTATTAGTAATTATAGTACATATGTACATAGAGTTGTGTTATTCATTTCTATATTCAAATGCAAAAATCACACCAGGCCCAAACATTGATAGAATGTGTGTGACAAGTATAATACAAAGAAATACACCAATCATATAGTACCATATAGAAAATGAACATCAAGAGCCATATGCCAACCTACAGTAGCTACCTTTAAATATCATGATACCAAGATACCACAGTTTTCCCCCTCATATTTATTTTATGGAAAAAACATGCAGCACCCTCACAAATCTGTAGGCAAATGGTGGAATTAGTAGTGATCTGTATAATGTGCAAATTAAAATATCAAATGTTGACTTGTGTTAATGGTAACCAATGTGATAAATTCAAAAACAAAAATAAAGTCATTTGCAGAGGTTGACAGCTGAGAGCAATGTCATGAAATAAGTCAAATTGTAGTATATTGGAATGCACAACTGTTCAAAGGCATGAAATGAATGAATGCATTTCTAAATGCAATCCTTCCAAGATAAAACAAGATTAGTATTGAGGCACATAGGGATAGTTTTGGGACCCTGGCTATTTATTATTTATTCATTCAATCATTTACACAAACAGCCGAGATTATTGTGCTGAAACCCAGATTCCCCAGTATGCAGATGTTACAAAATCGAGAGGCACATTAACTAATAATGAAACATGCAATCATACATCAAACTCAGATTACCTAAATACCTGGATTAACAGATCACGGAGGCAGATAAATAGAGAATGAGGTCTGCAGCAAACAAGGGCATTGTGACAGGGTAATCTGCCTGCTTTCAGATTTTGAAAAGATCCTATGTATATATATACACAAGGACTTGGAGACACTGACAGAGAGGAAGTGATCATGGAAATAAGTGGTTCTTGGTAGGTTATCCTGTCACTCAGAGTGGTAGCCATGTTAGTCTGTGCCACAAGTACTCCTCATTCTTTATCCTGTCACTGTGTCTTTAAAGGCCTGGGGGCAAGAGACTTGCACAGAGAGCAGACCGAGGCTCCTTGCTCACCCAAACAATTAGGGATGAGCTGCAGGAAGGGACCCAGCATAAAGGCTGCCTCCTCCCTCAGGACAGGGCAGAAACAGCTGGAGGAGGCTGGCCTGCTGAGTGCTCCGGGCCCGAGGATTAATTGGAGAAAAGGCTTCAGTGAGAGAGAAGCTGGCTACAGGCCTACATCTGGACAATTTATAGCCCAGCTCCAAGAGTTGAGGAAACCCATAGAAGGAGGGGCAGAGGGACTGGTTAAAATACAGACCAGCTCCATGGAGGAAAGCTGGGGACTCTGCTTTTCAGAGAGCAGACCAAGACTCTTATTTTGACCTGGAGTGGGGGGTGATCTGGGGCAACTAACCAAAGTGGGCTACACTTGGCAGAAAGATTTAATAAATCAGACCCCATGAAGGGGTACATAGAATCATAGGACTGGAAGGGACCTCGAGAGGTCATCTAATCCAGTCCCCTGCACTCATGGCAGGACTAAGTATTATCTCAATCATTCCTGACCCGTATTTGTCTAACCTGCTCTGAAAAATCTACAATGATGGAGATTCCACAACTTCCCTAGGCAATTTATTCCAGTGCTTAACCACCCTGACAGTTAGGAAGTATTTTTTTTGCCCAACCTAACCTCCCTTGCTGCAATTTAAGCCCATTGCTTCTTGTCCTATCTGCAGAGGTTAAAAAGAACAATTCTTCTCCCTCTTCCTTGTAACAACCTTTTATGTACTTGAAAACTGTTATCATGTGTCCTCTCAGTCTTCTCTTTTCCCAAACAAACCCAATTTTTTCAATCTTCCCTCATAGTTCATGTTTTCTAGACCTTTAATCATTTTTGTTGCTCTTCTCTGGACTTTTTCCAATTTGTCCACATCTTTCCTGAAATGTGGCACCCAGAATTGGACACAATACTCCAGTTGAGGCCTAATCAGCGCAAAGTAGAGCCGAAGAATTACTTCTCGTGTCTTGCTTACAACACTCCTGCTAATACATGCCAGAATGATGTTTGCTTTTTTTTGCAACAGTGTTACACTGTTGACTCATATTTAGCTTGTGGTCCACTATGACCCCCAGATCCCTTTCCACAGTACTCCTTCCTAGGCAGTCATTTCCCATTTTGTATGTGTGCAACTGATTGGTCCTTCCTAAGTGGAATACTTTGCATTTGTCCTTATTGACTTTCATCCTATTTACGTCAGACCATTTCTCCAGTTTTTCCAGATGATTTTGAATTTTAATCTTATCCTCCAAAGCACTTGCAAACCCTCCCAGCTTGGTATCATCCGCAAACTTTATAAATGTACTCTCTAGGCCATTATCTAAATCATTGATGAAGATATTGAACAGAACTGGACCCAGAACTGATCCCTGTGGGACCCCACTCATTATGCCCTTCCAGCATGACTGTGAACCCCTGATAACTACTCTCTGGGAATGGTTTTCCAACTAGTTTTGCACCCACCTTACAGTAGCTCCATCTAGGTTGCATTTCCCTAGTTTGTTTATGAGACAGTCATGTGAGACACTATCAAAAGCTTTACTAAAGTCAAGATATATCACATCTACTGCTTCCCCCCATCCACAAGGCTTGTTACCCTGTCAAAGAAAGCTATCAGGCTGGTTTGACATGATTTGTTCTTGACAAATCCATGCTGTTACTTATCACCTTATTATCTTCTAGATGTTTGCAAATTGCTTAATTATTTGCTCTATTATCTTTCCGGGTACAGAAGTTAAGCTGACTGGTCTGTAATTCCCCAGGTTGTCCTTATTTCCCTTTTTATAGATTGGCACTATATTTCCCCTTTGCCAGTCTTCTGGAATCTCTCCTGTCTTCCATGACTTTTCAAAGATAATTGCTAATGGCTCAGATATCTCCTCAGTCAGCTCCTTGAGTATTCCAGGATGCATTTCATCAGGCCCTGGTGACTAGAAGACATTCATTTGTCTAAGTAATTTTTAACTTGTTCTTTTCCTATTTTAGCCTCTGACCCTACCTCATTTTCACTGGCATTCACTATGTTAGACGTCCAATCACCACCAACCCTCTTGGTGAAAACCGAAATAAAGAAGTCATTAAGCACCTCTGCCATTTCCACATTTTCTGTAATTATTTCCCCATGCCCCTCATTGAATAATGGGCCTACCCTGTCCTTAGTCCTCCTGTTGCTTCTAATGTATTTGTAGAATGTTTTCTTGTTACCCTTTATGTCTCTAGCTAGTTTGATCTTCTTTTGTGCCTTGGCCTTTTTAATTTGTCCCTATATACTTGTGTTATTTGTTTATATTCATCGTTTGTAATTTGACCTAGTTTTCACTTTTTGTAGGACTTTTTTTTATTTTTGGATCATTAAAGATCTCCTGGTTAAGCCCGGGTGGTCTCTTGCCATACTTCCTATCTTTCGCAGTGGGATAGTTTGCTCTTGTGCCCTTAATAATGTCTCTTTCAAAAACTGCCAACTGTCTTCAATTGTTTTTCCCCTTAGACTTGCTTACCGTGGGATTTCACCTACCAACTACCTGAGTTTGCTAAAGTCTTCCCTCTTGAAATCCATTGTCTTTATTATGCTGTTCTCCCTCCTACCATTCCTTAGAATCATGAACTCTACCATTTCATGATCATTTGCAGCCAAGCTGCCTTCCACTTTCAAATTCTCAACCAGTTCCTCCCCATTTGTCAAAATAAAATCTAGAACAGCCTCTCCACTAGGAGCTTTCTCCACCTCCTGAAATAAAAAATTGTCTCCAATACATTCAAAGAACCTGCTGTCTTATGTATTGAATCAATTTAGTCTGAGTAATTAATTGAAAGAACCCAAGGGGGCGCTGAGTGCAATGACTCTGCAGGGGCGGGGCTCAAAGGGGCATATAAAAGTGGCCTGGTCAGCTCTTTCTTTCAAAAGCTAAAGGGCCACCCCATGTGATGAGGCCAGGAGCCCACTCATTGTTTCTTTCCAACCTGAGTTTATCAATACAGAAAATCCAACAGTGACCCTTGATTAATCTCCCTTTTCCACAAGTCCAAGCAACAGCATGTACCACTCTATGAATATGTTTAGTGAACTTTTGTAACCTATATATTTAATAACCTATAGCAAACATGGACTCTTCTTTTTATATTATTATATTTTTTATTACTCACCAAGCTATTTATTTATAATCTGAAAGACAAGCTTTTCCAGGTCTGACCATTTCAAGTTGTTCAAATTTGGTATGTTGTCTCTTGAAAGATTTTTGCCTTTATACTTATTCTAAATTCATCCTTCATTGATGCCACTGCACTTCTATTATGTTCAGTACTATTGTACAGGTGTAATCAAGGGTCGAATTTAGTTACTTTTAAACAGTTTTTTTTTTAAAGGGGAAATTAATTGAGGGAAAGATCACCCCTTACCTCAGGAGAGGACTAAGGGAACAGAATGTGAGGTTTACCCATATGGAATTTTCTCCCAAATTGTTTCATTGGGCAGGAAGAGGGAAGAGTTTGAGCACCTCTTACTGGAATAGATTGAAGGTCCTGCACTGTAGCCCCATGGATCTGGGAGATCTACTCTTCAGGACATGCTAGTTGTGCATATAGAAATGTAATGCGTCTGCTTTCCCATGTCACCGGCAAATTATTTTTACTACTAGTAGTAGTAGTAGTACTGTGGCACCTACATTCCCAAATCTGTGGCAGTTATACTTTGTAGTTTGAAGTGTTCAATTAAAGAGGCAGAGATAAAATTGTTTGGGTGCTGGGCGCTGGGCATTGAGACTTCTGTTTAATGATCTCTGTATGTGAATTTGATATTAATGTTGGTATTATCATTGTTAATTATAACCTTTGCTTGTGATTTACATAGTTTTTAATATTTGGGAGTTTTAATTATATGTTTAATGGTAGGTCTTTTCTTGAATTTCACTTAACAACCTTAATTGTGACTTTTGAAATTTTGTGAAAATTTGAAATAAAAGGTATTGACTGGCATGGATAGTTCAAATGGAAATTTTTGTTCTTTGGGTTGACAAAGTGTGTATCCCGAAGAACAAGTCTCTCAGCTTGTGGCTTTTATGGATTATTTTAAAGATATAATGATAAAATACATAAATATAATGAAAATGCTATACAAGAGATAGAAGAGAAGAGGTAAGAAATGGAGGACACTATCTCTGACAAAGATAAGCAAGATTGGAGGAAAAATGCAAATGAATAGTACCTTTCTGAATATACTAGGTCTATGAACTCTGAAAGAAGCTTTCATAAAAAATCAGATTATTTCACCAGTACCAGAAAACAAACAAACAAACAAACAAACAAAAACAGTGCAATAGTTTTCCACTGTAGTTCTTCATGCCAAGTAATCTATAACCTTGATCTTGCAAAAGGATCCACTCATACAAACACTCTCTTCCAGAGTTCTATTGATTTCATTAGGGACATCACAGGAGTTTAGGGCTCCATGTGCTCGAACTTTTTAAAAGTGTAGGGCCTATGAATTCAATCTAGAATAAGTACCTCACTGATATCTGAAATATTCATTTCTGATGATATAAAAATATATCAACATACAATTGTACCGACTTTAATATGAAAACTCATTCCAAATTAATCCTCACTAATTAATATGGAAACAAGTACCTACTGGATATAGAGAGGGATGATTTCATTTTTTAAGGACAAAAAATAAACAAATCATAGCAAGCAAACCACAGTAAGTACTATATTGACTGGTAAATGGCACCAGCAGCTCAATGAAAATAAATATTCAATACTACACTTAGGAGAAAAGAATCAAAACAATGACTCTATGCAAGTAGAGCTGGTAGGAATTTTTACAAAAAAATAAAAATTGACCAATTTTGCACAGATTTTTGTTTCCATTTTTCAACCAGCTGTAATAATAGCATATTGGCCAGGAGAGAGATTCAGGAGATACTTAAACTTTATTAAAACAATTATTTTACCTATGTTATAAATATTATACACCTATTTTATACACCAAATTAAGTAGATAGGTTTACTTTCAGTATTAAAAGATCTGCACACATTTTATTCATATAACATGTTTTACTCACTCTCCAGGGAAGAAAGTCTTGAAAAATGTAGCCAAAATAGTTATATGAGCTTTCTGCATTACATTTTCATTACTTCCATTTTTGTTTGTTTCTAAGTATTACTTATGTTTTTCAGTGTTAATTTTCTGCATGCACATAATTCTGTTTTTTCTCTTGCTGCATTCTGCTGTATACAACTTTTCTTTCTTTTTACTTCGATTTCTTGAGCTTCATTTCCTTGTGGTCCTGATTTTTTTCATCTACCTCCTTTGTGTATCCCGCTTATTTATCTCTTTTCTCGCTTTCCAATTCTCTCTCTCTCCACGTCTTCCCTTTCTGTCTCTCTTCTCTTTCTGTGCACATACTACCAACATTGTTTCAGCAGCAGCTTGAAACTAACAAGACTCTCAACGGCTGCTTGTCTTGGGGCTTAGAGCTCAGAGTTTTGTCTGCTTCAAGCTGCTTTGGAGAAAGTACAAAATTTATCGGAAGGACAGAACAGGTCGTGCGGGGGGGAGGGAGGGCACTATATGTGAAAGAAAATGTACAATCAAATGAAGTAAAAATCTTAAGCAAATCCGCATGTTCTATAGAATCTCTATGGATAGAAATTTCATGCTCTAATAAGACTATAACATTAGGGATCTATTATCGACCACCTGACCAGGACGATGATAGTGATGATGAAATGCTAAGGGAAATTAGAGAGGCTATCAAAATTAAGAACTCAATAATAATGGGGGATTTCAATTATCCCCATATTGACTGGGAACATTTCACTTCAGGACGAAATGCAGAGATAAAATTTCTCGATACTTTAAATGACTGCTTCATGGAGCAGCTGGTACGGGAACCCACAAGGGGAGAGGCAACTCTAGATTTAGTCCTGAGTGGAGCGCAAGAGCTGGTCCAAGAGGTAACTATAGCAGGACCGCTTGGAAATAGTGACCATAATACAATAGCATTCAATGTCCCTGTGGTGGGAAGAACATCTCAACAGCCCAACACTGTGGCATTTAATTTCAAAAGGGGGAACTATGCAAAAATGAGGAGGTTAGTTAAACAGAAGTTAAAAAGTACAGTGACTAGAGTGAAATCCCTGCAAGCTGCGTGGGCGCTTTTTAAAGACACCATAATAGAGGCCCAACTTCAATGTATACCCCAAATTAAGAAACACAGTAAAAGAACTAAAAAAGAGCCATCGTGGCTTAATAACCATGTAAAAGAAGCAGTGAGAGATAAAAAGACTTCCTTTAAAAACTGGAAGTCAAATCCTAGTGAGGCAAATAGAAAGGAGCATAAACACTGCCAAATTAAGTGCAAGAATGTAATAAGAAAAGCCAAACAGGAGTTTGAAGAACGGCTAGCCAAAAACTCCAAAGGTAATAACAAAATGTTTTTTAAGTACATCAGAAGCAGGAAGCCTGCTAAACAACCAGTGGGGCCCCTTGATGATCGAGATACAAAAGGAGCACTTAAAGACGATAAAGTCATTGCAGAGAAACTAAATGGATTCTTTGCTTCAGTCTTCACGGCTGAGGATGTTAGGGAGATTCCCAAACCTGAGCTGGCTTTTGTAGGTGACAAATCTGAGGAACTGTCACGGATTGAAGTGTCACGAGAGGAGGTTTTGGAACTGATAAACTTAACATTAACAAGTCACCGGGACCAGATGGCATTCACCCAAGAGTTTTGAAAGAACTCAAATGTAAAGTTGAGGAACTGTTAATTAAGGTTTGTAACCTGTCCTTTAAATCAGCTTCTGTACCCAATGACTGGAAGTTAGCTAATGTAACGCCAATATTTAAAAAGGGCTCTAGAGATGATCCCGGCAATTACAAACTGGTAAGTCTAACGTCTGTACCAGGCAAATTAGTCAAAACAACAGTTAAGAATAAAATTGTCCGACGCATAGAAAAACAAACTGTTGAGCAACAGTCAACATGGTTTCTGTAAAGGGAAATTGTGTCTTACTAATCTATTAGAATTCTTTGAAGGGGTCAACAAACATGTGGACAAGGGGGATCCAGTGGACATAGTGTACTTAGATTTCCAGAAAGCCTTTAACAAGGTCCATCACCAAAGGCTGTTATGTAAATTAAGCTGCCATGGGATAAAAGGGAAAGTCCTTTCATGGATTGAGAACTGGTTAAAAGATAGGTAACAAAGGGTAGGAATTAATGGTAAATTCTCAGAATGGAGAGGGGTAACTAGTGGTGTTCCCCAAGGGTCAGTCCTCGGACCGATCCTATTCAACTTATTCATAAATGATCTGGAGAAAGGGGTAAACAGTGAGGTGGCAAAGTTTGCAGATGATACTAAACTGCTAAAGATAGTTAAGACCAAAGCAGACTGTGAAGAACTTCAAAAAGATCTCACAAAACTAAGTGATTGGGCAACAAAATGGCAAATGAAATTTAATGTGGATAAATGTAAAGTAATGCACATTGGAAAAAATAACCCCAACTATACATACAATATGATGGGGGCTAATTTAGCTACAAGTAGTCAGGAAAAAGATCTTGGAGTCGTAGTGGATAGTTCTTTGAAAATGTCCACGCAGTGTGCAGAGGCGGTCAAAAAAGCAAACAGGATGTTAGGAAGCATTAAAAAGGGGATAGAGAATAAGACTGAGAATATATTATTGCCCTTATATAAATCGATGGTACGCCCTCATCTCGAATACCGCGTACAGATGTGGTCTCCTCATCTCAAAAAAGATATACTGGCACTAGAAAAGGTTCAGAAAAGGGCAACTAAAATGATTAATGGTTTGGAACAGGTCCCATATGAGGAGAGATTAAAGAGTCTAGGACTCTTCAGCTTGGAAAAGGGGAGACTAAGGGGGGATATGATAGAGGTATATAAAATCATGAGTGATGTGGAGAAAGTGGATAAGGAAAAGTTATTTACTTATTCCCATAATACAAGAACTAGGGGTCATCAAATGAAATTAATAGGCAGCAGGTTTAAAACAAATAAAAGGAAGTTCTTCTTCACAGAGCACACAGTCAACTTGTGGAACTCCTTACCTGAGGAGGTTGTGAAGGCTAGGACTATAACAGAGTTTAAAAGAGAACTGGATAAATTCATGGTGGTTAAGTCCATTAATGGCTATTAGCCAGGACGGGTAAGGAATGGTGTCCCTAGCCTCCGTCTGTCAGAGGGTGGAGATGGATGGCAGGAGAGAGATCACTTGATCATTGCCTGTTAGGTTCACTCCCTCTGGGGCACCTGGCATTGGCCACTGTCGGCAGACAGGATACTGGGCTAGATGGACCTTTGGTCTGACCCGGTACGGCCTTTCTTATGTTCTTATGTAAGTATTTTCTTATTTCTCAGCTTTATCATTGCCCTAGTAAAACTTAAATAAAGCACTACAGGTTAAGTCTGTTTTCAGACTTATCAAAACTTTGCTAGTGAAGTAAACTGTAAGTTTATTCTCCAGTAAGAAAACAAAGCACGGTGGCAAAATTGATAGACAATTTATTAATAAAAGTCAAGCTTCAGATTGGATGAGAATAAGCTTTGTATTTTGATATAGGTCTAATTTTTGAAACTAGCCACAATATATTAGAAAACACCACAACCTCATGACCTTCTCAAGGCCTGGAAACTAGCTGCAGTACTAAAAGCCAGAGTGGATGAGGCAAACTTCAGTGGGAAAGAGCAGTGTTGATATTATACTTTGGTTCAACCTTCATGCACCAAGTCTCAAAGATGTAACATTACAGGATGGATGTTGATATCTTCTCACTGGGGATCAAAGATTCTCATTTTCTGGGAACAGTCATAGTACCCCCACATGTTAGAGAGCAGCCCCTAATTACCACTGGAGTTGGAAAGTGCTTTGTTTATTCCCTTGTGTTGTAACACCACTGTAGGAAGTTGACATCACACTGGCACAAACGGAAGAAAAACAGACTTTTCATTTGTTGGCCACCAAAAGTCCAACCACTCATACTGTATTAAAGATGGGACTAATGCTTACCAGCTTCCCTTTGTAGTAAAAATGTGTGAAATGGGCAAAGATCTCCAAAAAAGTTTATTATACAGATAAAAATGAGCTACAGAATTTTGTATCATGCCATACATTCATGAAAAAAAATCTCTGTAGTAAATGGCTATGGAAATGGCTAAATGTAAAAATGCTCTACACCACCACATGGCAATGTCTGCAATGGGTTGCCAAATAGTAGGGAAGTGTGCAGTGAGCTTTTTCAAGCCTGATGCCATCAGAGAAGATCTCACGCATTGTTTGCAGTTGCCTCTGCTTGCCACATAGGGGTCCTCTGGGCATAGGAAGTGAAGATTCTAAGCAGTGTTAACTAACGATCACTTTTCTATAATAAAATAGGAACTGACCCCACAAAAATTTATGCTCATGTTTAACTTTATGCACTATAAGTCCCATTAAAATCAATGGCACTACTCATAGTGTATAAAGTTAAGCACGTGCATAAAAGTTTTTGTGTGATTGGGGCCTAAGGTGGTGGGGGTTGGTTTGGGTTGGCTTGTTTTTACATGCATAGGTCTCAGTTCCTACAACTCCTCACACATTTCTTAAGTCTTCATCCCTAATTATGGAGTGTGGAGATCTACTATGAGAAGCTGATTTTGTCCTGTATGTTGGTATGGCAGCAAACCAAGGAGGAGGCTTTGCCTTTCACACAGAATTTTGCGGCAGATTTTGAAGGAAATAGGTATGCTTTTCAGTGTGCAAGCTAAGCTATAACAGCACATGGTCATTAGCACCTTCCCCACACCATATCCCTCAATGTCATTGGTTTTTCAGGGGTAGAGTAAAAAAAAAATCAAAAAGACATAGTGCACTCCTGTCACTGGTCAGTGAGCAACAAAAGAAAGCCATCTCAATTAGAAGCATTTTAGAACCATAAACATCTGATTAACTGAATCAACAAAGTGTTCATAAGCAAATAAGTGTTTGATTTAAACATGAGGGGACAAATCCTGCAGTTCTCACTCAGACAACACATCTGGCCTGAGGACGCTACAAGCACAAAATGAGAGTTTGTGAACAATTATTTCACATGAGCTGCAGGAGGTATTTAGCTATAAAGATTTATTAATTTACTGGCACTTAATGTGTGCTACATGGGCACTTTACAGACAAACAGGAGGACAACATTCCTGGAGCAGCTTACCATGTAGGCACATATATATTCAAAGAGGCTGAGCATGAGATGAAGAATGAAAGATGATTATCACAGACATGCAGAAAGAGAGAAAAAGATACAAGGGATGTAGCTTAATTAGGCTGCAACTTCATTGGTAGATCTCATCTGGGACCTACACAATAGTGGCAGCCCTCCACTGTAAGAGCTATCAGTTCCCCACTCCCAGTCCATTGCTGGGATCCCACTGCCCTCCCCCCGTACGAGGGTAAATGGGCTGGGGAGAAGAGGTTGTCTCCTCACTGTACCTGACATTAGCAACTAACCCTATTCCTCAGCTTCTTTAGAGGATGCCTTCCACTAAGTCAACTTCCAATTTTAGTTTATCAGGGATCCAGACCCCCTATGGATCAAGTACCTGCACTGGACACCTGCCACCTAGAGATGCCAGCAATTAGCTTGTCTGCCTCCCCCAATTTATTTAGATAGGGCTTTGGAATTTATATATCTGCACTGGGGTAGAGTGAAGATCTGACACCCTCTCAGTGTCCAAAATTTTAAAAAAACCACAACCAAGGGCTGGAAAGGCGAGTCATAGTACTACAAGAGTGGGGGAAGGCTGGAATTTGGTCCAATCAAAGAACTACAGACAATGTGGGGACTGCTGGTGCCAGGCCACTGTACCCTCACTGGGAGGGGAATTACCTCAGAATAGGAAATTTCAGTTCATGGCACTGTCAAAGAGCACGTATTGCTGAGGTTCCTTTGATGAAGTGGGATCCAATTTGTTGAGAATTTGATTGCTTGCATATACAGCACAGCTTGGAAGAAAAACCCAACAAGTTATGCCTATCAATTCCAGCATCCAAAGGGTATGGAGGTCTCTGTCAGGAAGTATATATGTGCTAACTTTTCCTGTTTATCCCCTCCTTAGGACACAGGAGCTGGTGACTGGATGTGCTGTGTAACAGGAAGCCTTGGGCCAGCCAGGCCTGGTTAAATAGCCCTGCCTGTTCCATAATTAGGTGCCTCCCAGATTGAGGTGGCGAGACTAATGGGGTCAGGAATTAGACTGATTAAAGGCCCTCATGGAAAGGGCTGAGAGGACTCAGTGAGAGGAACTAGAGGGAGTAGGTTGGGCTCCTTTGGAAGGCTTTGGGGGTAGGGTCTGCAGGAAGAGGGAACACCAATGAGTGGTAGACTGTGAAAAGGACTCCAGGAAAAGCAGCCTGGGGGGGTCTACATTCTATAACAGAGCAGGAAAAGCCTTAAATGTAGTCTAGAACAGTGTTTCTCAAAGCCGGTCCTCCGCTTGTTCAGGGAAAGCCCCTGGCGGACCGGGCCGGTTTGTTTACCTGCCCCGTCCGCAGGTTCGGCCGATCGCGGCTCCCACTGGCCATGGTTCGCCGCTCCAGGACAATGGGGGCTGCGGGAAGGGCGGCCAGCACATCCCTCGGCCCACACCGCTTCCCGCAGCCCCCATTGGCCTGGAGTGGCGAACCGCGGCCAGTGAGAGCTGCGATTGGCCGAACCTGCGAACGGGGCAGGTAAACAAACCGGCCCGGACCGCCAGGGGCTTTCCCTGAACAAGCGGCGGACTGGCTTTGAGAAGCACTGGTCTAGAATGGCCTGAGAACTGAGTCTAGCAGGTGGGCTGAAGGGTAGCCCAAGGGGAACAGAGGAATCATATGTCTGAACATTTATTTGGACTTTTGTTACCCCAAAAGAGGTTAAATTTGTTTAGTGACTTAGCTTTGTTTATCCTGATCAAGACCACCTCTCCAGCAGCCTTACTAAAACCTGATACCAAGGTTCTGTTAATCCAGTATCCTCCTGTAAAGTGTACAGCTCAGTAAACAACCCAAATTAGCCTATATCAATGTACCCATGACACCAAGGACCATAGTGTCAAATTCAGAGAAGGCTCACTCATGTCCTCAAGTGGAGTTGAAGTGAATTCCTTTCAAAGTGCTTTTAGCATTGCATTAAGACAGAACTTGTCAAGAAGTGAGGTTCCAGAGGTCTAAGCCACACCTAAAAAGTCTCCTTGCTGGTTTCCTGCACCAACTCTCAAATTCTTCCCACTTCATACTCTGAGTGACTTGAAAAACAGACAGTTACCAACATGGACCATTTCAGCTTTCAGGCCCAACTCTCATCCAATCCTCCTTTAAACAAAAGCTATTGCACTGCTTCAGATATGGTCCAAAACTCAATAAATCCTCCATCTCTTAGTATGTCCTTAATAATACATTTGCTCTGGCCATGACTGAGGAGACAGTCAATTACCAAGAGTAAGGATACCACCCAGGGTGTGAAAATTAAGATGGTCATGCTTGTATTCATGCAAATTAATCTTTTTGGATGTCTCAGCCCTCCTAGCCAAATTCCACAAGCCTGCCAGTTTACAAACAGTGAGTAGAGATACCAAATTCACGCCCATGTAACTGCAGCAGGCTGCTCTGTTGCCTTCTCACAGCTTTTTTTTTTTTCCCTCCTGCTACTCCAGGCATGTGGGGGTGGGGAGGCTCCAGCCAGAAGGACAGGGTTTATATAACCTCCTCCAGGTGTATAGATGCCAATGGCCTACCTGAGCCCCACCAGCTGAATAAGTACCATGAAAAGCTATTAAAAAGAAACATCAAGAGGACTAAAGGAAAATAAAGAACAGACTTTCTTTCAGGTTTGTTTGTTTGTGAGCTGTTTTACAACGTTTGGACCGAATTTCTCACGTTATATTAAAAAGAAAAGCAATGTTTTGAAATGGCACAGATGGAGAATCATAGAACTTGTAAAATTCAGAAGGGAGGTAATAAGAATATTATAATGTATTTTATAGGTAACATAATTGCTGATATTTTGGATAATAAAAACCCTTGAAATTAAGATCTGAATTACACATAAATATAGTCATAGGGCTGTGCTTCAAAAATCTCACACTCATGCTCAATTTTCATCTAACAGTGAAGCCAAGAGTGAATAACCACAAGCCCATGTAACTCTTCTACAGTAAGAATAACTAATATATGAGGGAGTGAAATGAAAAGAGCTGGCAATGCATTTCCCCCCCAGCATATCAAGCAGGTTTTCATAAGGAAGCAATGGTCATCAATCACTACCTCATTACCAACCTGTCATCTGGGCTTAGGCTAAATGTATTCTGGCTTGCTGCCATACTAAATGTTCAATGAAACATCCTTAAGGCTCTCTACAAGTTCAGCTGAAGTCGCACATGCTATACATCAAAGAGGAACATTAGTGTTATCATAGCTTAATAAATAGTGTCATTCTGGCAATGTAATCCTATGTTCTAGAGGTATCTACCATTCCCAATATTATACTGCTTAAGTAAACAATCTTGCTGGTTTGTGTTAAGTTTATTTAGTGAAAATGCATGTATAGATAATTAGTCATACTGTTATAGATATGCTTTCATCCCTGCTGAAGAAAAAAATGAACAAAACTAACCCAGTATTTTAAAGCACACAACATAATAAAGTTTATCCTGAAATGTTTGTTCGTAATGCATGCATATTAAAATTTATTACCCAGGATTTATATTTTTGCTTTGCCAGAAAATTGTGATGATAATAAAGTAGCACCAAATATCATCAGTCTTTCAAAAATATTGGCCTATTGTACAGTTGTGGGAATGTAACACAGTAACTGAGGCTGTGTCAGCATTTCTGATACAAGGTGAAAAGACTTGCAATTACTTACTGCTGGCATAGTCCTTACTTTTGTGAGTAATTCCATTGACTTCAATGAGAATACTCACAGAAGTGAGGTTACTTAAGTGCATATATGCTTGTAGGATTAAGTCCTACATCTGTTTTATTGTCAGGTTAAAAATGCATCCAGATTGAAACATGACAAAAGTTTCAGAAAAAAAATGTGTTCACCCCCGTCCCACCCCAATGTAGAAAGAGTAAATCATTTTGGCTATTGTAAAAATATTCTAAAGTGAAAAGCAGTTCAGGAAGCTTTTTTGCACTCTTATAATTTAAAACAGCCACAACTTTGATTTAAAATGTTCTATTTGGCATGTGATTAGGCCATAATGTTGTATAATTAAAATGTGAAAAGTGGCTCCAACACGTGTTCAGTCAGAGTTTTTCCAAATTATTTTAAACATACAGCAGACGGATTGAGCTGAATGCTGATCAGTAGGCTCAGCTTTTTCTGCTAAAGACACATTGGCTTGAGCTACTGCTCAGAATCCTATCCACCCCTGCCATCAGCTCCCTTCCTTTGCCTGTGGGGATGAATACTGCACCAGCTGCAGTCTCCCCTGAAGGGGGTGGGGTGGAGGAAGAAATTTGATCCTGTCAGACTCCTCCCCTGATTTATGGGGAAGGAGGAGGAAAACACACACACACCAGAGAAGATCTCCCTGGCTTATGGGGAGGGAGAGAGAAGAATCTGCACAATATTTGCAAGGATCACAGGATAAGAATCTGATGGCATCAGAACTGTCTCATTCTATAGAAATGAAAATGAAAGGGATTCCTGCTGGGGCATACCTTCCACATTCCCAGGATGAATTTTGCTGCTGGCTGGATGTCTCTCCCACACCTAGAGCAAGGTATGGGTGAAGAGAGGAAATAAAGAAGCATAACTGTAATTATGATAAACTAAAGGGAAAAAATGGTGAAGAGTTTTGTGGTTTTACAGAGGTTATGGTCCATGCTGTTTGCATCCTCCAGTCCACCCCTGCCGACTATTCTGCCTTTTATCCACTACAACTCGAGTTGAGCCTTGGGCTAAATTTGGATGCAGGTGCAACATTCAAGGCTGGGAGCTCTGCACACACATGTGAAGGCTGAATTTGGCCTTTTAACTTTGAATTACCTGTTTTCTGCTAGACTGTATCACAATCTTCAGGCTTCACAATGCCTTTAAGGCACAGTCTACATGGGGGTGATGAGGTAGCACATGGATCCATCAAGAGTTCCATGAGACACTGAGCTCAAAGCAGCCACAAACCCTTGGAGATCAGGGAAGCACAGCTGCTACCCCACTCTTCAGGAATGTACAAGACCCATTCCCCTCTGCACCCAGTCAACACCTTTGGTGCTGTGTCAGCTTGACCCCTGTATATGAGTGCAAGTATGAGAGAGACTCCTTGTTCCCTCCTATTTCTGCTTACATACGATAGGCACAATCTTGCTCCTAACAGTGTTATAATAATATAGATTTTAAACTCTGTATAGCTTTAATTTAGATTCTTTATAGTGATTTGAAATGTGATGGCATTGCATAGATTTCTTTCAAAAAGGTGCTCAAAGACAAGCCTGCTAAAAAAATCAATGCCATATTTGCAAGTCTCATTAGATCCTCACAAAACCAAGATCTTCTTTTCATAGGGCCTCAGCATTCAACATTTCTGTGCCTAACCTGATCCTAGCATAAGTAGTTGTTGCAAAAAGTTAACAAGCCTGAGTTCAGTGGGAAGGTATAATCATTAAGACCAATAAAAACAGACATTTAAGACCCTGCCAATTGAATAAAATAGGTCTAGAGTTTTTTCTTAAGTGTTTGAAACATTATTGAATTGATGGTAGAAAGAGTGTCAGTGTTTTATTAAGCCCTCAAGATTATTTACTATAAAGATGTTTTTGCTCCATTGAATGAATAAACGTCATAATTGTCTCATGAAAGGTGATTTCTTTCAGCTATCCAGTGCAACAAGGTGGTTTTCTTTTTTGTTAAAGAAAAACAAAATTGTTACCTCATGTGTACCATGTGCATGCAGGTTGTGCTGAGCTGTGCCTATCACAGAGATAAAGCAGAGATTACTTTGCCTCACAAGAGGCCCACTTAAAATAATCGTAACATCTCTTCTCCATTTAGGCCCTAAACCTGTCACTAAACCACATGAGGTGACCCTTAAATTCCATGGAGCCCCACTGATTTTAATGGGGCCCACCCATGCACTCCTCTTCTTCTCCTGCACATTGACTCCCAGTCTGAAGGTGAAGGATTTGGACTCTGGAGATCTAGCAGTAGAAGCAAGATCGAAAGTCAAGGACCCCTTACTGAAGAACCATGCCTTCAGACCCTTTATATTTAAACCAAGGCCCTATTAGCACAAGCACATCTGCTAATGACAGCTGATCCAGAATCACAAAAGTCAAGGTGGTCTTGCAGGTATAGAAACCCCAGTCTGTTAGGCCTTTATAAGTTACATCTAGAATTTTAAATTGCATTGGGAAAACAAACTGGAAGCCAGTCAGTTCTTGAATGCAAGGAACGCAAAGTATTTTAAACACATTACTTATAAAGAGGACTGTGATCAATTGTTCTTCATGTCCACTGGAGGTAGGAAAAGAAGTAACAGGCTCAATCTGCAGCAAGGAAGATTTAGGCTAGATATTAGAAAAAAAAATACTTTGCTAACTATAAGGATAGTTAAGCACTGGAATAGGCTTCCAAGGTCCTTCTGTGCTGAACCGCGACCTCCCCTGCCCTTTTCCTAGTCTTTGCTTCTGATGGCTTCAACTTGGTTCTTAAATTAAATTATAGGAACAACTGCACGGCACTGCTGTAAACTATGACTACCTAATTCATCTCTGTCCAAAATTTACAAGGGTTAGGACACTGCTAGAATTCAGAAGACATTAGTGTAAAGCAGTTATTCCATATGTTCTGTGGGTGAACACCTGCTGCAGAAATACTCCCAAAACCTCATAGTTGACATAATACTATAATTGCACTCAACTTGTAGGTTGAATGGTCACTACTTCAGCATACTCAGGTTGCGGCTTCCATTTTAAATGAAAGGTATTGTTATCACTGATGGAGTGCTACTTTATCAAAACCTGGGACAGTAAAACCAGATGTCCACTGCTCTCATAATTGCTTAAACTGCGTAGAACATCTTAGAAAAATGACTTCTAATGCCCAGGGAGAAGAGAAACCAACTTTGATATGAACTTATGTTTATACCTCAAAGCTGAGAGGTATAACTCATGAATCCAAAGAACTGGCTGAAGGCATGGACTGAGGAAAGATGAAGTTCCTCTTTTATTTTTATATCTATAAATATGCAGTATACTACAGATGTCACAGAAGGAGAATCGAAGATGAAAAGGCCTTTTTTTCCCTACCCTATTTGGCTCCCACTGTAGAGGAACCTGTAAGATTAGAACAACGTGAAGAGAAAAGCAGCTACAAGTCTGTTTGGAGAAAATAAGGACTTGGAATTATAAATCTAACAGGATCACAAACAAAATTTTCCTAAACAGAATTCTCCCTAAATACCCAAACATACTGCAATCAATATTCACTGGTAGGTCATTCTGCTAACAAAACTCTAAATCCTATGGCCCTTCAACAGGTCAATATAGAGAGGGTATGTGTGACATTACAATCCATATTCTTTATGGAAATATGGTTATACTATGGATATGACATAACTGAGATATACTTTATGCAAGATGAGTCTTGTAAGGTATCATTGGAAAGGTTATGATTTACTGAATGTGATTATCTAATTTGTATGCATGTATCATTTCTGTATCTAAAGTTAGGAATATGGACTATGTAACAAATACAACTGGGTGTGTATTGGGAAGACACCCACCGGACGACAGGCCATTAGATTTGATGGGCCATCAGGAAGGAACAACAAGACCATGAAGATACTACTGTCTCTCTCTCCTGGGAGGAGTCCGGGGATGTAACTGTAACACTACTAGATCAGGTGGTCTTGTCACCTGATACTAAACATTATCTGGGAATTCTTGTAACTTTCCACTGAAAGGGAAGGGGGTCAAGTTTGGGAAACAAAGGATTCCTGCCTTATGTAAATCTTATTTAAGGGTGGCGAGGAAGGCAAACAGGACTCCTCCTCTCCATGGCTTTCTGCCCAAGAAGAAAAATTGCTAAAGACACCTGAAGGGAAGGCAAGGGGGGAGTCCAGACTGAAACAGGGGTCCAGTCTGAAAAGAAATATAACTGGAACCCTAAATCACAGAAACTTTGCAATCTGCCTAAAATAACTTTTAGGGTAAGAAACTATATTTTGTCACCTGTTTCTTAAGTATATTGAGTTTAGCTTGCATATTTCATTTTATTTGCTCAGTAATCTGCTTTGTTCTGTTATCGCTTATATTCACTTAATATTCACCTTTTGTAGTCAAACTTATTTCTTGTTTATAATACAACCCTGTGAGTACAATTCATAATTGGGTAGAGTGGGGGAGGGGTAAGAGTCTGTGAATATCTTCCTTCACATTGCGGGAGGAGGTGGATTTCGTAATGTATCTTTGGGTCTGCACTCCAAGGGTGGTGGACACCTGAGTGCTGCGGCAAGTCCCTTAAGCTGAGTCTTCCCAGAGCTGATCTCAGTGTCTCTATCGTTCTGCAGTTGGGAGTGGCCCTGCCTGTGTGTGTGCTGGAGGAGGTTTAATAGCCTGGTTCAGCAAGACAGGTGCCCAGGCTGGCATAACAGGCAGGCTCAGCGGTATCTCAGCACACCAGGTGGTGTCCTCTGGGGGGCAACCCATTACAGTATGTAATATTAATAAACTGACACATTCTTTGTAAACGTAATCAGATTTTTCACCCAACCATTTTGTCCTTTTCCATGAAGATCTGTCTCTGCAACTGTTCAGCCCACTGTCCAGCTACCAATTCATCCCAATGTAAGAGGTCAGCACCCTGCCCTCAGAAAAAATATTTCAAACACTCACTTTTGACATAGAGTTAGATGACGCCCTTGTTTTATTTGTCTGAGCAGAAGAGCAAGGGGGATTAAAGTCCACTGCTCAACTGAGTGAGACCTATCCAAATACTGTGTCTGGGTTTGCTGTGGAGTGCAGACCATGGTCTCTGAATACTTCCTGTTCTGAGCAAGAAGGCAGAGCCTTGGTCTACTCCCAGTCACTAGCCAGGCACGAGGAGCAGAAGTACGCTCCACCGTTTCAAGGACTGGAGTAACTTTCCTCCCAGGGGAAAGGAAGAAGTATTTGTGCCTTGGCAGGAGCATCTCTGAAGCATATTGCCTTCCAAACAACTTGTGAGATGGTATGGTTTATCCACCATCCCTTGCCCAGTGCTCAGTCTAGGCACGGTCTACCCCTTAAGGGCTGACTGAACTAGATAATAAAAACATAGCTTTGGACACCTCCGCCCCCAAGAGAAACATATTAAAAGTTACTGTATGGGCAAAATAAACTCGTATATAGCAATGAGACACAACAGGGTTTGCATTAGTGGGTAAAAATGCACACATTGGCTGAATGATGAAGCACAAGGCTGAGAAAGCCTACCCCACTGTTGAACCTAAATGTTTGTTCTAAATCTGGCCTCTTTGGTCACGAATCTGAATGAGGAGCATTAATATAGTTCCTGCTTCACCTTACAAAAAAAACTTTGGGTGTAATTTAAAGTGGTTCACTCAGTTCTATAGCGCTGCTGAGCACTGTGGTTGGGCTACAGGAAGATGTTTCTTTTCATCACTGCCAAAATCTCTCCCCCAAACAAAGGCTGAATGACTAAAATAACTAAACCCAAAGGATGAAGTTCACCCCGTGCAGCTGCCCAGTGCATTGCCATTTTTGGAGGTGCAGGCCAGCTTCGTGGAGGTGGCAGATCTGAACCATCCTGTGCTTTATGGAAGAAGGCTCCACAACAGCTCTTAATAGGCCAATGTGGAAGAAGCCCAGTAGGGACAGGGCAAGGAAGGGACACTGCATCTGTGCTTGCACAACAGGGAGAGTGTGGAAAGGATCAGGCCACTATTCCAGCCCATAGCCTGAAACAGCATCAGTGGAAGAGACTAGTTCTAGTGTTAAGGGAAGTGAAACCCACATCTCCCAGCCCCTGCTCAATTCCACACATGCAGTCCATTTAGTATAGCTTTGTGCAGGGAGAGCAGAATTTCACCCTTATTGAAACACAGTATTTTTTCCAATTTTTAATTACTTGTTTTCTTAAAATAAATTGAGAATAAGCAACTACATTAATGAAACAGTAGGAGTTAAATTACACAAAAGTCAGGACAACTGGAGTTAAGGTTCCTTTAATCTCTTCTCTTGTATGCATACACTGCAGTAGGAAATCTCATTAGTTGATCTCCCAACTTATCCACAGGAAAGCACTGTAGACATTTAAAGTTAAAGCAAAAGGTGCCACATAAATATAAATCAGTACAAAATTAAACCTATTAGCATAGTCTTCCTGCAGGAACAGGTGTATCACTTGAATTATACCATAGTACAGTATATTATTTTGTCATGAAATAAGGTAGCATGCACAACGCAATAATGGGTCTGATTCTCCCTTCGGACTTGCACCAATTTTACATCAGTGTAACTTTATTGCCTTCAGTGAACCTTTGATTTATCTGAGTCTTAGAGGACACTCAGGCCCCATCATGTGGCAAGCATAGTGTGCTGTAACACATAGCCACAAAAGCATAGAACAAAGGTTGCTGTGGAACCCTAAGTCTGAGTTTTCCTGACTTCAACCTTAACATTACATCAGTGCAGTTTCTCACTTCTAATATATTTTTAAAAGAGAAGCTTTTTTGACAATATGTGTAATTTCAATAGTTGTATATAATGCAAAATATGAACATTTAAGGGAAGTTACACCACATTAAGTTTAACCCTCATTTCTGTCTTGGATGATAGATGCAAGAATTCCAACTGAGTTGATTTTATGAACCAGTTAAATGATTTGTATTCAGAACAACATTAAAAATCCCCATGACAAAGTGTACTTGAACAAAAATATTCTGCTTGTGACACATCCTTTACAAGTAATGTGTTTTCATTTTTCACATGTTGCATCTCATTTATTTTATTCAGGCACACATAGTTAAATCTGCAAGATATGGCAAGCTTCCAATACCTGTGAAATAATAAATCATTTCTTACAGATGTTTTCACCCGCTGCAAGGCTGCCGCTCATTAATCAAACATTATCAGTTTCTATAAGTGGCCAGTGCTAAACAGGAAAGGCACTTCGGTTTGAGTTTTGACTTTTATTCACTGGTTAGTCCCTGACCCTTACTACTACTGGATGCTTGTTAGAAATATGGAATCCCCTACTGTGCAGCAGATTTTACTACAAGGAATTCTGAAGTGTGTTATAAAAGGAGAAAAATACTTTTTCTCCTAGAATTAAAGGGAAGAAAATCAGACTTGTCTTCTAAAATACAGTAAGATCCATTTCAAAACTCTCTTCTCCGTCCCATAAGTAATATATAAACATGTAAGCAAAGATATATTCTGTCATATTTGAAATGCTGTAATAATTTTATATTAGCCACTATGGAAGATATATCTTTTTCCATTTTAAATTATTAAAACTTCATTTCTGAAAACAGAAACCCTATACCCTTATGAACATAACTCTTTGACAATACAAAGAAAATGGAACAATGGAAGCAACAAGATATCACATTTATTATCATCATTATGATTGCTAACAGTTAGAAATTATTAGATTACTGGCAATTGTTCCCCTTTATAAAATCCCATTTTGCATGATTTTCCTGTCAATTTGTTATTTTGACCTTAGCACATAATTTTGCAAATTTGGGGCTAAAAGTTAAGTTTGGGTGGACACCATAATTTGGTTGAAGTGAAGGATGAAGGATTATACACAATCAAGAAACAGGCTGATCCCTAATAATAATACCACTTAATGCTTCCATAGTGCTTTATCAATATATGGTAAGTACTACTGTTCCCGTTTTACACATGGGGAAACTGGGGCACAGAATAGTGAAATGACTTTCTCAAAGTCACACAGCAGGCCAGTGGCAGAACTGGGACTAGAATCCACATCTCCAAAGTCCCAGTCTACTGCTCTGTCCACTAAAACAATGGCTCTCAACCTTTTCAGACTACTGTACTCCCTTCAGGAGTCTGATGTCTCTTGCATACCCGAAATTTCACTTCACTTAAAAACTACTTGCTTACAAAATCAGACAAAGATACAAAAGGGTCACAGCACACTATTGCTGAAAAATTGCTTACTTTCTCATTTTTACCATATTATTACAAAAAATATGAATTGGAATATAAATATTATAGTTACATTTCAGTGTATAGTATATAGAGCAGTATAAACAAGTCATGGTCTGTATGAAATTTTAGCTTGCACTGACTTCAATAGTGCTTTTTATGTAGTGCTTTATGACTGTTATAAAACTAGGCAAATATCTAGATGAGTTGATGTACCCCCTGGAAGACCTCTGCATATCCCCAGGGGTATACATACCCTTTGTTGAGAACCACTGCATTAGGACACACAGCTTCACCTTAATGGCAATTTTCAGATATACTAATATTTTATATTTCTTTAAACAAATGAATTTTTTTAAACTAAGTAATATGATTTCTGAACAACAAAGCAGCAAACTTCTTTCCTTACTTCTTTTTAAACTAAGAGTTCCGTTTGCATATTTCCCAGTTTTTGGAATGAGCACCAAAAGTTTTAAATGTAGTTAGAGACCTCTGTCCATACAGATCTTACAAGGCCCATCAAACGGGGCCTCATTCCTGCAGACTGTAGAAAGTATCCAGAAGTGGCTGGGGTGGGGAGTGTCTCTGTACTTTAGTAGGATTAGGGACAAGGTCAATGCATGGAAAGACTTTTATTTACATTGAAAACTAAGGGTCCAATCCTTCAATGCATTGGATATGGGCAGACTCTTGCACCTGTGTGGAGCCCTTTTAGGTAAATTTTCAGAACACTGTGGGTGAAATCCTGGCTCTACTGAATCTTGTGACTTCACTGGAGTCATGATTTCATCTGATAATTATAAAAAAAAAATGTGTTAAAGTTTTTATCAGACCTCCCAGAAAAAAATCTATTTTAAGAATATTTGGCATATGGAATTTTGGGATGATTTTTCTGGAGTTTTTAGAAGTAGAGGCTTAAAAAAATCAGATTTGTTCTGTGAGGCCAACTTCAACCTTAACGGTAGAGCAGTGGTTCTCAGATTTATTTGATCATGCCCCCCTTTGTGTCTGTAGTCACTTGCGCCATCCCCAACAGAAGTAAATATACTGCTGCCCTGCTCTGAAGGCAGAGCGGATAGCAGCGGCTGCTGGCCAGGTGCCCAGCTCTGAGGGCAGTGCCGCGCAAGCTGCAGTTCAGAAGTCAGGGTGGTAATGTGAAAAGTGATATTTGTCAATATCACTTTTCACAGCAGACTTAGTGCCCCATTGCCACCCTGACTTCTGTGATGCTGCTGCCACCCCGGGGCTGACAGGTGGAGCCCTGCTGCCACCTCCTGGTGAGGGATTTGGGGGATGGGAGTGGGGGGAAGAAGGGAGCCTGGGCAGTGGGGCTCTGGCTGACAGCCCCGGGGCAGTGGCGCTCCAGCTGTCCCCTTTATCCCATCCCCCCACCTCCTGGGTGTGCACAGCCCTTATGCATGAACCCCAGCCACCCAGGGCTGACAGCAGGAGCTCTTTTAAGAAAAAATGCACACAGCTCATCCCTCCCTTGGGAGGCCCACCCCATAGTTTCAGAACTGCTTCTATAGAGCAACCCCTACTTTAGAACAATGCACCCAACAGGAGCTTTTCTGAACACCCGCAGAATGTATACATTAAATTCTACATTTGACTGTCTCATACTCCCTGGCACATAAAAGTTGCCAGTTAAGGTCCCAATCTTCCATACTTACACAAAACTCCCACTGCCATAAATAAGTGAGAACTCACAGACTAGGGGAATAAGGCTAAGGTGGCTTTAAAATACCTTTGAGCCCTCATGATTTTTGGCTACTCCAGGGGTTGGAGTAGCCCTGTGTTTAAGTTAGACAGCACTACCTCTCTCCTATCTAGGGTGACCAGATGTGCCGATTTTATATGGACAGTCCCAATATTTGGGACTTTTATAGGTGCCAATTACCCCCCACCCCCTGTCCCGATTTTTCACACTTGCTATCGGGTCACCCTACTCCTATCCCAGCACACCTCTCCCACACCCTATAAGGCTGTAGAAGGGGTCCTCAGAAATCAGCATGTGGCTGTCTTCCTCAGTTTCTGCACCAGGGGAATTCTATGCCCCCTTTTATAGCCCCTCTGCTCAGCATAAAGGGCCTGGTATGTGGAGAATCTCACCCAATGGGGGCATAACATGATTACTGGATTCAGTCCTAATTTAGTATGTTGAAACACTTAGAAAGAAAACTAATCCAGATCATGGTCTCACAATGCACTTTTGCCTTAAATATGTTTTGCCAGCTCATCCAGTACAAAATTTATCTATTTTCCCTTAGAAAAACCGAGTTAAAGCATATCACACTGATAAGCCTCAAACAACATGAAACATGTATACAATAGCTGTTTTGGGTCTAGTAGACAACTGAATGTGGAAACCTTTTGCAAGAAACTCTGTTTTGCTTTCTCAAACCTCCTTTCCTTGTTTTTTTGGAGATTCAGATAATCTCCTCTCAAAGGTCTACTTTTATTTTTCCTCACCAAAAATGATATTTGCTCTCAGCCATGATCACAATATAAATCCTCTGCTTCTTAATAAAGGTACAAAATAGTCATGCTTGAGTCAATTGTACATTCAAATAATGGATGGGATTGTGGCACATTTTTCAATACACAAGTGCTAAATGCTATACTAATTATGATTTTTGTGTATTTATTTATTTTACACAGTATATGCTCTTCACCCACAAAACCCCCAAGTTACTGGAGAAAAAAGCTATACATTTTGAATTACTGAGACATGATCTGTGACAAAGGCTAAAGATGTCCTTTCCAAAATAATGACAAGGTACTTCAATTCCAGTACTCACTAAACTGTTAGAATCTATTTAAAAATAGACACCATATGTAAATAAACAACCATCTGTCTTCATTATATTCACAGATACAACAATAAATTATTTCTTTCTAAGAAACCACAAATGTACATTAATAATCACTTATACTGGTTTTTCTTACATGATTGAGACATGAGTGAACAAAAAAGCAACTTTTTTACTACATTTGAAAAAAATCAAACGTTTATTATCTAAGTTACTTAGAAAGTAGGAGGCTTTTTGTAACTAATAAGCTTCAGCACAATTATAAAAGCAGCATTAAAGACTAATCTACTGAATCTTGTTGACCCTTACATTCTTATCACTGAATTTTGTTCTTTGAAACTCTAATCACCACAGACCATTAATTAGAGGGAATTTTGAACAACTGTCATACTGAACTGCTGATACCTATTTGCGCTTTCCATAATGGTACATGTTTAAGAGGCCACATTTGTAGCACAAATCTATTGCATAAAAATCATTGTACATAAAGAAATAAGCAGTATGTGTAAAAATTTGAACAGTGAAAATGGACTTATTTATCAACTAGACTTTTTTCATTTCTATTCTGCATAATAAATAAACAATAGCCAAAGGATTTCCTGTAAAAGAAAACATTGCCAAAGACAAAAGATTTGGGAAATATTTGTTAGATAACCATGTAATTTGTTCATGATTATTTGAACACTTTGATTATTTAGTATTCTTATTTTTGTCTAACAATCTTTTTCAGTGTTTTTAAAAATAAAATTTAAAATAATGTTTTTGAATTTTAGATCTAACACCATGAAAACACTTACATCACTTTGTAGATTCAGAAAAATGTAGACAACACTGTGTACACTGATCTATAGTTACTATACACACATCAGCCAAGACACCCCAACTCTCACTTGCAACATCCCTGCTATTCCAGGAATGGGCCACTGATCAGCAAAAGTAAATTGTGCTAAATTATGAGATGGGTTTGTAATTTGGTAAGATGTGCATGGAGGATAACCAAAATGACTTTATTTATGAGGAATGCCAAACTTGGTCCAAAGCCAATAGGTTAATACAGCAAATTGCTGTGCCACCCATGACCATAGAAATATTTGTGTGCGCATGTTAAATTTTCTCCTGAAGAATTTACCATGCAGTATTTTTCCCTTTATACATATTTTTAAAAATTGATATATAGCAGTTTGATTAATATGTGTATTTACCAGATGCCCATTACCTTCACAGTGTTTTAGAAAAACACACACACCAAAAAAACCAACCATGGTAGAAAGAGACAGTCAATCATGCTAAAATGTAAAGAAAGACATTAAAGTAAGATCTAACCTGACAAAGTGACAACTGACTCAGAGGCTTCGATAGTCTCTATTAAACTAAAGTGCCAGCTATAGCAGCAAACATATTTACATAGCTTAATAAGAACATTTACCATATTGTTTTAGTACATGAATGTTTCTTCGCACGTATTCGTTGCCAATCTCATTAAAACTACAATAGATTGTTGACGCACTGTGCCCTGGCTACACTGGCATGTGTTTCCCATAGTGTTTTGTTGATTAAAAAAAAAAACTGTTGCACTGTATCAACACTGAAAAAGTATCTGATATGAAAATTAGAAATACTAATGGACTTGAAAAGCTTTGTAATTGACTTGTGCCTGAACCATGCAGCAGGGATTTCCTCTGGTGTAGGAAACATGCTGTAGGTAGGAGAAGGTGTAAGTCAGTGCATGTTGTGCTCTGGCCATCCCAGGCCACTCTAACTACCAGAGGCTGCTCCAAGTTACATAAAGGGCCAAAGCTACTCCCCTCCCCAGCATTTCCAGGGATCAGGAGATTCCCCTTCTCCTGCAAAATAACTTGTCAGAAGGAGCAGAAAACTTAGTAAGAAAACTCATCAAAGTTCACCTGAGAAGCTTCTCTTCGAGAGAGGAGCTTGGGGGCCCATGGAGTCTGAAGACTCTCAACCTCACAGACCTTAGAGTTTGCAGGGAAGCAGCCATCCTGCAGGGACAGCTAGCGCTGCACATCGTTCTGCTGATGCCCCTGTGACGGGTTGGATCACAGAACCCCCCTCCCACCCCGAGAGCTGCCAACTGATGTGCCAAGACTATTTCTATCCCTGTTTTCCCTGCCAGCTCAGGACTCCAGCACCCTGTCTTGCTGAGCCAGACACTCCCGTCTGCTCCAACACAGACCCAGGATATGAATTACCTGCCCCAAAGCTGCAGGTTTACCTGAAAACAGCTCACAGAAGTGTGCTTGTCTTTAGCACTCAAATGCCCAACTCCCAATGGGGTCTAAACCCAAATAAATCCGTTTTACCCTGTATAAAGCTTATGCAGGGTAAACTCATAAATTGTTCGCCCTCTATAACACTGATAGAGAGACATGCACAGTTGTTTGCTCCCCCAGGTATTACTACAAACTCTGAGTTAATTACTAAGTAAAAAGTGATTTTATTAAATACAGAAAGTAGGATTTAAGTGGTTCCAAGTAGTAACAGACAGAACAAAGTAAGTCACCAAGCAAAATAAAATAAAATGCGCAAATCTATGTTTAATCAAACTAAATACAGATAAGATCCTCACCAGTTCCAGAATGCTGCCCTTTACAGACTAATCTCCATCTAGCCTAGGTCCAGCAATCACTCACACCCCCTGTAGTTACTGTCCTTTGTTCCAGTTTCCTTCAAGTATCCTGGGGGGATGGAGAAGCTCCTTCTTTAGTCAGCTGAAGACAAAATGGAGGGGTCTCCCAGGGGGGTTAAATAGACTTTCTCCTGTGGGTGGAGATCCCCTCCTCACCCTGTGTAGAATCCAGTCACAAAATGGAGATTTGGAATCACATGGGCAGGTCACATGCCCATGCATGACTCAGGACTTGCAGGTAGCAGCCATTACCCACATGCTACCTTGAACGTCCTGAGGTAGACTTCTTATGTGGATTGGAGTCTTCCAAGCTCTTTTGTCTGTTAAGTGCTTCCTGATTGAGCACTTAATTTGCACATTCCTTTCCCAAGAAGTGACCAAATGTTCTAACTAAGGCTACTTAGAAATCAAGCAATTATACAGCCAATGATCGTAACTTTGAACACACAAATGGTGCCTGCATACAACTAGGATGAACCACTGATCATAACCTTTACATAGATATGTTACATGGCATATGGAGCAAAACCTTATTCCAGTTATATCATACATACATTTATAAGTACCCTCTCATAAAGCCTTATGGGGTACCCTGTCACAGCCCCTTACCCTAGCCCTGGCTACACTGGCCACAGGAGCCTTGCTGCTTCAAATGATATAACAAAGCAAGGGGAAAAGACAGCCAAAATAGGTTTCCTACAGCAATTCCTAAAAGTCCTTGGAGATCTGCGAAAAATCCATCTCACAAATCTGAGTTTTGTCTAACCTGTCAATTCAGCCCAAGAAGTGGCTACTCCCTTACTGAGTGGGCAGTGAAAGGAATCTGAAGTCTGAATGATTACATTTATAAGACACACATTTATACAGGAAGACTTCTTGGAACTTTATTCATTAACATGAAAAAGACCTGCCATTTTCTCACCAATAATTGGCACTAAATGTCAAGTGAGATTTTGGTACATTTTCCATTTCTGTACAGTCTCAAAAAATCCAACAAACCTCGTTTTCTAACTAGCCTCAGGGTTAAAGTAAAATGAAGGGGAAAAAAGAATAGGCATTTCTGGATCCATTGTTTAAACTTTGTATTGTGTCAGTCCTCATATGGTATAAGGTGGCACAACATTTCAAAAAGTATATGGATGCATTAAACCTATACTGGGCCAAATGCAGCACTGCTTTAAGAAAGTAAAACTCAGTGAAAGTCAATGGAGTTGCACCAACTTGTATCAGCGTTGACTTTTGTCCACTTTATGGGTGTTTATTAATTCTGTATCTGATTCTTAACAGGGAAGTTAAAAAATGACATTATAACTAATGCCCAATTTATTTAAAAAAACTGGTATGTAGCTTTATGACCCATGGGGAAGAAACATTTGAAAGCATCACGCAAGCACACAGAGCCATGTTTTCTCTGTATGACAATCAGATGGTCACAGCTAAACTTAGTTAAATAATGGACACAAAGCACGCTTCTCCACATGCACAGTAGAGCTTTTAAAAAAAGTGTCACAGACACACAATTACCTTACATCTAACACTTCCACCTTACTCAATATTTATCTTTTCTTTACATAATTTTTCAAATGTACAAATATTGTAATACATTTCTTGATTAAATTCTAAACAATATGGTTAAAATGTATTAAACAAAATGAATTTTCTAATGTTGTAACCATTTTGCTCCCAAGATATGAGAGAGTCATGGTGGGTGAGGTAATATCTTAGATTGGACCAACTTCTGTCACCCATCTTGCCACTATGAATTTTCTAAGGTATTCATACATTTAACTGCTTCAAATAATATGAACCAAATGTAAACACAAAATTGATTTTCACATTTCATTTAGATGGGCATGTTCTTTCAGAAAGCAGTCCAGCATCTTAGAAACAGGTAGGAGAGAGTTTTGTGAAACATCTGCAATAGAGATTGTTATGCTAAGTAGTTTCTTGGTAGGAAAGATAAGTAAATAAGAGAATGAAAATCTGTGTAATTTGCAAGTGAATAGGTTAAGGATGCCCAAGGGCAGATTTTTAGTATTTTCTGAAAGTGTCTTAAGATTATTAATAATAAATAAGCTGTTTTGTGCATCTGAGCCCAAAAAGCTTCCACTGTCTAGCATTGCTGATGTGTATTAAGGAGGTTCCACTAATATCTAGAGGAGCAGTGTAGAATCAGAAGAGCAGATTACAATGAATGCCATTAACAGAAAGATTCCTTGAAAATAAGAAAATCCTTTTTTCTGTGAAAAGGGACAAAAATTGCTGTTCTCTACAAATAAACTCACGTTGCATAGATAAAGAAGTGAAAGCACCCAATATAAACAGGTTTTTGTACAGAGCTCTTCTTTTAATGCAATTTTGTTTCCTTTGTTTTGAGGAGACTTTAAAAAATGTTTTGATTCAAGTAATGTACAAGGACAGAATATCAAGTAGGTCAAAGATGTACAGTTTATTGTATTAGAACTGATTTATGGTCAGTTTTGTTTACAGATGCACAACCATAATATTGCAATGCCCTTCACATCATAGTAGTGAAAATAAACATTAACTCAATATGGAAGGAATTTGATAATAGACTATGACTTAGATCACACTAAGGTGAAATTCTGCTCACTTCCACAGGTGATCTGTGCATTCCTTGAGCTGTTAGTATGGGGCTGAGTGGGGCACAAAGGATTGTTTGAACTTCTGCATTGGTCCTTCTAGATTTAAGTACACAATCTACTGCAGGGGAATTCCTCCATTAATGCGTAGATGCAACTGCAGCTCTTTTGTGACACAGCCCACGATGGAGAGATTACTTTAAATTTAAATAGTATTTAATATATAAGTCACTCTGCTTCCATGTGTACTGATGGGAATGTTAATGGTCAGTTTGTTTCTAGCTGCTCTCTGATAACAATCTAGTAGTATATTCTCCATTCACATCCAGGCTATGTCTAAATTCTGCCATTGTTTCCTTCACAACATCCGTCTTTATTCAGACAGCTAAAACTCATCTATACCTTCAGGTTCAGTCTTGATTATTTCAGCAGCAGCATCTTTGGCCTCCCCGAAGCCTCCTAAATCCTCCACAACTAAAATGATCTTCCTGGATTTTAAACTCTCATTGGCTCCTCATTCTGCAGCCCATAACATTGAAACTCCAAGCCTGATTCTCCATGGCTCTGCAACTTGTGTTGTCATTTACACCACTGCATAGTGGGGAAAATGGCCTTTCCTGTCCTTTCTTTCCATGCACTGCACATTTCAGGCCCTCTTTACTTGTCTGGTCTTGTCTCCCAGTCGATTGCCCCATGTCCCTTCTGCTGCACCAGCGATGCCACCCTTAATACCCAATTGATCTGCTTCTGCCACAGGTATCTCTTTTTTCATGTTGCCTCCTATATGGAAATCTGAGCTGGCCCATGAGCTGGCCCATTTCTCTGTCACTCACTGTGTCATATCTGAAATGTAGACTGTAAGTTCTTTGGGGGGGCAGTCCGTCTTATAAATAAATAAATAAATAAATAAATTAATGGAGATATCCTATCTCCTAGAACTGGAAGGGACCTTGAAAGGTCATCGAGTCCAGCCTCCTGCCTTCACTAGCAGGACCAAGTACTGATTTTGCCCTAGATCCCTAAGTGGCCCCCTCAAGGATTGAACTCACAACCCTGGGTTTAGCAGGCCAGTGCTCAAACCACTGAGCTATCCCTCCCGCCCCCTGTATTCTTCTGTGAATACTGTTGGGTGCTATAAAATAACACTGCACAACACCAAAATAAAGACATAGAAACAAGAACATTTCTTTAGCCAGCAGAGTCTAATGGCTTAATCCTGCAAGGTACCCAGTGTTTTTGTCCTTGAATCCAGCAAAGCACCTAAGTGTGTGCTTAACTTCAAGCACATGTATTATGCACTTTACTGGATCAGCACCAGAGTGCTCAGAGAGCAGAACCCTAAGTGATGATACACTGAGGCTCCAAATAGCAGCATCTATCACTTTTGAAATACAGCAACCAATGGGAAAAGTCTGGAAGCAATTTCAAATGAAACTGGCTTCCCCACTCTTCTCTTTGGAGGTGACAAGTTTAGTAGCAAGTGAAGGGAAAAGGAAAAATTGCAAATAGCAAAGGAAAAGGAAAAAAACTGAATTAAGTCAGACAGAAAAACTGTCTGCAGTGAGACAGAAAAACTGTCTGCAGTTAAATCTGTGTGCTGGCCATGGGCCTATGCACTTCATATGCAGATATCATGTCCTCCAAATTTAGTTTATGGATCAGGAGTAAGACGCACAATTTCTTTCTGTAGCACCAGCAAAATGAACATCTGTTCACTTTTTGCCACGTAGGTTTGTAGCTGTGTGGGTGTGTGTGAACAGAGCTCTTGATGTGTAATATTCTTCCCATCTGCACACCAGGTGGCACTGCATAGTTAATCAGAAGATAATAACAGGCATGAGGAGATTACTTACTTTTTGGGGATAAGATAGTAAATCAATCTCACAACTTTTAAAAAATGAGGTGCATCAGTGCTTGGATTTTTAATTTATTTTTGGTGTGTAATTTTGTTACAATCAATGAGATTATTTGAAGACAACATTGTTTTAATACTATGTTAATTAACAATGAATGACTGCAATTATTGAAGAGGTTCTGTACATGAGGTCTTTGATTTATTCCCTTTGATATATTGATTTAGCCCTTGCAAGTAGGACAAACTATACAGTATACAGGACTCTCTCTTGGATTTATTTTGTGCTCATGTAAAACTAACTAAATTTGCATTAAATGATATAGCCTCTGGGGAATCTAGAATGGTATAACAGGTGCTATAGCAATCCAATATCACACTATAGAGGAAGAAATAGTGCTTTTTTACAAACCAAATGTTAAGTGTTTCCAAGTGCAACACAATATCATACAGTATGTAAAACTAACAAAAACTAATATGAAATTAGAGAGGGAAAATACCCCGTTAGATAATGAATTATCCACCACCCTGCAACTACAGGAGTGATTGTTTGCTACTGCATATTTTATAATGTTTTCTCCAGTCAAATTGTAAAAGACTCAAGCAATGGAACTTACACCACTTCCTTTGGCAGATTTAATTCCTGAAATTTGAGCAACATTTTCATCTGCTCATTTTGATCTCACTGTTTTTGCTTTATACCCCATCTCCTTGGACCACCCTAAACAATGATGTTCCTCCTTAGTGTTCACATTCTTCTGAAATTTTTGCTAAGTTTTTTTGGCCCAAGCTATAAATATTTAGTGCCAACTGCGTAACCCATACTCATATGGGTGCATCCTTAATCAATGAAGTAGTACAACTGAAGTCAATGTGACTGTTCATCTGAGCAAATGTTCACTCATGTTAGTAAGGATTGCACAAATGAGGTCTATATACAAATGAATGCCCTATTGAAATTCATGCGGTGGCTTTTTTATATGCTAATGTTTCAAACATGCAACATTTTTATAGAAATGTTTTCCTATCAGACTAGATGTTCTAAGGAAACCAAGTCACCCATTAGCTGACAAATAAATGCTATTAGCTAAAAGGATTCACCAACCAAATTTTTGCTGTTTGCTGATAGAGCCAACATGTTTGCATATGGACTGAAAGACATATGAATGTTCATTCTAGTTCTGCTTTGTCAGTTGAAGAAGCATGTTACCTTTAGGTAATGATATAGAATAAGGGTAAAATTTTCAAAAGCACCTAACAAGCTTAAATGCCATTATCAAAAGTTACTTAGGGATTTAGGACTCTAAAGGTACGTCTACACTGAATGCTCCTTTCGTCAGCGTGTAAAAGTCTGTATAGGAAGGATATGCTCGTATCTTTACTGTTTGCATGTTTTAAAAGTTATTTAACAGTATTTTAACTGCTGTTAAAATATTTATGCCCTTTTTCATTTTTATTCAAATAAACATTTGTATACGAAGTAACTGTGTTGTATTCTCTCTTCAAAAGTGACTGTTTAATGCTTTCTGAGGTCTTGAAAGCAGGGCTTTGGAGCGGAGCCCGGAGCTGGAGCGCAGAGCAGTTCCGGAGCAGTGGAGCTGCAGGTTTTTGCCTGGAGCTGGAGCGCAGCTCCAAAGCCCTGCTTGAAAGAGTCCTGGCCTGCAAATAATTTAGCTGACCTTCAAGAGAAAACGTAATTAAAAAAGAAGTATTCAGTCCTAAAATTCAACCAAAAGATACAGTAACACCGAGTACTCAAGCTGTTCTGTCTCCTTAGGACCTACTGTGATACTTCCCAAGTGTACCCAGGGTTGTGAAGCACCTTGCTACCATCTGCCCTTAGCAGGAAGCCTTGTCTATGCTTGCCAGGGGTCAGCTCCCTGAGAACCCCAGCCACAGGCAACACAAGCACTTCCCTCTCTGCCCACAAAGACCCTGCTGTCCCTCATGCAGGTTAGCTATAGGCACACTCCAATCTTCGAGTCCTCCAACCATTCCCCTGGAATGTCCAGCCCCTGATCCTCTGAACACTCATGGAATCCACAGGTTCACTACTCACAAAGGAATAGTACATACCAGCTTATCAATTTCACCTCAGGATCACTGCTCTGCTTAAACTCACAGCACTTATATATGTTTATAGTGAAAACAAGAATAAGTTTATTTAGCAAAGAATAGTGAGTCAATAAGAAGCGAGTAGGATTAAGGAAACAAAGGGTTATATATAAAATAAAATCATAAACACACATTCTAGAGCTTAAACTTAAGTACCAAGATGCTCTCTTATTTAATAATCTACTGCTTATCCAAAGTCCTTTTCACAGCATTTTGCAACGAGGATGGCTGAGACCCTCCTTTCATAAAATCAAGCTGCTGGCAGTTTGTCTCTCTAGATGAAGGATGTCAGGGTGTATCTCTGCATCCCTAGATATATCAGACCAGTCCTTTGTTCCTAACTTGTAAATAGGGTCCCCTCCACCCATTCACTTTTTCCTGTTAATTTCTTTTTCTGAAGTCCCCACAATCTCTTCATTAGCACTTGACTCAATATGTAAATAGACTTTCATTATAAAAGATCCACAATATACAATAGTCAACCTGGGACATAAGTGTCTTTCACAAAGCTTATGATGACCAGTATGACACAGGCTTTCAGTAGAAATCTTATGTGACACACTTTGGTGAACTAGAATGTAAATACCAGGTCCAGAGGATCCCTGTAAACTTTATGCACCCCGTGACCTCTGCCAGTTAGTGCTGAGAGGTCCCTGGGTCACACCTACCTCTTGCTGACCTATACTGCAGCCTTCAAGGGCTACATACTCTGTCTAATTCATCACCCCATGATCTCTCTCACACAAATGCCAATTCTCTGCTGACCATGGGTCTACACAATACTTACACCTGGCAGCTACTGATTTGAAATTTTTCTTGTAAAGGCCAAGTTTTCAAATTGATTTGTAAACTTGGTCACACAAATTCCACTTGTGCATCTCTCTGCATAAGCAGAGCCTGCACTATGCAGGTAACTGAGTCTTATTATCACATTCTGATGGGTAAAATAAGAGTTTTCGGTCCATAAATTCAGAGGCCCACTTGCAAACTTAGCTATAAAAGTTTAACTGAAAGATTTAATTCATCTTGGTTAGGTTTTAAAAACAGTAGAGGAAACGTGACAAGTTAAAACCCATGGCTAGCAGACAGTTTGAGTCTCAAAATGACATTTTTAAGCATTCACTACCAGCCATGTGTTTCTATGCTTAATTGCCATTTTTTAAAAACACTTATTAAACTACAACGCCAAAAGCTTTAGAAATTGAGCATTTAGCTAAATGGAAGTGAAAAGCAACAACTATTGAGGGTGAGTAAGTGCGATGGAAACCTGCCATACTGATTTAAATTGCTCCTCCTCTCCTCCCCCTGCTGCAGCATTCCAGTCCTGTGTAGAAATTGTCAATTGTACTAATTTCTATGATCATTTTTTTGTTCTACACAAATGGGAAATCTGATGTGACCCCAAAATTAACTTTTATTATTGACTTGAGGAGTGATGTGAATTCAGGTGTCCAAGGGTAAAACGCTGTAATTCACTACCACTTTGCCCTTCTGAATTATAACTTTCAGTAAAATACATGAGGTGATGTGTGCCACAAGACTCTGCTAGGCAGAGATCTCTGTGGAAAGAAAACTGAAAGTGGGCTTACAGGACCACATAAGGGGCAGGGACGAAGCAAGCAACTCACTGAATCCTACAGAAACAACGGGAACATGGTGTTAACTCAGTCCACATAATGTGATAATGGTAGGTTGAAGGAAGCAACTGGAATACACAGGAAGGCTAATATCATCCCCTTTGATTGATAGTGCGTGCTTGCCATGTGTTACTTGGGTATGCAGTCTGGAGGTTGTGTTGGATCCCCATCTGCTGTTGGACGATCACATTGCTGCAATGTCCAGGCATGCTTTTTGCTAATTTGCTTTCTCTTGGATACAGACCATGCTATGGTAATGCATGCATTTGTCGCCTCACGCTTCCTATGAATTATTACACTGCACTCTATGTGGGCTACATCTTATCTGGAAAATTAAGCAGGTGCAGAATGCAGCAGCTCGTACATTAAGTGATAACTCTTGGAGACAGCATATATTATCAGTGCTCCATGACATATATTGGCTGTCAATTTGTTTCTAGGTAGAGTTTATGGTGTTTGTTTTACCCTATAAACATCTAAATGCTATAGGATCTGCCTACTTGAGAGACTACCTCTTCTTATGGCAGTATGTCACAGCTGCGATCCACAGAGGACTTCAAGCTTGATTTGTTTCATTATAAAAAGAAAGGGAGCTGCTGATAAAACATTCTCTGCAAGGGTTCCTTTCCCAAGATCTGAAATCGCTCAAATTTCTTGCCAGGGCACACTGCAAAGCGTGTCTGTTTGAGTGTCAATTGGTGAAGGGCTGACACAGATGAGGACAAGATTTGTTTGACTGAAAAACATGGTGCAGGTTTTAATGTGTACTGGCCACATAGTTAATGATCAGATGATGCGTGACAGGATTCAGAGGAAGAAGTGCTTCCTGATCTGGTTGAATTCTACTTTGTAGCTCCAATGTTCTTTTGCTTTTAAATCTATCCAAAGGGTTCCCAGAGCTTTTGGTTGGGTTCCCTTTTGCATAGAGTTAGCACAAGACCCAATTCTAAAGTTGTTAAAGAAATAAATGGAGAGGTGTGATCTCTGCCCCCATACAGAAGCCTCACCACATGCTTTTCTTCCATATGCTTGCTAATATTTGGGAGAGAACCTTAAATATGCCTCCTATGATGCCTACTTTCCACATGTGCTCTCTCCTCCTCACTTAGACCCATTTCACCCCCTATTCCATGACACATTCCTCTTCCTGATGCAAAATTCCAGCCATGTGATGTTCAGGGTTCTCCAGGCAATTTCAGCCTCCACCTGCTTCCAAGACATTTGTCTCCACGTGGATGCTCACTCACCCCATAAAACTTCTGGACACTTGTTCACTCCCATATCTCCAAGTACTTCCTCACTTCCAAGAGGCATCCCTTCAAAGGTCCCACTACTCTGTGAAAAACTTAGTCTCATGAACTCCCCTTCCTACCTAGACACCCATCTTCTTTCAATCATCCATGCCCTTTTACTTCCACTTCCTTTGGTAGAGAAAATTGAGAACAGCCTGGTCTTAGTCTACTAAGTAATTGATCTTTTGAATTGAATTACTACAAGCTTACAAAACTATATTTGATGCAAGCAACGTTTTTTAAAATTTTTGCTTCCAACATTCAAGTTAATAGAATTATAGAATCATAGAATATCAGGGTTGGAAGGTACCTCAGGAGGTCATTTAGTCCAACCCCCTGCTCAAAGCAGGAACAATCCCCAACTAAATCATCCCAGCCAGTACTTTGTCAAGCCTGACCTTAAAAACCTCTAAGGAAGGAGATCCCACCACCTCCCTAGGTAACCCATTCCAGTGCTTCACCTAGTGAAAAAGTTTTTCCTAATATCCAAACTAAACCTCCCCCACTGCAACTTGAGACCATTACTCCTTGTTCTGTCATCTGCTACCACTGAGAACAGTCTAGATCCATCCTCTTTGGAACCCCCTTTTAGGTAGTTGAAATCAGCTATCAAATCCCCCTCATTCTTCTCTTCTGCGACTAAACAATCGCAGTTCCCTCAGCCTCTCCTGATAAGTCATGTGCTCCAGCCCCCTAATAATTTTTGTTGCCCTCCTCTCTTTCCAATTTTTCCCATCCTTCTTGCAGTGTGGGGCCCAAAACTGGACACAGTACTCCAGATGAGGCCTCACCAATGTCGAATAGAGGGGAATGATCACATCCCTCAATCTGCTGGCAATGCCCCTACTTATGCAGCCCAAAATGCCATTAGCCTTCTTGGCAACAAGGGCACACTGTTGACTCATATCCAGCTTCTCGTCCACTGTAACCCCTAGGTCCTTCTCTGCAGAACTGCTGCCTAGCCATTCGGTCCCTAGTCTATAACAGTGAATGGGATTCTTCCGTCCTAAGTGCAGGACTCTGCACTTGTCTGTGTTGAACCTCATCAGGTTTCTTTTGGTCCAATCCTCTAATTTGTCTAGGTCCGCCTGTATCCTATCCCTACCCTCCAGCGTATCTACCACTCCTCCCAGTTTGGTGTCACCTGAAAACTTACTGAGAGTGCAGTCCATGCTATCCTCCAGATCATTAATGAAGATATTGAACAAAACCGGCTCCAGGACTGACCCTTGGGGCACTCCGCTTGAAACCGGCTGCCAACTAGATATAGATCACTACCCGTTGAGCCCAATGATCTAGCCAGCTTTCTATCCACCTTATAGTCCATTCATCCAGCCCATACGTCTTTAACTTACTGGCAAGAATACTGTGGGAGACCATATCAAAAGCTTTGCTAAAGTCAAGGAATAACATGTCCACTGCTTTCTCCTCATCCACAGAGCCAGTTATCTTGTCATAGAAGGCAATTAGGTTAGTCAGGCATGACTTGCCCTTGATGAATCCATGCTGACTGTTCCTGATCACTTTCCTCTCCTCTAAGTGATTCAGAATTGATTCCTTGAGGACCTGCTCCGTGATTTTTCCAGGGACTCAGGTGATGCTGACTGGCCTGTAGTTCACCAGATCCTCCTTCTTCCCTTTTTTAAAGATGGGCACTACATTACCCTTTTTCCAGTCATCCGGGACCTCCCCCCGATCGCCATGAGTTTTCAAAGATAATGCCCAATGGCTCTGCAATCACATCCGCCAACTCCTTTAGCAGCCATGGACTTGTGCTCATCCAGCTTTTCTAAATAGTCCTGAACCACTTCTTTCTCCACAGAGGGCTGGTCACCTCCTCCCCATGCTGTGTTGCCCAGTGCAGTAGTCTGGGAGCTGACCTTGTTCGTGAAGAGAGGCAAAAAAAGGCATTGAGTACATTAGCTTTTTCCACATCCTCTGTCACTAGGTTGCCTCCCTGATTCAGTAAGGGGCCCACACTTTCCTTGTTGCTAAAATACCTGAAGAAACACTTCTTGTTACTCTTAACATCTCTTGCTAACTGCAACTCCAAGTGTGATTTGGCCTTCCTGATTTCACTCCTGCATGCCTGAGCAATATTTTTATACTCCTCCCTGGTCATTTGTCCAATCTTCCACTTCTTGTAAGCTTCTTTTTTGTGTTTAAGGTCAGCAAGGATTTCACTGTTAAGCCAAGCTGGTTGCCTGCTATATTTACTATTCTTTCTACACATCGTGATGGTTTGTTTCTGCAACATCAATAAGGATTCTTTAAAATACAGCCAGCTCTCCTGGATTCCTTTCCCCCTCATGTTATTCTCCCAGGGGATCCTGCCCATCAGTTCCCTGAGGGAGTCAAAGTCTGCTTTTCTGAAGTCCAGGGTCCGTATTCTGCTGCTCTCCTTTCTTCCTTGTGTCAGGATCCTGAACTCGACCATCTCATGGTCACTGCCTCCCAGGTTCCCATCCACTTTTGCTTCCCCTACTAATTCTTCCCTGTTTGTGAGCAGCAGGTCAAGAAGAGCTCTACCCCTAGTTGGTTCCTCCAGCACTTGCACCAGGAAATTGTCCCCTACACTTTCCAAAAACTTCCTGGATTGTCTGTGCACCGCTGTATTTCTCTCCCAGCAGATATCGGGGTGATTGAAGTCCACCATGAGAACCAGGGCCTGCAATCTAGTAACTTCTATTAGTTGCCGGAAGAAAGCCTCATCCACCTCATCCCTCTGGTCTGGTGGTCTATAGCAGACTCCCACCATGACATCACCCTTGTTGCTCACACTTCTAAACTTAATCCAGAGACTCTCCGCTTTTTCTGCAGTTTCATACTGGAGCTCTGACCAGTCATACTGCTCTCTTACATACAATGCAACTTCTCCACCTTTTCTGCCCTGCCTGTCCTTCCTGAACAGTTTATATCCATCCATGACAGTACTCCAGTCAGGTGATTTATCCCACCAGGTCTCTGTTATTCCAATCACATCGTAATTCCTTGACTGTGCCAGGACTTCCAGTTCCCCCTGCTTGTTTCCCAGGCTTCTTGCATTTGTGTATAGGCACTTAAGATAATTCGCTGATCATCTTGCTTTCTCAGTATGAGGCAAGAGTCCTCCCCTCTTGCGCTATCCTACTCGTGCTTCCCCACTTACCTCAGGGCTTTGGTCTCCTTCCCCTGGTGAACCTAGTTTAAAGCCCTCCTCATTAGGTTATGTCCAACCTGTGCCCCCCCCCCCAACAAAAGTTTAGTAGACTAAGAACACAAACAGAGAAACCAGTGCTCAGAATCAACATATATAAAGGTCTTTAGTAGAGCGCATAATAAATATTCTGTTGTGCTATACAGACAGCAGATCCAGACACACTGTGGGCTCAGTTTGCATTTGCCCCTCCATCTTCCTCCACCCATGCTCAGGATCTAAGTGGAATGAGGACACTAGTGATCACTGTCCACAAAAAGAAAGTGCTGGCTAGAGCTCCAGGCAGCACTCCACAAGGGGGCATAACAAGTTGGCTTGGGGACATAGTCAAGGACTCAATCTTTCTTGCACATCTGCCAGCCTCTGGCAGGAAGGGTTGTTGCGAGTTCACAGTACCTTTCACCAGCCCACGTATGAGTGTTATACACTCTGTTCCCCTTCTGTTTCCTAATACATTCTGTTTACATGTGGTCAAAGCAAGTGGTGCACAGCACCTCTGCTTGTCTACTAGAACTCTGCACCTGCTCACTTACCCAGCACTTCTCACAAAAGTAAAACCACTATTTGGCTCCATATATTTATTTGTGAGACACAATAATGTCTATATTTACATAAAATTAAATGCCTTTATTTAAAACATGTTGTATGCCAGGTTAACCTTATTGAGTGTAAGCAAGGAAACAGACAGTCTCTCTCTATATACAATCCAACCATTCTACAGGTACACCTCTACCTCGATATAACACTGTCCTCGGGAGCCAAAAAATCTTAGCACGTTATAGGTGAAACCGCGTTATATTGAACTTGCTTTGATCCACCGCAGTGCACAGCCCTGCCCCCCCAGAGCGCTGCTTTACCGCGTTATATCCAAATTCGTGTTATATCAGGTCGCGTTATATCGAGGTAGAGGTGTAAAATACACTGTGGTAAATTGACAATTAATCAGTAATAACAAAGATGTTTTCAAATGTTTGAATAAATCTATGTTGTAATAGCTAACAATGCTGATGCTGTAAGGATGACTGTTCTAGCTATTAGATGTTGAGAAAACAAATGCTCATTTATGCATTTCCCTCCTAACTTCCACGATTTTATAAAGCAAAAGAGTTAGAAGAGGGATAGTCAGATTGATTAAAACAGGAAAGAAGATAACCTGGCATACTGCCCTGTGTACAATTATACAGAAATATGACCTCATGGAAATTCCTACGCGTGAATGTCTCTAACAATGAGAGGATTTAGGATTATATAAATCACAATGGTTGCTAGTATAATCACATGAGAGAATGAACCTGCAAAGCTTATTATACTGAATACCCAGATGGTAAACAACAGTTGTCGCTGTACTAAGAATTACATCTCTCTAATCAATAATAGGAAGGAACAGTTGGACAACTTATTTCCTATTATGTTCACTTAGGCAATGTCTAGATCAATAAAGAGCATTAAGCCTCATGCCAACTGTAGACAGTATATGTTCAACATGGCTATCATATGTTAGGGATGGGTACTGCTGTACTCCAAAATACTTTTAACACATAACCTAATCTAATTAAGCTAGCAGTAATGCTTTAAATATCAGATGGGTATTTTTATAATGGGAGTGGAGATTAAATTATTATTTTAGTTTAAGTAGAATTCAAAGCCAACTTATTTTGTTAAAGCCAACCCCCACCATAATTCAATTTAGCTCTGGAATCTACCTCTGAAGGATGGTCGATTCTTCTTATAGGGGAAAGAAAAAGCAATAAAGCACAGTGTCACTGGCTTACATATTCACTAGTTAATTATGTGGGTATAGTAAGCTGTTCACAAAAATTGAAAATTGTGCTTGCATATCCCTCAGGCCAGAATGGCAATTATTGCTAGTAACTTTCAGTACATCCATTTTTGAAACTTTTCACTAAACAATAAGCAAAGCCAATCAAACTACATTTCTGAAGGGCTTGCTGAACTTTATATGAATCATTTAAATTTATGTTTGAACAAATTTCAGTTAAAACAAATAACCCCTCCCCACCCAAAAAAATTAAACTAACAAAAAAAACCACTGCAATGGTACGCTGACTCTCTTTCCAACTTTCAGAGTGAAAGAATAAAGGTAAATGCAAAGTTCCTCCTCCCTTAGTAAGGAAAATGGAAGTGACAGTGGAAAGCATTGCTTCTGGTTATTTAACTTTGTGGTTTGAAAGCCATCTCATGGGAAGCAACTGAATTCTCTTAGTAACCTCTCATAAAGTATATCTATTTTTCAAAAGGGTACCTGACATCAAACTGAGAAAACCTGTAAGCTGTTTTGTTCCTAGTTTTATAATTTATTACACACATATATACAGTAGGCTGCATAGAGTGTTCAGATAAGTAATTGGAAAGGAATTTCAGTACTTTCAAAGTTCATGAAAAGTGTTGGAAATTGGATCTGTTAGCCACAGATATAGTACGAGCTGCAGCAGTGCAAGCTTCTTGATTCTATCATACCTATGTCTTTCAACCTTGATCTACAGGGAGCCCAAGGTGCAATAGGTTAGGTCTGTGCATAACACAATTTAATCTTTGGTCTCTGGTGAGACTTCCAGACACAGTGCCATTTAGTGCCAATTGTTATGGAGTTTTTTTATTATATGCTCACCTGTCCACTAAGAACTGTCCAAATTATTTCACATTAACCACTGAATTGCCATCAGGCAGGAACAGCTTGCTGTGACTGCCAGGGAAAGCCAGATTCAAACCAGTCAAACAGACAAGAGAATTTTTTTCTTACCACATAATTTGGTTTACACTGAAGACGTTTAAACTTGTCTTACTAAGATACTGAAATACAGCCCATTTATTGGCAGAAAATCATTCTCATTTTCAACAAAACAAAATAAAATGAAATAAAGGAGAATAAGACATTCCTACCTATTCCAATGAAGACTGCTTTGTAGCCATCTTCCTTCAAGGTGTTGATTGTCATTCCTTCTATTCCAAGGCCTTTACTACAAACTATCTAAAATAAAACATTATAAAGATGTATTAAGTAATTTGAAATTGATAATTAAAAATTGGGTTAATTTCTGTCATGTTCCTCTTACTGGCATCTCAAAAAGTTTCATAATGATCAATTAATCAAATAAATACAATATTTTTTCGAGCTAGACTTACAGGGCCAGATCTTCAGGTCTGATCAAAGTTGGATAGGGGGCATAAAATGGCTTAAAGCCATCTTTGTATTCCTCTGATAGTGGGGGACAGCCAAGGTTCTATTTTGTTCCTGGCATAACAGCAGCCAGCAACAAGCAAACAAACAGAAAAAGATAGAAAAAACCTATGCATGGAACACAACAGCACAGCAAAACAGCAGTTTTAAATGGTTGTATTTGATACTGGTTTGGTAATGAAATATCCCCACATGAAACTCAGGATTTAAGAAACCTAATTTGGGAGCAAGGCACCAGTCTAGGGAATGTGTGGTAAATGGAACAATCATCTAGCACATTAATCAGGAAAAAGTCTTGGGGGTTACTGTGAAAAAAATCATTGATGCCACCAGTCTATTGCATAGAAGTAAAGAAAAAAGAGGCAAACAAGATACTAGATAGGATTAACAGCATGTCAGAGCATCAAACAAATAAGGTGATCCTACGTGCAATACTAGTCACTGCACCAAAGGAAGGGTAATATAGCCTCACTGAGGATGCAGCAAAAATTAAACTAATTTAAGATTCTGCAACTGGACCTCTTACACCAAGGAGCCCCACTCAAATCAATGGTGCTCTTTGTGGGCATAAGGGCCCACCTATGTAGATTCAACCACAGGATCGGGGCTTAAAACAAAATTAGGTTTGACGAATCTTTATTCTGTGGAAAGATTAAGGGGACTGGTACTTACTCTCAAGGAAAAAGATAACAATTCAAGGGAACCTAATACAGATTTTCAAAATTATTTAACATAAGAACGGCCATACTGAGTCAGACCAAAGGTCCAGCTAGCCCAGTATCCTGTCTTCCAACAGTGGCCAATGCCAAGTGCTTCAGAGGGAATGAACAGAACAGTCAATCATCATGTGATTCATCCCCTGTTGCCTATTCCCAGCTTCTGGCAAACAGAGGCTGGGGTCACCATTCCTGCTCATCCTGGCTAATAGCCATTGATGGACCTATCCTCCATGAATTTATCTAGCTCTTTTTTTGAACGCTGTTATAGTCTTGGGGTATGTCTACACTACCCACCGGATTGGCAGGTAGCGATCGATCTATCAGGGATCAATTTATTGCGTGTAGTGTAGATGTGATAAATCGATCCCCGATCGCTCTCCCGTCGACTGCTGAACTCCAGCTCGGCAAGAGGCGGAAGCAAAGTCAACGGGAGAGCCGTGGCTGTCGATCCTGCGCCGCGAGGACGCGAAGTAAGTAATTCTAAGTCGATCTAAGATACGTCGACTACAGCTACGCTATTCTCGTAGCTGAATTTGCTTATCTTAGATTGATCTCCCCCCTAGTGTTGACCAGGCCTTGGCCTTCACAACATCCTCTGGCAAAGAGTTTCACAGGTTGACTGTGTGTTGTATGAAAAAATACTTCCTTTTGTTTTAAACCTGCTGCCTGTTAATTTCATTTGGGGACCCCTAGTTCTTGTGTTATGAGAAGGAGTAAATAACACTTCCTTATTTATTTTCTCTACACCAGTCATGATTTTATAGACCTCTATCATATCCCCCCTTAGTCATCTCTTTTCCAAGTTGGAAAGTCCCAGTCTTATTAATATCTTCTCATACGGAAGCTGTTCCATACCCCTAGTCATTTTTGTTGCCCTTTTCTGAACCTTTTCCAAGTCCAGTATATCTTTTTTGAGATGGGGTGACCATATCTACACGCAGTATTCAAGATGTGGGCGTACCATGGATTTATATAGAGGCAATATGATATTTTCTGTCCTATTATCTATCCCTTTCTTAATGATTCCCAACATTCTGTTCGTTTTTTTGACTGCCGCTGCACATTGAGTGGATGTTTTCAGAGAACTGAGTACAATGACTCCAAGATCTCTCTCGAGTGGTAATGGCTAATTTAGACCCCATCATTTTATATGTATAGTTGGGATTATGTTTTCCAATGTGCACTACTTTGCATTTATCAACACTGAACTTCATCTGCCATTTTGTTCCCCAGTCACCCAGTTTTGTGAGATCCCTTTGTAGCTCTTCGCAGTCTGCTTTGGACTTAACTATCTTGAATAGTTTTGTATTATCTGCAAATTTTGAATAGGACTGGTCCCAGTACAGACCTCTGGGGGACACCACTATTTACTTCTCTCCATTCCTACCCTTTGTTTCGTATCTTTTAACCAGTTAAGAAGGGAATTAATAATTTGGGTTTGTAATTGCATTTATTTAATCGTATTTCTTCTACATGATCAATGGTGCTCAGAGCCACTCATTTCATTGGCTGGAATTAATCAAAATATGTAAAAAATAGGAATAAATGCAGATGAATTTATTTCACTGGTAAGTTCACAAAGAGTAATAAATAAAAACAACAAGCACTTACAAAGCACTGCTCATTGTTAGATCTCAAAGAACTTTACCAAGGATAAGAATCATGTTTCCCATTTTCCAGCTCCGGAAACTGAGGCTCAAAATGGGGAAGTCATTTGTTCAAGGTCACACACTACGTCTTTAGCAAAACCATGATTAGCAACCAAGCCTCCTTATTCCTGTTCCTGTGCTCTGTACAATCGACCATGCTGCCTGAGGAGCATGATCTAAAACTTATCTTAAAACAAAATAAAAAGGTTTTGAAGCAAAGAGAATAAATGAGCTCAAGAGAATCCTAGGCTTGTTTCTGGAGAAGACAGTGGACTGAGGGATTGATTTGTCAGTTATACTGGTATAAATCCATTGAAATCAGCAGAATTACTTTGGCTTTATACCAGCAGAAATAAGGGCAAAATTTGGCCCTTTTGTTATTAAAAAAATGCTAGCGTCTTTAGGTCTCCATCTTAAATGGCATAATAGGGCTCGTGCAGCCTTCATTGTGCTGTGCTAGTGAGCACTTCAGTAGAGAACCTCTGAGGGGGACTGCATCTCCATGTATGCTGTGGAAGATAACTGTGTGTCAGAGCTCACAAGGAAATGCATACAACACAGGTCAAAAATGGGCATATCAGGGCAGCAGCCAGAGGATCTGCACAGAGCATGAACACGCAAAGGAAAATCAGATCTAAGAGGAGAGCAGCAGGCTCAAATGAGCGGCTGCCCTAGACCTTACTTCCTTTTGGTAGTTAGTATTTTTTATTCTAGCTCGCTCAAATTTTCACAGTCCTTCATTCAGGACAATCCATAATTTTAGTTTGTTGTGTGTCAAACTGTATTTCCCTATTCTCACGTTTTTGCCCACTTTTCATGGCCTTCATCAGTGCAACAAAACTTACATTGAATCTAATGGCTAGAGTCTCTAGTGTCTGTCTATTATATTGTCTTCATTTAAGATTTAAATATTTCCATGTGACCTTTCAGGTTAAAACAGTCAGCTTGGCCCTCCAAGGTGAATTTAGCTTAAAAAGGAAAGGAACAATTGTAAATACATGCATGATTGTTTCTGGTTTTTGTTTGTTCATTTTCATTGTTACTCCTATACTTGTGATGCTCCACTGTATAAATGCTTCTTATAATGCTGCCTCTCTCACTCTTATTGAATTTATCTGTATTCCTTTTTAGAAATGTATGACGATGTGTCTTCCCCATCCCTGAAAAAATGGAGGATGGAAAATGTAATATATTTTATTTAAGGACTAGCCCTTTCTTATTTTCTCCTTTTATAGATTATATTATCAAATGCTAAAGCTGTGTGTAGTTGTGATCCTTTTGACTATAGACTGCACATTCAATGGGTACAAAATACCACCTATGAATTATTATACATTTTTATTCTAATATGTACATATATTATGAAAACTTAATAATGCAATTTAAACGTCACTACTAATTTTATGTGAGGATTTACCATCCCTTAAGGCCCAGTCCTGTAACCTTTATCTATCTGAGTAATTCCTACTGAAGTCAACAGAATTACTAACATGAATCAATAATACTTAGCATTTATACATTATAGCACTTTTCATCAAAGATCTCAAAATAGCTTACACAAAGGTAGGTAAGATACTCCCATTTTACAGAGGCACAAAGCTGAGGTACTTAGTTAAGTGGTTTGCCAAATGTCACATAGCTAATCAATGGCCTAGTTGAGAATAGACTCTAGGGTAAAATTCTGTGCTGCAAATCTAAGTGGCACAGCACAGAACTCACACCTCAGGAGAAGGGAGTGGCCATGTTAGTTTTAAGCTCTCAATTTTGTACTGCTCCAAAACTTCTGGAGTAGCAGACGGCCTTGGGGGCTGGTCTAAATTTTGCAGCCTGTCGTCAGCTGCTTATGAGCCACAGAACTGTCTGAAATCTCTGTAATGCTACATTCTGTGACCCCTCCCTCACATGCCTGATGCCTTCAGATTTGCCAGTAGCATGCCCTCTATGTCACAGCTTGTGAGGGAATGCTCAGAAGGCAGCCTTATGGCTATCTTCCACAGTCCTGAACCAGGGTAATCTTCGCTTGACAAGATCTGGGGCTTTTATGCTATGTCTACACTGCAGCTGGAGGCATGCCTCATAACCCAGATAGACAGACGTGCTAGCTCTCCTTGACCTAACACACTAAAAATAGCAGCATGAACATTGCTGCAAGGATAACAGCATGGACTAGCCACCTGAGTACAATCCATCTGACCCCTCAGCTATTTTTACTGTGCTACTCTAAATGGAGCTAGCATGGGTCTGTCTACACAAGCTGGGAGGCATGCTCCCAGCCGTAGTGTAAATTAACCTTACAGTCCCTTTATACTGCTCCAGGCCTTTTACTGAGCATTGAGTGTTGAAGGGGGGTGAGGATCTCACCCTAGGTCTCATGATTCCCAGTCTGCTGCTCTATCCACTGGACCAAGATAAAAGACTGTGAGTAAGGGTTACTTATATGATTCTTATATGACCTTAATCAGCTAAAAAGTTATTATCTAGTCTTCTGTGTAAGGGTTTGATCCTGAGATATGTTCCACACACATAACTTCTATTAAAATGAGCGGGAGTTATACACACTAAATACATCTCTTCAGCAAGCACTGAATGAACAATAAAACAACATTCCCATTATCTAAAAATAATCAAGAAGTGTTTACTAAAATACAGCCAATGCAAAACTATTGCTTTCCAAGAAGTTGAATTACTGTTATTGTTTATAACAGATCATGTCACTACTTTGTTAATTTAATGCATGTAATAAGTAAAATAAACATCAATGTGGGATTGCATTACAAGCTATTAAAAGAAAACTGGGGTGGAGGGAGAAGTGTCAAATACGAATGTATTAAGTAGTACCAAACATGCATGAAAACAACTTGATTAAAGAAATCAAATGATTCCAATAGCTACATTGAACCCCTAAAGCAATTTAGGAATTTGTTTCTTACAGACAATTAATCACATGCAGGCATGCCAGATGAGAACTATTGATTGCCCTTTTCCAAACTAGTGGCATTCAGACAGCAGACAGACAAATGCCCTAAGCAAGAGGAAGCATCTTCCTGCCTCTGCCTAGTATAAGTTTTAATTGTTCTCCACTAATGTGCATGACATTTTGCTGTTAATCTTTGACAGAGCTCTTGCTCCTTTTTCTTTGAGCTATACATAGGCAGATTATAGTTTTCATTACCTTCACTCCAAGGTCCTTCATAAGCTCAGCTTCAAAATTCACTACATCATATGGCAACCGGAATTGAGGGATTTCAGACGTACTAGAAAAAACAAAAGAGACTGTGAAACAATTGACAGCTATTAAAGAGCCAGCACTTTTCAGTTACTAAACATTAAACATATACAGTGCAAATCTTGTAAATTTTGTGTCTGTACAAAGATGATTTTCAAGTATTTAACTTGAAGGAACATGACTCATTTAATTAAAGAGATTTAGTACTGACAAACCAAAATCATCCACCTCAAAATAGGAAACAAAAAATTATTTTATTTTGTATCCTTTTTTACAGGGGTCAGTAACGTGTGGCACGGGGCTCACCAGGGTAAGCACCCTGGCGAGCCGCGTGCCAAACGTTGCCGACCCCTGCTTTTTTACATAAGCCCTTTTACTTGTTACAAGGATTCTAAATACTGTTTAACTTTGTCCAGTGCAGTTTATTGCATATCTCTGTTAACCAGGAACTACAACCAGTTTGATAAAGAAACTAAGAGGTTGATCAGTTTCTCAGAGAATCACAACTACATTCCTACACCTTCTACAGTAACAATATCTAAAAAGAACTACTTTTGCTTTTTATAAAGGTAAAAACATCAATGTCAAAACAGGTTGTAACCATCAATGTCTAATCCTTCTCTATATTTATAAACACGTTCTATACTGAATGTGCCCACCTAACAGAGAGAGATTCTAGCCACAAATGATGAAGTTACCCAATAATTAATAGTCAAACTTCCATTTTTTTTAAGTTGGATATCTAAATTATTTTCTAGTCAATGCTGGGCACATTTCACCCTCCAGTCATATTCTAGAAGTTCCCTTATATTCTACTACAATATACGAAGTCAGTATTTTGAAATATGGTCTTATTCCGGACTCACGATTACTGTTTAAATTAATGTATGTTCTTACTTTGTTCTTTTTTTTCTTGGGGGTGGGGGGCAATGAGGGTGTTGAAGTCTTCTTTAATGTCCCAATACCACAGATTTACTGCTCCAGGGGTCTTAATATATAGGGCCAGATCCTCAGCTAGTATAAATCAGCGCTGACTTCGATGGGACTATCCCAATTTATAATCAGAACAGTCTGGCCCATTAAGTCTAGTGAAGGCCGTTTTAAATGTCCTCATTCAATAAAGATAAAATGATACAACATCCAGAAGGTGAAAGACACTCCCAAAGCTTCTGGAAACCTAATCTCTTGCCAAAATTAATATAGTTATAATTTCTGTAACAAAGCCCTGGGACAGAGAGATTTGTAGTAGCTCCATTTTACATGTTATTATTGACCACTCCAACCCCTTTACATCTAACTCTGACACATTGGCAGGTTTCATTTATTTTAAGGCTTGTCAACCATAAATACATAGCAAAAAAGTTGACTTTACTACTTTCTTTTATACGTAGTTTCAAATACTGACCATCTTGGTACTCTTCTGCTCAGCATGTAACTAAAAGCATTCTATATTTCAAACATAATGTATGTGTCATGACAATGCAACTTTCATGTCACAATAAGAAAAGAGTGAGCCAAGACAAAGGATAATGAAATAGAGTTTCAATAAAGAAATCCATTATTTCTCAACCCATATATATATTTGTTGAAGGCCTTTCATTTTCTCAAATATGAAATGGGCCCAGTCTACCACTGGTAGTATTCAGTAGCTGTCCCTATTCCCAAGAATATTTTCCTTAATTTTTTAATTCCTTTAAAAAGGAGCATGCGTGTGTGTGAGAGCGTGTGGGAGAAAGAGAGAGAGATCAATACTGATGCACTTTGATGTTATAGAAATTGGAATATCTGCTGTCTTTCTCCAAGGTAAATATACTTCAAACTAGGTATAATTCTGATATACATGGGAAGAACAACATGCTCAGAAAAAAAGAGCCTAAAAAAGCACCAACACTGCATCTATAAGGCAATTGATTCCAAATACAAAACTAATTTGGCCTTTTTAGCCATTTTGAATTATTTACAAAGTCACTTAAAAAAGAATCAGGGGCAGCTGAACTTGTTAAAAAAATATTAGCAAGGTACTAGCAAAAACAGCGAGGAGTCCTTGTGGCACATTAGAGACTAACAAATGTATTTGGGCATAAGCTTTTGTGGGATAAAAATCACTTCATCAGATGCATGGAGTGAAAAATACAGTAAGCAGTATATATATATATATATATATATATATATTACAGCACATGGAAAGATGGGAGTTGCCTTACCAAGAGGGGGGTTAGTACTAATGAGGCCAATTCAATTAAGATGGAAGTGGCCTATTCTCAACAGTTGACAAGAAGGGGTGAATATTAACAGAGGGAAAATTACCTTTGTAGTGCTAACGAGGCCAATGCAATCAAGGTGGACATCGCCCATTCCCAACAGTTGACAAGAAGGTGTGAGTATCAGCAGAGGGAAAATTACTTTTTGACCCATCAACTCCTAATCTTTATTCAGGCCTAATTTGAGCAAGTTACTGTGGCCGCAGTTACGGATGACAGCTCTCAGATTAACTTCCCTTCTAAACCAATGTCAAAGTGAGAGCAAAAGTAGTTAAGGCCATGTTCTGTCTTTATTCCAGATGTGGAACTCCCATTAAATGTTAATGGGTGTTTTGCACAAAGAATGAGAATAAAGCATTGCCATTATTTAGGGCTGCTACTAACCTTGTGATCTTCCAGAATGGAAAGTAGGAAAGAAGATCACAGACCGCATGGGAATGGGTGACTCCTGAAGTAAGGCCTTTTGGAAGGGGGCAAGGTTACTGAATGAAATTTAAATTTCATTCAGTTAGAAATTTAATGAACAGGCACAGAGTAAAGTTCACACTGCTCAGATTACATATGCATTGATATACATTTCATGTAACTGAAGAAAGTGTTCCTTTAAATTAATAACAAAGTTGCAGCATTGAGCACAAAGTAGGTGTGAATTGTCAACAGGATAAAATGATAGTGTAAGAAACAGCATTTTTTAAAAAGTGACTAAATTGACTTTCAATAAAATATTTTTAAAAACCAATACATGCTTCTTCATTAAGTGGGTAGATACGTCTTGCACAAAATCTGCAATCCCCTATGGCAGTCGATGTTAGTAAAATGGGTCTGTGTGGTGAAGTGTCTATAACACAATCAGCTAAATTAACACTTTTGATAATTAGGCAGAACAGTTTTGAACCTAAATGGAAGTCATCAGCTCTACTTTTCTAGCATTACTTAACTCTCTGTAACCTCCAGGGATTAAGTATTTGACATTGAGGATCAAATTCATTACTGGTGTCAACTCCATTAACTTCAGTGGTGTTGCACCAGGGACAGACTTGGTCCTCCTTTTTTACACTTCACTGTGATTTTTTTAAATGTGTGATATTTTATTTGTGTGTTGACATTACATTTACCCAGTATTCAAATTCTAAAATATATTAACACACATTTAGAGGTGCCATCAGTCTTGGAAGACATAATCACAATTACAGTCATAGTAGGAGAAATTCATCCCTCAATGCAGAGGACCTGTTCATAGAATCATAGAATCATAGAATATCAGGGTTGGAAGGGACCTCAGGAGGTCATCTAGTCCAACCCCCTGCTCAAAGCAGGGCCAATTCCCAACTAAATCATCCCAGCCAGGGCTTTGTCAAGCCGGGCCTTAAAAACCTCCAAGGAGGTTACCATACTTTCTGTGTGGTGATGGTGTAAGTGATGTTCTAGTGGTTCAGAAAGATTGCAGTGCTGCCCTGCACCCTGACTGAAGAAATGGATTCTATTCTTCTATTGTATAGTTACCTGCAAAAATCCCAGTTACTCAGGCTTTGTAAATGGCTGTGGAAATCAGGTGTGAATTTCACCCTTACAGAATGATTTATCGAAGTTGTAAACACAGGTTTCACTCCAACTGTATGTGATGATTGCTTTGTGTTTATTTTCATGTATACTTGCATAGGGAACTTCATAAAACCATTCTAAATTTAGACATTTCCACCACATTAAAAATGCTTTTAAATTATGTTAAACGAATCTATTCATTATTGCACATGGTAGAGCTAGAATCACAGCAATTCATGATCCTTTAAATATAACTTTTGGATTTAGGGGAAGGTATTCATTACTAAATTTTCTAAAGGATTCATCTGGTAATACCTGTGAGTACTGCAGCTTTTTGTATTTTATAGAGCAAACTAACAGTGGGTAGAGAACACCCATTCCGTATTTCTCAGAATCACCACACAGAAGGGGCTACTAATGGCTGTCAGAAGTAAACAAAAGATAATTTGTGTCCTGGATTACCACTTAAATGAAAGGAGATGTGACATTAGTCTTTTTAAAATATGTAGACATAGTGGGCCTGATTCTTTGCTCTTTCAACTGGTGTAATGGAGTGAAGAATCAGCCCATTTAGCATGTGACATTCCAATGTATTAAAAGTCTGAAACACTGTACATTGTTGTTTATTAATGCAATAAATGAGCCATTAAAATAGTTAACATTCGGTCATTTAGAACCAAAATTCAAAAAAAATGTATAGACACTTTTGGGGAAAGGTTCTCTAGAACCTGAGCAAAGCCTCATATAAATGTACAGCTTAAGGACTTGCATACACAGATACTGATGTGATTGTCCACCCTGAACTGGCAAAAGCGTGTATGCCCTTTTGAGAAGGCAGATCTCAGTTCCAATTCTTTTCATATCTCCATGGCTAAATGAAAAAGCTGCAGATGTGAAAACTATGTTTCCCTTTATAGCAGTCATATATTAGTCTACTTTTTAACATAATTTGGTTCTTTACAGTCACTGAACTTGAATGGGAATTTTCAAACATATGTGCAACTAAGGACAATATTTAACATGGATGAGGAACGTTGGTTGTTGTTGTTTTTTTAAGTGAATCTTTAAAATTTGTCATTATCTCCCCTGAGTTTCTGGTCTGACCAGAGTTGAACAAACTGTATTTCATATGCGTCCCACAACCACAGGAAACAGCTATTTTCCCAATTTTTACCTTAAGCCGCCAATGTATTCCTGTTTTTCAAATATGGTGATGTCTGAGTAACCTAATCGAGCCAAAAAAGAAGCACAACTTATACTTGCAGGCCCAGCACCAAAGAGAGCTATCTTTGCATGGTAGGCTTCAGGTATCTCTGCTGGGGGAGGTAAGGAAGGGCTTCTAATCTGAGGAATATTCATAGCTTTGAACACCTGAAAAGAAATACGTTTAAGAAGTTAAATACTGTACAATGACAATCCCAGTATTCAAACTTTACTACAAATGGCTTTAAAATACTGATCACAATGTAATTTTCTGCTAGTATTATTACAATTTTTTTTATTTCAGTCCATTAAAATAGACTACCATTATATAAACGCATACAAATATTCATTTGGGTCCAGGGAAAGGGATTTCTTATGGAAAATCTTCGCTTGCACAGCAAATAGACTCCTCCTCTCATCCCCAATTTGCCAGTCAATCCTGCCTGGCTGAAAAGTTACTCCCCTAGCTCCCTTCACCCTTTGTGCACTAGTACAGCTCAGAGCAGGATTTAGTTATCAAAGACTATATCAATATGGCAAACACAATTGCAGAATGTTTTATAATAATCTCCCATGACTCCCCATCCCATGTATCCTTTCATGTTACAGCAGCATTGTGTTCTCAGTTTTAGTTTCTTTAGGGTTCTTTTTGGTCTTTACAAAGCTACTAATCTGGGGTGAGATTCTCAGATGGTATAAACCATCATAGCTCCATTGGCACCTTAAAAGGACTAAAGCACATGACCATAAAAAGAGACATTATTGGAGAAATTAGCAATATGTCAAACATGCTCAAGTATCACCACTTATTTTTCCCTTCATAATATCAAACTTATAATAGTAATAAGTAGTGATCCTAGAAATCCATTTGCCATGGAAGAAATGCGGAATTTGCAATTTTACAGAAAATCTTTTTTTATTTTTTCACAAAATGTAAAAACAAAACATACAGTAGAGCCCCATGCCACTGGTGCACACACAGGAATATGGGGATGCTTCAGCCCTGGGCAGAGGGGCTTTCGCGATCAGATTTCATTTTATAGCAGAAAAACATGGATTTTTATGGTTTTTAGTGGAGAATTTTGTTTTTTTGATCATGGAAAACTAGGATTCCTGGTAATAAGATACCATGCATGGAATATTTCTTTATTTCATTTCTCAGGGGATCAAATCACTTGACCTTCAACTTGATGCTTTATACTTCCACCAAAGTCATACAACAATAGAAACTAAAACACTTGGAATTACTCTGCTTGCACAAGTAAATAGAAAGTGGGGGAACCCAAAGTAGTAATATAATGTGCACAATTAAATACAGCCTGCATTGATGAAAAGCCTGCACAGAGTCCCAAAGTTACTTTAGGATTGAGATTTATGGGAAACAAAGTTCAGGGATGGAGAAAACCCCCATCTGAGAAGGAGAACACTGCAAAAAAAAAAAAAAAAAAAAAAAAGATGTGG
>NW_020664562.1:20077636-20091959 GCF_002925995.2 Terrapene triunguis | reverse complement strand
AAAAAAAAAAAAAAAAAAAAAAAAAAAAAAAAAAAAAAAGATGTGGAGCCCCTTACTGGGTGCCTCCATCAAAATAGGGTCCAGATTAGCCTTATTGTTAAAGAAAAATGTTTTTTGATAATGCAATAGTCTCTTGGGCAAGTAACATAGGCCCACATTTCAAAGGTATTTAGATATCTAAAGAAGTAGACAGGCATCTAGTGGTGTTTTCAAAAGCTCCTAAGCACTTGACTTCTATTGATTTTAATGGGAGTTAGGTGCTTTTGAAAATCCCATATGGTTCTTATCTGCTTCTTTAGGTACCTAAAGAACTCTGAAAATGTAGCCTTCAGAGCCAGATTTTCAAAGATGTTCAGTGATTTTGGGTGCCCCAATTTGGGGTCTCTAATTTGGGACAACTTAAATGGGCCTGATTTTCAGAGGTCAGGTGAGAATTTTCTCTAATATTTGTATTAATCCTATGTCTACTTCCGTTTCCCTCCGTACTTTGTATTGCTATCCAGTGGGGGGGGGGGGGGGGGCATTAAGTCTGCTGTTGGGGCAGCACAGGAGACAAGAGGGTGTATGTTGCCTTGCTGACTGGGGAGCAACAAATGGTTATTAAGGAACTGTCTGGAACTTGCTGAAAGAGACCCATATCAATGCAGAATCCAAAAGAGACAATGGGAAGCACCAATGACTAGATCATACACACCTAGCAATCAATGACCAAGAGGAAGGAGGTTATTCCCCCCCCCCACACACACACACACACACCTCTCAACAGGGAAGCAGAGCAGAAATCAGGTTGAGAACAAAGGGCGGAGAGATGATTGGCAATGGGAAAGGAGTGGACTTCTGGAAGAGGCTCGCTGCTTTCACCTGGGACTGACAAAAGGGTCAGAGAGAGACTGAAGTGGTAATGGAGCCCATTACAAGTCGAGAGAGACAGAAACGATATTAGAACAGGAGTACTTGTGGCACCTTAGAGACTAACAAATTTATTTGAGCATAAGCTTTTGTGGGCTACAGCCCACTTCATCAGATGCATAGAATGGAACGTATAGTAAGAAGATGTATATACATACAGAGAACATGTTTCATAGAATGCATAGAATGGAACATATGGTAAGAAGATATATATGTTCTCTGTATGTATATATAACTTCTTACTATATGTTCCATTCTATGCATCTGATGAAGTGGGCTGTAGCCCACGAAAGCTTATGCTCAAATAAATGTGTTAGTCTCTAAGGTGCCACAAGTACTCCTGTTCTTTTTGCGGATACAGACTAATACGGCTGCTACTCAGAAACGATATTGGAGTCCATTACAGCTCAGTTGGTGGATGGCTCTGGCTTGGCCAGACGGACTATGCCTTAACTTTCATTTCCGTATGCTAATCTAAGGACTTTCCAATGCTGTGTTCCATTTGACTAATAAACCCTATTGTTTTGAAAACACTGCCTGGTGTCACTGCAAATATGCTAAGGTGCATTAGTCCCTGAAGAGTGTACAAGCCTATGAGGAGGAGCCTATCTCACTTGGACTCACTGGGCAGAGCTCAGTGTGAAGCAGGAGTGCTTGAGCCCAGAGCCTCTGTCTCTGAGGTCAGGAGGCAGTGTGGCCTATCCTGAAGGAAGATTGGAGTCCCTTGGGGGTCTGGCAGACTGATGGGGTTCCTGTTTAAAAGCTGGGGCATAGCTCTGATTCTGGGGTCTATGACAAAGCCACTAGCTGTTATAACTGAAAATATAACTTAGGCAGTTATTTCTTTACAATGAAAAGCATCACAAAGTTTGTTCACGCTTTGCATTTTTAAACAACAGTTTAAATCAGATACAATGACAGATTCCAGATTCATTGGACCAGATTCTGCCTGGCCCTTGCATGACCACAGAGTGTAACAGCAGGAAGAAGGACCCTCTCTGCCTTCTATGGACTGTAAAAGGACAGGACAGAACTGCACCCTCTAAGCATTTTCCATGTAGAATCCTGCCCTTGCTAGCTAGTGCATATGGGGAAGGGAGTTATGGCTCCATTTAATCTCTGGCACTTTTGGGGCATTGTAGATCCCAGTAGTGTATCTTGGTAACATCACTGCAGTCTCGTACATTTAAAAGGGGTGCAACAGTTTGTGCTGCCAATGAAAAATCTCAGTGAGAGAGAGAGCCCTGGGAATCACTCTGCCTCTCTAAGGGAGAGCACCTTTCAGTATTTCCCAGGGGCAGTACAGCGCTATGTAACTCCCAATGCAAGGCTGCGCCCTACAGGCACCATCTAGCCCTTTATAAATGTATACTGTTAATAAACACATTACCATAATTGTGGGTGACATCTAGCACATTCTCCTCAGAAATGGGAAATGCATATTCTTTTCAAGTTAAACTTTGGCACAACAAACTTATGAACTGAAATTTTCATTTATGGCTTGAACAAATGTTCATTTTCTTCACACTGACTTGAAAACTCTCAGCTAGGTAAACCAATGATTAAAAAAAATAAATATTTACCAGCCTTTGTAAATTGGCATTGCATTTTAACTAACTGCACGAAGCAAAAGATAGATAATTGTTTTTAAAAGAATCATTTATATCTGACAACTCATACAATATGGGAGGGTTTAATGTGGTTATTAATGGATTTCACAGGCTGAAAAGCTTACATTGTACTGTGAAACTAGACTGTGATAACTAAAATGGAATAGGATTTTTTTTAAAATGTGTCCTTTGTTAAATTCATATAGAAGGAGGTAGCAGCTTTTCCATTTTTTACATTTCCATTAGTTTTTATATATTAAAGGCATGTGAACATGTATTAGAATGCTAGTCAGTAATATAAATTATGTACCTAGCATATTTTAATGCATAAATTATGCAGTACGTATATACAAATATTATTCAAGTACATTTTCTTCATTTTTAAATACATTGTTCAGCAAATAGGAGCACTAACTGAAATGGTATAGACCTACGTCAGACTCATAATCTAACCAATTGTTATAATAAATGGTGGGGGTGGGGGGGGAAATCAGGTATTACTGCAATGTTAAGGTTGAGAAATCAAGCAATCGTGCAGGAAATTCTAAAAGTTAAGTCTGAATGCTCAACCTTAATTCTGTCTTCTTGTGCATAGGCTAAAACTGTCTTGATACAGTGGAGCCTGCTATATCTTGCCATCTGGAGTTCAATGGGAGTTTTGCATTTTAAGGCTGTCAAGGCCCATAGTGTGAAAATTGCAAATTGCTTCAGTGCATTTCAAAAGACTTTCACTCATTTTACAGTGAAGTTTCACTACATTATAATTCAAGAGATTAAATTTCACTGGGTTCCACTGTACAAATCCTATTGGAAGGTAATTATTTCCGCATACCAAGTAAGTGTAAAATACCACCTTACATTTTAATACCATCTCCCCTTCTTCCTCCGCCCTGACTGTGGGCAAGTTATAAAGAAATTTTATGACTACCTTGGTGAAGAGAGGTAAAGTGCAATCCTTAGTAGGACTTTTACCAGTCAGGGATTTTCTCTTTCCCTTGTAACCTCTAACAAATGTCATCCTGCTCTCCACACTCCTTATGCATGTTTGTATTTGCATGAAGAATTAAAACACTTCCCCCACCCCCTTCTTTAATGCATTTCAGCCATAGGTCTTGGTCTTCTGTTCCTACAGAAAACTCTGATCCTCCACTGCCCCAAATGAGAAAAAACACCTACCAAAGGTTACACAGTAGGTCTGTTGCAAGGCCAGGGTAAGAATTCAGGTCATGATTCCCAGTCCAACATCCTAACCACTAAACCATATTGCCTCCTTATCCATATATTTTAAAAGGGCCACACTTCAACCCCAGGTTCTCTTCATGCATTACTTTTGTGTATATACAAAAGGTTGTGAACCAATTCTCCAATGTGCTTTTCAGTTTGAGTTTTCTGAGTCCAATTGTCCTGTTCTTTTTTCTCCTTTTCACCATTTTCTCCCCCGCCCTCGAGAAAGGATGAAATCATCCACATATTTTCCCTTTCAAAATCTCCATTACAGCCTCACCTCAAGGGCTCTATCCATTCCTGCCCATGATCTTGTCATATCTAGTGCCACCATGCTTTGGAGGTGGGACTTTAAATTTGCCAGAGAGGTGGCCTTGGTGTAAGGGATGTAGCTTTTGCTATCCATTTGCACATGCTCAGTAGCGATTTACTAGACTTTCCACAAAGTTTCCATCTTCACTGGGCATTTTCCAGCCCAAGGCTGCAGGAGGGCTGAGCAGGATTTTCCCTGCAATCGCAATTTCTGACTTCTCCATGCCATGCCGGGTCTGGGCCTAGGCCCTGAATTGAGAACAAGAAGCCTTTTCCTGTGCTCTCACTGTCCTGTTTCACCCTGTTCCATCTTGAGAGCAGAGTTTGAATAGTGTGCAGCGTGGGGCCACAGACTGAACACTGAGGATAAAACAAAACACTGAATAAAACTCACTAAGTGAGCACTGTCATACTGGTCTCTGAATGAGGCACAGTTTCTGGGGGGAAAATAGTATGTAATCATGTAAGTAAAGATTATATTATAACGCATACATACAAGGGGGCTGAATTAAGGTTGCATAGCCAACTTAAATTTTGGCATTTCTTAACTTTTGAGTACTTGACTTTGTAACCTTAATAAAAATTTTAATGTAGGTTTGTGTGTGTGCTATAATATAAACTGAATATTCTTCATATACAACAGTCCTAATAGCGCACATACATTATACAACTGTAGACTCTAATGTACAATTCAGTGTTAATTTATACCTCAAACTGTTTATTTTATGCAAACTATGATAATTTTCTAGTTGTCTATTACATTTTATCAGTTTAAAAATTTAATTAATTTCTAATTGTATTTTAGTACCAATTTTTCCTTTGGTCACTATTTTCAATTCACAGAATGCTCTTTGTATTAACAACAGCAATGTTGCAAATTGCAAATCTGGATTCGGCAGCTCATTTCATCTCTAGATTTACTATTTAGCTTCTTAGCAGCACATCTGAGACATAAACCAACATAAAATTTTGGGGAAAATCACACCAACAATGCTTCCCATAAACTATTATAATTCCAGAATAGCTAAAATTAATTTATTTAAAAAATGAACAAAACTGAATTAAAGTGAAAAATTGTTTTGGGTAGTTTTATTGTTTTTAGTTAAAAATCTAAAATGAGAAAAGATATTCCAAACTGTAGTTAATTCGTAAGAATCATATGAACATGAGAATGGCCACACTGGGCCAGACCAATGGTACATCTAGCCCAATATCCTGTCTTCCAACAGGGGCGGGTGCCAGATGATTCAGAGGGAATGAACACAACAGGGCAATTTATCACATCCCATGTCGTCCAGTCCCAGATTCTGGCAGTCAGAAGTTTAGGGACACGCAGATCATGGGGTTACATCCCTGACCATCTTGGCTAATAGTCATTTTGAACCCAGTTATACTTTTGGCCTTCACAACATCCCCTGGCAATGCATTGTGTAAAGAAGTACTTCCTTGTGATTGTTTTATACCTACTGCCTATCAATGTCATTGAGTGACCCTTGGTTCTTGTGTTATGTGAAGGGGTAAATAACACTTCTATATTCACTTTTTGTCACACCATTCATGATTTTACAGACCTCTATCATATCTCCCCCCCCCCCCCCTTAGTTGCCTCTTTTCTAGGCTGAACACTTCCAGTCTTTTTAATCTCTCCTCATATGGAAGCTGTTACATACACAATCATTTTTGTTGCCCTTCTCTGTACTTTTTCCAATTCTAATATATCTTTTTTTGGAATGGGGTGACCAGAATGTGACACAGCATGCAAGATGTGGGTGTACCATGGATTTATTTAGTGGCATTATGATACTTTCTGTCTTATTACCTATCCCTTTCCTAATGGCTCCTAACATTCAGTTAGCTTTTTTGACTGCCACTGCACACTGAACAAATGTTTCCAGAGACCAATCCACAATGACTCCAATATCTTTTTCTTGAGTGGTAACAGCCCATTTAGACCCTTTCATTTTGTCTGTATATGTGGAATTATGTTTTCCATGTGCGTTAGTTTGCATTTATCAACACTGAATTTCTTCCCCAGTGACTCAGTTTTGTGAGATTCATTTATAACTCTTTGCAGTCAGCTTTGGACTTAACTATCTTGAGTAATTTTGTATCATTTGCAAATTTTGCCACCTCACTGTTCACCCCTTTTTCCAGATCATTTAGGAATATGTTGAACAGCACTAGTTTCAGTATAGATCTTTGGGGAACCCTGCTATTTACCTCTCTCCACTGTGAAACCTGACCATTTAGTCCTATGCTTTGTTTCCTATCTTTTAACCAGTTACTGATCCATGAGAGGACCTTCCTTTTCATCCCATAACCGCCTACTTTGCTTAAAAGTCATTGGTAAGGAACCTTGTCAAAGGCTTTCTGAAAGTCCAAGTACACTATATCCACTGGATCCCCATGTCCAAGTTTGCTGATGACCACAAAGAATTCTAATAGATTGGTGAGGCATGATTCCCCTTTAAAAAAAGCTGTGTTGACTCTTCCCCAAGGAATCCTGTTTGTGTGTGTGTGTGTGTGACAATTCTGTTCTTTACTATAGCTTCATCTAATTTGCCTGGTACTGAAGTTAAATGGTCTGTCATTACTAGTATCACATTTGAAGTCTTTTTTTAAAAAAAAATTGTCATCACTTTAGCTAATTTCTAGTCATCTGGTACAGAAGCTGATTTAAGCAACAGGTCACATACCACAGTTAGCAGTTCTGCAGTTTCATATTTGTGCTCCTTCAGAACTCTTGGGTGAATACCATCTGGCCCTAGTGACTTACTACTGTTTAATTCATCATTTTGTTCCAAAGTCTCCTCTACAGACATTTCAATCTGTGAGAGTTCCTCAAATTTGTCACCTGAAAGGAATGGCTGAGATGTGAGAATCTTCCTCACATCCTCTCCAGTGAAGATCGATGCAAAGAATTAATTTAGCTTCTCCACAATGGCCTTTTCTTCCTTGAATGCTCCTTTAGCACTTTGATTGTCCAGTGGCCCCTCAAATTGTTAGGCAGGCTTCCTACTTCTGATGTACTTAAGAAAATTGTTGCTGTTAGTTTTTGTGCCTTCTGCTAGTTGCTCTTCAAATTTCTTTTTTGCCTGCCTAATTATACTTTTACACTTGACATGCCAGAGTTTATGTTCCTTTCTGTTTTCCTCAGCAGGATTTGACTTCCAATTTTTAAAAGATGTCTTGTTGTCTTTAACCGCCTCTTTTACTTTACTTAGCCATGGTATTTCTTTTTCTGGTCCTCGTCCCGTTTTTTTGCTGATGTTTTTTAATTTGGGGTATAACATATAGTTTAAGCCTCCATGATGGTGTTTTTTTTTTTTAAAGTTTCCATGTTGCTTGCAGGCATGTCACTCGCTACTGTTCCTTTTAATTTCCATTTAAATAGCTTCCACATTTTTGTAGTTACCCTTTTTGAAATTAAATGCCCCCAAGGATGTTAAATTTAATTACATTATGGTCACTATTACCAGGCAGTTCAGCTATATCTATCTCTTGGACAAGATCCTGTGTGGCACTTAATACTAAATCAAGAATTGCCTCCCCCCTTGTGGGTTCCAGGACTAGCTGCTCTTAGAAGCAATCATTAATGGTGTCTAGACATTTTATCTCTGCATCCCATCATGAGGTGACATGTTCCCAGTCAATAGGGGATAATTGAAATCCCCCATTATTTTTGTTTTTTTCTGTTTTTGTAGCCTCTCTAATCTCCCTGAGCATTTCACAGTTACCATCACCATCTTGGTCAAATGGTTGGTAGTATACTCCTACTGCTATACTCTTATTATTCAAGAATGGAATTTCTAACCATAAAGATTCTATGGTACTGTTTGATTCATTTAATGTTTTAACTTTATTTGACTCTATGTTTTCTTTCGCATATAGTGCCACTCCACCACCAGAACAACCTACTCTGTCATCCTATATATTTTGTATGCAGGTGTTACCGTGGCCCATTGATTATCATCATTCCACCAGGCACTCAAATTCACCTATCTTAATATTTAGACTTCTTGCAGTTGCTTGCAAATACTTATAAAATTCATCAATATTTAGTTGGCTGCCTTCATGTGACTATTCATCTTTCATTTGGCTGTTCCTCTTCAGCTTCTACCTGTACTTTACCAACTTCTATCCTTTCTTCTTTACTAGGATATATGGCGTCCCCTTTAATAAATCCTCCCGAGGGATGTCTCTGTCCAAATCATGTGCTCATTTCCACCTGTCAGTTTTCCCCAACCCTTACTTTAAAAACTCCTCTACAATTTTTTTTAGTTTTACATGCCAGCAATCTGGTTCCCTTTTGGTTTAGGTGGAGCTAGGGTGCCCAGATGTCCTGATTTTATAGGGACAGTCCCGATATTTGGGGCTTTTTTATATATGGGCTCCTATTACCCCTCACCCCCATCTCGATTTTTCACATTTGCTATCTGGTCACCCTAAGTGGAGCCCACTCGTCCTGTACAGGCTATTCCTTTTCTAAAAAGTTCCCCAGTTCCTAATAAAGCTAAATTTCTCCTCTGAACACCATCATATTACACTGGTCTACAATTTTTGAGAAGTCGTCTGCTTCAGAGATAAAATGTGCTATTTATTATGTATTTTGATGTGCTGAATTCAAATATGACAATTAAAACAACTGATTGGCTACTGTTTCTAAGATATTTAAGTTTTTACATTTTATGTCTATGTATATTGTGTAGATAGTAGAGTTTTAATCATAAATTGTAAACCTAGGTCTTTTCATGTGTTTATGGTTGCTTTACATGATAATATTTCACCTGTCCTGTTTATGTAACACTTTAAAAATCAGCAAAAGGGTTATATAAATAAAATTTATTATGAAACAAAAGGCAAAAAACTATTCTGTACATAGTTTAGTCCTATTCAGTGTCTACTCGGCGCTTCTTGGCTTGTCTCTTGTATTCATTAAATGGAGCATCTCTTGTCACTGTCCAGCAATAGTCTGCAAGCATTGATGGGCTCCATTTGCCCTGATAGCGTTTCTCCATTGTTTCAATGTCCTGGTGAAATCGCTCGCCGTGCTCGTCGCTCACTGCTCCGCAGTTCGGTGGAAAAAAATCTAGATGAGAGTGCAAAAAATGTATCTTTAGTGACATGTTGCAACCAAGGCTTTTGTATGTCTTGAGGAGGTTTTCCACCAACAACCTGTAGTTGTCTGCCTTGTTGTTTCCGAGAAAATTTATTGCCACTAACTGGAAGGCTTTCCATGCCGTCTTTTCCTTACCACGCAGTGCATGGTCAAATGCATCATCTCGAAGAAGTTCACGAATCTGAGGACCAACAAAGACACCTTCCTTTATTTTAGCTTCACTTAGCCTTGGAAATTTTCCATGGAGGTACTTGAAAGCTGCTTGTGTTTTGTCAATGGCCTTGACCAAGTTCTTCATCAGACCCAGCTTGATGTGTAAGGATGGTAACAAAATCTTCCTTGATTCAACAAGTGGTGGATGCTGAACACTTTTCCTCCCAGGCTCCAATGACTGTCGGAGTGGCCAATCTTTCTTGATGTAGTGGGAATCTCTTGCACGACTATCCCATTCGCAGAGAAAACAGCAGTACTTTGTGTATCCAGTCTGCAGACCAAGCAAGAGAGCAACGACCTTCAAATCGCCACAAAGCTGCCACTGATGTTGGTCATAGTTTATGCACCTCAAAAGTTGTTTCATGTTGTCATAGGTTTCCTTCATATGGACTGCATGACCAACTGGAATTGATGGCAAAACATTGCCATTATGCAGTAAAACAGCTTTAAGACTCGTCTTCAATGAATCAATGAACAGTCTCCACTCATCTGGATCGTGAACGATGTTGAGGGCTGCCATCACACCATCGATGTTGTTGCAGGCTACAAGATCACCTTCCATGAAGAAGAATGGGACAAGATCCTTTTGACGGTCACGGAACATGGAAACCCTAACATCACCTGCCAGGAGATTCCACTGCTGTAGTCTGGAGCCCAACAGCTCTGCCTTACTCTTGGGTAATTCCAAATCCCTGACAAGGTCATTCAGTTCACCTTGTGTTATGAGGTGTGGTTCAGAGGAGGAGGATGGGAGAAAATGTGGGTCCTGTGACATTGATGGTTCAGGACCAGAAGTTTCATCCTCTTCCTCGTCTGACTCAAGTGAGAATGATTCTGGTGCATCAGGAACCGGCAGTCCTTCTCCGTGGGGTACTGGGCGTATAGCTGATGGAATGTTTGGATAATGCACAGTCCACTTTTTCTTCTTTGACACACCTTTCCCAACTGGAGGCACCGTGCAGAAGTAACAATTGCTGGTATGATCTGTTGGCTCTCTCCAAATCATTGGCACTGCAAAAGGCATAGATTTCCTTTTCCTGTTCAACCACTGGCGAAGATTTGTTGCACAAGTGTTGCAGCATATGTGTGGGGCCCACCTCTTGTCCTGATCTCCAATTTTGCAGCCAAAAGAAAGGTGATAGGCTTTCTTAACCATAGTGGTTATACTGCGCTTTTGTGATGCAAAAGTCACTTCACCACAAACATAGCAGAAGTTATCTGCACTGTTCACACAAGTACGAGGCATCTCTGCTCACTTTGGCTAAACAGAAATGTGTCCCTTTGCAAAATCAAACACTGACAAATAAGAGAGCACGACACTGTATGATTTCTAGAGCTGATATAGGGCAATTTGTTCAGCAGAGTGATGTAAGCTTTGTTATGATTGCATCATTCATGACTTCTAGGAATAACATGATGCAATTCATATCATGTATGACGCAATACCAGCTTCAGATTGCATCATTCATTGTTTTGCCTAAAAAGCAAGTACTGTCCAAACCCAGTCATAGATTTATTCATAGATCCAGTCAAAGATGTATTTTAGTCATTTCTGGTTTAAATTGAGATCCCTTCCCTTTATAACTCACTTATCCTCCGCCATTCCCAAGTCAAGGGTCATATATACTGACCCAATAGCATATCTTGAAAACTAGAGCCAATCAACAATTTTAAACATCATTTTCGTTCTCAGTGACCCAGAATTAGTAAAGTTTGACAACACTTTTTTCAGAAGCATTTTGGCTGTAGAGCGGTGTTATCCACACATTGAGACCCTGCAGTTCTGCCTAACTGGCCCTGCATGTGGAACTGGAAGCATCTGAGAGAATGTTACCATAAAGGCCCTGGACTTTAATCTTTTACCTAGCAGCCTAAATTTGGCTTCCAGGACCTCTGTCCTATCTTTCCCTATGTCACTGGTACCGTCATGTACCACAACCACTGGCTCCTCCCCAGCATTGCACATAAATAAAATACTCAGCTAGCTTTTTAAAAAAATGGAACCCATACATTCTAACAAAGATTTTACACTCTATTGTATTACAAAAGAAAACAAGATATGTACAATTCATTTTCTTGAATTTGAAAGCTGGTAAACTTTCTTAAGGCACCTTAAGAATGACAATATCCTTCAACAACAAAATCTATACAAGTGTGGAATGGGGAAATTAAAGTCAGACCATTCAGTTTTCAGAGTCTATAAATTCTATTGGCTTTACCAAGCCAAGCTTGTAAGTCTCTTGTTCTGGAGTTAATTAGCTTGATACCTCCTGAAACCAGCTGTTTTCCTTATGTGAGGCCTCCTGAATGATGTGTTGTCCTTAACTGAATCTCTAGAAGCTGAATAAACTGTTTATATCACACTAAGTTCTCAGTGTGATTTAAAAAGCTAAAGCTACTATAAGCCCTTAGAGCAGTTTAGGGGACCCTATGGTTCAAGTCTTAATGAAATCTACAGAATAAGTCAAATTTACCAATTCTCATTTCAACCACTTCTGAGTTGTCTGAACATCATATTCCTTAGTGGAAAGTATAGAAGATTTTCTTTCTCCCCGTGTGTGCATAATTCAAAGATGGCTAGACAATTTTGCTCTAATTTATCTTTGGACTGAGACTAATAATTTGTTTGGGAAAGTTATGGAAAAGTGGGAATAGAATGGAAGATGGATCTCAACATTAAACTACAACTGCGGCTCTGATAACCCCTGATATAAACTGAAGTATATAATAGATTGGATTCAGAATTGGGAGTCCCAGTACACCTACACAGTAATACACCTCTGGGATGTTTAGCAGTCCTATTTAATGACCCACCCTCAATGTCATGACCACCTCTTTAGAAACAAAATAACTGATTCCAAAAATCTGTGAAAAGTTAGGAGGCACTTGAAAGGATTCAGTTGTTAGTAAGTAACCTAAGCTTCAACTTCACCATTGTGTAGTGCACATTTCTGGAGCCCCATACTTAACAAGAGGTGAAGATACCTTGATTAAAAAGTTTTTAAAACTGTGCTTTTTTAACACTTCATTAAGAATAATGTGATGCCAAGCAGCTATTAGAGCACACTTCAACTAATTTAGCTTGAAACATTTTAGCACATTTCATATTATTGAATTATTCTAATATTGTTTTGTTAGTAGCTCACCAATTGAAAATAAATATATTTTCCAGGTAATAAAGCCAGTACATTTTAAGAGCTGATTGTACTAGCCTCATACATTCCAATAAATTCCCAATGGAGCTTGTCTGAATGAATGCTGTAGGCAGGAATGCATTATTAAGGTACATTTGAACATATTATTAAAGTATAAATAAGCATGTGGATTAATTTTAATTAAATAAAATATTAAGCAAAGTACAGGTATCTGTAGCCTTCCTGAAGTTATAAAATTTTATTTTCACTCAAGTAGTTTTATTTACCAGCAATGTATGGTCCAGGAAATAAAGGCTTTTCCATAGACCATATCTATGAGCAGGTACTTAAAACTGACCATTTCTTTTCACCAGCAGAAATTAAATCACTAATTCTGCACACATTTGTGAGCATCAGTAAGTGCCGACAAAATTGAGGCCCAAGTCCTCACACAAAGACTACTCAAATTCTGTAAGCCTAAATAATATTTAGAAAATATATACTGCTTATCTTCAAAGAACAATCCTCAGCTCTGTCAAGCAGTTAAGTGAATATTGTTATACTCTGTTTTACAAGGTGGTTAACTGAGACAGAAGGTGAAATCCTGGCCCTGTCAATATCACAACTCCCATTGACTTCAATAGAGCCAGAATTTCATCCATATAGTTCAAGTGACTTGTCCAAGAACTCAGAGAGAGTCTGTGTCAATACCAGATTGAGAAATCTGAAGTCCCTGGATCCACATCCTGTGCCGGGGCACTAATTCCTGCCTATCACCTCAAACAAGCTGCACAATTTTATATTTTACTCAGTCTTTTTAGACTTCAACTTGATTTCAAATTAAGAATGAAAGCAATCCTTAAGACAAATGGTTTCATCAAGACAAATACAAAAAATTAACAGAGAGTAATGCTCAGTTCTCATTTTGATGGGTAACCTCAGGAGGTGACGTAAGTATCAGAATAGCAATCCAGTTTCCCTGTGAACACTTAAAGTCAGAGAAGCCACTATCAAATGTATCTAATAGCAATTACCCACAAATAACTTGCCTCTAGGAAAATGTTCTATTAAATCTCCTTTCCCAATTGCTTCCTGCTGTAACAACAACCAGAAGATATCCTTAAAGAGAGACAAAGCCTCCATGGGGTAAGGAGAGGAGAGTCAGGGAAGAACATGGTCCAGACCATATTTAAGTATTGAAATAATCCAGTTTTTATTTAGCTTCTGCTGTTCCATTCAGAATAATTCATTGGAAACAGTGAAAAATTAATTTTAAACTCAATAATATTAATCAGAAATATATTATTTGTTAGACTTCTTACTAATACATCAATAAATAACAGTCAAATAAATTGCACTTCACTTTTGTTCCAAGCCTACAAAATGTAACTAAACATTGAGAAAGAAGTAAATGTTAGTACATTCTGTGGATTTCATATTCATACAGCTCTACCTATATTTATTGTCACTATACTCTACAGCAGTGCTTCTCAAAGCCGGTCCGCCGCTTGTTCAGGGAAAGCCCCTAGCGGTCCGGGCCGGTTTGTTTACCTGACCTGTCCGCAGGTTCGGACGATCGCAGCTCCCACTGGCCGCGGTTCGCCGCTCCAGGCCAATGGGGGCTGCGGGAAGTGACGCGGGCCAAGGGATGTGCTGGCAGCCCTTCCCGCAGCCCCCATTGGCCTAGACCAGCGAACCGCGGCCAGTGGGAGCTGCGATCGGCCGAACCTGTGGACGGGGCAGGTAAACAAACCAACCCGGACCGCCAGGGGCTTTCCCTGAACAAGCGACGGCCCGACTTT
>NW_020664562.1:20062758-20077536 GCF_002925995.2 Terrapene triunguis | reverse complement strand
GCGGTTCGCCGCTCCAGGCCAATGGGGGCTGCGGGAAGTGACGCGGGCCAAGGGATGTGCTGGCAGCCCTTCCCGCAGCCCCCATTGGCCTAGACCGGCGAACCGCGGCCAGTGGGAGCCGCGATCGGCCGAACCTGCAGACGGGGCAGGTAAACAAACCGACCCGGACCGCCAGGGGCTTTCCCTGAACAAGCTACGGACCGGTTTTGAGAAGCACTGCTCTACAGTGCAGAGTTCCACATAACTTGCATTCCAAGAAATAGAAATATTTCATGATTTTAAAAGCAACTAGTTAATGGGGAGGAGGGGGAGAATGAAGGGAAAGAAAGATATTAATATAATTTTGACCTGTGCAGCAGAAGGTCTACCCTGAGCTCTTGACACTCCCTTAATTTATCACAGTGAGTTTTTACTCCACAATATTCTCTAGCTGCATTGTTACCTTGGTAACGGCACACAATATACACATTCTATATCACAAACATAGAGTGTATAACATAAGATGTTGTCCAGTTTCACATTTAACTGTCAGGATCTAGATTCCTTTTATTTAAATGCATTTCTCTTTTTTTATTTGATTACAATATCTTTTTTAAGACGAGGCAAATAGTTACAAAAATTGGGAGGGGAATAAGAAAAGTGTAATAGGTGGGAGGTTCCATATTTTGTGTTTTAAAATATGCAAGACAAATATTTTACCGTTAGTGAGTTTTATCTGCCATATGAACAGATTAGGCACTGTACAGAAAAGGGACATACAAAAGGGACATACGTCATACCCATGTATTTTCCCATTTTAATTTGCATTCCTGCTATACTACAAATTTGTCTTCATCTCAGCAAACTGAATAGTGTGCCTTTTATTATTACTTTATCTTGCAATGAATCACATATATTATCCTCAGATTAATTCTATGCAAAAAATTGTTAAATTTGGTTTTAAGCACAATGTAGTTTTTAGTAAATAAGACACTAGGGAGAAAAAAAACTTTTACACAGTGCATGAGAAGCACCATTGATGTGCAGCTCATATTAATATCCTCACATGTTGCTTGTCTAAAATACACAATTTGTAAGCATTCATGGAAATAAATCTATGCACACACTTAAATGTTTGCAGAATCAGGGCCCATTTATGTTACTGGTAATGACTTACGATTCCTTCAGTACTTGTGCTGTTGCATGTACTGATTTTTTTTTTAATTTCAGTTACACAGAATTGTTAGTACTGATATTTCTTTCTGTTGAATAAGCTGAATATCTTCCAAGATTTCTACAACTCAAATACTAAAGAGATCTTCTGTCTTACCTGGTAGAAATTAAACTGTCAGTGCTAAAGTCAATATTTATTACAAATATGACTGCATACTATTGCTAGTTATGATTACTATAGCGTATACAAAGTCATCAAAAACAACAAACTGCGATAAATCTAAAATCTTATTAAGTTGTAAAATATCAACAATAGATATAGTTTCAGATTACTAAAAATAAAGAAATTGTATGTAGAAAAGACAATACAAAAAAGTGCATTTCAGTAAATTTTAAAATTACTATGCAGAATTGCACAGCATCACTTTATTGTGTTAGGACTTTAGATACTAATACATCACTTTAAACAAAACTTAAAACACTGTGGTGAAAGCCATTCTGAGCTATTCATTCTGTCCTGCAGTTTTAGCATCAATCATTGTGCCAGCACTGAGCTTTTTTTAATAGATTTCTAAAGATTTTTGAAGAAGAATGGCAGATATTTAGCAAAATCTATCAAGCCATAATTCCCTCCTATTAATCATGGCATTAAGACTAAAGGGAAAGACAAATCAATTTTTAACAGATATACTTGCATTTGGTTTCTAAACAGTAATATTTCACTATTATATCTATCATATACCTGACAAGTGTTTAATCTATTTCTTTTATGTAAGCCTTATGTCTTGCAGCAAATGTTATAGTTTTATGCATCTGGGCCAGGGTCATTAAAGAGCTGATTATATTGTCCCTTGACTGTGATGATCCAGTCATTCAATATAAAGGTAAGACAAAAAGTTACAGACTGTCACTGGCTGTCATTCCTCTAGTCCCCTGGCCTAGATTAGCATTCTGATCCAAGTGCTCCTGATACCACTCTATAGGGTTACCATCCGTCCGGGTTTCCCCGGACATGTCCGGCTTTTGGGTCTTTAAACAGCCGTCCGGGGGGAATTTGTAAAAAGCTAAAAATGTCCGGGATTTCCCCCCGGACGGCTATCTAAAGACCCAAAAGCGGCTGACAGGGCAGCCGCGCCGGATTGAGCCGCTCACTTGGGGCCGCTCCGGCAGCAAAAGCCCCTCCCCCGCTTCCCCCTCCCCTGCAGCTTCAGCACGCCGGCAGCGCTGCGTGGGGCATAGGCGCCGACTGTAGCCGGCGCCAGTGGGTGCTCGCGCCCCCCCCCCGCTCCCGGCTCCGCCCCTTCTCTGCCCCCATTCCAACCCCTTTCCCAAATCCCAGGCCCCGTCTCCTCCACCGGGCGCGCCGCTTTTCCCCTCCACCCCCCTCCCTCCCAGACTGTTGCGCGGCAAGCCTGGGAGGGGGGAGAAGCGGAGCGCTCAGGGGAGGTGGCAGAGCAGAGGTGAGCTGGGGCAGGGGGGCGCGGGGAGGGCTGCCCGCAGCAGGTAACGGGGGGGGGGGGCACAGGGGAACCGCTCCCCGCCCCAGCTCACCTCCGCTCCGCCTCTGCCTGCTGCCTTGAGCGCGCCACTCCGCTCTGCTTCTCGCCCCCTCCCTCCCTCCCAGGATTGCCGCCGAACAGCTGATTCGAGGCAAGCCGGGGGCGGGGCGGAGAAGCGGGGCGGCTGCACGCTCAGGGGAGCAGGCAGAGCCAGAGCGAAGGTGAGCTGGGGTGGGGCAGGGCAGGGAGCGCGGCGCGTCAAGGAACAGGGAGCAGGAGGGTTGGATGGGGTGGGGGTTCTGGGGGGACCTGTCAGGGGGCAGGGGTGTGGAGAGGGATTGGGGCAGTCAGGGGACAGGGAGCAGGAGGAGGGTGGGTTGGATGGGTTGGGGGGTCTGTGGGGGACAGTCAGGGGGGCAGGAATTGGGAGGGAGTGGCTAGGGGGCGGGGCTACACCCCCCCCCCCCCCCCGGAGTGTCCTCTTTTTTGAAAGTTCAAATATGGTAACCCTACCACTCTAGCAGGCCCAAACTTTGACTGGATCAAAGTGTGTCTGTTGCTTTGGGAGCAGAGGAGAAAAGAGGTTCAAAACAGAACACAGAGGGGTCACAGAGGGATTCCAGAAACTCCATGACATATCTTAGCAGGAGCATGAAAGGAAATGTGCAGATAGATCCTTTGGCCATAAACAGTGCAAAGGGGACATGAAGCCTATGAGCTGTACTAAAGGCAAAGCCTGTCCATGCAGATACACAATCAGATGTTCCCAGGGAGGGGGAATAAAGATTCTATCCTTTGACCTGTGGGTCAGCCTTTTTCCCAGGCTTTGTGGAGGGAACCAAAATTTCACACTCTATTTATAAATATGGTCCATTAAATGGGTAATCATATATAAAAGATCGACTGATTCTGTAATCATAGGGTTAATTATAAAATATACAGGGTGTCAACATTATATAAGCACACATTTTATTCACATAGAGCCACATTCTTCTTTTTGCAGAGCCCAGGTATGCAGGTCTTGTACAAATGATCAGAAGAGATGGAATCTTCCATATCACCTGAGACCATGAATTTGACACAGCTTCTCCATGGCCGCTACAGCAGCTCATAAGTTAGAGTAGCATCTGCCACCCTTTTCCTCCCTTTCAAGGGAAAATTTGGATAGTGGATCCATGCAATCACAAATCCACTAGCTGTGCCCCTCCCCTGGGTCCCTTATGGAGGCTCTCTGAAACTAAACACCTCTCCCCACTGCAAAGTAGAAGTGCACTACTTTTGCTGCCTTTTGGGCTCTATATGCCCCATGTGAAAGAGTTAGGGAGTGGCATAAGGAAATAGGATTTGGCCCTTAATAAGTTCATATATATGCAATGTAAAGTCATTCCAATACATAAATAAAACAAATAAATAAATGTACATACATACATATAGGATACTGAACTTAAAAACATATATAAATAAAAAATGTCTTAACCTAGCTTCTAACAGCACTTTAAATAATTTAAAAATGAAAAGTCTGTTAAATCCAATTTCCTCTCTCTATTAAAAATCTAAGAGTGTGGTGGTGTAATGAGTCAAACCACACTCCAGGACGTTCACTGTGCTATAGCAGTGTCCACATGGGATGTTACAGGGAGGCAAGCTGGTTTGCCGCACAGTAACCTGCTGCGTAGACAATTTTAAATTGTCTTCTTGATTACAACTAATTCTCTATATGTTCTTATGAAATAATTTATTGTGAAAAGCTATTTTCAATAGCTAAATTACTGAATGTGCTTCAAGGAAAGTACTAGTTATTTTAATCCATTATATTTTTACTTTAGCAATACAGCATATTCCAACATGTTTGATTTAATGAGATCACCAATAAGAAATTTAATCATTAAAAATTCTTTGGTTCATATGTAAAAATACCAGCCATCTGTATGTCTTACATACCTCAGTAGCAAACTGCTGCAATCCACCAATATTAATTGGTCCCTCCTCTGTAGCATATAAATTGCATCCACCTACACAAAGATCTGAGGTTGGACAAACCATTCCGCATGTCAGGCCCAGTGGGTTGTCTGAAAGAATCATTTTGGCAGCTCCGTAATAGTTCTGCATGAAGAAAACAAAATCAACAATAATGCCACATAACAGGGAAGCAGAGATTCAAGAGAGGAAATCCAAAATGTTGTTCCTTTTATGTGGCTAGTAGAATAACACTGCACCTTTGATAAAATTTAAAGACACAAATTTGTCACATATGTGTATTACCAAGCATGGCTGAAAAGGCATTGGGGACAAATTCAGACTGTATCTCACTGTATGGCAGGCCAAGAATATTTCAATTATTTCTTTTTTTATTATCAAAATATTCTAATTTTTTTATGTTGATTTTCAGGTATTTTTGTAGGGTTGTGTAGTGGATTTACAGTTTTATTTTATACATAACATGTTGTGTGTATTACACTCCAGGAAGTGCTCTCTCCATTCCTAAGTCAATTATGCAGCTGGTGAACAGACACTATGTAACTGTAGCCCCAAGTTCTCTCTCCATTCACTCACTTCCTAATAAATAACAACAACAACAACTATCAAGAAGAGTCCAGGAAACATTTGGGTGCCAGAGGTTTCCCTAAAGACCACCACTGATCATGGGAAGATAAAAGTCACACCTATGCAGGGGACCAGCATCAGGCTCATGCACTAATTAAGAAGCCTGGAGGGCTTGTGCTAGCAAATGCAAATGGGAGTGAGTGCCATTCCAACCCTCTCCCAAACTATGAACAACTGCAAGAAGAAAGAAAGGTCTTGTTTTCCATTCCCTCTAGCCACCTCTTCCACATCTCATTCTCCAGTAACTTTTTTATGAACATTGTTTTCAGAGCTGGTCTATCACTACATTGGTCTGTGCCAGGGAGTCATTCTCCCAACCAGGACGATAGCTGGCTCAGAAGAATCAGAAGCTGTAGAGCCAGTGGGAGGTGAAGAGCCCATTGACAGGTGCCCCTTCCCAGTGCAGAGCTGGAGAGTTTTATTTCCAACCTTCATGTTTAGCAGGGTAATACACGTGCATTGTGCATCTTCAAAGGGAACAATATCCCACACAGTGTGAGACTCAAGTAGTGAATATGCAGAACATTTTCAAGATTTGATTATGTAACAACATATGGGTTAAAAGTCATATATGATTTGAAATGTTCTAATTGACCAAGAGGCACATTAAAGGACTGGGCATAATGTTCAGAGGCTCAACGAGATGATGCAGGCAGGGACAGTGAGTTCCCCTAGGGCTCCAATGTTTAAGAAACAATTTTGTAAAAGTAGCTGGGCCTTTCTTCTACATATTACAGTGTCTATTCCACTGGCCATTCCATGATTACATAGATCACAAAGCCATGCATACATTTTCAAGGGGTTTGCTCCTAAATTACTACATCAATTGGAAGCTCTAGTCTTGGGCAAACAGGAAAAAATTGGTTAATTAAGCAAGTCATTTGTGAAGGGACTTCCTTCAGCGGTTTTGTCTGTGGTGACAGGTAAGTGAGATATTGGGCCTGACTCCCATTTATGCTGTCCACTTTTCACTACTCTGGCAATGTAAAGGGGCCTAGAAGTGGCTGTTAATTAACCTGATTAAAAATGTAATTTACACCCACTTTATGGCTCCTTTATTCTGCCAGAGCAGTGTAACAGATCTTCAATGTAAGTGAGAATCCAGCACATTAAGTTCAATATTCAATATTGGCTAAAGGGACTGTTTCCTTGTTTCTCTGAAAAAGGACCACCCAGAGCTAAATTGTTGGGCATTTGTCTTCAGAATTCAAATAAGCTAGTTTTCATTACTTTCAAATTTGGTTTTGCTTCACATTCTGCTGGGTTTCTTCATATTGGGGGAGGTGGGGGGGGGGGACTGTTGTGCCCAGGACAGTTATCTTCGTTGATTTCAACTTTGGTACAAGAGAAAGAATTACAATAACCAAATGTAATTTCATCTAAGAAAGATAATTAAGGATTCATAAATCTTTGAAGCTTCATAATTAAAATTGGTGCATACAGATAATTAACATCCTTAGTTTATCATATTAACTAACTATTCCTCTTTAAGAATCATTTTTATCATAGGCTGGTACAATTTTCACAATATTTTCTTTTAAGACAGAATATATATATAAAATATATGAAATAGTTAAAACATTTTCACATTGTTTCAGTGGCACCCTCCTTAGAAATCTCCATTATGTAATTTCAATCATGTTGATTGTTTACTGCGTTATTGAATTATGATCTTGATTAAATTTAAGCTGAGGAACATTACTTATTGATTTGATATGCAGCCATTACATACCTTTATATATAGACTTTTACAATATAAGTACTGTGAGATATGCAGAACACATCACAATGCCAAGTAGTAAAACAATATGCACTGAATGTATAAAATGTTTTGTAGTGTTAACATTTTTAAGTGAATGTAGTGATCAATAACAAGGCACCAAACTGACAAAGCTAGAGCTCAAAGTGTGCTACTTATTCAGAGAACAAGCATATCAAAAGCAGCAGCATTGCAAGCTTTCCACACAGATTCAACGATATGCCTCAACCTGGTGCTAAAGGGATCACCTCTAGAAGTGAAAGGGGAATTTAGGTTCAATGCTCACTCAGCCTCTCTACTTAGGCTGCCAAAAAGAAGCCAATTAGTGTCAATTCTACTGGTGGCAATTCTGTAATGTGGACATATGTCTATTCAGAAACAACATAGTATCAACATCATGGGCAGTGCAGCCTAGTGGATATAGCCCTAGACCCGTATGCTATTCCCAGCTCTGCAACTAGCTACTGGGTGACCATGGGCAAACCACTTCTCTATGCCTCAGGTTTCCTCATGTTTGAAACGGGGATGATAAGGGCCTCCACTATAATGGAAGCTAGCTATTCTTTTATTAGTATAAGTCATTTTACAGGGTCTACTTAACAGGTATCAGACGGTAACTTTCAAGATGAAATCCTTGTCACCTTCCCAAGTGAGTTGCCCAAGCAACTTCAAACTTGGGATTTGACCTCAGTCTGTTCTGAGCTGTACTTGATTTGAACTGGTAATCTTAGTGAAAAGCTCTCATGTTCTATTACCCCAGTTTTGTAGTACAATAACATATTTAGATGTTTTCTGTGCTGTATGTAAGTATAATATGGAACAATATTTCTTTTAACAATATTTTCTAAAATAATTACTATGTTTCAGATAAGCTAACATCGTTTTCAATCAGCCACTGAAACAAATCCTCAATTTCTGATCCTGTCCAAATTCACCCATCATGAGCAGCTAACTAGCCCATTTGGGAGAAGTTTATTGCAATGTTATACAGATCCTGCTGCTATAAGCTATGTGTTCAGGAGACCTATGACGTTTCTCATAATTGTGCATAACTGTCATTTGCTGAAACAGCAACTTTATTCCAGAAAGGAAATTTTAGGACAACACAAGGCAGGTTGTCCTAAGGAAGCATATAGTATTAGTAAAATACCTTTTAGAAATATGAAGAATTTAGAATTATAGATCGGAGGTAGGTGATTTGGACTTTTCCACACACCTTTGCACTTGACTAACTAGTCATATTACTGCTTGCTTGTTGAAGACCAACTATGCTACTTTATAGGCACTCAAGTTACTAATTATCAGCTACAAACACTTACTGCGGAAAAGAGGGGGAAGTCCTTACTACAACAGCTAAAATACTTTGCAACTCTGTGATGGTTTGTTTCTGTGTATTTATCCCTTCTTTACTATACTGATTTCTCATGTAACACATGCCAGACATCATTAGAAAGAATGCATTTTTCTAAACTTTTACAAAAACTAATAAGGACAGTAAGTATAATCTAGTTTTAATATGCTGCTGAAAATTACAGTAATGTTGTACTACAACAATAAGTCATTTTGCATATGGAAGAGACAAATTAACAAATAATAAATAAGAATACTTTGCACTTATATGACACCATCCATCCTTGGGGACCCTTAAAAACTTGCCAGTTTTAACTGAGATAGTTACCTCAGTATCTTAGTCTTCTCTGATACTTCTTATGTAAGGAAAGTACTTCTAATATTGAAAATACTGACATTATATAATTGCAAACACTTATTTAGCACTTATTCCAATTCTCAAATAAGTTAATGGGCTTCTTAATCATATTCATATAACACAACCATAACAGTTATTTTACAGAGCCCAAGGATGTGCTAGATCCCTCACAGAAGAGGTACGGTGATCTGACCCCTACCCGGAGGAGTTTATGAACTAATATCACACATGATGCACCAAGGGGTAGCTAGACAGTGCAACTGGAGGGAGGATGACTCAGCAAAGGCTATTGCACAACCTAAAGCAACAATAATTTAGAATTAAAATAGTTTGGGATATTTTTAAATACATACAAATAAATAAGCAGATGACTCAGTTGGCTAATTCTTGTAGACGTCAAGGAGGAAGCAGATCGAGAACTAGAATGCTTTAGAGATAGTTTTATTTAAATGGAATAAATGCACCCTCATGCCTTGATGCATAAAATATCTTTTTTTCCTAGGCACTTCCACAGAAAGAAATTAATCTAACTGGACAGGATGTTTTTTGGTTTCTTTCATCAAAATGCCAATAAATACACATTGGTAAGGGAGAGAACAGAAACAAGCCTTAAACAGACATCAATAATCAGTGGAAAGCAGGCAGAGGAGGATCTCCACATGTATCACTTGGAAGTATTACATAATTTGCATGCAAATGAGACCTTTTTTTTTTACTTGAGAAAACCTATTAAAACATGTAGGATCAATACTGTGAAATGAAAAGAAATTACATTTATTATCAGGAAATTCTTACAGCATCTATTCATTCATCTAATTTAAGCACACTTCATATAAACTTCACATAGATTATGACTTTCTGATATTGTAGTTTTCTCAAATACAACAAAGTGACTGCAGGACTGTGTTCTGTATAAAAAGAATGAAAGCGCTGGCTTAGCCAGGATGTGGAGATGGGATGGAGTGAAAGCAGAAAGGTAGGAAGAGGAGTGGGAGGGGAAGGCAGAGAATAAAACAGTGTTCACTTCTTTTTTTGTCTCTTGGTGAAATGTTTAAAAATGGACACAATTACAAAACAAATTTTCCAAGAAAATTACTTTCACCTCCCGTCCACTGTTATCTATGTTTTCTTAAGTTTTTACAAAAATCAAAATGTGTTGGGTCAAATTTGTTGTTTAAAATGACGTAAGGAACAACAACTGAAAAACGTATATTGATACCGAAAATAGGTATCAACAACCCAACATATTTATATCTATGCACATCAGTTCAAATTTGAATAAACTCACCCCCCTATTATTTCAAAGCATAATGAACAAAACAGAAGAGTGAGTTATCAAATATCACATATATTCTATATTACAATGCTGCTGATATTTAATCAATCCAGAAAACTTTCACATCATTTGACTTATGTCATCATAACAGGACTGTAATTTCACACAGTGTCACTATCTTTTTATAAAAAAGAGGGAAAGGAATATCTTGTACTGTCATTTTGTTCTTTGTAGTCTAGAATGTGAGAGATTCCTTAATTGACATAGTGTCATTGCAACAAGTCTATTCCACATAATTATACTATGGCAACTGAAACCAGCTGTCAGCCATTCCATTACACTAACTACAAATAGACATCTCAAGAAAAGTCACTGTTTCAAGTACATCAATTTAACACCATTACTATTTTTCTTTTACATGTTTTTTGTACTTAGTGACTTGAAATATGTAGAGATTAAGAAAGAAAACTGAATAAAACTGTACTTTCAAAAACATGGAGCCTCATGAATGTTTTTTAAAAACTGTAATGCATATTTGTTTGCAATTCTTACCAATCTTACAGCCTTTTACAATCTAGTAATTGTAATAACAGTATCACAATTATACTATTTTACATCTGAATTCTGATTCATGATTTTATAAGACATTCCCAATGAGATGTAGATGTCCCTTATTGTGTTATCCAAAGTACCTCTGGAGTGGGGGAAGAATTATTCTATTCTCTCCCTTCCTCTCACTTCTCACAATCCTGTTTCTTTCTCTTCCCAATCTCCATTCCAACCTCACATAGCCTCTCTCCCATTCACATTCTCTCTCCTTGTTCCCCCACTGTTTCCTGTCTCCCATTTGCCCTTATTATATTTGCACACTTATTTTCCCTCACTTTCCATTTATAAGATCCTATCCCTAATATTTCCCCTCTCTTTTAACCCCCATCAGTCTCCTGCCGTATACATTCCCCCATAACCCTCAGTCTTCCTCCCTACACCCCATATTACCCAATCTCTCTGTCTCTCCTATGCAATCTACATTTCCCTCATGCCCTCTAGTCTCTTCTTACCCCATACATTTCCCTGAACTTCTCACTTGCACACTACTTCCTTCTACACCCTCTCTGGCTCCTCCAGCACTTCATCGGGCTCCCTCATGCTCACCACATCCCCTTACCTCTTCATAGTTTCCTGTCCAGCCTCTTATCCACAGAATACATCATTCCTGAGGGAAGCCAGGCTTCAGTTTTGCTAAAAATAATGGGAGTTGATAACCATCTTTGCTAAGGGAAGACTTACTTCTACATGTAAACACTGTTGGGAAATAATGGCCACGTTGAATCAGGGCAGTTTGGCTTCAGCCCCATTCAAATTAATGGAAGATGGAGGCTCTTTTGAATAAGGGGAAAATTGCAAGTTTGACGGCAGGAATCACAAAATCCTGGGAAACTAATAAAAACTACCAAATATTGTTAGACTTGAGATAAAATAATGAGAGTTAGCCAAACTGGGTGTTGTAGTGACAGACAAGTGTGACTTCAAGCAATTGTGCCCATTCAAGGGACTTTTTATAACATTAACAATTATATTTCTGCATCACTGATCTATAATGCCTGACTCAGTCACTTATGTAAGTATCACTGAGAAGGGGATACCACCCTCTACTCCAGGTATATGTTAACATAGCAACAGTTATGTGGAGCCCATACCTGCTCCCTGGCTCAGACTTTTATACTGCTTGCTTTCTTCTAAGAGCTACCTAGCTGGTAAGCTAATTATCTCATTAGCACATCAGGCTCCCTACAGGTGCAAGTAATCCCTTGTACCTTCCCAAAATACAAACTACCTAAGTCCCTCCTACTCTAACTACACCCAGTGTCCTTCTACTGGGTTCTCACTCACCAGGGTGCTGGCTTCCAAAGGGCTCCATTGATAGCATCCAGTCAAGTCAGTATCCACTGACTCCTATAGCTAATGTCGCTCACAGAAATCTATAGCACCAGCACAGTCTTGTCAGAACAACTGGTAGATACTGAAGATGCCAGACAATGAGACACACAGAGACTGTCTCACTGCACAGGCAGGTAGACTACGCAATTGTGGGACAGGATGGAAAGCAGGGTTGGGACACATCAAGGAGTTGATTGTGACTCTCTGATTCCTGAGGCCCCAACAATGCCTAAAGTTGCTTCTGGGCAGCAATAAGATCCACCACTGCTATAGAAAGCAACAGAGGGTCCTGTGGCACCTTTGAGACTAACAGAAGTATTGGGAGCATAAGCTTTCGTGGGTAAGAACCTCAATTCTTCAGATGCAAGAAGACTTGTGAAGTTCTTACCCACGAAAGCTTATGCTCCCAATACTTCTGTTAGTCTCAAAGGTGCCACAGGACCCTCTGTTGCTTTTTACAGATTCAGACTAACACGGCTACCCCTCCGATACTTGACACTGCTATAGGGTCCTTTAATGAACCCTACCCCGGGGGGGACTGCTGATGTGGAGCTCCATTTTGCCATGCCCTCTTCCCTGCCTCAACAAACTGGGATAGGGGCGATGGGGCAGAGACTCAGGGCACAAGCCTGCTGGCGGGCTCTAAAATCCTAACACCACTCTTGCAAGTGGGTAAGACACAAGAAAAAAAATCCTTCTCCTATAGCTTGTAAGTACTTGTATCTTTGCAGATTTAATTTTAAATGAAAAGATTAATAAAACATGACACCCTTAAGCTTCAGAACAAGTTTTTTTTTAATTGCAACAGCTACATTTTAAACACCAGAGTTAAATATAAATGGCCTCCAAAAAGCAGCTTAGAAAGAATACTTATCTTTTTTTTTTAATTGAAGTTTAAAAAAATAAACTAATATTCACAGTACGGTGAATCTAAAGTTGCATCTCACCTATTGAGAGATTCAATTGCAAACAACAGTCTGTAGGAAGGCTACTGAGTAATGCTGACTGGGAAGACACAATAGAATAGATTGTACCTTTGGAAAGTAGAGCTGTAATCCAGTTTGTATGAAAAGGAAGAATGGAAGTTTTGGTATAAATGCTACTGAATCACAGAAGCCTGACACAATACAGCACAAGTGACATCCTTTTCTCAAAGAGGCCCAAGGCTCATTGAGTCTAGCAATTCAATTACCCTCTCAACCCAGAAAGAACCCCCCCTCCTGAGTTGAGGTCTACTGGCAGAGCAACTTGGAACAGCCTACATTGTACGTGGCCTGTAAATATCTAAAAAGCCTCAGGCTTTAGAGAACAAGAATCCCTGACCTTTTATGATTGCTACAATAGTTTTTTTCCAGCAAAACATACTACATAGAATGGAGTCCTTAAATAGCTGACAAAAGAATACATTTTCAGTAAGCCACTGTTTAAACAGTGTATGTTTATAATAAAACCAGTTTAAATTAATACCTGAGTGTCATACTACCAACTACTTAGTGAAAGAATATGGACACAATGAAGGATAGGCAAACCGGTTTGTATAGTATAATTTAGGGCATGTCTACACTACAGCTGCTACAGCAGCAGAGCTACAGTGCTCCAGCTGTGCCGCTGTAGTGTGGATGCTGCCTGTATCAATGAAAGAGGTTTTCCCATCAATGCAATTAGTCCACCTCTCTGAGAGGTGGTAGCTAGGTCAATACAAGAATCCTTCCATCAACCTAGCTGTGTCTAAACTGGGGGTTAGGACAGGTTGGCCTAACTTCAGTGCTCAGGGCATGAAATTTTTCACAGCCCTGAGTGACATAACTAGGTGAATCTAATTTTTAAGTGTAGACCAGGCCTTAATGTTAAAATGTTACATTAAAATGTTACATTTTAACTTAACAAAAAGATGGTTAAGGGGTGATGATTACAATTCACAAGTATCTACATGGAGAACAAATATTTTAAAATGGGCACTTCGATCTAGCAGAGAAAGGTATTACAGGATCCAATGGCTGAAAGTTGAAGCTAGACAAATTCAGTCTGAAAATAAGGCATACATTTTTAGCAGGGAGGGTAACACTCATCTACAATTTTTGAGAAGTCGTCTGCTTCAGAGATAAAATGTGCTATTTATTATGTATTTTGATGTGCTGAATTCAAATATGACAATTAAAACAACTGACTGGCTACTGTTTCTAAGATATTTAAGTTTTTACATTTTATGTCTATGTATATTTGTAGACAGTAGAGTTTTAATCATAAATTGTAAACCTAGGTCTTTTCATGTGTACATGGTTGCTTTACATGATAATATTTCACCTGTCCTGTTTATGTAACACTTTAAAAATCAGCAAAAGGGTTATATAAATAAAATTTATTATGAAACAAAAGGCAAAAAACTATTATGTACATAGTTTAGTCCTATTCAGTGTCTACTCGGCGCTTCTTGGCTTGTCTCTTATATTCATTAAATGGAGCATCTCTTGTCACTGTCCAGCAATAGTCTGCAAGCATTGATGGGCTCCATTTGCCCTGAAAGCGTTTCTCATTGTTGCAATGTCCTGGTGAAATCGCTCGCCGTGCTCGTCGCTCACTGCTCCGCAGTTCGGTGGAAAAAAATCTAGATGAGAGTGCAAAAAATGTATCTTTAGTGACATGTTGCAACCAAGGCTTTTGTATGTCTTGAGGAGGTTTTCCACCAACAACCTGTAGTTGTCTGCCTTGTTGTTTCCGAGAAAATTTATTGCCACTAACTGGAAGGCTTTCCATGCCGTCTTTTCCTTACCACGCAGTGCATGGTCAAATGCATCATCTCGAAGAAGTTCACGAATCTGAGGACCAACAAAGACACCTT
>NW_020664562.1:19944889-20062748 GCF_002925995.2 Terrapene triunguis | reverse complement strand
GGAGTGGCCAATCTTTCTTGATGTAGTGGGAATCTCTTGCACGACTATCCCATTCGCAGAGAAAACAGCAGTACTTTGTGTATCCAGTCTGCAGACCAAGCAAGAGAGCAACAACCTTCAAATTGCCACAAAGCTGCCACTGATGTTGGTCATAGTTTATGCACCTCAAAAGTTGTTTCATGTTGTCATAGGTTTCCCTCTTATGGACTGCATGACCAACTGGAATTGATGGCAAAACATTGCCATTATGCAGTAAAACAGCTTTAAGACTCGTCTTCGATGAATCAATGAACAGTCTCCACTCATCTGGATCGTGAACGATGTTGAGGGCTGCCATCACACCATGGATGTTGTTGCAGGCTACAAGATCACCTTCCATGAAGAAGAATGGGACAAGATCCTTTTGACGGTCACGGAACATGGAAACCCTAACATCACCTGCCAGGAGATTCCACTGCTGTAGTCTGGAGCCCAACAGCTCTGCCTTACTCTTGGGTAATTCCAAATCCCTGACAAGGTCATTCAGTTCACCTTGTGTTATGAGGTGTGGTTCAGAGGAGGAGGATGGGAGAAAATGTGGGTCCTGTGACATTGATAGTTCAGGACCACAAGTTTCATCCTCTTCCTCGTCTGACTCAAGTGAGAATGATTCTGGTGCATCAGGAACCGGCAGTCCTTCTCCGTGGGGTACTGGGCGTATAGCTGATGGAATGTTTGGATAATGCACAGTCCACTTTTTCTTCTTTGACACACCTTTCCCAACTGGAGGCACCATGCAGAAGTAACAATTGCTGGTATGATCTGTTGGCTCTCTCCAAATCATTGGCACTGTAAAAGGCATAGATTTCCTTTTCCTGTTCAACCGCTGGCGAAGATTTTTTGCACAAGTGTTGCAGCATATGTGTGGGGCCCACCTCTTGTCCTGATCTCCAATTTTGCAGCCAAAATAAAGGTGATAGGCTTTCTTAACCATAGTGGTTATACTGCGCTTTTGTGATGCAAAAGTCACTTCACCACAAACATAGCAGAAGTTATCTGCACTGTTCACACAAGTACGAGGCATCTCTGCTCACTTTGGCTAAACAGAAATGTGTCCCTTTGCAAAATCAAACACTGACAAATAAGAGAGCACGACACTGTATGATTTCTAGAGCTGATATAGGGCAATTTGTTCAGCAGAGTGATGTAAGCTTCGTTATGATTGCATCATCCATGACTTCTAGGAATAACATGATGCAATTCATATCATGTATGACGCAATACCAGCTTCAGATTGCATCATTCATTGTTTTGCCTAAAAAGCAAGTACTGTCCAAACCCAGTCATAGATTTATTCATAGATCCAGTCAAAGATGTATTTTAGTCATTTCTGGTTTAAATTGAGATCCCTTCCCTTTATAACTCACTTATCCTCCGCCATTCCCAAGTCAAGGGTCGTATATACTGACCCAATAGCATATCTTGAAAACTAGAGCCAATCAACAATTTTAAGCAGCATTTTCGTTCTCAGTGACCCAGAATTAGTAAAGTTTGACTACATTTTTTTCAGAAGCATTTTGGCTATAGAGCAGTGTAATTAATCACTGGAACAATTTACCAAGAGTCATGGTGGATTCTCCATCACAATTTTTAAATTGAGGTTGGATGTTTTTCTAAAATATGTGCTCTAGAAATTATTTTGAGGAAGTTCTGTGGCCTGCGCTACAGAGGATGTCAAACTAGATGATTACAACAGTCCCTTCTGGTCTTGGAATCCATGAAACCTTCCTTCTCCCTGCACATCATCATTTTGATATTTAAGCCAGTCTGGAAATTCTCTTAGTTACAGTATTGTCTGCAAATATAACCTGCTCTGGAGGTGAGGGAGGAAGACTGTCCATTGGGTGAGGGCGAGGAAGTTGCTGGGCTAGAAGTGCTTAAGGGTCTTAGAAAGGTGAGATGGTGCAGGAACCTATTGGGGGAGAACAGGAGTTTGTTGAGGGGTGAGAGAGGGATTTGATAAGGACAGGAGTAGATTGAGAAGGATAAGGGGGACCTCAATAGGTCCAGCTAAGCATCCAGATTCTGGATTTCTTACTAAACACCTGAATCTTCCAAGCTTCAACCTTTCACTGGTCAAGAGAATATTTTGTGTAGACACCAACAGGAGTCTTCATAGGCAATCAGCTTAAAATTATTAACAGTTGTTTATTTACAAGATGCAAATGACAGAAGATATTTCAAAGTAAAATATTTTTAATCAAAATGGTCTCTTTAGAAAATGTTTTTTTAACAAAGCACTTATATTGTCAATTCATGTTTGTCAAAATGTGTTTTTCTTTAAAATCTTGTATCAATTTTTTTCAGTCAACAAAAAGTTTTGCTGGCACTTTCAATGATGATTTTAATCAAAGAAAAAAATCAATTGAAAATTCTGCAAAACAATTTGAGAAACCAAAAATTTAGTCTATTTCAAATTTTTCAAAATGAAAACAAATTTCAAATGTATTCACTAAAACTAGATTTTCTGCTTTTTGATCAGTTCTAAAAATGTCATATACATACTTGTAATTATGCACAAATCCACATAGACGGCAGTGACTTAGAGCAGGGGTTGGCAACTTTCGGCATGCGGCCTGTCAGGGCAATCCACTGGCGGGCCGTGAGACATTTTGTTTACGTTGACCATCCACAGGCACAGCCGCCCGCAGCGGCCATGGTTCGCCATTCCCGGCCAATGGGAGCTGTGGGAAGTGGCGGCCAGCACATCCTTGCGGCCCGCACCACTTGCCGCAGCTCCCATTGGCCAGGAATGGTGAACCGCGGCCACTGGGACCTACGGGGGGCCGTGCCTGCGGACAGTCAATGTAAACAAACTGGCGGCCTGCCAGTGAATTACTCTGATGGGCCGCATGCCCAACGTTATTGACCCCTGACCTAGAGGAAATGGCCTAGGACTAGAAGGGTGGAGAGATGGATTCTAATCTCAGCTGTACCTCTGTCCTTCTATGTGATCTTGAGCAAGTCATTTCACCTTTGTGTACCTCTGTTTATCTCCCACCCTTTGCCTATCTTGTCTACTTAAGCTGTAAACTCTTTGAGGCAGGGACAATGTCTCTCTGTGTGTTTGTACAGTTCCTAGCACATTGGGGTCCTGATCTAAATTGGGGCCTGTTAGTAATGTAATAGGGGCTAGAAAATGATAGGAGATGTGGAGAATTGCATCTAAAGGTTCTTGAGGAGTAGAGATTGTAGAGTATTGTGTGTCCTTAGGAAGCTGGTAGGAGCATGAACGGGGGGAGGTATAGGCATTGGTGGTGACTTGGGAGCAGGACGGAGAAGGGAGAATCTCTCTGGTCTCTTCTGCACAGCAACCATCACCTAGACTGGTTCCTGAGCATATCAGTTTGTTTCATTTTGGGGGCTTTTTTTAAAAAAAAAAAACCTAATGTTCATTTTAATTTACAGTACACCTGTAATACTGAGATACTCATGCAGCTGGGCAACTTTAGATTTCCTCCACAGGGGCTAGGGTAAGAGAGTACAACATAAGGCTGCATGTAACTTATTCTGGGAATTGAGAACACTGAGGTGGAGAGCTGATTTTACAGACGCAGTAAATGACTATATATCTTTCGTCCTAACATTTTGGCCAGCACAATGAGGAAAGTGTAACCACTTGATATTTTTTTAAGCCATCATTGTGCTGTGTTCAACAATACTGTCAGTCTTGTCACATTTTTCAGGCACCAGCACCAGGCAAAAAATATTGTTGAGCCCTTCTCTGCAAAAGTTACTGCTTCTGAAAAGAGACTGTAGTTATAGGCATGGAGGGTCCCTAAGAGCCAGGCAAGTCAGGCTATGACTGCAGGTTAGTAATTGCTGAGTAATTTGAGGTTTTAGATTTTCCCCTAAGAAACACTGAAGCTCTTCAGAGAATGGCTGTGATATGCCATTTTTTTTTCTAAAGCAGAACTTCCTGATGAAGTAGCAACTGGTCAAGTTATTCATGCTGGGCCAACCACTGACTGACTGAGTGCCTACAGGTCACATGACAGCTTTGGGAGATGGGACATAAAACAATCACACAGAACTAAGTGTTAAGGAAAGTACCCTATCTATATAGCCCATACACAACTGGTGTAATCCTGGCCCTATTTAGATCAATAGGAGTCTTCCCACTGATTTCAACTGGGTCAGAATTTTACCCAAAACCATTAAAATCAGACCCTTAATATTATCTCCACATATCTGTAGCAGGATGCAATCCCAGAACATATCCCCTCCTCATAGCACTGCAGTCACCCTGCCTCAGTTTCCCCTCATCGGTGATGGTTCTCTGGGACTTCAGCATAGTTCAGTTGCTGAAGTGATCGAGATAATGAAAGTCCAAAGAAAAACACCACTCGCTCTAACCTCAGGCCCATGCTGGGCAAAGCCCTTCTTCTGAGGGGTTGTCCTGTAGCACACCACAGCCTTCAACTTTTCATCTTCCAGCCCTTCAGGGTTCTAGTCAATCACTTCTTCCTCCCCTTAACAGCAGGGGTCTCTGTACATTCTCCCAGGGTAATAGTATAGGAGGGACCCACCCCCACCCTTTACTATGGGATCCCTGCCATTGGAACCCTAGACAACTGGGCTATCTGCCCTGTAACTCAAACCCTTATTCACTCTCTTTCCCTCCCAGCACCTCTTCTTATGTGCCTATGTACTCTCTCTGGAGAGTCTTTTCTCTCAGGTCTTTCCTAGTCCCAATCCTGGGCTTAAACATCCTCTCCCTTGGGACAGAGTGACCACAGCCCTCCTTCCTTGGGCTGTACTGTAATCCTAGCAGGCTTCTCTCAGCCCCCAGCTTCCTCTTGGAACAGGATAACCGAGCCCTCATTCCTGAAGCTGTGCTTCACTTCAGACAGACTTCCTCAAGCCTAGGATATCCATTTTACCTCACAGCCCTTCCCTGCATGTCTCTCATAGCTCTCCCTTTGACGGAGCTCAGAGCAGGTCTCTGACTCACACCTGGTCCCCATTCCCTGTTAGGTTCTGCTAATTCTTCCTGAACACCAATTCTTAAAAGGGCCATTGCCCTTGAAAGGGAGAAACCACCGTACTACAATGCTTCCATATTGAAATTTGCTCTAGGGTTTTAGGGTACTATAATGTAGTGGAAAGGGGAAGACCAGCAGATTCATTACTGCTTTGTATCTTCTCTGTTGAGGGCTTTTCTGTTTCACTATATTTCAAGGATCCATTAAGAAGTGATATGCCTCAAAGTAGTACAGTACCAGTGGAAACAGATGCCTGGCATTCATAAAAATAAATGCAGCATTGACATAACAGATTATATAACAGAGCAGTCTATATGCAGATGCCGGACACAATGCCACAATAATTGTTAACAATGTTAACATGTAATTATATTATAAACGACATATGTCTTAATAACTCCTTTTGTCCCAATGTTTATTGTCAATACATAGAATTTACTGTGAGGGTTTCAGCTCACATAATATGCAACGTGTAATAAAAACAACTTGGCTGTTAACTCACCCACAATGTGGCTGCTGCCTTACCCTCAATGTGTAAACAAGACCCACTTTTCTCTCATTTTAACTATGTGGACTCCAGCACCGGCAGGATGTGTGAGAGAAACAGGTAGCAGGAGACGAGGCCAGCTGCTTCTGTAAACCTCTCACCCAAAACAGACTCAAGCCCTCCCAGTAGTCCCCAAACTTGGATGGAGTAACAGCAAATCAAGCTTCAACAAAAGACTTAAATGAATTTTTAAAAGGTAAGTGGTAACTAATATCTTTTCAGGATTAGAATGTCCCTCACAGCCTGATTAATACAGACAGATATTTTCATATTAGCTGTGCAGTCAACTTCAACGTTTGTATTTTTGACTGTTAAAAGGTACTTACAGATCTGAAGGCAACAGAAAGTATTTTTCTCCATTAACAGGATAGCATCTGGAAACACTCCACCTTATTAAAGTTGATTATATTTATTGTTGTAATAATTTATTAATATTATTGGGTTTTGTGAATAAAAAATGATAAAGCTTATTTACTTGAACCATAGTAATGAAAAACATTCATCCCTGAGATGAGCACCTGCATGCCAAGTGTCAGTCCAAAGCAAATTTTATTAAGAAAATTATAATCATTTCCTGAAAATATTTATTCTCTAATGGAAAAAAAATGTCTTGTAACTATAATGGCTCAGTCAGGTAACAATACAATGAATTTGTTACACTGAAGTGTTTTGTTTTGTCAATACTATTAATTGATTAAATCCATCCAAAACAAATACCTGAAAGAAAAATAAATCTGCTGAAGAAACAGATTTACCGTACAGTCTGTGCATTTACAATATTGCCAAAGAACAATATCAGTAAGAATAATTAAAAATTAAGAAGAATCTGTGAAATTTGATCATACCTGTTCTAAACATTATTTTATTAGAGTCTACAAAGATAAGGATTGTAATTCAATTACACAAAGAGAAATGCAAGCAACTGCTGTTCTTACTTTTCATTTACTACTGTGAGCCTGCTTTTACCTTGTTTGCAATACTTGTGATAAATGACTTGATGTCTAGATTAGTTGGGCAGCTCTTCTGACAGGGGGCATCTGCACACTTTAAGCACCTAGGGGAAAAAAAATAATGAGTTAAGGAGACATACAGTACAAATACTGCCAATAGCATACGTTTTTTCATGTACAAATTGATAAGTCTATAAAATAATAATGCTTTACATTTCTATAGAGACTTCCATATAAGTATTTCCAAGTGCTTTGTAAACATTATTGAATTAACTCTCACAACAATATAGTGAGGTAAGTTTTATCATCCCCATTTTAAAGATGGGGATATTGAAGCACAGATATGTTAAACAAATAGCCTAAAGCCACACAAGAAGGCTGCGGTGAGCTAAAAAGAGAACTCTGATCTCTTCGGTTGGGTATTTTAGCCAGAAGAGCAACCTTCTTCTATAACAAGCAGATCCATAAAATCCACTATTCTGAATGTGCAATCTATCGCTATATTACATATACAAATATGTTAAAAGAATGTTAAGACTGAAAAGTTAAGCACTCAAAAGATAGGAAATGCCACCATTTTTATTGTCCATTGAACATTATTTGGGAGCCCTTGTGCCATACACAGTCTTATTATATAATCATACTATTTTTTCCATTGGACTTCTGCCTTGTTCAGTGCACAGGATGGATGATGCTCACTGAATGAGTAGCTATTTGATTTTTCTCTTTATTTGTATTCCTTATTATTTTATTCTTCCTTATTCAATGCATGGGCACAGGCCTTATTTCCTAAATACCATTCAAACTCTGCTCTGAAGAGAATTATTAATTTCATCATAGGCCTTTCAATGGTATTCATCACTGTAGTATCTGCTTCACAAACAGTTAATATATCTTCACAATCTAATTTTTTTTTTTTCTAGACCTGGCTCTATAACAAATTCTTCTGTGATCTTAGGCAAGGTCTGTGTGCCTTAGTTTTTCCAACTGTAAAACAGATGAAATTCATTAATGAAGTTCTATAGGTGTAATTGAGAGTATAATTTTGACAACTGAATAATCAGATATGTAGAGTTTTATGATACTTTTATAGGAAAGATGTTAAAAAAAATTCATGATTTATATGGTTCACCCCGTTTCGGTCCCAAGGAAGAATGGCTGCTAAATATTGGGTCTCTTATTTTGTGCAATACAATTACTTTTATGAGTTAGTTTAAGATTTAGATAAAAGCACGAATTTTTACTTCTAAACTGTGGGTTTACAATCTGTGACTTCGGGAGTACAAATCAGCACTCCTATGGCAACTTGCACTGAAGTTGACTGGAGTTTTGAATGCATATCTGAGGACAGAACGGGAACTTTTTTCCCCCATGACAAATTATATTGTATAATAAAATACACAGACTTAAGTAGCAGTGATTAATGACCCATTCTTGCAAAGGCATCCATGTGGGCATAGAGGTCTAAGTTCACCTCCACAAGTCCTTTTACAGGATTGGACCCTAAAGAATAATCTAATTGATGCATGATTTTTAAAAAAGCAAGCATCAGCTAAAGAGTTAAAATGATACCCTGTTAAAAGATTTTTATGAGGGTTTTGGTTTTTTTGGCTTTACACTTTAGTGAAATATCATAGACCAAATGCCACACTACTCATAATCTCAGAATTCATTTAATTATTCTGGATACTTTTCAGCATAGTTATAAAAGATGTCTATGTCAACTTACAGAAAATAGCAAAAAATAAACATTTTTCAGGTCTAACATGGCTACTTGTACAGCATTCCCAAATCTCCCATTATTATTTAGTAATATATATTATCATTATAGTACAGCCACAAGGATTAGGGTCCCATTATGTTGGGTGCTGTACAAACATAGAAAGGGATCATCCTAGTCGTAAGGGGCTTACAGTCTAAAAACAAAATGAGTTGCAGAGTCTAGGATAGGGATAAAACATATAAGCAAATGCATATAATGAATAATTGGTAAAGATTTGTTTGTTAATGTATTGTGGGTGTTTATGCGTTTTTTTGTTTGTTTGTTTGTTCGTTCATTGGTTTGTTCCAATTGGTCGTAAAGCAAGTGAGTAAGAAAAGGAAACAGTCGCAGCTTGTCACCTACCTCACCATGATTAGCAGTCAGTATTTTGTGGACATCATTTCAGAGACGAGTTAACTGGGAATTTGGAGAAGGATATGGTAATAGTTGTTTGGATTTTATAACAGAGTTTTTTTCCCATGCATTTGAGGAAGCACGGAAGAACAAGTGACCTTAGTACTCTAAGCAAACTTGATGGGAGCAAGGCTGCAGTATACAAGACCAGAAAAGAAGAGGTTGTAGTATCGAGATGTGACATGATGAGGGCTTGTCTGACAGTTTTGGCTGTGTAGACAGAGAGGTGAGAACAGACTTTAGAATCATATGTAAGAAAAAAGCAGCCGTTCTTTTATGTCTTTTCTCCACCACTGCTCCAACTCAAGACAGTTTTTAAAATGCAATAGCTCTTTAGGCAGATCTGCGTGGACTACCCTTAAGACAAAGTATATTTATATTAAAAATGAATAGAAAGGCCCCATGACAGGATAGATTAATGGTTGTGTTTATTAAGTATCTTTACCAAATAATTTCTTTTATTATTATTATTGAGATGGTTCACAAACAACAGCTGTTGAAAACATCAGGTGTTAATGAGGCAGGGCAAAGCAAACCTGAATTATAGCTTGGGGGGGGGCAGGGGGTGCCATGAATATGCCAGTAGGCTCACTCTGATAATAATACCATCTTCCAGTTCTCTGAGTGCTCTGCAGACTAAAGTGCATCAGGCTGCCATTAATCCCACTTATCACACTGACAGCTCAGTAATTACACTACTGCTATAGTCAGGTACTGTAGTCCTAATAAAATATCAGCCACTGCACGGAATGCATGCTGGTGAGATGTTTTATTAAACTTGGGGGGTTGATCATCAAGTGACATTAGTGTTGACCTATTTTTCTATTTGACAATAAATTATCCTTTGACCATGCCATAATAGATATTATAGAGTGCTTTTACTGTACCAAACAGCAAAGGTACTGCATTCCAATGAGCTAGGCAAATGGCATAAATAAAATAGTAGAAATGCATGCCAGAATATCATTACCTAAATTGCTTTAAGTGACTGATTCTGTGAAAAATCAGAGACAGTATGTACTTAGGGGACTATGCCAACATTTGCTGTAAACCTCAATACTACATATATTTTCCCTTATAAATTAATGGCAAAGATTACACTTTTGTTTTACCTTGCCCCTTTTGAAATTCCCCTTTACTTTGTGAAAGCCCCTTTTACTTTTCAAAGGTACTCTGTTATTATGTATTTGGTTTAAAATGGACTATAAGCAACAAAATCAGTAAATAAAAATTCTCCAATCCACTTGTCACAACTAATGCATTTAAATGTATAACAATACATTCACATTTTAAAATAAAGCAAAATGGGCTTTATTTATTTATTTGTCAGTGGTAATCATGTCACATCTGTCCTAGAGAAAACAAAAATTTAAACCCATATACATATTTATATTTAGGCATATGTAAATTAACATACTTACATCTTTGTAACAATGAAATACAACATACTCTTCCAGTTATCAATACATGTTAAACACTTTCTCCCCCCATCTGTCCTTGGAATGACAATTAAATCATTGAGAAAGACATAAAAGTTCTATGATATTGTATAGTTTTAAAAGATGGGGGCTATTCACTATTCTGAGAGCCAGCTCAAGACCTATGCACTGCTTAAGCACCACTAAAACCTTATTTTGAAACCTTATGTGGCGTTCCACACTGGAGTGAGTTTTACCCATGGTAACCTATATTTAAAACATTTCATAAGAAGGGACAAGGCAAGGAGCGGATTTACCATGAAACAAACTGTGCGGTGGCACGGAGCCTCCAATGACAGGGGTCCCCCAAAATGCAGGACAAATCTCATCTGACAGCCTGCCCCTGAGTCCCGGCCGGCGGCACAGCAGGGCTCAGGCAGGCACGCTGCCTGCATACCGTGGCCGGTGGCCCCACGCCGCTCCTGGAAGCGGCCAGCTGCTGGCACATTTCTGCGCACTCCTGGCGGGGGGGGGGGAGGTGGCACCGTGCGCTGCCCCCGCCCTGGGCAGTGCATGGAGACCCGCTGCCCCTCTCCCTCCCAAGGGGCATGCAGAGATGTGCCAGCAGCACTAAGGTGGCTCCCTACCTGCTCTGCCTCCCTCCCTCCAAGCCATGCTGCTCCCGGAAGTGGCTGGCATGTCCCTGCAACCCCTGGGGGGGCGTCTCCGCATGCTGCCCCCACTCCAAGTGCCGACTCTGCAGCTCTCATTGGCCGGAAACTGCGGCCAATAGGAGCTGTGGGGAGGCAGCGGCAGGCGGAGACCCCTTAACCCCCCCCCCCCCCCCAGAAGCCCCCCCCGGGGGGGGGGGGGGTGCCGGTTGCTTTGGAGCCACACTGCCCGAGGTAAGCGCCGACCCCTTGCCCCTCTCCCGCACCCCATCCCCCTGCCCCAGCCCAGAGCCCCAACTTCCTCCCAGAGCTCGCACTCCTCACCCCCCCACACCCCAACCCCCTACCCCAGCCCAGAGCCCGCACCCAGCACTCAAACTCCCTCCCAGAGCCCGAATCCCGCACCCCCTCCTGCACCCCAACCCCCTGCCCTAATCAAGGTACCTCACTTTATTTTCACTTACTTCCCATTACTTATAATATAGGAGGAGGATGAAGAAAAAAATAATGAAAAACGGGAGGGGAGATAAGAGAGAATGTTCTTTTTCTTGGCTGGGTCCTGAGGGAGGGCCCCAAAAATGAAGCTGCACACAGGGCCCCACTAACTCTAAATCCGCCACTGGCCAAGGCAGAAGACATGAAAATAGTCATTTGAAAAGTTGCAGTCCAAAAGAAAGTGAAGCAACTAACTCAGAGAGAAGAGATAGTATTGTGTTGATACCACAGATATTATATGTAGAGAAAATTACACATTTGAAACATAAATGTACTCCAAAACCCCAATCATTTATCCCATCTTAGATAAGATTCCATTTGTATTCTCACTTTTGAAGTAGGCACAGGTACACTAATTGCCCTGTATGAATAAAGCTAGGTATAAAACATCTATACCAATTAACCATTTTTGCGAAGTATTTACACAAGAGAATGCTCTGTTGTGTAGCTTTATTTAATGTTATTGGTTCATAGAAATGTAGGACTAGAAGGGACATTGAGAAGACATCAAGTCCAGCCCCCTGAGATGAGCCAGGATCAAGTAAACCTAGACTATCCCTGACAGGTGTTCATCCAACCTGTTCTTAAAAACCTTTGAGGATGGGGATTCAACTACTTCCCTTGGAAGCCTATTTCAGAGAATAACTGCCCTTATAGTTAGAAAGTTTTTCCTAATATCTAACCTACATTTCCCTTGCAAGATTAAATCCATAACTCCTTGTCCTACCTTCAGTGTATATGGAGATCAATCAATCACCGTCCTATTTATAACAGCCCTTGACATTTGTGAAGACTTATCAGGTGCCCCTTTAGTCTTCATTTCTCAAGACTAAACGTGCCCAGTTTTTAATGTTTCCTTATAGGCTGGTTTTCTAAACCTTTTATCATTTTTGTTGCTCTCATCCGGACTCTCTCAAATTTGTGCACATCTTTCCTAAAGTGTTGTGCCCAGCATTTGATTTTTCATTCCCAAGTGAAGTATTTTGCACTTGGAACTTCATCTTGTTCAATTCAGACCAATTCTCCAGTTAGTCAAGGATCTTTTGAACTCTAATTCTGTCCTCCAAAATGCTTGGAACTCCTCCCAACTTGGTGTCATCTGCAAATTTTATAAGCATATTCTTCATCCCATTATCCCAGTCATTAATGAAAATATTGAATAATACCAGCCCAGGACTGATCCCCGTGGGACCAAACTAGTTATGCATTCTCAGTTTGTCAGCAAACCGTTGTTAACTACTATTTGAGTAAGGTCTTTCAACCAGTTGTGCACTCACCCCACAGTAAATTCATCTAGACCATATTCCTTAGTTTGCCAATGAGATATCAAAAGCTTTACTAAAATCAAGATATATCATGTGTACTGCTTCCTTCCATCTACTAATCCAGTAACCCTGCCAAAAAATAAAAAATTAGGTTGGTTTGGCATGATTTATTCTTGACAAATCCATGCTGGTTATTTCTTATATCCTATTATCTTCTAGGTTCTTACAAACTGATTGTTTAATAATTTGTTCCAGTATCTTTCCAGGTATCAACATTAGGCTGACTGGTGGATAGTTCCCAGATTTTCCTTTGTTCCTCTTTTTACAGACAGGTACTATGTTTGCCCTTCTCCAGTCCTCTGGGGATTTCACCCATCCTCCATGAGTTCTCCAGGATAATTGCTAATGGTTCTGAAATTCCTTCAGCTAGTTCCTTAAATTCCCTAGAATGAATTTCATCAGGCCCTGCCTACTTGAATACCTCTAACTTATCCAAATATTCTTTAATCTGTTCTATCCCTATTTTGGCTTGCGTTCCTTCTTCATTTTGTTAATATTAATTGTGATGAGTATCTGGTCACTATTAACCTTTTTAGTGAAGACTGAAGCAAAATAGGCATTAAACACCTCCGCTTTCTTGATGTCATGAGTTATTAGCTCTCCTCCTCTGCTAAGTAGAAGACCTATGCTTTCCTTTGTCTTTCTCTTGCTCCTAATTTCTTTAAAGAACCTCTTCTTATTACCTTTTATGTACTTTGTTGCGTATAACTCATTTTGTGTCTTAGCATTTCTGATTTTCTCTCTACACATTTGTGCTATTCTTTTGTACTCCTCCTTAGCAATTAGTCCAACTAGTCCTTCCACTTTTTTGTAGGTTTCCTTTTTGATTATCAGGTCATTAAAGAGCTCTTGATGGAGCCATATTGGCCTCTTACAATTCTTCCTATCTTTCCTTCACACTGGGATAGTTTGCAATTGTGCCTTTAATATTATCTGCTTGGGAATCTGCCAGCCTTCCTGAACTATTGTTTCCCTGAGATTTTCTTCCCATGGTACTTTACTTATCAGTTCTGAGTTTGTTAAGTCTGCTTTTTTAAAGTGCATCATCCTTATTCTCCTGCTCTCACATGTTCCTTTCCTTAGAATCATTAAATCTATCAGTTCATGATCACTTTCACCAAAATCGCCTTCCACCTTCACATTCACAACCATTTCCTCCCTGGTGGTCAGAATCAAGTCTAAAATGGCTGTCCCTCTGGTTACTTCCTCCAATTTCTGAAATAAAAAGTTGTTCCCAATACATTCCAAGAACTTATTGGAAATTTTGTGTTTTGCAGTATTACTTTTCCAACAGATATGTGGGTAATTAAAGTCTCCCATTAACACCAGGTCTTGTGTTTTGGAGATTTCTGTTATTTGTTCTAGAAATGCCTCATCCCTTTTGTTGCTTCTATAACCCTATAGTAATTTTCCATGTCCCCAACAACATCTAACCCTCTGTTAAGGGAACATGTTTTATGCTTTCCTGTGGGCTTTTGTCACCTGCCCCGGAGACCTTCTTCTGGTAACAACATCCCATGGTCAAGGAAGCCTAAGCCCTCCCATCAACACCATCTGCACAACCATGCACTCATCTCCAGGATGTGTGAGGACCCTTCCCCTCAACCGGTACAATAAACAAGAAAACAACTTACACTCCCAATCCCTTCACCCTTGCTCCTAGAGCTCTGCAGTCACTGGTGATCTGCTCAGAGCCATACCTGGCACTGTCATTAGTGCCCACATGGATGAGCAGCATGGGGTAGTGGTCAGAGGGACTTTCTGTAACATCTTGGGCATGGGCTCCAGACAGACAGCCCACCTCAAGGGGACCACATCATATAATTGTGTAATGACAGATGCCCATATGTTCCAACATAATACACATGCAAAAACGTGGACTTTAAATTTCTTATTTAGAAGGGTCAAGTATTTGTGTGTACACACACACATGTACGTTCACATTGATCAATGTAGCTATTCTGAATTTGCACCAGCTCAGGATCTGGTCCACTAGCTTTAAGAGAAGTGTAAGCTACTCATTCATCTCAAAAGAATGTTCACTTTGAAGCCTAATCATGACAACTTTATATGTCAGCATTCTTCCTAAGAACTCTGAGCGTCGGGGACCACTTTCTGAATGAGTTCCCTGAACTTTGAAGAGGAGAGGAGTAACATGGTGAAAAATATGAGATACCTCTTTCAAAGGGACAGTCTTAGTGAGGAGAGAGAGCTTCACTGCCCTCTTTCCTAAGAGAAACAGGCCACAACGGAGCTTCCTAACTCATGTCTTCCCTCTGCAGTTTTATCCTTTGGCTTTTAAGAGCTCTCTTGTGGCTTTTGGAGGTCAGCTGTCTTCCTCCCCTCTTACTGTTCCTCCAACAGCAACTGGGGTGATCGTAATCAGGTACCTGTGGAGGGAGAAGAGGATCTGCTGTTGCAATCCTTTCCCACACATCCATACACACAGAGGCCTAAATGTAGAGATAGCAAGGTACACTGCTGAAACCTTGAAAAGGGATAAGACAGGGATCTACTGCTGCAACTCCCAAGCCCGACTCATGGAGAAGATCTGCTGCTTTTGCTTATGGCAGAAGATTACGTTGGGACCTGTAATGAAATAAGGATGGGACTGAGACAGAGTGTGTGTATAGTAGGGAATGAGGTTCAGGGGTTGACTCCACAAACAATCAGATCATGGAAAGCTGGGGTATGACTGTAGCTAGCAATAGTCTGCTGTGGGCTAACTGTTCACGCACAACCTGCTGCTGCATATTAAGAGTTCATTAGAGCGCTCTGGCCAAGTCCTCTTTGAAACAAACTGTTAATGCGCATCAGCAGGGTGCACTCAAACAGTTAGACCACAGCAGTCTAATGCAGGCTAGATACACACACCGAATTAAATGTTCGTGTAGACAAGCCCTTTCTACAGGGAAATTGAGAATTATTGGGTCAGGGGAAACCAGGCATTAAACCCTCTCAATGTTTCCAATTCAATTCCATTTTAAATCCTGAGCTAAAACTTCTATTCAATTATGATTACTGTCATCAAGAGGTTATGTCCACAGCCTTACCACCTTGAACTGTCATCCTGTCAGGTTTCACAAGCTTAGCCTCAGTGAGGAGGAAGCTATACATTTGCAAAAAATTGTGCTGAGTGTTTAGCACTCTTCCCTATGAGCTAGTACAAAACCAATATACATCTCTAGCAATATTAGGAGCCCTTGATTCTGGAGGTGCCACCTTATCTTTTGGACAAAACATAACTGAGGTTCCAACTATTTCAAGGTCATTAAATGAAAGGTTCCATGTTACTTTTTTGCAGTGCCCAAGTATGGTTCTGTTATTTAAACTTTTAGAATAGACTCGGGATACATTTCCAAGATTTCCTCTGCAGCCATGAGGGCTAGAAAGGTCTCTCATTTTAAAAACAAAAATCTGAGATTCTCATTGTAGCAAGCTTCATGGAATGTGAAGGGAGCAGTACAATTTGAAACAGGGAAGAGTTTGGAGGAACACCAGGAAGTGTACAAGGCTGGAATATCAGCTGCAGTTGCAGCATCTCTGTAAATAGCTCTGTTAATAAAGTTTAGTTTTAGAAACATGAGTCCTCATGTTATTACCCAGCATGTGGTATACGAAACACTCATGAAATAACATGACTCCAGGAGGCGAGGGTTGAAGAAAAACATCAATAATGAAAGTTGGCAAGACTGTTTCTGCTTTCCCCAAAAACAGGACTCCCTGAACAGCACTCACATCTCTTCCCCCACCCAGAACTCCACAGCCCTTCTATGCTCCCCAAAACCTCCAGCTCTCCTGAACACTATTAACTATCCATTCAGTCCCCCCGACCCCCTGTAGATGTGTGTCTGCCTCCTCCCGTCTCACACATGCCGGAAGATCCAGTCATGGTGAGGAAGAGGAGGAGTGTGCCCCTTTGTTCTCCCTTCTCACTTATCTGAGACAAGGTGGTCAGAGGGAGAAGAGGTGAAGGGAGACAAGCAGCAGAAGCAGAGACAAACAGGAATTTGCTGATGGCTGCAAAAAGAAGAGGCAGCAGCAGGATGAATTTGCTGCCAGGAGATAAAAAATGCAAGGATTATGAGGAAGGGGGGAAAAGCCCTCCTCGGAACTGGGAGACTGTGAAAATGAATATGCCTACATGAGCCATATAGAAATAGAACCTAAATCTCTCCCTCCACCCATGCCACTTCTTTCCTCCTTTCTCTCTACTGACTCCAGTACTCCCTGCCTGACCACTTTTTTTATTCTTCCTCCCTCCACTTCTCAATTTCATCTCTGTGTCCCTCTTGAGATCTAGGAACCTTACCCTCCCTTCTGTATCCCCGTGACTCTCTCCCCACTTCCTGCAGTCTCTGTTATCAACTCATCTGGGCTCCCCCCCCCTTTCTTTCACAGAGTATCTCCTCCACCTTTCTTACAATGTCTCCTTTATTCCACTGTGGCCCCCATTCTCTTTGTCTCCCTTGAACTTCTTCCCTCCTCATCTGTGGTTACCCTCTTTGCAACCCTGAGGTTCCATCCTTTAGTCTTTGGCCTTTCTTGTCTCTCTCGCCCATTAGGGGTCTCTTTCCTTCTTTCACCTTTCTCTACTCTACTTCCCTAGGGTTTCTCTCCATGTCTCAAGCCAGTCTAACCCATTGAGTCTCCCTCACTCACTCATTCTACCTCCATCCTCTTCCTTCCTGCCACCAGGAATCCCTTAATATCCTGCTTCCAGACCTAACTACACTATCCTTCTGCCTCAGCACACCACAGTCCCTACAGTTCCCTTTGCACCAGCTCCTCTTAACCATCATCATTCCTTCCACACCTGTGTCCTAGTTCTTCCTGCCCTCCTGTCCTCCCAAGGCTCTGACTCCGGTAAACTCCCCAGAAACATCTCCTATAGCTGCCTGGCTCTGTCTTCTCTGTGTCTGTGCTCAGACTAGGGGATGAGGCAGAGAGCTAGCTGCCTCACTGCAGCTACTGCTGGCAGGAGAAGAGAAGTAAAGTGCTAAGAATTTCTCTCAAAACCCTACTCAGTGATGGAAATTCAGCCTGGGGAAGTTGCAAGGAGTACGTTGGGAGACAGTACTCCTAACACCTAGCCATGGTGATAGGTCTGGACCTAGCCAAATTCCATAATGGGTAATTATATTCTGCCTCTTTGAATTTCTTCTGCCATTTCATTCAGATGCAGTATTATTTTTATCTTATCTCACACTGTAATGTACTGTTGCAGTACAGTCTCAAAGACTACCAGGTTTCAGAGTGGTAGCCGTGTTAGTCTGTATCAGCAAAAACAACAAGGAGTCCTTGTGGCACCTTAGAGACTAACAAATTTATTTGGGCATAAGCTTTCGTGGGCTAGAACCCACTTCATGAGATGCATGCAGTGAAAAATACAGGACCAGGTATAAAGGATGGGGGTTGCTTTACCAAGTGTGAGGTCAGTCTAAGGAGATAATCAATTAACAGCAGGATATCCAGGGAGGAAAAATAACTTTTGAAGTGGTAAGAGAGTGGCCCATTACAGACAGTTGACAAGAAGGTGTGAGTAACATGTTTCACCCTCTTCACTTTATATTTCATGTATATCAATTCTTTCCTTTTACTTCTGTAAAGTAGTTTGCAATGCTTCAGAATGAAGAATATTCTATAAATGAATTAATTAAAGAAAATCAGAATGGATTAAGGCATTTTGTAGCAAGCAGCATGGATATCATGCCAATTCTGAAGAGAACCAGTATCCTTCAGATGTATCAGAAATCATTGCAACTACTTTTCTCAAATATAATGCAAGTCATATCCATTGTGTTATGGTTTCTCACAGATAGTGCTTGTAAACAGGTAAGTTACATAAACAGTTTAAATTTCTATTAGCAAATATGTTATGTGTGGACTAATAAGCAAATCAATAATATTGTTATAATAGTGTTTTTAGTATGACCACAGCTGAAATCCATGTTTAGTACCTTTCTCTCTCTCCTCTTCCCCTGCATCTGATTCCCTCTTTTGAAGTTTTAGGAGGGTGATTTTATTAGTGTTGTTTTTAATCTAGATTTTGTTTTTGTAATCTATTTATTATATATTGCTCTACAGCACCCTGAGCTTCTTGGCTTTATAAATAAAATTATTATGATAATATGTCTCACAAATAAAAATGCTACCTATGTGAAGGAATATAATCCACTCAGTTTATGTATCTGTGTCTTCCAGTGAATGTCACAAACCTACATGCTACTCCCCTTGAGTGTTAGATTTTGCATTTGAATAGCTGAGGTATACAGTTCCTGACAAGTATGTACAAACTCATGTACTCACAAACCTTTTGCCAACCTGTCTATGCCCTCTTATGTGCAGTGATGATTCCACCTCAGGGCTCTATAACTTCAAGTCAAAAAGTGAGTTTGAGATCTACTACTTCAGGTCGTACATTTTTCTATTGCTGAGGGCATGCTCAAATGACAACACAGATTCACTACCAGATTGATATGCTACAAGTTTAACTGAATTGCAATGCAGTTTGCTTAGAATAGCTGAAAATGCCATAACTGCATTGAATTACAATTACAGAAAAACTCATGTATATCCAAGGGCTGGAAATCAAAGATGCTCTGAAAAAGATAGTGCTTTGGTTGCCAGTCTCACATTTTCTTTATTGTTAAAACTGCTGGAAAGATCTATTGTTCTCTCCAGCACTGTTGGCTGGGAAATTTTCAACTAAATCTTTTTTAGTCAGAAATGCAGATTCAGTGAAACAAAAACTTTTATGAAAAAATACTAGTTTCAACGAAACTCTTGTTGGGAAAGGGAGGGAATTTCTGGAGGGGGGGAGGAGAAGAGAGCGGCACCCATCCCAGAATAGACTGGTGGTTTGGGTAGTCATCTAGGATAGGGGAGATCCAGTTTCAAGTACTTGCTCTGCCTACTTCAGACCAAGTATTGAACCTTGTCCCAAGCCTAGGTTACTGCCCCTAACCACTACCTATAGGGTCTGGGTCTCTCTCTCTCTGGTTCAATGAGCATTTATTTATTTATACAAAGTGAAACTGCTCCAACAGAAGAGACTAAGAGTCAGATTCTATAGACCAGTGTAGGAGACCCACATGGGATGTGGATATGAATCAGGCAGAGCAAGGACTTGAATCTGGGTCTCCCAGATCCCAGATGACTACCCTAACCACCATGCTGTTAGCTATTGTGGGTTTGTTTGTTCGCTTGCTCTCTCGTCCTCCCTCCCTCCCTCGCACCAACAAAGACCAGGGGACCAATTCTGATCTTATACTAATTTTACATCAAGGAACTTACATAATTGTTTTCAGTGGAGTTATACCTGATTTACATGTCAAGACAAATATTTTTTACAATATTAAAAATGATTTAAGAGGGGGAAACAATTGAATTTAACAGAGTAAAAAAAATATGGGGTAAATTTTCAGAAAAATGACCTACCTTTCTCAAGCTTTATTAACATTTTCCTTTTTACACCCTAAGTCCTGGCTAGTTGCATCCCCAGCTGTGTATTACATGAGTAGTAAAAGATGCAGATATTGATGTTTGTGCCTGTAGCTCATTTTGAGAATGCCAATTACATTCATAAACAGGGACTCCAGGCCTAAACTTGGCTGATATTATACCAGTTATAGTCTATTCTGATTGAATGGACCTGCACTTTATGGGAGGAAGATAAATTAGCTAGATGAATTCTTGCCATTAGTCTAAAAACAGAAAGAACTCGTCCATTATTTGTAACATGAAAGGTTGTAAAAGAGATGAGAACCAGAATGTCTGTGAAAGTCTAAATGCTTTAAATTATACCACAACATTGTTAATTTTAAACATTACTATTTTTCCTGCTTAATATTAAGAATGTAATTGTACTTTTCTAGGAAGATAGATCATACCCTAATTTTTATTAAACTGTATGTTAATACTTCTATACACATTTCCAGAGCATAGCATCACATGTAGTAAAACACTTAAATGAATCAAACTATACCACAGAATCTCTATGGATAGAAATTCCATGCTTGACTAATGAGGAGTATATCAGTAGAAATATACTACCAACCAGCTGACCAGGATGGTGATGCTGGTTGTGAAATGCTCAGGCAGATTAGGGAGGCTATAAAAACAGAAAACCCCAAAATAATGGAGGATTTCAACTATCCCTATATTGACTGGATACATGTCACCTCAGGATTGGGAAGGGATTCGGAGATAAAATTTCTACATACCACTAGTGACTGCTTCTTGGAGCAGCTAGTCCTGAAACTCACAAGAGGGGAGGTAATTCTTGATTTAGTCCTAAATGGAGTACAGGATCTGGTCCAAGAGGTGCATATAGCTGAATCACTCAGTAATAACGACCATAATGTAATTACATTGAACATTCTTGGGGGGGGGGGATACCAAAGAAATGCACCACAGTAGTACTTAACATCAAAAGGGGAACTACACAAAAATGAGGATGCTAGATAAATGAAACTGAAAGGAGCAGTAAGAAGAGTGAATGCCTGCAAGCTGCATAGAAACTTTTTAAAAACACCATAATAGAGGCTCAAACTAAAAGTATACCCCCCAATTAAAAAAAAAAAAGGAACAAAAAAAAATGCCACCACGGTTAAACATAATAAAACAGGCAACTAGAAAGGGGAAATAAATCCTTTAAAAATTGGAAGTAAAAACCCTACTGAGGAAAATAGAAAGTACCAACAAACATAAACTTTGGCAAGTCAAATGTAAAAGTATAATTAGGCAGGCCAAAAAAAGAGTTTGAAGAATAACTAGCAAAAGGCATAAAAACTAACAGAAACATTTTTTAAGTACACCAGAAGTAGGAAGCCTGTCAAACAATCAGTGGTGCTACGAAAGCACTCAAGAAAGAAAAGGCCACTGCCAAGAATCTAAATGAATTCTTTGAAAAGAAGGCTGAGGGGAGATATGATTGCTCTCTATAAATATACCAGAGGAATAAATACCAGGGAGGGAGAGGAATTATTTAAGTTCAGTACCAATGTGGACACAAGAACAAATGGATATAAACTGGCCATCAGGAAGTTTAGGCTTGAAATTAGACGAAGGTTTCTAAACATCAGAGGAGTGAAGTTCTGGAACAGCCTTCCTAGGGGAGCAGTGGGGGGCAAAAGACATATCTGGCTTCAAGTCTAAGCTTGATAAGTTTATGGAGGGGATGGCATGATGGGATAGCCTAATTTTGGCAATGAATTGGTCTTTGACTATTAGCGGTAAATATGCCCAATGGCTTGTGATGGGATGTTAGATGGGGTGGGATCTGAGTTACTACAGAGAATTCTTTCCTGGGTGTCTGGCTGGTGAGTCTCGCCCACATGCTCAGGATTTAGCTGATCGCCATATTTGGGGTCGGGAAGGAATTTTCCTCCAGGGCAGATTGGCAGAGGCCCTGGGGGTTTTCGCCTTCCTCTGTAGCGTGGGGCACGGGTCACTTGCTGGAAGATTCTCTGCACCCTGAAGTCTTTAAACCATGATTTGAGGACTTCAATGGCTCAGACATAGGTTTGATACAGGAGTGGGTGGGTGAGATTCTGTGGCCTCCGTTGTGCAGGAGGTCAGCCTAGATGATCATAATGGTCCCTTCTGACTTTATAGTCTATGATTCTATGAATCAGTCTTCACTGCAGGGGATATGAGGGAAATCACCACACTGAAGGCACTGTTTTTATGTGACAGATCTGAGGAACTGTCACAAACTGAGGTGTCAATAGAGGAGGTTTTGAAACAAATTGATAAATTAAAGAGCAATAAGTCACCAGGACCAGATGGCATTCACCCAAGAGCTCTGAAGGAATTCAAATACGAAACCATAGAATTACAAACTGTGGTATGTAGGCCATTGCTTATATCAGTTTCTGTACCAGGAGAGATCTGTACAGGAGTGCAGGAAAGTTAATATTATGTAGATTTTTTAAAAAGGCATTAAAGACAATCCTCGCACTTGAAGGCCAGAAGCTTAGCTCTGTACCAGGCAAACTGGTTGAAACTATAGCAAAGAACAGAATTATCAGACACATAGATGATCATGATATCTTGAGGAAGAATCAAAACTGCTTTTGTAAAAGGAAACCATGCCTCACCAACCTATTAGAATTCTTTGACGGAGTCAACAAGAATATAGATAAGTGTGATCAATTGATATAGTGGACTTGGTCTTTCAGAAAGTCTTTTACAGGGTCCCACAACAAAGGCTCTTCAGCAAAGTAAGAGTCATGAGATAAGAAAGACGTAAGGGAATAAAACACTGGAAACAAAGACTAGGACTAAATGGTCAGTTTTCAGAGTGGAGAGAGGTAAACAGTGGGGTCCCCCTGGGATCTATACTGTAACTAGTGCTGCTCAACATATTCCTAAATAGTCTGGAAAAAGGGTGAACAGTGAGGTGGCAAAGTTTGCAAATGATACAAAATTACTCAAGATAGTTAAATCCAAAGCTGACTGTGAAGAGCTACAAAGGGATCTCACAAAACTAGGTGCCTGGGCAACAAAAAGGGAAATGAAATTCAATGTTGATGAATGCAAAGTGATGCATATTAAAAAACATAATTCAACCTATACATACAAAATGACAGGGTCTAAATGGGCTATTGCAATTCAAGGAAGAGCTCTTTGAGTCATTGTGGATCGTTCTCTGAAAACATTTGCTCAATGTGCAGCGGCAGTTGAAAAAAGCTAACAATGTTGGGAATCATTAGGAAAGGGATAAAAAAGACAGAAAATATCATAATGCCACCATATACACCCACACCTTCACAAAATCCATGCTACACTACACCCCTTCGCAAAAAAAGATTAGAATTGGAAAAAAGTACAGAGAAGGGCAACAAAGATGATTAAAGGTGTGGAACAGCTTCCACATGAGGAGAGATGAAAAAGACTGGGACTGTTCAGCTTAGACAAGAGACAACTCAGGGGGGAAGTGATAGAGGTCTATAAAATCCTGAATAGTGTGTCGAAAGTGAATAAGGAAGTGTTAGTTATGCCTTCACCTAGCCCAAGATCCAGGGGTCACCCAATGAAATTAAAAGGCAGTACGGTTAAAACAAACATAAGGAAGTACTTCTTCATATAATGCATAGTCAACCTGTGGAACTTGTCCAGGGGATGTTGTGAAGGCCAAAAGTACAACTGGATTCAAAAAAAGAATTAGGTAAATTCATAGAGGGTAGGTCCACCAATGACTAATAGCCAAGATGGTCAGGGATGCAACCCCATGCTTTGTGTGTCCTTAAACCTTTGATTGCCAGAAGCTGGGCCTGGACAACAGGGAATGGATGATACAATAATTGCCCTGTTCTGCTCTTTCTCTTTGAAGCATCTGTGACTAGCCCCTGCCAAAAGAGAAGGTACTGGGCAAGACAGACCATTGTTTTGTCCAAGTATGGCCATTCTTATGTTCGTAATATAAACTTTTAAAAAATATACTAACAACAATACAACTCATCTCATTTTGATTTAGACATGATTAACCTTCAAAAGTTGTTAACATTTTTTAATCTGTTACTGAGCTGGAAATAGTAATTAAGTCTAAACTCTGTAAAACAACTAATATTTCTAGCCACTCTGAGAACACTTTCTATGAATATTTTATTGAGTGTTATACCAAACTTGTATGTATACTTATAATACATACATACACACACACACACACTCTCTCTCTCTCACACACACACACACTATATAACCTATTGGTAACTAAAAAGTGTTATTTAGTTAGAAATCAAGATGTACTCTTCTAAATTCCTTGACATACAGCACTTTCCATCTCCCATACCAAGCATTTGTGGTTCAACCACACCAAGCTTTACAGAGTTTCTAAACCAGTATACTGGTGATCACCATAATAGTGGTCCCCTTCACATAGGAGACCACTGTTACATGATGTTCAAATTCCTTTTTAATTCTCTACAGACAGACAGAATAAGTTGACAGAAATGACAGTTTTTATTATACCTTTGCTAATACACAATAATCTTTTTTCACCTGGACTATTCTCCCAGCAGTCTTATAGACTTTTTGACTTATATCAAGGATCATTTGTAGTATTCTTAGGAAATAAGAATTATGTGGCGTTAGCCATATGTTGCATAAATTATATTTTCAAATTTTGAAACACCTGTTGTCTATCTCAATGGCAGTGGAACTCCTTAAGGACTCAATTCAGAAAAAAAAAAGAATTACTCTTCTGCAAGTTAAGTCATAAATATTTTTCTGTATTGGAGAACCTGCATCTTGTATGCCCCACTTGCAAAGTCTTTCAGCAACTGATTCAGGTGTGGCTCAATCTTCTATAGGAGATTATGCTAATCCAGAATATAACCACTTTCACGAAATACTACAAACCCCTCTTCTTTGCTAAAGCATTCCTATCACTACCAGCATGATGATGGCATTAGAGAGAAAAAAGGCAGGTAAAACAGAAGGACAGGAATCTTTTCTGAATATCACTAGAGACCTCAGCATGTCGATTTAATTTTTTGGGAAAGCACATAGACACTACCATGATGGGCACTATAGAAAACACACAGATGCATGTTCACTACTTGACTGGGGTCTTAGAAGGGATAAGAGAGTGATTGGCTTACAAAACTTCAAGGTTTCTGGCCAAGATTCTATGTGGAGAGGCAAAGGTTAGCCAGCAGAACCATAAAACAGCTGGAGTCCATTAGCCTCTCAGGAAGCCAATCTGGAGTACATAAAAGAAAATGCAAGCTAACAGCGGGGGTTTAGAATAAAGAAGGTGTGCTTCTCACAGAAGTACACTCCTAACCTTCAGCATATACCTGCTTTGTTTGCAATCTATGTAAAGCCTTTCCCCTTCAGAGCAAAAAGTAAAAGACTGTTTGCAATATGGTTAAAAGGTTTGAATTTTGCCTTCTGTTGTGATTATTGGGTCTAAACATTTCTTAATTATAAGCTCAACTGTAAAACATATATGAAAATTCATAAGATGTCACAATAACCTGTAACTTTTTGCCTGCTTGGGAATTACCCATGGAAAATAGGTCAAGTTGTTTTCAGTAATTAATGTTATGAACAAGTGCAAGAAAAGAGAGAGACTGAATTAGCCCACACAAACAAACAAAAGCAAAAAGCCTACTGATATGATTCAAAGACCAGGTTGAGACTGGATTTAATAAAGAAGAAATGGGTCCAGAAATTAATGGACCAAAATTAATTTGATGAATATTAGGCCTAAAATAATGGACAAAATAACAGGGGGATGTACTATGCTGCCCACTTCCCCCCTTTTGGAGTTCTTAAAAAGAGACTTAGAAAAAAATCTCATCGCAATGCATCTCATCACTTTCATCTCAGTTTCCCAGCTTGTCTCATCCCAGCTCATCTTGATTCATCTAATTCTCCCCGACCTCAAGGGAGAGGGAGCAGAGCCGATCAAAGGATTTTCTTCCCATGAGGAATGCCAACAGGCCTTGCTCTTGTTTAAACAACTTTGGTTTTCACCTAGGAATCCTGGAAGTCACCATATTATCATGACATCCAGTCCTTAGTCCAACAATGGGGAAACCTAACTGCCAGCACCGCAGTGGCATGTAAGATCTTATTCTGTCTTCCTTCCCTTTTGTGTTACTTTCTGCCCTGCTTCCTTCCTCCTATCCCATTGCTCACTCTCTTTTCATAGGAATCCTGAAATCAACTGCACTGAATCAGCATAGCGAGATGAAATGGCCTGCCCTGTCTAAGGAGAAAGGACCCAAACTGACGACATCCCTGACTGGAATGTGAGCCTGGCTCCAAGCAACAGGTGTCCTGCCTGACCTGCCCGCCTAAAGCATCCATTCATAACTGACCAGCTGCCAGTGTTTCAAGAGCATCAACAAAAGCCGTATTTCCCCCACCTTTTCTATCCTGTCTCTCCTCCACCTTGTGTCTGCTTGTTTGTTGAAAACAGGAAAAGTGAATATGCTTCACACATCAGAACAAAGTAAAATTAAACTTTTCCTTTTCATCTAACAAAGAGTGTCAATGAAAATAAGAGACTATGATATTTTGCCTCCAAATGGAAGACTTTAATAGATTTTGATTACAATGGTTTTGCATAATTACTCCATTTCAGTTTCAATATAAATGCTTGTCTTAACTTCTTGGATTTTTATGTGTATTTTTAATCAGTTTACTTTCAACTTTAGAATGAATGCTTTTGAGTGTTTGTCAAGAAATCGAGTAAACCAGAACCTATGTAGAACCTCCCCGCCCCAAAGCTACATATCTATGTTTTAACATTGCACAGAAAAAGAGTTTATAACATCTTTAACTCTTTTGGCCCTTGAGATCAACACAAAACACTCCCTAGGCAGCGCCGTATTATTGCCTAGGCCGACAAGGCCTAGGCCTAGGGCGGCAAATTTGCAGAGCCGGAAGCTCCCCTCCGCGCCCCGCCCCCCTGCTCCAGTTCACCTCCACCTCCTCTGCAAGCGAGCCGCCGCGTCCTGTTTCTCTCCCCTCCCAGCGCTTGCACCACGAAACAGCTGTTTCGCGGGGCAGGGAGGGAGGGAGGAGGGGGAACGCCACGCGCTGGGGGAAGAGGCGGGGCCGGGGGCGGGGATTTGGGAAAGGGATCCAATAGGGGAAGAGAGGGGGCGGAGTTGGGGCGGGGACTTTGGGGAGGGGGTTGGAATGGGGGCAGGAAAAGGGCGGAGTCGGGGCGGGGCCAGGGCAGCAATTATTTCCCGGCCTAGGGGCGGCAAAATTATTAATCCGCCACTGTCCCTAGGAAGAGGAAAGACGTTTAAAAACATTTTAAATCCTATTTGAAGATTTTGCTCTTGCTGTGCTCCAAAGATGGTTAGAGAAGTAGAGGATTTGCTTTACCAGAGAGAGAGGAAGGAGTACGGGGAAGGAAGGAGCAAACCCAGACTGTTGCCTCAAGTCATGGAATCATAGAACTGTAGGACTGGGAGGGACCTCAACAGGTCATCTAGTTCAGTCCCCTGAACTCAATGCAGGGCTATGTAATAACTAGATCATTCCTGACCGGTGTTCGTCTAACCTGTTCTTAAAAACCTCCAGTGACAGAGATTCCACTATTTGTTCCATTGCTTAACCACTCTGACAATTAGGAAATTTTTCCTAATATCCAATTTAAGCCTTCCTTTAAGCCCATTGCTTCTTGTCCTCTCTTCAGAGGTTAACAAGACTATTTTTTGTCATCCTCCTTGTAATAACCTTTTTATTACTGTTATCATGTCCCCTCTCAGCAGGGGTGGTGGGTATAATAGGCCGAGCTTCCCCCGGCGCTGCCGCAGCCACTGGACTCCCGATTGTGGGGTTTTGCAGGGAAGTTTTTGTTTTATTATGCCCATGTAGGTTCTGTGGTGACTGAGGAGGTGGTATGTGCTATTCAGCTTTTTGGGTTCATCAGTTATCTCCCTGGACTCCAGAGAAATTACTGATGAACCCAAGAAGCTGAGTAGCAAATACCGCCTCCTCAGCTGCCCGGGAACCTGCATGGGGCATAGCAAAAGCTTCTTTCAGAGGAGAGTACGAGATGATTTTCCTCATGGCAGCTTTGGGTCTGGGGCAGGCACAGTGCGGCTGGCTTGGGGCTCCTCTGGGGAAGGGGAGTTGGGGCACCTCCAGGCAGGTGGGGAGGGGGAGGCGGGCGCTCGGGCCTCTGGCCAGTCCAGGGTTCCTCAGGCTGTGGGGGGGCTGTGGGTAGAAGAGGCAGAGCCAGGAGCTAGCCTCCCCAAAGGGGGGCTCCACCCGCTGCCCATGCTTCTCAATCTTCTCATCTCCAGACTAAACAAACCCATTTTTTTTCAACCTTTCCTCATACGTCATGTTTTCTAGACCTTAAATCATTTTTGTTGCTCTCCTCTGGACTTTCTCCAATTTTTCCACATTTTTCCATGAAATGTGGCACCCAGAACTGGACTGTAATAGGGCAGGACTCACCACCGCGGCACCACCTGCTGGCTGTGCTGGGACTTAGCTCTCATTTCACCAGAGTGCTCTCGTCTAGTAGCATCCTGCCCGTCAATCGCTCTCGCCTCCACCTCTAGGACCTATGTCCCTCTCCAGACCACAGCATCCTCTTCTGGACACAGCCTTCCAGCTGTGCCCCCCTCGGTTCTCTTCCCCCTTCCAGGGTACCCGACAGTCCTCAGTCCAGCCATTTGTCTCGGAGGCAAATTGCGGTCTCTGGTCTAGCCACTCGCCTCAGTGGCAAACGGTAGTCCATGCACTGGCCACTCCCCTTAGTGGCAAGTGGTAGGCAAAAGGTGTGTGGGGGGGGTCCAGACCTGCCTGCTACTCTGGGTCCCAGCCCAGCGACCCTATAGCCAGCAGCCATGTACTGCCCCTCCTCCTACTCCGCTGTCTGTTTCCCTGGCCACTTCCCCGCTGTCCTGGCACCTTCTCCGCCCTTGGATCAGGACCTCAGTCTGGCAGCTGTCAGGCTGGAGCTTTCTCTTGCTCTCCTGACCCTGCCCAGCACTGCTCTGTCCATGGTGCTGTCTCTCTGAACCCTCCTACAGGGCAGCCAGTCCTCCTCCCTTGGCTTCCAGGGAGAGACCTCCGTTCTGCTCAGAAGCTCTTCTTATATGGGCCAGCCTGGCCCTGATTGGCTGCTCCACTAAGCCTTCTCCCTGTTGGCTGGCTCAATAAGCCCTCTTCTAATTGGCTGGGTTCTGCACAGCTTCCACGAGGCTGCTTTAATCCTTCTTCTGCCTGTGTGGGGCAGCCGCCCCAACACATGGACACAATATTCCAGTTGAGACCTTATCAGCATGGAATAGAGCTAGAGTGACCAGATGTCCCAATTTTATAGGGACAGTCCTGGTATTTGGGGCTTTTGCTTATATAGGCACCTATTACCCCCCACCCCCGTCCCGATTTTTCGCACTTGGTATCTGGTCCCCCTATATAGAGCAGAATAATTACTTCTTGTGTCTTGCTTACAACACTCCTGCTAATTCATCCCAGAATGATGGGTTGTTGTTGTTTTTTGCAACATTGTTGACTCATATTTAGCTTGTGATGTACTAAAACCCCCACATCTCTTTCCGCAGTACTCCTTCCTAGGCAGTCATTTCCCATTTTGTACATGTGCAACTGATTGGTCCTTCCAAAATGGAGTACTCTGCATCGTCCTTATTGAATTTCATCCTATTTACTTCAGACCTTTCCTCCAGGTTGTCCAGGTCATTTTGAATTTTAATCCTATCTTCCAAAGCACTTGCAACTTCTCCCAGCTTGGCATCATCCGCAAACTTTATAAGTGTACTCTCTATGCCATTATCTAACTCATTTATGAAGATATTGAACAGAACCATAACCAGGACCGATCCCTGTGGGACCCCACTCAATATCCCCAGCCAGCTTGACTGTGAACCACTGATAAATACTCATTGGGAATGGTTTTCTGACCAGTTATGAACCCACCTTATAGTAGCCCCATCTAGGTTGTATTTCCCTAGTTTGTTTAGGAGAAGGTAATGCAAGACAGTATCAAACTCCTTACTAAAGTCAAGATATACCACATCTACCACTTCCCCCCATCCATGAGGCTTGTTATTCTGTCAAAGAAAGCAATTAGGTTGGTTTGACACAATTTGTTCTTGACAAATCCATGGTGACTGTTACTTATCTCCTTATCTTCTGAGGGGTTACAAATTGATTGCTTAATTATGTGCTCCATTATCTTTCTGAGTACTGAAGTTAAGCTGACTGGTCTGTAATTCCCTGGGTTGTTCTTATTTCCCTTTTTATAGACTAGCATTATAATTGCCATTTTCCAGTCATCTGGAAAACTCCCATCTTCAATGACTTTTTAAAGATAATCGCTAACGGCTCAGATATCTCCTCAGTCAGCTCCGTAAGTATTCTAAGAAAATATTTCATCAAGCCCTGGTGACTTGAAGACATCTAACATGTATAAGTAATTTTTAGTTGTTTTTTCCCTATTTTAGCCTCAGATGCTACTTCATTTTCACTGGAGTTCACTATATTAGATGTCTAATCGCTACAAGCCTTTTTGGTGAAAACAAACAAAAAAGTCATTTAGCACTTCTGCCATTTCCACATTTTATGTTATTATTTCCCCCCTCCCCCCATACTTAGTAACAAGCTACCCTGTCCTTGGTCTTCCTCTTGCTTCTAATGTATTTGTAGAATGTTTTGTTCATCTTCTAATTTTGTCCCTACGTTCTTAGATTCCAAGTCCTAGATTCCAAAGTGCAAGGTGGGTTGAGTTCTCTTCTCTCAGTATCAAGAGACTGCTCTATGACAGTGCACAATGTCTACAGTATTTAACATGTATGCACACCTGTTCACATTTTCTGTTTGTTCCGCTGAATGTTTTGAATGGTTCTGTGTACATTAGGATGTATGCCATGAAGACAAGGCAAATGGTCCTTCTCCTATGGGGAAATGGGGTTGTACAGTTAGGATGGCCTCAGTAGAAGGGAATCCAGTCTTTTAGTGGACAGGCAGGTAAGACTAGTCAGGAGAGTGTTTAACAACAAAAGAAGTGGCATGAACAAGCATTTAACGCAAAAATTAAGATGTTGAGAAAAATTAATGGATTGGAAGAGATCTATTAATTGCTATATACCAATGTTTGGAGCCTGAGTAATAAAAGAAAGGCATCAGACTTGCTCGTATGCGTAAATTTGATCTTGTTGGTATTACTGAAACCTGGTGGGGTGATTTGCATGATTGGAATGTTGAAATAACTAGTTAATCTTTTTAGGAAGCATGAGGCCGGAAAAACTGTAAGGAAAGTGGCACTGAATGTTAAAAATGGCATTATCTGTTTCTGAGTCATTGACAACCTGAAAGCAAATGATCTCAAATACTTATGTATCAATATCTTAAGAAATAAAGCAAAACATGGCTTACCAGCTGGTGTCTACTACAGACCACCAAATCGCACTAGAGAACAAGATGACTGGCTTCTTAAGTGCCTCTCTATTACATGTAAGAAAAAAGTTGCATCATTATGGAAGATTTCAATCTGAGTGATGTGTGCTGGGGGTCTCAGTACTAAAACTTCCTTGGAATTTCTAAATCCTATGACAATGCCACAATTCAAAAAAATGTTCCACTGAACAGGTGGAATGCTATATTAGACCACCATATGATAATTATGATATAGTTTCCATTCCAACAGTAACTCAGGAGGATGTTAAACAGCAGCTACTAAAGTCAGACATTTTAAAATCAGTAGGTCTGGAAAATGTGCATCCAAGAGTTTTAAAAGAACTGGTGAAACAGTTCTCTGGATGGTTAATGTTGATTTTCAAAAAGTCTTGCACTCTGGGGGAGTTCCAGAGGAACCAGAAGTAAAGTAACATTGTACCAATATTTTAAAAGGGTAGACAGGACAACCCAGCTAATTATCAGTCTGACATCAATCCCAGGTAAAAACAATGAAACGTTTGACACAGTACTTCCTTAATACAAATTTAAAGGAGAGTAAGATAATTAATGTCAATCAGCATGGGTTTATGGAAAAAACTTGTCAAACTAACTTGATATCATTTTTGAGACACTCAAGGAACTCACGCTATTTAACTAATCAAAAGGAAGAGAAGATTAAGGGGTGACTCACAGTCTATAAGTACCTACACATGGGGAACAGAAATTTGATAATATAAGACTCTTCATTCTAGCAAACAAAGGTATAACAAGATCCAGTGGCTAGAAGTTGAAGCTAGACAAATGCACACTAAACGTAAGGCATACAATTTTACATTAAGGTAACCACCTATTGGAACAACTTAACAAGGGTTGTGGGTTCATTTTCCATCACTAGACATTTTAAAATAGAGATTTGGATGTTTTTTCTAAAAAATATGCTGTAGTTCAGCAACCACTATTGGAATATCCTGTGTTATGCAGGAGGTCAGAGTAGATCACAACAGTCCCTTCTGGCCTTAAAATCCATGTATCTATTAAATGCCCTGCTATGCTCTCATACTATCAGTGCAGATGCTCTCCTTAACCACTGCCACATTGATTATATGCCTCAACTCAAACAGCTAAAGGGCTAGAGCGAGAGGAAATGTGTACAGCAATTACCCCCCTAGACAAAGTTAACCTTTTTCAGTACGTGAAATTGGAGGGATTTTGTGAAACTTGAGGAATGATAGGAATAATTGGATAAAAATATTTATCACCTGGAGTGAAAAGGACTCATTCAAATTCACAGTTGTAAATTGAGGTGATGGCAATAACGTTCCTAAAAACACATTATCTAGTAGGCTAGGCAGAGGGCTGGGAGTCAGGCAATCTTGAGTCCTAATCCCACCCTTCTCACTTGGTGTCCTGAAGAGTACTTTGCATTTATATGGTATTTTTCAAACATCTGAGGAACCTTTAGTGAAAATGCCCAGCTGCCTTTTGACTAGAACAAGGTTGGCTAGTTTGAGCTCCTCACCTTGTTTTATCTGTTGTGATGTGATATATGGTGAGGGAAAGGCCTCTGAAGAACCCAGAATGTAAGCCATTTGGGCCTTTACAAGTTAAAAACAAAATCTTAAAATTGGACACAAAATCAAGCTGGAAGCCAATACAGACCATGGAGTAATTCTCCATCGTGAGTGGCACTAAGCAATCCAGAGGATGAATTCATGTGGTTTAAAGGTGTAGCCCTATGTAGAGTGTACTGCAGTAACACATTCTGGAGGGGACAAAAGCACAAATTACTACAGTGAGATCTGAAAGGAAAGGTCACAATCTCCTGGTCAGATTTGGAGGAAGAAAAGCATTTGTGGCTGCCACCTGAGTTTCCAAAAGGATCCAGGGGTCCAATCAGACTTTCAGATCATGAACCTGAGTAATAACAGCCAGGTTCATATCCTTCCAATCAAGAGAGTACATAACTTTGCCTCTTCTTCTGATTGTTATTCCCAATCAACCAGCATTATCTGGGTGTTAGTTGTGCTATGTCTCAGCCAGTGTCAACTCATCCAATGATAAATCCTGCAAGGTTCCGAGCACTCTGGACCACACTGGGAAATCACTTAACCATGCTTTAACACGTATGTTGTCCCATTGACTTCAACTGGACTGTGCACATGTTTGAAGCTAAGCCTATGCTTGAGAGAATTGCTGGACCAACCCAAACTGCTGAACACCTTGCAGGACTGAGTTCCAAGGACCCAAATTAATAGTACAGATTCTGAAGTCCATTACACCTCCCCATTTTAAATTAAGGCCATTAAATATTTTAGGATGATATGCTAATCGTGAGCATCTTCCACCGGAGAAGATCCAAAAATGGCCTTGTTATAATAAAATGGCATATATTCCATTTCTAAATTAATTTCCTCTAGATAATAAGATTTGTAACAGCAACTTGTTCCATTTTCTTTTGCAAATAAAGGATGTTGCCTATGTCATTAATGCACAGTAAGACACTAAGGTAACATTTCATTTATAGAGCTAGAAAGATCTAGACATAAAAGAAAATATGAGTGCTATATTTTTTTCTAAATTTCTAACTCTGTAAATTGCACACAACTTACACATTCTTTTTAATCATAGCAAAGGAATACATTTCCCCTTACAATAGATGAGATTCAGAAATAGATGGTATTTCCATGTATGCTTCAACATTTGTGCTAGTGTTAAAGTGACCTTGCTTTTCTGCCCTAAATTTGGCCTTGCTTTTCTGCCCTGAATGTATTCAAAAAGCCACAATTCAAAATCGGTATCCCCTGGTACAAATAAAAAAGGCATTATGATACAGCAATAGAAATAACACAGGCAAACTGCAGAGGTCAGCACAGAGAATCAGGAACCTCCTATGAATTCCATAATAAATCAATTTTGCCTGATAATACATGAAAGTTTTAGTTACCTGTTTACAAACCTCAGTAAAGTTAATAATCTCCATGCAGCCCCTCCCCCCCCAAAAAAGCTGAATGATCACTATACATTCTCATGATCAAAATTTTGCTACAAACATCTTCAGTGAAGTATATCTCCCCAGGGAGCTACCCAGATATGGGGTATTTAAATGAAACCAATACATAATTTAAACTTCATTTTAAAATCAAAAAGCAAAACATGCAGTTAATATGGAGGATATCAAGGCTCACTCTACAAATTTGAACCATTCTGATCTGTGACCAATCAGAATTAGAACCTGGGGCTTTTGAGAATATGGCTAGTAGAATGAAGCAAGTGCAGCACCTATTCCTTCTTTACCATTGTTTAAATTATCCAAAGTAGAAATAAACTTCATACTTGTAAAACATTTAATAGCCAAAATAACTAGAAATTATTTTAAAGTTTCACTGACAGGAGGATGGTCTAAATGACCCAATAGATATATTTGACCTCTAATTTCCACTATTCTGCTCAATCATGACCTTCAAGAATGGCAAATGTATGTCTGCTTATCCATCTTCAGTTGAGGTTTACCACAGAGATGAGCAAACTCTACAGAGTTTAAATATTTATAGAATTACAGAACTAGTTAAGTACTGTTTTCCCTGTAATATAAACCCATTCTTTTTCCCCAATGAAGATTCCATTAAGAGAAAAAAAAGCTAATCATAGAATCATAGAATATCAGGGTTGAAAGGGACCTCAGGTGGTCATCTAGTCCAACCCCCTGCTCAAAGCAGGACCAATCCCCAACTAAATCATCCCAGCCAGGGCTTTGTCAAGCCAGGCCTTAAAAACCTCTAAGGAAGGAGATTCCACCACCTCCCTAGGTAACCCATTCTAGTGCTTCACCACCCTCCTAGTGAAAAAGTTTTTCCTAATATCCAACCTAAACCTCCCCCACTGCAACTTGAGACCATTACTCCTTGTTCTGTCATCTGCTACCACTGAAAACAGTCTAGATCCATCCTCTTTGGAACCCCCTTTCAGGTAGTTGAAAGCAGCTATCAAACCCCCCTCATTCTTCTCTTCGGCAGACTAAACAATCCCAGGTCCCTGAGCCTCTCCTCATAAGTCATGTGCTCCAGCCCCCTAATAATGTAAAGAGACACCTCTGACATATATTATAGATTAAAGAACACCACCTAATAACTAGTACAACTGGTTACCATATGAGAGAAAACTAGATTTTCAAATATGGTTGCCTAAAGTTACACTGCTAAATCCATATTCAGGTACCTAAATAAAGGAACTGATGTCCCAAAGTGCTGACCACTTAGCACTTCCCATGGACTTAAAAATGGATGAAGATTCAAGAGAAGAGAATAATTTTATCTGAACAAATGAGGGCGGGAAATGTCTGGCAGACAGGGACTATCAATGTCCAGTGGGTATACAGTTGGTAACCGGAACATGTTGAGCTGAACTATGATTAGTGATAGTAAATATTTGCTATAAGGAAGTCTAAAAAACACAAATATTTTTGGTCTTCAGTCCTACAACTCAAGCAGAAGGGAAAGGATTTTTAAATGGTTTTTAAAAAATCAATATAAAAAGCAATGTATCTGTCTCACTACTTTACCCATTGAAGCTTCTGGTATAACAAAGACAAAACATTTTCTGAGATGTCTCAACTGTCAAGTATTGTCTTGAAAATGTAAAAAGGGACAGATTTTCAAAACATTGCAGCTCAGAGGAATTTTAGGACTGAGTAATAAAAACATTAATCTTTTCCATCTTCCACGGTTTGTTGATAAATCACTCTATTGAATATGTGGCATTATACTACTTTTTATATACTCATATTGTTAGACTTATGCTGCATATAGCAATCCAACAACTGTAAATTTAGTGCAGCTCAAAATTATACTGTTCCTATTTCCCAAAGGCATGGCATTTTTAAAATCATGTTGGGAGGATTTAAATGTTTCTTTTCAGTAGTTCAGTCACTTTTGCTACAAATGAGCAGATGTCTGCCTTTTGGCTATTCTTTCTTTTATGTAGTTATTTGAAAACAATTAAAGAAAAAAGTTATAGTTGATTATATAGCATGTACAATATTACAGGCCAGATTCTGTACTCCCAGCTCAGGCAGAATTCCCAGAGACATCAATGGAAGTTGGAGAAAGGCATGAGAGACAAGGTCATCAGTATATAATCCACTCCACTACTTCTGTTTACCATTGATGGTTGATAATATCACAATCCTCCCTGTTTCCCAGGCCTATAACCTGGGGTTATCTTTGCTCTTTTCTAGACAGGAGGCACTAGAGTTTGATCAATGTGCCTTGATGACTTCTAGCAGTTTCAAGCCTTAGGCTTTGTAGGCTGCTGTGAAGGAGCTTGTGATCCACCTGAGATAGTGTCCTTAGCCCCCTTTATTCCTTAATAGTGCAGGTGATAGGCTATGAAACAGGTTTGAGACTTGTGGTACAACATTATTCTCTCTAGATACTATTTCGGTGCCCTTTAGGGATGTCTATAGAGTGCCAATGCTGATATACCACCTGCATGCCAAAAGGAGAAGATGATTGCTTGCAAATTATGCAATACAAAGGATGATTTGGAGTGAAAGGATTTTTGTAGTTTTAGGAAGACTCTGTCCACACATACAATTCAGCATTGTTTTTCAGTGGACAAGATGCTTAGTTCCAGATGATTCTTGCTATTAGGAATATTCTCTTAAATCTCAGGAAATTAGGAAACCTAACCCATTGGCTCATTTGGGGGTCTTTAAGATGAGACTCAGGTTCCAGGTTGGGTTATAGTAAGTGGGATGTTGATTGGCAACCATCAACATATGTAGAAACCTAGAGAGGCAAAGGTGTTTGGAGATTTTTCTTTTGAAGTCATACTCTGCAATACAGTATATCACTTGTACCTTTGTGCAGTGTTTGGACATGGCATTTGGCAGAAACTGCAGAATTTGAGCAATTGGTGTTTTCTTGAGGTTTACCTTTTACTCTAAACCCCAATGTTTAAATCTCAAAATATATTCTGGCGAATACCATGGCTGTAGACATCATTCTAGAGGGATGGAGCTGTACTTTTTCCTGATAGGCATCACTCTTGACCCTTATTTCTCTCTCAGCAGCCAGACTGCTAAGTTCCGTTTTGATAGATCTGGGTGTATGTTTGAGCCTTGTTTGAGAATGTCTGATCATGGTAAGAGTTTGATCAGTTAGTGTGTCTTCCTCTTTACTATTTCTGTAAAGATAAGCCTTCTCGTGAAGTCGGCTATCAGAATCACAGATGCCTTTTGCGATTTGATCTTTTGTACTCCCTTAGAGAGAAGAGTTATGGACAGTCATAGAGGACTGTGTCCATAGCAGTGGTTTTGTGGCACTTTATTTTAGAGTGGTACATCTGTATCTTGGGGTTATTTCAGGAAGTGAACAGGCCAGTTGTGCATGCCCTACATCTCCAGCTGTCTTGATGCATCCTTTACCTGCTGCTAAACCATTCCGCTCTTTCACTGAGCGATTCCCTTATGTGGGCTGCTTTTAATGGGGATAGGCTTTTACATAACTATTTGAACAGGAAAAGACAGTTACCTTTTCCGTAACTGGTGTTCTTCGAGATGTGTTGCTCATGTCTGTTCCACAGTAGGTGTTCATGCTCGCCACGTGCACCGATGCTGGAAGTTTTTCCCCTAGCAGTACCCGTAGGAGAGCGCCGTTAGTGACCCCTGGAGTGGCGCCTCCATGGTGCGGTATAAGGGGCATTGAGCGCTTCCCCCACCCTAAGTTCCTTCTTGCCAGACAACTCCAACAGAGGGGAAGGAGGGCGGGATGTGGAATGGACATGAGCAACACATCTCGAAGAACACCAGTTACGGAAAAGGTAACTGTCTTTTCTTCTTTGAGTGATTGCTCATGTGTATTCCACAGTAGGTGATTCCAAGCTATAGCTGTTGGAGGTAGGTAGGAGTTCACAAACTTTCGGGACGGACCACAGCCCTGTCAGACCCGGTGTCTTCCCTGGTCTGGAAGACGATCGGATAATGCGAGGTGAACGTGTGAACTGAAGACCATCTGGCAGCCCTACAAATGTCCTGAATGGGAACATGGGCTAAAAAGGCAGCCGACAAGGCCTGCGCCCTAGTCGAATGTGCCCTCACAATTGACGGCGGGGGGATACCCGCCAAGTCGTAACAGGTACGAATGCACGAGGTGATCCAGTTGGAGAGCCACTGAGTGGAGATCGGCCGACCCCTCATGCGTTCGGCCAAGGCAATGAACAGCTACGAAGACTTCCTGAACGGCTTAGTCCACTCCTGGTAAAAGGCCAGAGCCCGTCTAACATCTAGTGTGTGGAAGCGGCGTTCCTCACTGGATGCATGGGGCATAGGACCGGCAGGAAAATGTCCTGACCCATGTGATAGGCAGAGACCACCTTTGGGAGGAAAGAAGGATGTGGGCGGAGCTGGACCTTATCCTTATGGAACACCATGTACGGGGACTCGGAGGTCAGGGCCCTGAGTTCCGAGACCCGTCTAGCTGACATGATCGCCACCAGGAAGGCTACCTTCCATGAGAGGTGCGGCCAGGAGCATGTACCTAACAGCTCAAAGAGGGGACCTGTCAAATGGGCCAACACCAAGTTCAGGTCCCACTGTGGGACGGGGGCCTAACGTACGGGAAGAGACAATCCAATCCCTTAAGGAATCGGCCAGTCATAGCATGGGAGAATACCGTGTGCCCCTGCACGGCGGGTAGAAGGCTGATATGGCACCTTGATGGATGAGGATGCCAGGCCTTGGGCTCTAAGGTGAAGGAGATAGTCTAAAATGAGTTGGATCGGGGCAGCCACAGGGGAAATGCCCCGCTCAGCCGTCCATTAGGAAAACCGAGACCACTTTGCCAAGTAGGCTCGACATGCGGAGGGTCGCTTGCTTTCCAAGAGGACACGCTGAACCCCCTCTGAGCACGTTCTTTCCTCCCGGCCTAACCATTGAGCAGCCACGCCGTGAAGTGGAGCACCGCTAGGTTGGATTGGGGGGAAGGCATAGAGAAACTGGCCTGACCGGGATAGGAGGACGGCATCAGAGACTGCGCCCATTCCCAGCCCCCATCCCAGAGCAGAACCGGGGACACCGGCGGTTCTGCCGAGTTGCGAACAGGTCCACCTGGGGAGTTTCCCACTCTTGGAAAAGTCTGTGCTCCACCTCTGGGTGTAGAGACCACTCATGCTGAGAGAAGACGTCTCGGCTGAGGTGATCCGCCCACGAATTCCAGGTGCCCGGTAGGTGGTAGGCCTATAGGCAAATGTCGTGGGCTATACAGAAGTCCCACAGCCTGAGGGCTTCCTGGCAGAGGGCAGAGGAGCAGGCCCTGCCTTGCCTGTTGATGTAGAACATCGAGGCCATATTGTCCGTGAGAACTCTGACGACTCAGCCCTCCAGGTGTGAGCGGAAGGCCACACATGACAGCCGGACCGCCCTGAGCTCCTTGACGTTTATATGCAGGGCAAGGTCCTGCGCAGACCACAGATCTTGGGTCTGAACATCTCCCCTACATGGGCTCCCCACCCCAGGTTCAAAGCGTCGGTAACCAGCTCCTCCGATGGGGACCTGCCCCTGAACGGGACCCCGTGGAGCATGTTCCCCAGGGAGGACCACCATTGTAGGGAGGCGATCACCGGCTCGGGCACAGTGAGGACCTTGTCCCTCCTGCCTGGGAGAACACTGAGGCCAACCAGAGCTGGAGGGGCCTCATTCTGAGTCTGGCGTGGCGAACCACATATGTGCACGCTGACATGTGACCCAGGAGCTGGAGACATGCTCTGGCTGTCGTCATAGGAAACCTTGTGAGTGTGTTGATGAGCCCTTTCAGGGTCTCGAATCTGTCCAGTGGAGGGAGGCTCTGGCCGACATGGAGTCCAGGACTGCCCCAATAAACTCTATGCGCTGTATCGGGACTAACGTGGACTTGGTCTCGTTCACCAACAGGCCCAGAGTGGCACACGTGGACAGGAGGAGCACCATGTGATCCCACACCTGCGACCGGGAAATGCCCTTGACCAGCCAGTCATCCAGATAGGGAAAGATCTGGACCCCACGACGTCTGAGGTAGGCTGACACCACAGACATGCAATTTGTGAATACCCTGGGAGCAGTGGACAGGCCAAATGGGAGGACTGTAAATTGGTAGTGTTCCTGCCCAACCATGAAACGGAGGAAGCACCTTTGCCCCTCGAATATATGGATGTGGAAGTACATGTCCTACAGATCGAGGGTGGCGTACCAGTCCCCTGGATCCAGGGAGGGGATGATGGAGGCCAAAGAGACCATGCGGAACTTGAGCTTTACCATGTACTGGTTCAGGCCTTGCACGTCCAGGATGGGTCTGAGCCCCCCTTTGGCCTTCAGGATAAGGAAATAGTGGGAGTAGTAGCCCTGGCATTTGAACTCCACTGGCACCACTTCCACCGCTCCTAAGCCCCACCTCCTGCTCAAGCAGGGCCTCGTGAGAGGGGTCCCCCAGGAGGGACAGGGGAGGAAGGTGGTTGGGCAGCATAGATATAAATTGGAGGGTGTAGCCCTGGGAGATGGCGTTGAGGACCCATCAGTCCAAGGCAGTCCGAGGGCTCCTCCACCTCCTCGGCCTGAAACTTGAAGCCACTCTTTTCAATAGTTCCTGGTGCTGTGGCGGTGTCCTGGAGCGAGACGACGAATGGGAACAGCGTCGACGTTCATGTCGCGACCAGCTACAGTAGCCCCTCAGAGACAAAGACCTTCAGTGTTGTCTGTCTCGGTCTCGACGGGACCCGCTCCTGTCAGTTGGAACCCAGCCAGACAACGTGGTGGAGGTCGACGGTGACCGGCATGGACTACGCATGGGACGGTCACTAAGCAGCGAACAGCATCAGGAACATTCCTCGACCGTGAATGGTACCAAGACGGGGGCGACTGCAGAGATCCCAGCGGTGGCTTGCCTCTGGACTGTGGAGCCAGCGTTGGCGGTGCCCCTGGTACCAGCATGGACGTAACGTTCCGGGCCTCTTCCAGGGCCTCCGGTGTGGAGGGCATCCGGGGAAGCCTGCTCTGAATGGGCTGGACTACTCCGCTCAACCTGAGTCGGAGGCCTGGAGGCCGACGGGGACCAAGGACTGCCCAACATGGGTCTAGCCTCTCCCCCGGTCTTGCTCTGGTGTCACGGCGGAGAAGGCCTCTTCTTAACCTTCTTTGCATGCCCCGTGGATGGGGAGCGGTGTCGACTGGTAGATGACACTGAGGGGTTGCCACACACCAAGACCACGGTACCCGGTGCCGACTCGGGGCGGCGCACCGGAGTCAGGGTCAATGCCGACTCCATCAAGATAGCCTGGACCCGAATGTCTCTTTCTCGCTTGGTCCGAGGCTTAAATGACCTGCAAATCTGGCAGTGATTGCCGAGATAGGTTTCCCCCAGACAGCGTAAACAGTCCATGTGCGGATCACTCACTGCCATCGGTCACCTACAAGTGTCACATGACTTAAAACCCAGGGCACGGGGCATGCCCTGGCCCGAGCACACTAAACTAAACTAAGTTACACTAACTACTTCAACTACAGGTACTACTACACTGAATGAACAAGAGTTCTGGAGGAAAGCTGCAGACAAGCTGGAGCAGAGCAGTTCCGAAGCACCTTCACTGGCGGCAAGAAGGAATTGAGGGTGGCGGGGGAGTGTGCAGCGCCTCTTATACTGCGCCATGGAGGTGCCACTCTTGGGGGGGCTTCCCTACATGTACTGCTAGGGGAAAAACTTCCGGCACCGGTGCACATGGTGAGCACGCACACCTATTGAGGAATACACATGAGCAATCACTCGAAGAAGAACTAATAATCCTTTCATGAAAGATCTGCTTCTGGCACCTATGCCACTTGCCTGCTCACCTTAGGGAAAGCTGTGTTGTTGTGACATCAGACAATATGTGTCTTTCCACCAATGTTCTGTAGGGAGCTAGGCTTAGAAAGGCTGGTCCCACCCAGTTAGCCTTGCATATGAGGTGATTGTTTCTCTAAATGGTATTGGGAGATGTGCCCTTGTTATCACAGGGGGGAGGGAAAGGGATTGGTTGCTCGACATATGCCTCTGTGTTGAGTCCCAATTTTCTCTCATGCATCTGCCCCCATCTTCTGGAACTACCATCTCCAGATAGTGAAGATTCATGTTGCTCATTGAAGTTTAGACATGATGGATTAGATCACACTCTTGATACAGACATTTTCAAGTTTATATTCCCTTTTATAGTTATTTGCTGTAGGAACTCAGGATCCCAAAATGTACAGCTAACATCATGAATAAAGGTGGGTAGGAAATGGTAAAATTTTTCAAGATTTTGACAATTTTTCCTGTGTTGTACCAAAAAGTCGAAATCTCTCTCTCAAAAAAAAAAAAAAAAAAAAAGGGAATTAAAAAAAATCAGTTTGGCTCAATTGAAACATTTTGACCCATTTTATTTTTGAACATGTTTAATTAGCTTACATTTCCACATTAAAAATAATTTTGAACCAGAAAACCAGAATTTTCCATTAGAAAATGTCAATATATTTTGACAACTTCAAAATTAGAATACAGTAACTCCTCACTTAACATTGTAGTTATGTTCCTGAAAAATGTGACTTTAAGCGAAACAATGTTAAGTGAATCCAATTTCCTATAAGAATTAATGTAAATGGGGGGGTTAGGTTCCAGGGAAATTTTTTTCACCAGACAAAAAACTATATATATACATACATACATACACACACACACACACACACACACACACACACACACACACACACACACACACACAGTATAAGTTTTAAACAAACAATTTAATACTGTACACAGCAATGATGATTGCGAAGCTTGGTTGAGGTGGTGAAGTTAGAGGGTGGAAGAGGGTGGGATATTTCCCAGGGAATGCCTTACTGCTAAATGATGAACTAGCATTCAGCTGAGCCCTCAAGGGTTAACACATTGTTGTTTATGTAGCCTCACACTCTACTAGGCAGCATGAATGGAGGGAGGGGAGACAGCATGGCAGACAGAGACAGAGAGACAAACCCTGTGTGTGGGAGAGAGAAAGAGATGCGCATTGCCCCACTCTAAGTACACTGCCTTTAAAAAACTCAGGAAGTTGAGACAGCAGCTGCGGCCAGCAAGCTCTCTCTGTCCTGAGCCCTGTCCTGTCCTCACCCTGTCCTATATGGAGAAGGAGTAAGAGGGGGGCAAGAGTAGGGGGGAGGGGAACACCCTGACATTAGCTCCCTTCTTCCCCCCTCCCCTGCACAGCAAGCAGGAGGCTCCCAGGAGCAGCTCCAAGGCAGAGGGCAGGAGCAGCACATGACATTGAGGGGAGGGACAGCTGACCTGCCCGGCAATTGATAGCCTGCTCGGTGGCTGCTGCACAGGGAATTTAGGGGAGCGGGGAGCTGATAGGGGGGCTGCCGGTCCACCCTGGTTCCAAGCCCCCACCAGCTAGCTGCAATGGGCTGCTCTTCCTGCAGGCAGTGAACAAAGCAGGCGGCTGCCAAACAACGTTATAAGGGAGCATTGCACAACTTTAAATGAGCATGTTCCCTAATTGATCAGCAATGTAACAATGAAACAACATTAACTGGGACGACTTTAAGTGAGCAGTTACTGTAAAAAAATTTTGTCCAAACTGATGCTTACCCCTAAGAAGTTTTGGTGAATCAGCATTTCTCAATGAAAAAAACCACCATTTTATTGAAAAATTCCCAACCAACTCTTGCCACAAATGTCTTGATGCAGAAAAATATTGTTTTATTTTGGAGTCCAACTGTGGCAAAATGGCCACTATTTTCTGTGACCATGGTTCCTGGCATGTTTCAAAATGCTTGTGGCAGGTTGAATGATATTAAGAATTCCCCAAACAAGATGACCAATATAAAAGCTACCAGAAAATACAGGGTTTCCATCCTGAGTCTTAGGGTACATCTGCTCTGCAATTAAACACTGCCCCATGCCAGCTGACTTGGGCTCATGGGGCTCAGACTATTGGGTTTTTTAATGACAATGTAGATGCTTGGGCTTGGGCCAGAGCCTGGGCTCTGGGACCCTCCCCCAATACAGGGTCCCAGAGCCCGGGCTCCAGCCAAAGCATCTGTACTGCAATTAAACAGCCAGTTAGCCTGAGTCCCATGAGCCCAAGTCAGTTGGCACGGGCAAGCCACAGTGTTGAATTGCAGAGCAGACATACTCTACGGAAAAAAAATTAAAGTATATCCAAAGAAACACTTCACTTTACAGTAGTGGTTCCACTGCTCCAAGTGGAAAATACAGTTGGATGGTTTGAAACATACTGTGTTCACATATAGATCTTTTGCCAGGAATTCCAGGAAACAGACTCTGCTCACAATTTTTAATAACCACTTGACTGAAATAGCGAGTTCTCACTCAATCCAGAAAATTGAGTGAGTGACTATTCTGCCAATAGTCACAAAGTTCTCTCTCTTTCTACAGCAGTCATTAGTGGAAGTTGGGTGGTAAAAATCTCCTCTGTCTTCCTCTCCTTCAGTTTCTTGTCCATGGCTTAACCCTTGTAAGCTCAGGGGGAAATCTTCAAAGGCACAAGTGGGAATCAGGCACCCAACTCCCATTGGAAAAAAGAAATCAACATAATTTGGGAGTCTAATTCCCATTTGTGCCTTTGAAATTCTCTCCCCAAGCCCCTCCTGGTGTGCTTAGCCTGCTGAAACCCAAGAGACGTGTTCAGTAGTTTTTACAGAGAACACAAATACATAAGTGGTTTGCTAATGTTAAAAAGTTGCACACTATATAAAATATGTGGTGGTCTTTTTCTGCTTCCCAGCAAAGAGGTGAGGATACGGTTGTAGTGAGTTGTCCTATTATTAACACTTCATTATCCTTACAAAATACACTTGAGTACATTTACCAATACACTGCATTATGAAGTTATTAGCGTAAATAGTTAACATTGAACCACCATTGTCCAAATAGATTAAGTACATTATGTGATGCATTATTCTCGGAGTTTTATTGTGTTTGTTCGCTTACTTGCTAATTTGCACAATTCAGCACTTCATAACAGGGTCTCCTTGTCATTAGTGCAAATTAGGAATCTTCTACTGCATAATTAAAATGTGGATTAAATTTGTATATTTATATTGAATGTTTGCTTTTGTGTGAAGAAGAAAAAAAGATTTTTGCATGGTAAAATGAGATTGGGATTCTCACTTAGAATCTGGAAATAATTCTAGATTAGCTCATATCCATTTTTCTCTGGGTCAGACTGATGACTTCACTATTCCCGTCACCTGTATTTCTAATGCAAAAGATTTGGGAATTATGGTTTCCATGAATTAGTGCTATTGGTACCATCTAAATAGTTTCCTTTCCAAATATTACTTAAATTGAGATCATTTTTATGAAATGCCTTCATTAGATGACTCATATTACCCTTATTCCAGCATTGCTATACATCTTTTAATCCTTCACTAGCCTTTACATCTGTTACATACTATAGTCCTCGTAAGTCACTACTTGCAGGTAAACCTCTAAATGGAGCTGTTTTAAAGATTTCTAACTGGATTAAAGAAAAAAAACCTTTCCTCAATCAAATCATTGTCCCAGACTAGTCTGCAATACTAGTTTGTAGTAGTGACGCTGCTAATTCTCTGTACGCTTTTTGAGGGAGTGACTGTTCCCCCCGCCCCCAGTTTTGTACAGTGCATAGCACAATAGGGTCCTGGTCCATGACTGGGACTTCTAGGTGCTACCACAATGCCTTTATTGTGATTGATTATTTGTAAAGTGCAAGGTCCAATGTATTTGTCCTGTTATATCACTAAAGTCATTTGAACGCCTATCAATTATTATATTATTTAACTCTAACTTACCATTATAAAACTAAAATAAAGTTCACATAAGGTTCTAGAATTTTCAGTGTTCATCCTATTACACAGCATGGAGTTTCTCTCTGTATGAACCAAAAGATATGGAATCAGTTTAGCCGACATCAATCAACTATATGTGACAAATGCCCTCAAGTACTCCACCTTTTTGCATAGTCAGTTCATAATAGCTCATGCTAATATCTACTAAATATTTTATTAATTTACCATGAATATAAAGTATGACATTATCATCATACTCATGGAGAAATAAGAGATTAAATTACTGACACTGTGTGTCTGAAGGAGGAAGAAAGATGAGGAGAAGGAGAAAGAAATGTTGAGCAGGGGAGATACGAGAGAAAAAGAAACAGGAAGAGCTCAGAGCATCAGCCAGTCTAGGAACGTAGGCCCCACGGCCTACTTGCAGGGCACTCTGAGGGACAATGGACTCAAATTCTGCAGCAGAGGGCCCTCAATGCCACAGCAATGTTAATTAGGTTAATTTGCTGATTCCCCTCCCCACCCCCAATTGCTAAGTCTTATCCAGAGTTGCAACAATATATTTTATGGAACCCCTAGGTAATCCCTGGAGTGATATTTCCAAAAGCATAATATTTCACATTATGTTTTATGAAAGTATCTGAACTATTTCAATAGCATTGCTCTGTGTTCTGCATAATAACTGCATAGTGTGTGGGTTTTCTTCAAACTGCTATGTCTTCAGCAACTTCAGAACTAGAACCTCTGTAATAATGTTCTACCTAATTTTTCTTGATGACTTGGAAATTTCCATTCCTTTTCTGGAGACCAAAATCATTTATTGTGAAGGATCTTTACATATGGTAGAACTAAGCAAAATGTAGTTATACTATAATCTATTAAAAATATATATCAGATTTAAATCATTTTCCCCTTCCCACCGAGACTCATAACTAGACGTGGTAGAATACTGTACCACAGACTTGACATCACCACAATATTGCCTATATTTAGGATTCATACCATAGCAAGGTATTTATACCCAGGGCTCAAGTGTAGACAAATAGAATAATCTCTAATCTGAAACAAAGGCTCCAAAAGAGGTACCTGCCATGGAATAAAAATTCTGCAATACATGTTGCTTCTAAATGTTCAGTTTTTAATGTAAAATGACTTAAGATCAACTGAAATACTGTATATATTTATCTTAGGTACTTATACGGCTTCCCCATTACCATATTATCACAGTGCCTTACAATCTTTTAATGAATATATCTTCACATCATCCCCCGTGATGTAGGGGAACGGAGGCAGAGAGAGGCTAAGTGAGTTTGCCAAGTCAAACAGTGAGTTTGTGGCAGAGCAGGGAACTGACCCAAGGTCTCCTGGCTAGCTATCTGGCTAGCTATGAACCATCCTTCGTCTCTGAACCATCCTGTTATCTTATCTATTTTCATATTTAATTCAATAAAAACTTTCTGAAAAACTATTTTAAAAATAAATAATTCGCCTGAATCTGATGCAGAATATCAAGCTTGCTGCAGAAACCAGGGGTGAAATCCTGGCCCCACTGAAGTCAGTGGGATGTCTGACATTGACTTCAGAGAAGCCAGGATTTCATCCAAGGGTACATTTTTCTTAGTTTTTACTAGGGCTGTAAAGCGATTTAAAAAATTAATCGTGATTAATCAAACGATTAATCACACTTTTAAACAATAATAGAATACCATTTATTTAAAGATTTTGGATGTTTTTCACTTTTTCAAATATATTGATTTCATTTACAACACAGAATACAAAGTGTACAGTGCTCACTTTATATTATTATTTTTGATTGCAAGTATTTGCACTGTAAAAATCAAAAGTAATAGTATTTTTCAATTCACCTAATACAAGTACTGTAGTGCATTATCTTTATCATGAAAGTTGAACTTACAAATGTAGAATTATGTACAAAAAATAACTGCATTCAAAAATAGAACAATGTAAAACTTTAGAGCCTACAAGTCCACTCAGTTCTACTTCTTGTTAGCCAATTGCTCAAACAAGTTTGTTTACATTTGCAGGAGATAATGCTGCCCACTTCTTCTTTACATGGTCACTTGAAAGTGAGAACAGACGTTCGCATGGCACTGTTGTAGCCAGCGTCACAAGATATTTATGTGCCAGATGCACTAAAGATTCATATGTCCCTTCATGCTTCAACCACCATTCTAGAGGACATGCATCCATGCCGATGATGGGTTGTGCTCAATAATGATCCAAAGCTGTGCGGACCGACACACGTTCATTTTCATTATCTGAGTCAGATGCCACCAGCAGAAGGTTGATTTTCTTTTTCTGAAGTTTCCGCATCAGAGTGTTGCCCTTTTAACTCTTTTGAAAGCATGTTCCACACCTCTTCCCTCTCAGATTTTGGAAGGCACTTCAGATTCTTAAATCTTGGGTCGAGTGATATAGCTATCTTTAGAAATCTCACATTGCTGCCTTCCTTGTGTTTTGTCAGATCTGCAGTGAAAGTGTTCTTAAAAGGAACAACATGTGCTGGGTCATCATCTGAGACTGCTATAACATGAAATATATGGCAGAATGAGGGTAAAACAGAGCAGGGGACATGCAATTCTCCCCCAAGGAGTTCAATCACAAATTTAATTAACACTTTTTTTTAACGAGCATCATCAGCATGGAAGCATGTCCTCTGAAATGGTGGCCGAAGCATGAAGGAGCATATGAATGTTTAGCACATCTGGCACATAAATACCTTGCAATGCCGGCTACAAAAGTGCTATGTGAACGTCTGTTCTGACTTTCAGGTGACATTGTAAACAAGAAGCCAGCAGCATTATCTCCTGCAAATGTAAACAAACTTGTTTTTCTGAGCGATTGGCTGAAGAAGTAGGAGGACTGAGTGGACTTGTAGGTTCTAAAGTTTTACATTGTTTTGTTTTTGAGTACAATTATGTAACAAAAATATCGACATTTGTAAGTTGCACTTTCATGATAAAGATATTGCACTACAGTACTTGGATTTTTCAATTCACCTCATACTATTCCTTTTGTTTATCAATTTTACAATGCAAATACTTGTAATAAAAATAATAATATAAAGTGAGCACTGTACACTTTGTATTCTGTGTTGTAATTGAAATCAATATATTTGAAAATGTAGAAAAACATCCCAAAATATTTAATACATTTCAATTGGTATTCTATTGTTTAACAGTGCGATTGAAAGTGTGATTAATATTAATTTTTTTGAGTTAATTGCATGAGTTAACTGCAATTAATTGACAGTCCTAGTTTTTACTTAAGTTAGAGCTTCAAAATACATACAACTCTGAGAGAGCTGGATTCTATTCTGACACACATCATCATCAACAATGTTATTACCTTTCAACTAAAGATGCAAAAGCAAGAAAAAAGTACAACTTGTCTTTCAGACCCCTAGTGAAGTTTAGAAAGCTACCTTTTAGTAGACTTTTTTTAGAAAAGGAAAACTAACTTATAAAGGGAACAAAATAAATATGGAAGCCAGTGAGACAAATATGGAATCCCATGATGCAATTTTTAAAATGATTGTAATCTGTAAGGTGATGTTTTAATAATTTGAAGTAACATCAATTTTTACATTTGTGATATTGTGCATTGTTGTGAATGAACATTGACCAGAATACCATAGTAATTGTATTGACTTTAACACCTTCATGAGAACAAATTGCATAAAGCAGCTAGAAAATCAGCTATATTTATGTGCATGTCAAAAAAGTTGTTTTTTAGAACTGGAGCTTACAATATGGAACCAATACACCATGTTTCAAGCTCTACTAGAGACAGATGTCGTCCAAACTGTACAGTTATAGTGATATTAGGTAATCAAATAATTTTCCTATTTAAAATAATGCTGGTACAATTTATTAGAGTGCTTCAAATAATCTCTATTCACTTGGTTACATTCTCTAACACTTGGTGGCAAATTTATATTGGACACTAGTGCTAAGATTCTCTTCTAAATCTTCTATAGAACATATCTTGGATAATTCCTAGTGTTCAAGGAGGCTAACAATCTTGGTATTCAGCATTTTTTTTTTAAAATACTACATTCCAGGAAAAACAGTTCATGTTTGAAATTATTTGTTACAAAGAGAAAAGTTCATAGTTTGGCTTTTTTTTTTTAAAAAAAATCAGTTCACAGGACATCCTACTCCACTGCATCTAAGTGATACACCAATTTTTTTCAGTAAACATGAGTCATCTTTTAAACTGATGACAGATCCTACAGTTGAGTTTTAAAGGTATCTTTTCCTTAATGATTTTCCTTATCAATTTGATAGGCAGTCCCATTAGATCTAAGTAGCCAATTCACGATCTCCCTGGTCTTCGTATCTAATAGATGCCCTGTCAAATTGATAAGGAAAGCATTAAGGTGCAATATGGTAGGCATACATGTTTGTTCATAGCATTACATAGCCATTATCTTTTACAGCTGCTTCCTTTATCGTTCTAAAGATTCCAAAGGACTAGACAGAACTAAAGAAGATTAAACTATTATTAATCTACTGCCTTCAGAATATCCTGAGTAAAATGTGGTGCTTTGTATACTGTGATTAGTACACGATGATAAATTTTAATTGTAAATATTTTATCAAAATGAATCAGATGAGAGAATACTAGAATGCATTTTAATGGGTTTTTTTAGATAGAAGTCTAAACAGGGAATTCACTGGGCATCTAAATGAATCCATCAGCAATAGAGTAAAACAACACTCCAATTTTCCAATTGTACACAATATTACTCAGAGGTATAATCTCACTTCCAGTTTGATTTAAAGTTAGGTAACTTCTTTACCTGATTTACAATCCTGATTAATAAAGCTGCAAATATTCTCATTATAAATAAACTGAATTGTTTAATGTCAACACTTTATTACAAATTACTACAGTGATTTCTTTGGTATTCATTGTGTGCTGCAAAAAAATTAAAAGGATATTTTGTGTTGACAAAATGTTATGATAGAAGTTAGCAAGCATGTACACATTTGTATACAGTAAGATACACAAATCAAATGTTTTATTTTTATTGGGGCTGGCACAATGAGTGTTAATAGAAGTAGCAATGCTATCCTGGAGCTATGGCCTGCAAATAAACAACTCTGAAAAAGCACTATGCAGAAAGAAACTTTACAATTCCACTTGTCCTCCCAGGTATCCATCTGTTTTGTGTATCCTTATAGCACACAACAGAGAAAGGCTTGACCATGGTATCTAATAATTCCATTGAATACTTCTGGATGCCCTCCAAATGGGGGTAGAGTGGCAATATTCTTTCTGAAGTACAAGTGTAATTTAAATTCTTCTAAAGCACTTTAAGGCTAATTATGTTCATAATATTCTTTTAAGAAAATCCTAAATATAACATGAATAAACAAAAGTGGGCTACTTATACTGGGAGGGGTACCGGACTGGTGGAGCTAATAAAAATTCCTGTTCTCGGAAAGTATGTTAGTAAACAGATCTTCATACCTGGGTCCATACTCTCAGAGAGGGACTGGAAGGCACTGTATTCCTTGCACAGCAGACCCTCATGCCTCCAGCCATCAGTCCCATTTCTGAGTAGCAGTTCAAGTATTTCCAGTAAAAGTATTTCCAGATTTGTGGAGAAAGTAGGTGGGTGAGGGGAAATTTTATAACATACTGTGCCAATTGAAAACACAAATTACAGGTAAGCACTTTAATCAATTCTTACACCTCAAAGGGGGTCAGGGGGACTGGGGAACCCAAAACAAAATCTCTAAGAATTTCTCTATAAAAGACTAAGTAGTAGCAAGAGATTTCCACAAAATGAAAGTGGAAGGTACAGAGTAATATACATGCAATCCACTACCTATATGAATAGATATATTAAAAATAAAAGTACAATATATGTGAGGAAAAAATCCATGGTGATGAAGTAAGAAAGATTTTTACTGGCATGAGTTTTGAATGGCTGCATTACCCATGAATGCCAACAAAATTTGTATCCCACAACCATATAACGTATTCTATATCTGTCACACATTAAAGAAAGCTATTTTCAAAATTCTTGAAAGTTTTTAAACATTTTTTTAGGGCTGTATGCCTGCTGCTGCAATCTTAGATGGCTTAGTTACCATGGTCTACAGCAGGGGTTTCAAACACGTGGCCCGGGGGCCGCATGCGGCCCGCGGGGTTGTTTTCTGTGGCCCGCAAGCTCCTTGTGGCCCCCCCGCCCCTCCCAGCGTTTACCTAGAGCGGCTCCAGCCCGACGTGCACTGGGGGCAGAGCAGGCTCCCTGCCTGTCCTGCCCCCGCGCCGCTCCGGGAAGCGGCCGGAACGTGGGGAAGGGGGGCACAGGGGTCTGTGTGTTGCTCTTGCTTCAGGCAGCGCCCCCAGCAGCTCCCATTGGCCACAGTTCCCCATTCCCGGCCAATGGGAGCTGCTGGGGGTGGTGCCTGAAGCAACAGCAACACACAGACCCCTGTGTCCCTCCTCCCCCAAGTTCCGGCCTCTTCCTGGAGCGGCATGGGGACAGGCAGGCAGGGAGCCTGCCCTGCCCCCGGTGCGTGTCTGGCTGGAGCCCGCCCCCCGAACCTCTCCTGCAGCTGAACCCCCTGCCCTGAGCCCCCGCCATGCCCCACACCCCTCCTGCACCTCCTGGGAACAGGAAGAGGGCAGAGTTAGGGTGGGGATTTTGGGGAAGGGGTTGGAATGGGGGCAGGACCTCATGGAAGGGGTGGAGTGGGGGTGGGGCCAAGGGCAGTGGGGGGGAGGTGTCAGTAATGCGGCCCTCGGGCCAATGTACTGGTCCTCATGTGGCCCTCGTGGTCATTTGAGTTTGAGACCCCTGGTCTACAGCCTCAACTGGTGTAAATGGGCATTGCTCCACTGAAGTCATTGGAGCTGGAAACAAACTGTCAGTTCTTCTGTCCCATCTCCTTCAGTTCAGGATTGCTTCCTACATTTTCTAGTTTTTAATCCAGTAAAGTTGGTAAAGGATGATCTTGAGGTAGGCACAAAACTGGGAATCAAGAAGTCTGGGTTCCAATTTCTGGTTCTGCCACCTACTGCCTGTGTGACCTTGATCTAGTTATTCCCTCCAATTTGTCAATATCTGCCTTGATAAGACCCACTCAAAATTAACACAGTATTCCAGATGTCACACATAAATTTCATTGTTTTTTCCCCCCCATCAAATTTCATAGATTCTTGACTAATTGTCTATTCACTATAATCCCTAAAATATTACTACTTTCCAGGTTTCTCCCCCACTGAATATTCATATTTCATAGTACTGTTTCTCCAGATATATTAGTAGGCAATTTTCCAGGTTGAATCACATTTTAGGTTCTACCCGTTTCCATTCTCTGTAGGTTCCTTTCTATTTCTTTGTCCTCAAGACTGTTCACAACTCCTTCAATTTAAGATCAACTGCAAATATCATAAACATGCTTTTTCCCTGCCTTCTCCAAGTCATCTGTGTAGATATCAAACAGACCTAACACACTACTAAACATCTTTCCCACAATTAAACATTGCCCATTTTATTTAGATTTATATTTAAAGGACAACAAATTATAAGGACCTCACTTTTATATTTCACCTGAAAAATCTGTTTCCAAAAGTATCACTAAAGCACCAGTGAAAAATACTGTCGAGGTCATGTCTGTGATACATTTATTAATTATACCATTACCACGTTATGGTTCCACTAATAAAGGATTATTTTGCTTTTCTGCAATCCATTATAGTTTCTTTTATAAATTATGCAATTATAAAATAGTTTAGCTATCATTACTCTTTCTTAAATATATCATTCAGTTTTATTAATGTAACTGAGGTAAAGACATTAACATTCATGCAAGAACAACAGCTGGTCAAATACATATTTAAATTTGAGACTAAAAATGTTTCTACGTCCTTAAAAGTGAACTGAAAAACACGTTACTTGCTTAGACCAAGACATACCAAAGTTCAGAATTCTGAGTCTAAAAGCAGCACAGAGGGCTGAATTGATAGTACTTTTAGGTTTCCATAACTTCACATGTTGCCAGAGAAACACAGAACTCTAAATTTAAAGCCCTGGTTGGTAAGTAAACAACAAATTAAATTCAGCCATTTTGCTTTATAATATATTTGAAATTTAAGTAATTCTGAATTGAGATCATAGATAAAAACTAAACTAAGTTTTGCATTCATCTTTAGGAAAATTTACAAAATAGATAATTTAGTTTTCCAAATTCTTTTAATAATGAGACTAACTTTGCAGATTATTTATAAAAATCTTTTAAAATCAGAATAATTGTCTTTATATTACTAATAGGCTATCATCTTAGTTCCTTGCACAAATGTGTTCAACTAATTGCTGAATTAAATCAATATGTAATTATGAATTTCAGAGTTGGTGAACCTGTTCATTTAAGATCCAAAATAATAGTATATTTTCTCAGGATTGAATGGTCTCGTTTTTTCTGTGGCTAAATAGCTCATTTATCCTAAACACTACACAACAGAAAGTCAACAAGCACATATAGCTTATTTTTGTATTGTGTATTCTAATTTCGTTGATGCTGATGAAATCTCTAAGCACATGTAGGAAATTCTAATACAACTATTAGGAGAGAGCAAAAAACAAAGGCTTTTCCCTAGAACAAGCCTAGGAAAACAGAGGGTGTTTTCAGCATGCCCTGAAGGTAATCAGACCCAGATGTTGGCTTACCAAGGTGCAATATGAGCACGGCCCCCTTCCACTTAAAGCAAGGTCTATGGCATTAGTGCCTAAAATGATGACAGTTGGTACATCATCAGCTCCTGTATCACACCAGGAAAGAAGTGGTTTTGAAAAGTAGCCCCCAACTATTTGGTGATTTGCAAGTAAAACACCTCACATAGAAGTAGAAGTAGTAGGCATCCTTCAGTCTTGAGAGACCATGGGTATGTACCCCTGAGAGGTAAAGAATTCACTCGATTTTATGGCAGCCATGAACGTGGCTGAAGAAACCCACTCAAGAAAGACAATCTCTGCCACATCTGTCATATTTAAAGGTGATGTTTTGACCCTTTGGGCTCTGCCTTCTGCAAGCTCTTTTCTCCTCTGCTAAGCTGGACTGCTTCCGCTCGTAACTCCGGAGACCTTTGTTAAGCTCTTGTTTTCAAAGGCTGTGGTTTTGAGTGCGATCTTCCCTTCTGTCCACATCCATGTCCATTTCTTTGAGGTCTTGCTTGCACACATCCTTGAAACACAATTTTGGGTGTCTTTTGGGTCTTTTTCCAGATGCCAATTCTCCGTAGAGGATGTCCTTTGGAATTCGCCCATCATTCATTTGGCACACATGTCTATTTGAGGAGTGTTTGCATGCTGGGTATGCTGACCCATTTGAGCACCTCAGTGTTGGTGACTCTGTCCCTCCAGGAGATTCCAAAGATTCGATGAAGGCAATGCATCTGAAAGCTGTTGAGCCTCTTTTCCTGATGAGAGCATAAGGTACATGTCTTGCTCCCATACAAAAGTGTGCTGATAACACATGCATGATACACACAGATCTGTTTGTTGTTTTTCCATACCCTCTTGTTCAGTCTAGACATTGTTGTGGCAGCTTTTCCAATGCGGATGTTGAGTTCCATTTCAAGTGAAAGGTTGCCAGCGATAGGGGACCCCAGGTATATGAACTCATTCACCACTTCAAGTTCATAGTTGTTGATCTTGATGGAAGGTGCTTCCTCAACTCCTTGGCACATTATGTTAGTCTTGTTAGGCTTATAGTAAGCCCGAAGTCTTGGCAGGCTTTGGAAAAACTGTCCATTAGGCTTTGAAGATAAACTTCTGTGTGGGCTGTCACTGCTGCGTCATTAGCAAAGAGAAGGTGTTGGATAAGGGCCTCCTGAGTCTTGGTTTTAAATCTAAGTCTTGCAAGATTGAACAGCTTTCTATCAGCTCTTGTGTGCAAGTAAATTCCCTCAGTTGAGGAACCAAAAGCTTGTTTCAGTAGCAGGGAGAAGAAGATACCAAACAGAGTTGGGGCAAGTACACAGGCTTGCTTAGCTCCGCTACGAATCTGGAAAGCCTCAGACACTGAGCCGTCATATTGGACTATGTCGTACATGTTTTCATGGAAGGATGAAAACACCTTACATACCACCCAGAAATCAACAGACAGCCTATTCAGATCACAGAGCACAGGCGTAGTGTGCAAGGAAAACTGATTAATAAGCATTCAATCACATTCTACACAAGCTTCAGTTTCCAAGTGGTCTTAAAGCAGAATCCCATGCAGTAACCCTATCTAAAGCTGTCAAAGGAGAAGAATACACCTCATCACAGTTCCATAAATGCAATATAAAATCAAATCTGTAAATGCTGCTAACAGACAAAAATAAACTGGTCATAAGGTTAGAACTGAATGATTATTGCCAGTGAATAAAATGTATTTTGCTCTCCGACACTTCACTGAGTAGTTTTATCAATGCATTTAGTATGAGCCAAAGTCTATCATTTACATCTCTGTATAATCCACAGAATCCAGGGCCAGCAGGGGGGACTAATGGGGTGATGGCATTTTATCCCAGTTTTGTTTCTAACAAAATCTGTGGCCAGGCTGCTCTGCAGGTGGTCTGCAAATGAACCCCCTGAGAAAGGTTGTGTGGCAGAGCCCTGGGGGGCTAGGCAGCCAGTTAGCCACTGCCCCACATACACTTGCCCAAGCATAACACTTCTTGCACTGAGCAGGACTTGTCTGCATGAAAGAAGGAATGTGGGGTTGCAGTTGGCCAAAATGCAGGTTCACGTTAGTTCTCCTTTTGCAGCATTAATTCCACACCTTTTTTGATAAATATAAATTGACTTTATCTGGAAGAGTAAGCAATAATGAAGCAAAATAGAATGAGAATCAGAGCTAACTGTGCACAAAATAAAACTGTCATGTGTCAGCCAGGCAATACAGAATAGCAAAGAAACACAGAATCTTTAACTTTTTTTTCATTAAAGAAAATTGACAAAAGGAAAATGTGCTTCTGCTGTTTACCTAGTTTTTAGCCAACGAATTCAAGCATATATGGACTAGAGCCTCAGCTTGCGTAAATCAGCTTATCAATGGAACTATGCTGATTTATACCAGATGAGGAACTGGCCCATCTACATGTAGTACAAAATGCAGGGGGTGACAATTATTTTACTGTCATATAAAAAGAAAAAAATAGGTTTGGCTCTGTTGAATTCAACAGCAAACAGTTTCTCTTCTTCTCCTGACCCCCTCCAGCTGTTTTCTGAGTTAATTCATACCAAAATATCTTAAATGTTTTTAGGAACAGATAGTTTGAAATACTGAATATTCCAAGAAAAAATATTTGTACTTTCTGCATGGTGAAGCTAAGTGGGACAAATGCTTTTTCCCTTCAGCTGTGTGTGCCAATAAAAAAAATGACAGCCTCCCTCCACTCCCTCAGATAGTTTGTTTATGTCACTGAGGCGAATAATATTTGAAGCATCTAAGTGGAGTCCTTTGGCATTTCTGGAGCAGCTGATGCGAGCTCATCCAGCTGGATCCCACAGTCCTTATCTGTGTCCCTCTAATTAGTCCTTGCCACTTTCATGCTCTAATCATCCTATGTCAGTTCCACGGAAACAGTTTTTGGACTGGCAATTCCACTGACCACCCTTTCCAGCAGTAGTGTTGTGCTACACAAAAGGAGCTTATGAACTTTCATTACAACAGGTATAAAAATAGACCTAGCTCAGAATGATGAGGAAGAAGACAGAGGGTAAGACTTTTCAAAAGCACCAAAGGGAGGTTCTTAATTCTCATTGAAAGTCGGGCACCTTTTGAAAATCCCACCCACTATCGAACAATTTCAGATATACTGGTTGGATAGTAAAATGACTTTACATGAGAATTTTCTTATTCAACTATGTGTTAATTTAATATGTTTTATCTGTTTAGCCACAATATGTTTATATTTATAAGTAACAGTAGAAGTCAACAATTCCTCGGAATTTGAGCATGACTGTCTTCCAGAAAATAATAGCCAGTTATATCTGGAGAATCTGCAGGTGGCTAATTAAACAAATTTGGGATCCATAGATCTTGTCACAATTGGAAATATTTCCCAATGAAAGGGGCAGATCTCGATTGTTGAGTCGAGCTTCAGCACGTTCTTTCCTCCTTTCCTGTTTCTCCATTTCCTGTTGTCTCCATTGGGTCTTGAAATACTGGGACCCTTGCCACAAGGTCCTTTTCCATTTTGATTGGTTGAGGGTTTGGGTTTCAAATGAATTAATGTCACTATTACACTTCTTCATGTTGGCTTTGAAGATGTCTTTGAAATGCTTTTTTTGCCCACTCCTCGTCCGTTGGCCAGGGCTCAGTTGTGAGAACATGACCTGCTTTGAGAATCAATTTTCTGGCATTCAAAGAACATGACTAGCCCAACTAAGTTGGCAGTGGATGATCATAGTTTCAATGCTGGAGGTTTAGGCTGGGGACAGAACACTGGGCTGGTGTGTCAGTCATCCCACTTGATTCAGAAGATCTTGCAGAGGCACCGTTGATGGTATCGCTCAAGAACCTTGACGTGTCTACTGTACATGTCCAAGTTTTAGCACCGTACAAGAGAGCAAGGCTAACAATGGCCTGGTACACAAGAAGCTTGGTTTGATTCTTGATGTCATGATCTTCAAAGATACATTTTCTCAAGTGTCCGAAAGCTGCACTGGTGCATTGAAGGTGGTGTTGAATTTTCTTGTCAATGTCATCTTTCTGCAACAGTTAGCCGCTGAGGTAAAGGAAGTGCACAACATTCTCCAGGGTGTCTCTATTTTTATACGTAACACCAAGTTCAAAAAACAGGCTGGTATTAAAAGTTAATATAATTAGGAAAGTGAGCAAATGCTACAAAAATAATCATGGAAATATTTCACTTTAGAGCTTTTGGGCTCCTACAGGCTACCCACTAGAAAAATCAAACAGTTTCTATTTTTTTTAAAACTCAAGAGGGAAAAAAAATCCACACAAAAACAAAACATCACGTGTGCCTCAGTACATGCAGTTAGGATTAATTACTGTTTTGTTGTTAGACTACTCAGGTTTTAAATCAACAGAATTCTACTCCTCTGCAGATTACAATGGTGACATCTGTAAAAGTTAGTGCTGTTTTTAACTCCTCCAGGCACTGCAGCACCTGGAGAAGCCACAGGGAAGGAATCATGGATCCTTCTTAAAATTACTGCTGCAGCTGTCAACTCAGAACGAAGTATATACTGACTTATACCAGCAACCAGCATTCTACAGACTTTCATTCTGTCCTCTCAAGTAAATTCTACCAAAAGCACTAGGAAATCTGTGACAACCATACAACTTGTCACATGGTAAAAGAATATCATCATGCATTGGACTGACACAGCTCAAAGCTTCTAAGACAGGGGCAGACTATTTTTTGTCAAGGTCCAAAATTCTTGGTCAAGATATAGTCAAGATCCAGACTTCAGAGAAAATAATAAAAAAAACCCAACAACAACAACAACAATAATAATAATAAAGATTTCGGGGTCCATTCAAAAGCATCTGGCAGTCTGCATTTAACCCACAATCCACCTATTAACTACCCTTGTTCTAAGGCTTACCAAATGATCAGCTGTAAAGAGGGAGGACCTGAAAAAAATGTATTTGCTTAAGTTAACACATTGTGGGTAGTCCATTGACTTCAACAGGACCACTCAGCAGTTAAGTGTACGCATAATCTTTGCAGGATTGGTGCCCTAGTTTTCTCATTTTTAGATTTTTTAGTCTCTTCTCCTTCCCACTCCCATTCTCACTGATTTTAAATATTTGGGCAGCATTTCTCTGTTAATGAAACATAGACTAATGTAATACGAGGCCATAAAAACTTAGTCTTTGTGCTTATTACATTCATTGTTTTTGATATTCCTGTGTCAGCTTAACTATCTGGACTTTGATAGCACCTCCGATATGTTAGCATAAATCATATCTGGAAAAAGATCAAAAATAATTTTTGTATAACAGTTTGTTTTTCTTTTCCCTGGAAGTACAACTACTTAGTGATCAAAATAGTTTATTATTTTTCACTTCTTCCGCAAAAGTTTTCTAAGACACTCAATGTGCAGTAAAAGCCATTTTCCCTTCTCCAACCCCACATTGCAGACAGGGGTGCTGGAATAATTTGCATAGTGGGGTGCTGAGAGCCATTGAACCAAACTGTAAACCCTGAATATGATGGAAACCACTTCAAGACAGGGTATGTGGCAGCACCTCCAGCACATATGCTTGAAAACACTGTCAGCTTTAACAATCTGGCCAACTCACTTTGCTTTGTAGTTTGTGAGTGTTCTCTCTCTCTGTATCCTGCCCATCAGATGTGTCTGTTTTCTAGATATAGACTCCAGGGTCTGATTTTCCTCCCATTGAAGGCAATAGCAACACTTCCATTAACTTTAGTGGTACAGGATCAAGCCCCTATACAGCAGTCCACCTATATTCCATGTGCCCAAAGCTAAGTATGCACTTATGTGCCATTGACTTCCATGAGACTTATTCAAATGCTTAAAGTTAAGCATGTGCCTAATGACTTTACTGAATAGGGATGGACTCAAGCATAGGCTTAAGTGGTTTGCTGTAACTACACTGGCGCAAGCCCTGGTGAAGATATGCTGATGTAAAAAGTGGCTTGTACTGGTGCAGCTTATCCCAGTTTGAACCCACAGTAAACCACACCAGTGCAACCCACAGTTTACATGAATGTAGAGCATGTCCACACAAGGTGTTTGTGCGTCTGCAGCTATTTCTGCGTAGCTAGACTAGTGCAAAAATCCCCACATAGACAAGCCTTTGGCTCCGTTGCCAACCTACAGAGCATATCATGAACAGTACAAGAAACCAGAATAGTGCAATTACTCAGACTGTTCCTAAATAGTACATAATTTTGTGAGAATGTCATTAAACAGCTTAATGACAGGCATAGCTGAGACAGCCAACCTACTTCCTCCAGGTCAGGATCCTGCCAGATTTTTTAGCAAGTAAATATAGCCCCAAATAACTGAAATAAGTCTTGAAATGAAGTGGCAGAGAAGTGCAGGTGCAAGGAGCTGTCTTACTGTTGTTGGTGTTTTCTTTTTAAAATTATAGTTACTCAGACCCTTTTTAAGGCCCCAATCCAGCAATGAGCTACATACAAGATATGAGAGTCAGTCCTGTGCCTGAGAATATTTTAATGTAAAATAATACTGGACTGCTACGAAATAAATCACATACTGCAACACTGAAAGCTTCGCAGATGCATCTCAAATCCACTCCAATTCCAATATAAGCTATCATATCCTATAAGAGTTAATGATGCAATCTGGTTGGAACATACTACCACAAGAAGAGAGAGAACTGGCTCTGTTTTTCATAATATACTGTTGTAGCCCTATTTATTACTACTGCAAACACTGTGTCAGCATTTCCCTTATTTCCCTTGTGTTACTGCAAATGCTCCGAGAACTATGGATAAGAGAGCAATATAAACATTAAGAGTATTAGCATTAGTAAACATGATTTTTTTTGCCAATTAGATTTTTTTTTAAGTTCTTAACTCAACCTTGGGTTGCTGCAATGAAAAAGAAAAAAAAAGGAGGAAAAAGAAAATTCCAAACTGCTGTTTTGCAGCAAATAGTTCCAATGGGCATCAGAGTTTCAGGGATGGTTTTATCCTAGGGAGAGAAACTTTCACATGTAAGGCACAGGTGTCACACTCATTCTATGGAGAGGTTCAAATGTCGATTTTAACACTAGTCAGAAGGTTTAAATTTATGACAACTTACTACCTTCAATCCACAGTGGATCCCCGCTGATGTCAATGGGAAGTTTGCACAAAAAATAGGAATAGAATATGGTTTATGTATTCATGACATTAGTTATCATTGTTCATTATTTGTTCAGTGCCTTATTGTTGCACTCAGCATAACTCAATGGGGAAATATGCTCCCCTAGGAACATATTTCTTCACTTTGTTTCTCCCGCCCTGTCATTCGGCTTTGTATATGACCTATGTTCTTTTTTTCCGCATTTCCTTTCTGGAAGCAGCTCCCAGTCCCTGCCCCTCTGTAGATTTCACCTCTGGCCCCATAATATCTGCTGGAATGATTAGCAATTAAATAGATAATCATGCTTACATGAAAGTGTCATCATTAAGCTTTAAAGTTAAAATCCAAATGAGATTAATGGGGGCAGGGGGGTTCACACCTCTCAGAGGCATTGTTTCAGGATGTCTGAAGAAATGGGAAAACAACATTGGTTCCTATTTTAAATGTTACCATGCCAGCCATGAAGGGTGAACAAATCCCTCCCCCCTTTTTTTTTTAGTGAAAGATTAGAATCTTCAGAATCTGGATGTGTCACATGGGTCACATAAATATATCACACAGGCTGGTTCTAGCTTGTGGGCCAGATAACTGACATTCCTAGTGTAAGGTGACCCTTTACAGCTCTCCAAACTACAGACCAGAAATGATTAACTTTGCTGTGGTCAGTGGCTTTTTTTTTTCTTACTTAAAAGAGGCTGTCACAGATCCACAGGAACGGTGCTATGCCCCCACTATCAAACAGTCACTTGGAGGAACCCCTTCAGTCTGCCAGACCTCCCAAGGGGTCCCAGTCTTCCCTTGCGGAAGGCCACATTGCCTCTGAGATTGAGCCTCCAGGCTCCAGCACTCCTGCTTCAAACTGTGAGCTCCGCTCAGTGAATTCAATTGAGACAGACTCCTAGTTAGAGATTTGTACACTCTGCAGAGACTAATGCACCTCAGCAAGTATTTGCAGGACCCCAAGCTGCATTTTAAATCCTACTCTGCTTTGATTAGTCAACTGGAATGCAGCATCGGAAGTCCTTAGGTTAGCAAAGAGAAATGAAGGCTAAAGCTTAGCCCAGTCTGGTCAAGCCAGCATCATCCACCAGCCAAGCTATAGTGGATTCCATTTTAGACTCTGTCTCTCTGACCCCTTAGAAAGTCCAAGCCTCTTCCTGAAGCCCACACTTCATCCCATGCCTGTCATGTCTCAATCTGTTGTCAACAGGCAAGGTCATGCTGAGTTTACAACCCCATCTGCTGGACCTTCCTACTGTGAGTATCAATTGTTCAATTCTTGTCCCTCTTGTCCCACTGTTGATCTAGGTCAGTTTCCACCAGTTGCTTAATGCCCCTATTTATAGAGGCCCACTCAGCAAAGCGACATCCACTCTATGTCCTGTGCTGCCCTATCTCAAAATCTTCTCTCTCTGGTAGTTCAGCATAGACATGTCTTTATCTAGAACAAACTTTTTTAAAGCACAAAGAGTTAGTAGGGTTACAGTCTACAAGGCAGACCAAAACTGAAATTGTTAAATGAAAAATTAATTGGGACATGGGTGTATGTCTCAAAGATCGAGAGTACACAATAACAAGACTTCAGTCTGATTTAGTATTATTAGAGAGAATAAGACTCCATCTTGAAATGTTAAGTCAGTGAGGTAAATGCTAATTTGGATTCTTTGGGCCAAATTCAGAAGTGAGATTGAATCAACGCTGGTCTAATTTATATGCTAAGGAAGCTGCAAGTTAGAACACCTCTTAGACTGTTAGACTCTGTAGTGGGGCAGCTGCCCCACTCCGATAGGCAGGGGTTAAAAGCAGCCAAGCTAGGCTGACTGGGGAAGCAGCCACAGCTGTGGCCAGCTCAATAAGAGCCCAGCTGGCCCTGATAAGAGGGCCATGGGCCAGGAGCTGGAGGAGTCTCTCTCCAGCCCTGGAGGGAGAAGAGCTAGCTGCCTGAGAGGAAGGTACCTGAACTGGAGCAGTGCTGGGGAATAGGGCAAGGAAGCTGGGGAGCTCCAGCCTTGTAAAACCTCAGGCTGCAGGCCTTGGTGAGGGCCTAAGAAGGTACTGGGGCTGCAGGGGTACAGCCTGGTGATAGGCAGAGGTAGCTGGTCCTAACCCCTTGCCAATGATGAGTGGCCATTACGGACTGCAGTCTGCCCCAGTGAGCGGGGGCTAGATGATGACTGGCAGTAGCCACTGAGGCAAGGTGGGTTTAGAGGGTTGGGGGTTCCCCTGGAGGGGAGACCCAGAGAGTGGCGGTTACTGCTGGGGCAGAACCCCAAGGTAAAGGGCACTGGGGTCTGGGAGGGACACAGGACCAGTGGCAGGCGAGACACCGGCCTGCAGAGGGCGCTCCATATGCTGGAGAGCTAATTCCCAAGATGCCAGCAGGAGGCGCCGCACCGATGAGTCATCGCTTCGCTACATACTCTCACCCACTTTTTGAAAAAAGAAGCAAGCACCCTCCTCGTAATTGCTTTGCCTTCTGCACTCCTCTCTTGAGGACGTTCAGTATTTAAGGAACTATGCAAGGAAATGCAAATTGCATGTGGCTAGGAGTCTAATGGAGTCTGAGTACAAGGGAATCTAGCAATCCAGACCAGAATGATTTACGTCTTCTTCCAGCCTGCCTGTACCATTTAGACCCACTTATCTTGAGAATTTCAGAACAGCTGGACTGTATGAAAAGGTTTAACAGTGGTGGTACCACCAGTATCAGAATTGCTGTTCCTTAGTTAAGCAGAGTGGGAAACTTCTCTATAGAGTTCACAATTCCCACATTTACTTATCAGGACAGACTAGTCCAACTCTGCTAATTGATTTGAAGGACCCTTAGAAGATCTTACCTCTAAATCTAACATTTAATTCCATAACATTTTCCTTGATCAGATCTTCACTATCTCATTATCACTGCTGTAACCTCATTTTTGTTGACCATCCTGACATCCACATCTTCCCCTTACAATCCATTCAAAATGCAGCAACTAAGATTGTCTTTCTGACTATGTTATTACCATTCCCTTTGAATCCCTCCATTGGCTCCTCGTTTTCCAATGTGTGAAATTCAAGTATCTGGTCCTCACCTTCAAAGGCCCTTCACAATTTTGTACCTATTTACTTATCTGCTATTGTCTGTTGTGCCACCCTCTGCCCGCTCCAATGATGCCAGCCACAAATGCCCACTTGTGGGCATAGCTATTATACTGTTACTACATATTACTTACGAACTGTAACTGATCTTATTATATTATCCTTCCCCGCTCTGCATTCTATTCCTTTTGTGTCAGATTGTGAACCCCTTACTCACACTGAGTTACTCAGGAGTAACTACTCACCCATGTAGCCACACTGAAGTCAATGGGACTCCTCATACAATTAACTGCCCACCAGTGTGTGTAAACAATCCACAATCTTACCCATGATTTGTTATACTCGTTGCATTGTGTTTCAAATTAGACTGGAAGATTTTGGGGGGTAGAGACTTAAAATGGAGCTCTAATACTGATTTGGGCTTTACACCAATGCAAATATATAATAGAAATTGATAACAAAAATATCTAATTAATGGTTAATTGTGTAAATATATTTCACTTTGATCTTATAATATGTGGGAACACATTATTTTAAGATTAACCATCTTTCTGTAATTTACTCAACTTTCTTAAGTTTTTCTTTAAAAAAATGCCCTCTGCTTTTCAAGCAGCCTTCATACAGCAAAAATCTTTCATTTTTCAAATCTATTGATTTGAACAATACCTATATTCTGTTCAACAGATTGATAGTATTTAAAAAGCACTTTTGGAGAAAAAGGTCAAAATGGACATTTCCAAGGATGCAATCTAGATGCTGCAGACATATCTATATCTATTTAGTATGATATGAAGCACTTTTACCCATTGTTTTGATGCTATGTATGGTACATGATTCATTCTGGGGAATCACTTAGAATGGTATTTTACAAAATGGAAAGAAATAACTACTTGCAGATACAGCTGTGATTCAAAACCTTCATTTAAGCAATGACACCCATCCATCACCAATATCCCTTGCTGCATGCTTTTTTATAGCAGTTCTTTAGATATAATGAGAGAACCTAAATATGCAATGTGTTTACAGCACATCAGACATACACTAGTATTCATTAATAGATTTCTGCAACTACCAGAGAAAGAGAGATGACCTTTCCTTGGAGGCCAATGCAGCCTGAGTACAATGATGGGTACCCAGTGTGCCCTTTAAATCTTAGGTTATCATGCCCTCAGTAAAAAAAGTATCTGCTTCCATAAGAAGCATTTTTCTAGGCACTTTTAAAGATTTTTTTAATTGTATGTTTATAATAAATTAATAATAATAAATTTACAGCAAAAGCATTTTTCCAGATACTTGCAATGTTTTAAATTATTTATTGCTAATATTTCTGTTAAGTTCCTGCCCAACTTCATTTTTTCCTCTCAATTGGCAACCTTTGATTACACTCACTTGACAGTTAATGGAAGGTCATAATCATGTGAAATTTGATGTTAAAACAACAACAAAAATCTCACATGATCTCTGAATATCAGGGGTTCCACAATCTATAATTAGAAGTTACAATGCACAAAATCTGTGCAAATTTACATCCCATCCATGTAAGTGTCTTTTTATTTCAATGAGGCATAGAGATAAAACATGCTTAGTCTGATCTGAATTACTGTACTGTTCTTGTTAAAAACCACCATCTGTCAGAGATTATCCTATTTTACACAGAGGGAACATGCATTAATTATTAATCCTATTCCTCATAGAAATGTACTCACACAAGATCAGGACCATCCTCGGCATGACAGAAGTATTAGTGTTCTTAGCAGGTAGCCTCTGGATGGAACTTGGAATGGATCCCTGGAGTGCTCTCAACAAATGAGCTGTTTCAGGGCCAGCTTGCTGGCCGTATGGTAGGGCTCTGTACTGTCACACAGGAAACAAAGGTTTCCCCAGGAGCAGAAACTGATTCTGTGAGACATCACAAATAAGGTGTACTGTAGAAGCTGTACACGTAGGGGCTTGCCCCTGCAAGGGGCTGAGCACTGGCCCGATCCAGCAGAGTACTTACACATGTGCTTATGTCGCTATGTTGACTTCAGTGGGACTTTTCAGATTAAAATTTAAATTAAATTTGTGATTGTTTTCTTGGATTGGGGCAAAATGCAGGATTACAACCTTCATGGCTGGTGTTAGAGGAAAGACATTGCTATACACTCAGACTTGGTGTGGAAGATCTGTCCTTTGTAATGAGACCTTGAGAACGGATGTGTTAAGTAGAGATAAATCACGGGGCCTTCAGTGCTCTACAATGGGCTATGTAAAAGGGGCCATTTTTCAAAGAATGTTTCTTAGTCACAATTCATTTTCCACATAACATTAGTATCATGCAGTTCCTGATTCTTGCTTTGTTCTCATGTTCCTTGAGTTTACATTGCATGATTCTGCCTTTCACCTTCCAGGGTGGATTGATTTAAACCAATGCGATTTAAATCACCAATTTTAATCATGCACTTCAGTTATTTTCCTAAAGAAAGGTTGATTCTCATTGGCTGGTAGCTATTAAAGCATGTTGATTTGCAACTAAGGCTATGTCTATACAGCACACCTCTTTCAGCAGCATGTAGCATATGTACTTGGGTAGCCCCCCAGCAGGAGTTTAAGGAGAAGTGCAATTGGTGAGGCATGGCACACAGACACGCCTGAAGTGTATGGGTATGTACCTGAATACATACCCTACACACAGCCCTCTACTTGCCCATGCCAGGCCTTCCCGTCTACACTGCTATTTTTAGCGATGTGGTGTCCCGCTGCCTCCCAGCTGCTGGAGTCTTTCCCTGCTTCAGAAAAAGACTTTGGCAGCAGGGAAAGGCTCTGGAGCCTGGAAAGGGTCTACCAGTTCCCCATTGCTGGAGCCTTTCCTGCTGCAGATAAGGTCTCCAGAAGTGGGGAGGCAATGGGGAAAGGTTTTACTAGCTCGCTGCTGCTAGAGCCCTTCCCCGCTGCAGGGAAAAACTGTGGTAGAAGGAAAAGGTTCAAGCAGGGGGGAGGCAGTGGGGAAAAGCTGAGTCTTCTCCCTCTAGAGCCTTTCACTGACAGGATAGGCAACACACAGCAGGATGGATGCAGCCTGCTTTTCACTGCAGCATGTAGCTACATGTAATCCACACACCGCCCTGTGTAGTACAGACATACGGCAGGTCTGCACTGGTACAGCTGTGAGCATTAGGATGTCAGTGGTGACACTACTACGCTGATGGGAGGGCTTCTCCCATCAGTGTAGTTAATCCACCTCTCCGAGAGGCGGGAGTTATGTCAACGGGAGAAGCCCTCCGATCGACACAGCGCTGTCTACCCCGGGGACTAGGTTGATATAATGCATCGCTCAGGGGTATGGATTTTTTACATCCCTGACTGACGTAGTTATACCGATGTAAGTTTGTAGTGTAGATCTGGCATTAGACTAAATATTACTTTTGCATTACATTTTGTGCTTCTTTTTGCTAACCAAAACAATACAGTATAGTTATACATATTTATTTAAACAATTATATAGCTTAATTTAAACATATTTAGATTCTTAATTTTCATAATTTATAATGTTAGAAAATGGTGACTCATGCATTTCTTATTTACTAGATGATAATTTTTTAAGATTCTTAATTTTTCATAATTTATTATGTTAGAAAATGGTGAATCATGCATTTCTTATTTACTAGATGATATTTTTTTTAATTGCAATTTGTATCAAGCTCTATTTGGATGGAAATTCAAATTCAATTAAAAATTTACGAAAAACAGAACTGCATTTTATTTTTTATTAAGTAAAACTACATTAAATGTTCTGGATATATAAAAAGTTTCTTTTTTCTTTAATCAAAGCATGCTTTGTATTTAAAACTAACTGATTTATTAAACAAAAGTAGTATTATCTGCAGGGCCGTAGCAACAAAGAACGTGGCCCCCTCCGAACGGTGGCCCCCTCCGAACATATGTCCGGGCAGGGCTCCTTACAATGCAGAAACTGGAATGCGGTATTTATTTTGCCACTTTTAGGGGCCCCCTTCCTTGCGGGGCCCCCTCCGGTCGGAGGGTACGGAGGGCGCTCGCTACACCTCTGATTATCTGTGGTTAGTGAATCGAATTGTTTGTTTTGGTTACCATGTCCTTCAAGATTTTAGAACTAAATTAATAGATTTCCAAAGCTGGAAGGTACCATTGTGATCATGCAGGCTAACTTGCTGTATAGAGCCCATAGAACTTCCCCAAAATAATTACTAAAACATATATTTTATAAAACATCCAATATTGATTTAAAAGTTGCCAGCAATGGAGAATCCATCACAATCATATGTAAATTGTTCCAGTAGTTAATTACCTTCACTGTAAAAAAAAAAATCATCACTCCTGATTTCTAGTCTGAATTTGTTTAGCTTCAACTTCCAGCCATTGAATCATGTTATACCTTTCTCTGCTAGGTTGAAGAGCCCATTATCAATGTAGGTACTAAGTGCAATTAAGGTACTTAATAGGTACTTAGTGCAATTAAGTCACCCCATAGCCTTCTCTTTGTTAAACTAATTAGATTGTGCTCCTTGAGTCTCACAATAAGGCATGTTTTTAACCCTTTAATCATTCTTGTGGCTCTTCTCTGAACCCTCTTCAATTTATAAACATCTTGAATTGTAGACACCTGAATTATACTCCAGCTGTGGTCACACCAGTGCCAAAACCAGAAATAAAATAACATCTCTACTCCTTCTTGAGATTCCCCTGTTTATGCATCCAACTATTACATTAGCCCTTTTGGCCACAGCATCAACCTGGGAACTCATGTTCACATGATTATCCACCATGCCTCCCAAATCTTTTTCAGACTCATTGCTTCACAGGATAGAGTCCCCCATCCTCACAATATGGGGTACATTCTGTTTTCGATTATGTGTACATTTAGATTTAGCCATATTAAAAACACATATTGTTTGCTTGCACTCTGCTTACTAAACAATTCACATCACTATCAGTGACCTGTTCTCTTCATTATTTACCACTCCCCCAACTATTGTCACCTGCAAACTTTATCAGTGACATTTTATGTTTTCTTCCTAAAGAGCTCATCCCTAAATCTAGTTTTTATTCACAGACTGGAAGAAGAAAACATGCTTTCCTGTTTTTTCAACTCCCAATTGATTTCTTAACTTTGAATAAACTAGTCATTGAACAGAACTAGTTGAATAAACATAAACAAGGAAAAAATATTCCTCCTGAACCTGCACAAGAGGCTACTACTGTCCAAAGCTAGTGCAAGTACTTAGCCAGTAACTTACACTACTTCAGTCGTTTGACTTTCTTTATAATTTGCAGCAAACATTTACTGTTTAATATTAGTTTTTTGCATTTAATATAAATTATTATAATAGCTTATAAATTTAAGCCTTAACAGTTTGTCAATTTCAAATTTAATTTAAAGAGATTTATTTTAAGAAAATTAACCTGAATTTAAATTTAAAAAAAAAATCAGATTTTAAAAAAAATCTTCCATTTTTATCTGCCCTGCTGCCTTTGGTTCAACACAATTAGCTCTAAGCTTGTCATCATGGGCTAAAGTTAAATTTCCTTGCTGTATTCCACTGTTTAACACCTCTGTGGGAAAAATTGTAGAGAAAGACTATTGAGCAAATGCCTCACAAAAAAGTCCTATGTCTTAGGGATTGGTAATTTAAGACTGCAGCACAGATTCCTAGACTGAATTTGGCACAATGACATCCATCTGTGGAAAAAGCTCCTGTCTTGCACTTTGTGAAGAGCAAAAACAAAATTTTACAGGATTCCCAAGGAAAAGTAAAGTAACAGCGGCCAACACTCCATGAAACCATCCTTGAAAAATGCAAGGACTAGTCAGGTACAGAGATCCCAAAACTATGTTCTATCCACTGCTTTCGCATATGTTTCCCTTCACTGAGAAAAGTAGAGAATGTCTGCCCTGCCAACCCTAGAAAATCTCTCTGAGCTGCCAAGCATGGAGGGATGGCACGCCGTTGGAACTCATTAAGGAAACATATACAGAAGGGGATCCAGCTAGTAATTTACTGTGGGGGCAGAAGTGACATGAACATCTTTCTACACTGACCTGTAAAAATATATTAGCTCTGAAGCCAACTCTGCCAGAAAGGAGATGTTTGTTTTAATTTATATTTATATAAATTTAATTTGTTTTAATTGATATTTGTTTGTTTTAATTTAATCTGATTTGGTACCAACCCTATACACTTTCCGCTGGATAAGAGGAACTATTTATATTCTTTGGAGCAAAGAAACATATTTATTTATTTTCAGTGCTTTGCATAAAGAGACCATAGGTTTACTGTCTAGAAGCTAGAGGCCATGGTTTCTAATATGGTAAATAGAGATAGTGGTGCATAAAGCCCTAAAGTCTTTTGTGACTCTTTTCCCATGGGTAGAACATTAAAGAATACTATTTTTCCATTTGCCCTGATATCCATTTGTTTCCGGGGAATGTGGATTGTGATATATTGGAGGACGCATGTCAGACTCCCATGTTAAAAATTTGTCATCAGTCAGCATGAAGGGTTGTTGTAATGATTTCCCTAATTCTCATGCAGCTCGCCCTCTCTCTGGATACAGCTAAACCTTCCCTGACAGAGATAACTTTATCCACAGACTCAGGAAATATTTCTGAAGAGCAACATTTGGTCTGTATTAAGCACCAGATTGCACCAAGAGCCAAATATATTTAAAAAATCCTAAAAGAAGAAATTCTATGATCTCTCAACACTCCTAAAAAAATTTTTTTACCTACTCTAACACAATTATATTATCAATATACTCAACATTTAGACTTCTAGCATTTCTGTATAAGCACTTGTACATATACTCAGGTACCAATTGCACACATTTGCAGCAAGTGCATGTAACATGGGTTTGCTTGCCAAGTGAGGTTGCCTCCCTCCTTGGCTACAGTTATGAAAAAGTGCTTTTGTTCAAATGGGAAAACAAATTAATATATTCCCCAGCCCTCCTTGTCAGCAAGTGCATGCACCCTGGGGGCCCAGCATTTATTGTAGGAAAAGGAGGAACGGCAGCCTATGATCCTCCTTTTTAAATATTGGCACAAGAGCACAGGATGCAGAGCCATCCCAATCCCTATTTCTCCTGTGGCCCTATCCATAATCCCCAATTCAGGGTTTTAAATTGATTGTGCAGTAGTTGAATCACTTAGCCTTGAACCAGTTTCCGCATACTGGGCTACTTGTAGACAGGAAGATCACATTCTGCATCCACTGGAAGGAATCAGAGCTGTGTCAGCTGTGCTAAGCACTATGACCATTCACTAGCCAGATGTAAATTATGGGAGGGAGCAGTAAATCTGCCTTGTCTATCACTGCACAACATTTCCAGCAGTTTCTCTACAGCAAGGGAAGGAAAGAAACTGAATACGCTGGACACATCACCTCCACGCTCTCTCAGCCTCTGGATTCAAGGAAAGAAGTAGTCATAGTGGCAAACACTCATCAGCAGCTTCTTCAGTAACACACTGAAGAGAAAATGTGAAGACAAGCGACTGACTATTGATAAAACATACAAGTGCTTCTACAGAAATGCTAGTTCTCATATTGACTGGGTACATGTCGTAGATGCCGAGTCCATGGGTGCTCCAGGGCTGGAGCACCCATGGAAAAAAATTAGTGGGTGCTCAGCACCCATCTGCAGCCAGCTCCCTCTGCCCCCTCCCAGCGCCTCCCGCCCACCAGCGGCCCTGCCGATCAACTCCTCCCCCTCCCTCCCAGCGCCTCCTACCCACCGTGATCAGCTGCTTTGCGGTATGCAGGATGTGCTGGGGGAAGGGGGAAGGAGCGGGGAGAAGGCGTGCTCAGAGGAAGGGGTGGAACTGGGGGGGAGAGGCAGGGCATGAGCAGAGTGAGGGCAGGAAGTGGCGGAGTGGGGGTGGCGGCAGGGCTTGGGCAGAGTGGGTGCAGGAAGAGGCGGTTGGGGGCTTGGGGAAGGGGGCAGGTGGGATTGGGACCACGGATGGAGCGGGGTGATTGAGCACCCTTGGGGCCTTAGAGGAAGCCGGCGCCTGTGGTACATGTCACCTCAGGATGGGATGCAGAGATAAAATGTCTAGACACCATTAATGACTGCTTCTTGGAGCAGCTTGTCCTGGAACGCACAAAGCGAGATGCAATTCTTGATTTAGTTCTAACTGCAGCACAGGATCTTGTCCAAGAGGTAAATTCTGCTGAACCACGCAATAATAGCAACCATAATGTAATTAAATTTAACACCCTTGTAGGGGAGGAGAATGTCAAAGAAACCCAACAGAGTAGAATTTAACTTCAAAAAGTGAACTACACAAGCATAAGGAAGCTAGTTAAACAGAAATTAAAGGGAACAGTCACAAGCTGTGTTCCCTCTAAGTTGCATGGTCAGGCAGCTGCCCAGGAGTAATTCAAGTGCCACACACTTGATTAGCAGAGCCGTGCACAAACAGCAGCATGTATCAGGTGCCCCTCCCCCCGCTGCTTTGCAGCCATATTGCTCCTGTAGCTACTCCTGGGACCCTCCTGCTGGCTGTGCAGAGCAGGGGTGGAGGAGGGTGCTGATGTCAGGGTATTCCCATCCCCCAGCCCCTGCACCCCATCTTCACAGAGCAGGGGAGAAGGGACAGGGAGCTCAGGACTCGAGCAGGAGAGAGCTGCTGTGGTCTGACCTCTGAATCAGCCTTTCAGGTGAGTGAGTGAGTGCCTTAAAGAGACAGCACACCGTTTCTCAGAAACTTCCCCATCAGCCAGCACACACACTTTCTCTCTGTCAGACACAAACAGTCTTTCACGCTCACCTCCCAACACATACTTGTATTATTGTTATTTGTTACTTCTTGGTACTTCCTGCAGTGCACATATATTCTCTGTCATTTTATTCTTTCAAAGTGTGTTATTTTAAGTTTTTTGACTGGTCTATGCATTTCATAATTTTTATTTCTCTCTTACACTTACATTTAATTCTTTGAGTAGTGAGTTCTAAAATGCCTAACTTGTCCTGGCTGGAGTAATTATCCCTATGGTAGCTTTAATATATATATATATATATATATATATATATATATATATATATATATAATATCTAGGTTTTTGTTTCTACTGGTGGCGCACATCCGCACATACCTCGGTGCACATAACAAAATTTATTCCGCACATGGATGGAAAAAATTAGAGGGAACATTGGTCACAAGGGTGAAAGGCATACAAAGTGAATGGAGACTATTTAAAAACTCCATAATACAGTAACTCCTCACTTAAAGTCGTCCCGGTTAACGTTGTTTTGTTGTTACGTTGCTGATCAATTAGGGAACATGCTTGTTTAAAGTTGTGCAATGCTCCCTTCTAACGTCGTTTGGCAGCCACCTGCTTTGTCCACTGCTTGCAGGAAGAGCAGCCCGGTGGAGCTAGCTGGTGGATGGTTGGAACCAGGGTGGACTGACAGCCCCCCTATCAGCTCTCCCTATCAGTTCCCCACTCCCCTAAGTTTCCTGTGCTGCAGTTGCCCAGCAGGCTAGCAATTGCAGCTGTCCCTCCCCCCACTGCCATGTGCTGCTCCTGCCCTCTGCCTTGGAGCTGCTCCCTGAGATTCCTGTTTGCTGTGGGGGGGGGAAGGGAGGAAGAGGGAGGCTAATGTCAGGGTGTCCCCCTCCCCCCTGCTCCTGCACCCCGCTTACCCCATCTTCCATAGAGCAGGGGGGACACACAACAGAGGGAGCTTCCAGGCAGCAGCAGCTGCAGTCCGGTCTCATCTTGCTGATCTAATTAACAAGGCAGTGTACTTCTGACCCCACTCTTCATAATTAAAGGGGAAATGCACATCTCTCTCTCTCACACACACACCCTTCTTTCCTGCTGCCTTGTAGAGTGTGAGAGTTAACCCTTGAGGGCTCAGCCAATTGCTAGTTCATCATTTAGCAGTAAGGCATTCCCTGGGAAATATCCCACCCTCTGACTCCTCCACCTCAACCAAGCTTCACAATCATCATCACTGTGTACCAGTATTAAATTGTTTGTTTAAAACTTATACTGTGTGTTTGTGTATATATACATATATGTTAGGTTCCAGGGAAATTTTTTTCACCAGACAAAACACTATATAAATTCCCTGGAACCTAACCCCCCTCATTTACATTAATTCTTATGGGGAAATTGGATTCGCTTAACATCATTTCGCTTAAAGTCGCATTTTTCAGGAACATAACTACAACGTTAAGTGAGGAGTTTCTTGACTGGCTCAGACTAAATGTATACCTCAAATCCAAAAAACAGGACAAGAACCAAAAAAGTGCCCCAAGGCCAAAAAGCAGAGAAAAAGAAGCAAAGAAAGGCAAAAAGGCATCCTTTAAAAATTGGGAGTCAGCTCCTACTGAGGAAAATAGAAATAAACTCTGGCAAGTCAACTGTAAAAGTATAATATGGCTGGCCAAAAAAGAATTTGCGGAGCAACTAGCTAAAGATGAAAAATATGCTGTTACTTTTTGTAAGTACATCAGAAGCGAGAAGCCTGCCAAACAATCAATGGGGCCACTGGACCAGTGAGGTGATAAAGGAGCACTTAAGAAAGACAACACCATTGAAAAGAAGCTGAATGAATTCTTTGCATCAGACTTCACTGCAAAGGCTATGGGGGAGATTCCCACACCCAAGGAATTGTTTTTATGTGACAAATCAGAGGAACTGAGGTATCATTAGAGATAGGTTTGGAACAAACTGAATAGTAAGAAGTCACCAGGGCCAGATGGTATTCACCCAAGAGTTCTGAAGGAATTCAGATATGGAACCACTGCTAATGTTATGTGGATTTTTTAAAAAGACACTAAAGACAATCCTGGCAGTTGGAAGCCAGAAGTTTAACTTCAGTACCAGGCAATCTAGCTGAAATTATAGCAAAGAACAGACTTATTAGACACATAGATGACCATGATATTTTGGGGAAGAGTCAACATTGCTATTGTAAAGGGAAATCATGCCTCACCAGTCTAAGAATTCTTTGATGGATTCAACAAGCATGTGGATAAGAGTGATCCAATTGATATAGTGGACTTGATCTTTCAGAAAGCCTTTGATAAGGTCCCACATGAAAAGCTCTTCAGCAAAGACATGAGACAAGAAAAAAGGTCCTCTTGTGGGTCAATAAGTGAATAAAAGACAGGAAACAAAGGCAAGGACTAAATATATAGGTGTAGTTTGATTTCTATATAGGGCGGGATGACTCCAGTTAGGCCAACAGGGCCACACGTGGGGGGTAGGAGGGAAGGGGAACAGAAAAATCTGTACCTGCCCACAGGAGTGCCATTTCAGATTTATTTATTTTATTTTATTTTTTTTAAAGGAGAGGCAACTGTAACCATGATTCCAGGGGGCTACTTGGTCCCAAGACTGATCCCTGGGGAATTCCACTAGTAACCTCCCTCCAGCCTGACAGCTCACCTTTCAGTATGACCTGTTGCAGTCTCCCCTTTAATGAGTTCCTTATCCACCTTTTAGTTCTCATATTAATCCCCATCTTCTCCAGTTTAACTAATAATTTCTCATGTGGAACTGTATCAGATGCCTTGCTGACATCCAGGTATATTAGGTCTACTGCATTTCTTTTGTCTAAAAAAAATCAGTTATCTTCTCAAAGAAAGATATCAGTAACTTTTTGTCACTCTTGAATAGGACAATTGAAACAATTGTAGAAAAATCTACAATTACTTTCTACCATTTAGGCTACTTACTTTTTGCAGTTCACCAAGCTTGGAACAGACCATTTAACTTTAGGAAATATCTTAACAGTCCTTTCTTATCTTAATCACCAGTTAATCACTCTTTTTATAAAAAGCAACAAAGAGTCCTGTGGCACCTTATAGACTAACAGAATTCTCACTCCATGCCTCAGGGGCCCAAGCTGGGAGCACTCTCCTGTCGCCTCTGCAGAACTGATTATATTGCACACTAAAGCTGCCTGCCTGAGGCTTGCAGTTTGGAGGGGGAAGGGAGGGAGAAGGAGGTAACGCCCCCCCCCCCATGTCCCACCCCAAATCCTCCCATGACTAAATGGTCAGTTTTCACAGCGGAGAAAGGTAAATAGCAGTGTCCCCCAAGGATCTGTACTGCAACCATAGGCCCTGGCTTCCTCCGGGCCCAAGGGGGTGTGCTCAACCCCCCGCTCTGCACCAGGCTGCGCCCCACCCGCCCCCTTCCTCCAAGCCCCCCCCTTCACCCCGCCTCTTCCCACCCTGCCCCAGACCCTGTCTCAATGCCACCCCTTCTCCTAAGTCCCCACCCTCGCCCTATCTCTTCCCGCCCCGCCTCTTCCCACCCAATTCTGCCACATTCCCCTGAGTGTGTCCTGTCCCTGCTCCTCCCACTTCCTCCCAGAGCCTCCTGAATGCCACGAAACAGCTGACTGTGGCGGGCGAGAGGTGCTGGGAGGGAGGGGGAGAAGTTGATTGGTGGGGGGAGGCGCTGCGGAGAAGGGCGGAGCTGGCTGCCAGTGGGTGCTAAGCTGCAGTCCTGGAACACCCACAGAGTCGGTGCCTATGACTGGAACTAGTGCTGAAAAACATATTCCTAAATTAACAGGAAAAAGGATGAACAGTGAGGTGGCAAAGTTTGCAGATGATACAATATTACTCAAGATAGTCAGCTTTGGATTTAACTGTGAAGAGTTACAAAGGGATCTCACAATACTGGGTGACTGGGCAACAGAAAGGCAGATGAAATTCAATGTTGATAAATGCGAAGTGCACATTGGTAAACATAATCCTTCCTACACATACAAAATGATGGGGTCTAAATGGGCTGTTACCACTCAAGAAAAAGATTTGAAAGTCATCATGGACAGTTCACTGAAAACATCTGCTCAATGTGCAGCAGCAATCAAAAAGCTAACAATGTTAGGATGCATTGGGAAAGGGATCAACAATAAGATACAAAATATCATAATGCCACTATATAAATCCATGGTACGCCCTCACCTTGAACACTGTGCAGTTCTGGTTGCCCCATCTCAAAAAAGATACATTAAAATTGGAAAAAGTACAGAGAAAGGCAATAAAAGGGGTGTAGAACAGCTTCCATATGAGGAGAGATTAAAAAGAGTGGGACTGCTCAGTTTAGGAAAGAGATGACAAAAGGGGGATACGATAGAGGTCTATAAAATCATGAATGGTGTGGAGAAAGTGAATAAGGAGGTGTCCTAGAATCATAGATGCTAAGCTAACTGGTCTGTAATTCCCCAGGTTGTCCTTATTTCCCTTTTTATAGATTGGCATTATATTTGCCCTTTTCCAGTCATCTGGAATCTCTCCTCCATCTTCCATTACTTTTCAAAGATAATCGCTAATAGCTCAGATATCTCCTCAGTCAGCTGCTTGAGTTATTTACCTCTTCATGTAACACAAGAACCAGAGGTCACCCAATGAAATTAATAGGTGGTAGGGTTAAAAGAATCAAAAGGAAGTACTTCTTCACACAACACACAGTCAACCTGTGAAACTTACTGCCAGGGGATTTGTAATGGTCAAAAGTATTATTGGGGGTACAAAAAAAAGAGATAAGTTCAGGGTGGACAGGACCATCAACATGCTCTGGGTGTCCATAAATCTCTGACTGCCAGAAGGCAGGACTGGACGACAGAGGATGGATCACTGTTTAAATTGCCTTGTTAAATTCAATCCCTCTGAAGCATATGGCACCTGCCACTATCAGAAGAGAGGATAGTGGGCTAGATGGACTATTGGTCTGACTCTATATGGCCTACGACTCCAGCCTACTCAAAAGAGGCCTCATCTCTTCCTCAGCTAAACCTCATTCAGTAAGGCCAGAGAGAGGGAGCAGTTTCAGAGACCACATCTTACACAGCACTGCTACAGCAAAGCTGATTTAGCAGCTGAGTGAAGCAAAGGAAAGCAGAAATATGGAGTGCAGGCACAGGAAAAGGCAGAAAGGCATACTGGAGGGGGAAGCAGAGTGTGCAGGAATAGTAGGCAGCAGAAGGAAGAGAGAAGGAAAAAAAAGACAGGGGAGGAAGATGAAAGGAAAAGAAAACCCCAAGGAATTAGAAGAGAAGTTATAGGAGGAGGTAAGCGTGGGATAAGCAACTTGGGGAGTGGAATCCGGGGGGGGGGGGGAGAAATATTGCAAAATGCTTCATTTTAAGACTAGAACTGTAGGGATTGTGTCTGAGTTTCTTTACACTTCAGAATCCAGTAGCTAGCACTGTTAATTGGTGTTATAGCTAAAAAATACAGAAATGCAACTTCCCATCCCATTCTCCCGTCCACAAACAAACAAACAAAAAACCCAAAAAACAGAAAAAACTTAAATATTCCCCATTTTAAAAGGTAGGGAGAGATTCCCCTACTTTCACCCTCACTCAGATTAAAATGAAATTAAAGCCGTGCCATTTTAAAACAGTCCATCACACATCACGAGCAATGCACAACCAACACAACAATAGTACCAACTTTGGTAAATGCTAACAAACTTTTAAAGTAATATTCATACAACATAGATATAATAATTCAACCAAAATCTTTATTTTTAAAGATATTTTCTTCAACTTAAATGTTGCTCCACAGCAAACCACCAATTATTTAGGCAATCAATTTTTGGCCTAATAAGCTAGTTTTATATTAATAAAAACACAATCCATAAAACATTTCAACTTCAACTCCTTAAGAAACCCTTCTTGTAGCTATTCATATATAAGAGGGTCATCAAATAAAACACACATCCTTACTCTGAGGCCTCTCCGAGTAAAACCACTTTGCTGGGACCTAAAAAGGGACCATTCAGGCTTGTGATAGCATCAAACAAAATGTAGGCCTATGCACCACTTGAGAGCCTTGCTGGACATGGAAAGCAGAAAAGGTCCTAGGAGTACTGCAATGACTCATTCAAGCCCCTTCTTTTCTACCAGTTGCAAAATGATCAGCAATTCCAGCAGCTCCCAACCTTAAGGCCCTGCCTGTCACAAGGCTGATTGATTAGCACTTGTTTGAATATCCTCCATATCACCCAATGACTGCAGCTGGTATTCCAGAACTTGCTAATCAGTTAAAGAAATTTCTCACAAATGAATCCTATCTGGGTTCAACATACAGTATCAGGGCAATAAATCTTGCCTCAGATTTCCAACATCTAGTAGGTAGGTAAAAAAAAATAAAAAAAAATTGGCAGATTTTTGAAGCTGTGCTCCACAAAGTTTTTATTAACAGCCATACATATTAATTATCAGGGGGTAGCCATGTTAGTCTGTATCCACAAAAACAACGAGGAGTCCAGTGACACCTTAAATGCCCAAATAAATCTGTTATTCTTTAAGGTGCCAGCGGACTCCTCGTTGCTTTTATAGAGAGAGAGCTCCTCTCACATTGGAACTACTATACTTGTAGCAAAACCAATAAAAAATGGCAAATATATGGCCAACAGGCCCCATTCTACAAAGCTCTCCTATCAGATTGTCCAACTGTTTTAAAATCATTTATTATTTATGATCTGGACACCGAGTGAGCCAATATTTTTATTACTATTATTTGCACTATATGTTGCCACTGAGTTTCAGAATCCAGATACATGTGGTATTGATACACTTCTTCAGCCCAAACTGTGGAAGGATCTACTCACCCAAAACATAAGATACAAGGCTGGGAGGGAACCATAATGTCTCTCTGCTAGAGACAATCTCACAGGTAGACTGCTCAAAAATGCAAAGACAGCTACTGCTTTTAATCATTTCTCTTTAAATGTAGCACACAAGTCCAAAAGACAATCTGAGGAGACATCTTCATGGAGGAGAAGTGATTATTTTCTTCTGGATTTATGCACTAAACTGCAGTATTTCCACTGAGGACACAAAACATCACTCTGTAACAATGTGATTATATGGGGACTTTCTTTTTTGACGTTTGTTTCGGAGAAATTGCCCGAATAAATTCTATTAGGCTGAAAAACATGAATAACAACATGTGTTGGAACAGTACGCCAGCATGGTTATTTTCTCTATGTTCACCCATCATTAGGATGTTATTTCCACTCTTTCAATGGTTCTACCACATTCTTAGTAATCTCAAGTAGACAATAGTCATGCAATTTATTCATGCTAGAAAAAATACGATTATTATATTTTCAGACATGACAATAAATCTGTGAAGCTCAAATCCAGGTGATGCTACAATGATAGGCACTTTTAGAAATGCTCAGTGTGTGTGCACTTCAAAATGCTGTTTGCATTTATTCCTCCACAAATCAATTCTCACAGAAACAAACTTATCTAGCTTTCTATTTATGTCTAAGCAACATAAATAAACAGAGCCAGTCAGGAAGGGATTTTCCATTTCATGGGAAATTCTGAAATTTCAAAAATGTTTTCATTCTGAAACTGAACCAAAATTTTTGAAGTTTCCTATACCAGAAAAGATATTGTTTGGGATTGATGAAAATGTTTAGTTTCAATAGAACTGAAATGTTTTGTTTGGATTTCATTGTTTTTATTTTAGATTATGTTACATAATACAAACATTTAAAATGGAAATGAAATGTCATTTTGAAATGGAAAAAAAAATCAAAATCTTCTGTACCAGAAAGGTTGAAACTCCAATATAGGTGGCAATCACGTATCCTCTGCTTTCTCCATGTACCCCCTGACAGAGATGAGCTGTCCAGCACATATGTGCTTATGCCTGGGTTGTTAATCAACCAATTATTTAATCAGAGGTCACAGTCATCATTGCCCATTCTTTTCATACTGTTGTATCCGTGTGATTTTGTAATGCAGTTATACAATGCCTCATGCACAGGGCCAGGAGCAACAACTCAATCCAGCCCTAGTAATATGTCTTCCTATCTCTATGTAAAAAAGTTTAAAGTTGTTGAATTTCTCATTCTTTGTTGCTAGAAGGCTGTGGCACAAACAGCAGCTTCAATGCAATGGCATTGAACAAGCTTGAAAGAGTCCTTTAATAAGAACAACTTTTTCAAGGCTTTCCTTTCTGCTGCTATTTGAGTGTTGTTTTTTTTTGCAGTAAATAGCACAAGGATTCCTTTCGTTTCTACCAGCATGTTCACACTGGAAATAACTGAAAAACAGCAGATACTTGTTTTTTCTGATAATTTAGCCTCTGATTTGCTTCATATTCAGATCCAGATATGATTCAGGCCAGACATTTGTTTCACAAAAAAATCATGGAAGTAGGTTTTTTAAAGGTGTGTTCATCTTTAGACTCAAATTCATTCAGAGATTTCTCTGAAGAACGAAGTACTAAGCTAGAAAAGAGAAAGCACATTCCATCCTAAAGGGATGGTATGAGTTATTTGCATAGTTGTCACAAAAGTAATAATTACACTGATACACCATGGGAACAATGGTAATTTCACAGTAGCTCATGTTGCTGTTATCACCCTATATCCTGATAACTGTGAAATTAATTTGTGGCACCACTGTATGTGTCAGCCATAAGCTGTTCCCTAGGTAACATTATGCTACTATTGAGAAGGAATGTTTGTCAGTAAAATGGGCAGCAGCAAACTGATTATACAAGAAGAAAGCTTCTCTCTATATACAAATAACCTGGCAATCAGTGAAGATGAGGAAAAGGACTCTATTGCTTTCTAAGAAGGGAGTTTATGCTATTAACTGACCATTATCCATTGACTGGAATAATTCAAATGTAAAACAAAGTGAGCAAATTACCATATTGTATTTAGTGTCAAAGCCCCATTGTTTTAAAATGCAGCCAGGAAACAGTACAAAAAATCTTTTTTTCCCATCTAGTCATTTTCCAAATTAACTGTTAAATGACTATGTTGAGTATAAAAGCAAATTCTGATATTTAGTAGAATAAAAGTCACATTTTAAAGTGATAAAAATACAGGTGTCACCGATCTGGTGGAGCCTGCCCCCCCCCCCCCCCCACTTGCTGGACACTCACCACACAGCTGCATGCGGAATCCAAACACTGAACCCCATTTGCCTTTAGCTTGCTTGGGCCGGGCAGAGTTTAGGCCCTCTCTGGCTTTGGGCCTGATATCTGACACCCCTCTTCGCAGTGAGGACCCCACACAGCCCCATTTCCCTAGCCTTCAAACTAGTGCTGTCTCTCCCAAGCCCCCACCCCCATCCCAGCAGCTCCTACACCTGCAGTGGGATTCTGGGAAATGTGAGAGCCTTCTGGTTTACTATTTGTCTCCTCAGGTGCACGTGACGGTGAAAGCCAACAGACACACAGACATTAGGATTCTACACCCTTGCTCTTTACTTAGGTAGCACGAGATATACACTGAACTACACAAAATACTGAACACACCTACATGCATTCCCCTGCCTCAGGTTCCTCACTACTCTGGAAAGTCCTTTGAGCTTAGAAAGAGCTATCTGAGGTGTCCAGGATACTTCCCTTGCACCTCATGGTTTCTCTTCAGAATCATGGTCAGGTCACTTTCTTTGTCCTTGGCTGGTCCCACAATTGAACTGGATCCCACCTGCTGCCATCTTATTGTTTATATTCAACTATATATATATGCAGAATGGGTTATTGACATAAAAGACGACATCCCTGACTTTAGGAATACCGAATCAAAATAAACTTTTCTATCATTCTATTGGGTATCATACAGCTGTATTTGTGAGGCAGTGTGATAAAGAGAAGGTAGGTACAGGAGCGCCGCCAGCTTTTTTGCCGCCCTAGGCAGCGGAAGGTCCCGCCCCCGAAATGCCGCCCCCGACAGAGGCGGCGGAAGGTCCTGCCCCCGAAATACCGCCAACGACCAGGGCAGCCGAAGATCCGGCCGCCGCGGTCGCCGCCCCCCCAAATGTTAGCACCCTAGGCGACTCCCTAGGTCGCCTAATGGGTTGCGCCAGCCCTGGGTAGGTACTATTATTCATGTCAAGTTAGGACACATTGTATTCTTCTTTAACCTAAAGCTTGCCTTTCTGAAGCCCATGTAGCTAAGGCCTGGTCTACACTAGGCGTTTATGTCGAATTTAGCACCGTTAAATCGAATTAACCCTGCACCCGTCCACACCACGAGGCTATTTAGTTCGACATAGAGCTCTCTTTAAATCGATTTCTGTAATCCTCCCCAACGAGAGGAGTAGCGCTAAATTCGAAATGGCCATATCGAATTAGGCTAGGTGTGGATGGAAATCGACGCTAATAGCTCCGGGAGCTATCCCACAGTGCAACACTCTGTTGACGCTCTGGACACCAGTCCGAGCTCGGATGCTCTGACCAGCCACACCCCAGGAAAATTTGAATTCCTTTTCTTGTCTGGGCAGTTTGAATCGCAGTTTCTGTTTGGACACCGTGGCGAGCTCAGCAGCAGTGGCAAAGATGCAGAGCTCTCCAGCAGAGATGGCCGTGCAATCCCAGACTAGAAAGAGGGCCCCAGCATGGACTGATCGGGAAGTCTTGGATCTCATCGCTGTGTGGGGAGATGAGTCCGTGCTTGCCGAGCTGCGCTCCAAAAGACGGAATGCAAAGATCTACGAGAAGATCTCTAAAGCCATGGCAGAGAGAGGATACAGCCGAGATGCAACGCAGTGCCGCGTGAAAATCAAGGAGCTGAGACAAGGCTACCAAAAAACCAAAGAGGCAAACGGACACTCCGGATCCCAGCCCCACACATCCCGTTTCTACGAGGCACTGCATTCCATCCTAAGTGCGGCCGCCACCACTACCCCACCACTGACCGTGGACTCTGAGGATGGGATATTGTCCGCGGCCGGTTCCTCCGACATGTTAGCGGACGGGGAAGATGAAGAAGGAGATGAGGAGGACGAGGCAGTCGACAGCGCTGGCACCACTGATTTCCCCGACAGCCAGGAGCTCTTCATCACCCTCACAGAGATCCCCTACCAACCGTCCCCCGCCGTTACCCCAGACACAGATTCAGGGGAAGGATCAAGCAGTAAGTGTTTTAAATATCTTAACATTTATTTATAACAGAACTTGCATATTTTAAATATTAACAATAGCTAAAGTGCTTTCAAGTATGTAAACTTTTATTTATAACAGAACAGGAAGATTTGAAATATTAACAATGGGTAAAGTGCTTCTAAACATGTAAACAGGAAAGTGCAACAAAAAGGGGAATCTGAACAAAGGGTTTCATGATTACTGTGTCTTTGGCCGCTTCAATGTATAGTCCGAACCATTTTAAGAAAATTCAACAATGTCCGCTTCATGATTACACTGCCCAAGATGCTCCACTCTTTTGTCCCTCCAAGGGCACCTAACCCAAAAACTGGTCGATGTGTCCGGGGATAGAGGCGAGATCCCCCGGGGAGAACTCCTCATAGGCCTCCTGCAGGTGTCTTTCCAGCCTAATTATCAGGTTCTTTGGCAGGGAGAGCTTATTAGGCCCCCCGTGGTATGACACGTTTCCCTGCCACAACGCCAGCAGGTATTCGGGGATCATGCCTTGCACAGCATAGCAGCAAATGGCCCCGGTTTCTGCAGGCTGTCCCGCAGCATCCTCTCCTTCTGGCTCTCCGAGACCCTCAGGAGGGTGATGTCTGGCATGACGCCCTGCTTTGAATTAGGAAGGGGAAAGTTAGTATTGGGACTGCTTGCCCGTTCCTTTACAGAACGGTAACCGCCGGTTTACAGCCACGAGGGGCTGGGACAGGGGCAGAGTTCATGCTTGCAGGATTGCTGCCAGCAGAGACTCGCATTGCTTTCTATGTGAAAGGAGGCCAGTGCCACTCTTAAAGTTTTAAGCAGCCACAAGTCTACGGCTTACCATGTTTGCCAGCTAGACAAAGTCCGGTGTCCTGCCCCGCTCCTCAGCTCGCCACAGCAAGACCGCAGGCACTGTAGGCGAGGGCCGAAAATTCGACCTTGTCCTCAGTGCGCGTGTGAGAGGTGCTCTGAATGGTCTTGTTCACAGAGAAAGACTATGTTCTCTGTTCACAGATACATTGATCTGTCTCAGGAATTCACTCCCTTTTTCCAATTCCCACAGCAACATCTGCCCAGAGGCTAGCGCACATTAGGAGGAGGAAGAAGAGGACACGGGAAGACATGTTCGCTGAACTAATGGGATGCTCCCGAGCACAGGCAGCCCAGCAGACACAGTGGAGGGAGAACTTGTCCCAAATGCACCGGGCAAACATGGAACGGGAGGAGAGGTGGCGACAGGAGGACCAGCAGGCGACTCAAACGCTGCTTGGACTAATGAGGGAGCAAACGGACATGCTCCGCCGCCTTGTGGATGTTCTGCAGGACCGGAGGCAGGAGGAGAGAGCCCCGCTGCAGTCTCTCTCTAACCGCCCTGCCCCGCCACCAAGTCCCATACCCCCCTCACCCAAAGTCCAAACACGGAGGGGCGGCAGGGGCAGTGAAAACTTTCACTCCACCCCAGTGGACAGCTATAGCACTAGAAGGCTCTCATTCCCCAAAATCTGAAAAGTCTTTTCCTACCCGCCTCACACAAGACCCCATCCAAGTTTCACCCCCCCGTTCCATGTGTGGTTGTTAATAAAAAATACGTTTCTGTTCATTACTGTTTCCATCCTCTTCTTTTGGAGGAGAGTCTGTCTGAAGGGGGGGGGAAGGGGCTTGGTAATTAGACAGGACAGTCACCTTTAGCAGGGGGCAGGCCCAGCAGCAGGGCACATACACAGTGCAGTGACTAGTTACCCTGGTCAGTCTGGGAGATGGCTTTCATGTTCTGTGTGGGTGGGGGGGCGGGGTTGCTCTGTGACTTTGTGGCGGGGGAGGGCAGTGTAGAAGCATCATTAGCATCACAACACTAAACCCAGGTTTAAAAAAATTCCCGCGAAAAGAGTAATGAAGACAACGGTGTTCATTAGCAAAACAGAACAGATTTTATTTTTTGGGAAGGGGGTGAAGGGGGTAACTGGGTAAAGAAACGGGGGCAAGTTCAGCTTGTCCACAAACTTAAAAGTCATTGGGTACCCTGCTCAGTCCTGGAACTGGCTTTCAAAGCCTCCTGGATGCACAGCGCGTCCCGCTGGGATCTTCTAATCGCCCGGCTGTCTGGCTGGGCGTAATCAGCAGCCAGGCTATTTGCCTCAACCTCCCACCCCGCCATAAAGGTCTCCCCCTTGCTCTCACAGAGATTGTGGAGCACGCAGCAAGCTGCTATAACGATAGGGATATTGGTTTCGCTGAGATCACAGCGAGTCAGTAAGCTTCTCTAAGGAAATACCAGTCAGGGCTGCTCGCATGCGGGTGTCCTTGCGCTTCAGGGCAGGGGACAGCAAGTCACAAAGTTCCAGGAAAGTCCCCTTCCGCATGCGAAAGTTTCGCAGCCACTGGGATTCATCCCAGACCAGAAGCACTATGCGGTCCCACCAGTCCGTGCTTGTTTCCCAGGCCCAGAATCGCCGTTCAACAAAATCCACATGCCCCATTGCAAACGCGATGTCCTCGGCGCTGGGTGTCGTGGTTTCTGACAGGCGTGTGCTACTCTCGGAGTTCAGGTCCTCACCCCGCTGCCGTAGCCTCCTCGCCTGATTTCTCTCTATCTGCCTCTGTGAAAGGTGGATGATGAGCTGCAAGGCGTTGACAACGGCCACAACTGCAGCGATGGTCGCAGCGGGATCCATGCTCGCGGTGCTGTGGCGTCCGCGCTGTCACTGACCAGAAAAGTGCGCGAACTGATTTCCCGCCGGCGCTTTCAAGGAGGGAGGGAGGGCGGGAGTGACGATTGGATGACGACAGTTACCCAAAAGCACCCTCGAGACATTTTTTTCCCCCAGAAGGCATTGGGGGCTCGACCCAGAATTCCAATGGGCAGCGGGGACCGCGGGGACTGTGGGATAGCTGCCCACAGTGCACTGCTTCCAATGTCGACGCTTTCCCTGGTAGTGTGGACTGACAAAGTCGAATTACTGTCCTTGGTGTGGACACACACGTTCGACTTTCTAATATCGATTGCAAATATTCGATTTAACTAAAATCGAACTACTCTCGTAGTGTAGACATACCCTAAGACTATGTTTGTATCTGTCCGTGAGAAAGCTGTTGAAACAACAGCGGCACTTCTTATACACAGAGATTCAGTGGGATTTTGTTCCTGAGAAAAAGCAACATCTCAATGTCAGTGCTAGTCATCAAAGCAAAGCAAGGTGGTGAGCAGACACTCTGATCCACTATATTCAGGGATGAGCATGTTTTGTCACTCTGCGGTTTTGATCTTTATCTCTGACTGATTCCTTTTGTGATTGTTACCACAAGATATTGCCCCAAGAACCCCGACAGACAATGTTCAAATATGCTTTTTCAATCCAAAACAAAGCTTTCAGAGCTTTAAAAGCAGCCCTGGTGATCTTAAGCCAGCTTTCAGAGTCCCCAAAGGGGATAATCTAGTATTCTTCATTAAACACAGGCACATGCCATACTAAAATTATATCATTGCTCAGAGGAAAACTTTGACCACGCCATAATGAATTATATATCCACAAGGCAATAAGATCATTGTTTCCTACACCCAGGAACTGCAATTGCACCCCCCTGCCAAATCTACACCTGTCCCCATTCTCCCAACATTGACAAGCATTTCTTCTTTACCCATTTGCAATCATGTGACCTATATTTTTGCAAAGCTCCTCGGGTTCCTTAAATCCACATATGAACTCTACATAACATCTGTAGCAAACTTTTCATTAACTAGATGGGCTACCTGAGCCTATCTGGTTAGATGGCTCTTGGTCTCAGTGCTGTTAAGTTTTCCCCATGGGAATTATCACCCATTAATATTTTGTCTGCAAGTTTCCTGCTGTGCTAGTCTCTTATACACTCTTTATTCTCAGTTTGCAATCAGTGGTTATTTTCTTCTACCTACATGACATTGCTTTTGGCTCAGAGAGTATGGGCCAAGCTTATTTAGCTGGCATCTTAACCCCTGTATATGCACCAGACTCTTCTTTATTTTCTTTTGTATGCTCTTCAAGTATCAGTGCTGAAACAACGCATAAATCAGCTAGAACTTACTTCTCAGAAACATGAGTGCTGCAGGTGACAAGCAACCTTTCCTGCATTGGATCAATGATGTTAAAGGCATCTAGAAATGTTTTCTTTAAAAAAAGATATAAGTGTATTACTTTAGATCCATGGAAGGCTATGAAAACTCGTAGCAATTGCTACTCCTACTGTAAGCCCAAACTTGCATTCACTGGTAACATTTTTGTGGCTATGGGGCATTACATATTTTTAATAGGTTAATTCACCCAGACCACGTTAAGCATGACTGGATACTTAACATATGATGGTGGTTTAGTGAACTACTTGAAACTGATGGTGTCAGTACTATTTGAGGTAGATAAATGTTTGCATAAAAAGATCCACCATAGATATTAGCATTAATAGATATCCTCATGGCAATCTCAGTAAAGAGGTGAAGGATTAATTTCATATAGACCCTGAATTATTCTTAATATTCCCTAGGGTGTGGGTCTTCCAAGTTAAATGTGAAGCACACAGGCAGACAGTGTGCAAAGTTTATAAAGCCATTCCCTATACTTTATTTCTTTTGTTGAGAGATGATTTTACTTTCTGGCCAGCGCAAAATCGAACAGAAAAAGAATAAATTAAAAAAGGAGGAGGAGATGTGCCTATTTTAATTTTAAAACTTTTCAGGGAAAGGCTCTGTATCTATAGGCAAATCAGTTAAAAATGAAGAGTGGACTAAGATTCTCCAGTTTGACCCAGCAGGGTAATTCTGGAAGGCAAGTTAGTCACAAGTGAAAAAGCTGCTTCATTACCCTGTCTCCCCTGGACCTGTGCTACCTGGCCAATAGTTGACTAATTATGCTGCTAAAGTGCTGGGATCAAGCATCTTCACAGTCCTCAGAACCCAAGGAAAAAGCATTATATCCTCCTCATATTTTAATTCCTCTTTTATTTCTAGTATCTGCAGGATCTTCTTTCAAAAATTGATGAATACCTGTATCGCCCCATAAGCTTATTGCTTCCAGACTGGACCAGTTTCACAAAAATAAGGTGTAGGGGGGAAAGAAAGCATACACTGAAGTTCTATCCAGCTAGAAATAGTACTTAACCAAATCTTTTGTGATGCTGTAGCATATCATTCACATGCAGGTTTGTTAAAGTTTCTACAGAAAACCATTACTTACTTAAAATTAAGGTATGAAATCCTTGCCATAAAATGAAATCAAGCATATTACATAAGATATAATTATCTCATTTATGCAACTGAGGTTATTAGCCTATATATGAAGTCTTTAAAATAACTTCCATTTGCACTTAAATTCTAACTGCAGATTTGATGCATTATCTAGGAAGAAGGCCACATTTCCTGCTGTGCTAAACTTACTGAAACATATAGAAAAACAGCATTGCTGTGTGATTTCCCTGCTTTACTACTTTGTAATTGGACCACACTACAGGAATGATGCTTCTTTGTAACATAACATTGAGTTACCATGATAATCTTATGGTTTCATGCTCTCAGCATAAAGGCATCTGGAATTACTGTTTTATATCAAGGATAAAAAGAGTATGACAGAATGAAAAGCATTGATTGGAAGTCTGATTTCAAAGCTTTCTTCATGATTATAGTTGTTTATTTTAATAAAAAGGAAAATTCACATTTCTTTACACTGTTGCATTTATGATAGGTGAAGTATGTAGCAGCACTTCCCATAGAGATTGCCTATGCCTTTTCATTCTAACAGCAAAATTCTCACTTGCCCTATGGTGCCCCGGCAGAAGAATAAGAGGACATAAGGTGGTTAGCAGGTTAGAGGAGAGAATAGCCTCAGTGAGGCAACTACTCTCCCTTCTGCACATCTGGGCAGGGATTGGACGGGAAGAAACAGGGAACAGGTAGAAACATGGCTGTTCCCCCACCCCATATGCATGAACCAGCACAACACAGTTGTCATAGAAGGCAAAATCTATGCCAGGTAAAGAGCTGGCAACGTTTACTTGTTTCCTGAAGCAAAGAAAGGGAAAACAGGGACCAGATTGTAACTGATAGTCTACACTGAAAAATAAGATACATTCTTAACTCAGGTGAGCTAGCCCAAATTAAGCTAACTCTGGTTAAAACTGCAATGAAGATATGGCGACTTGGCTTTTAACTTGGGTTAGCAGCTTAAGTTAAAACCTATATGGGTATGTCTATACTGCAGCTGGAAGCGAGCCTCACTGCAGGGCTCATGCTAGAGCACTAAAAATAGCTGTGTGGACATTGCAGCGCTGACAATGCTGGCCATCCAAGGGGTAGGGTAGGTCTGAGCTTGGGTAGCTACCCCTACCAGACCCAAGGGGTAGGGTAGGTCTGAGCTTGGGTAGCTAGACCAAGCCTCAGCCAGTGCAGCAACATCCACACAGCTATTTTTAGTGCACTAGCGCGAGGCCCACTAGCAGAAGTCATCTACCCGAGCTGGAAGGCTCGCTCCCAGCTGCACTGTCAACATACCCTTAAGGGCAGCCGGGGGGCTGAAACTGAGCTGCTAACCAGAGTTAAAAGCCAAGTTGTAGTGTCTTTACAGGATATTTTAACCTGAGTTAACTAACACAGGTTAGCTAAATTGACCTCCCCTCTCCTGTGCCTGCCTCATACATTACACAACATATATGTTTGTGCACTGAGTGATGCAGTGTGTTCTGGATCCCAAACCAATTCATTACACAACCCTGCCTCATTCATTGTGTAACATGCACACGAACTGAGGGACGGGTCCTGCAGAAAAATTAGTATATGATCATGTGATAAAGGACTATTATAATGCATACTCACAAGGGGGCAGAGTTAAGAATGCCTTGATAGTTTGTAATGTATGTTTTGGGATGGAATAAGAACAACTGCAGACAATGTAAACAAAATAAAAATAACGGAACATACCATTTGAGTAGAGGATAAAGTCTTCTTGTGGAGTTCCCTCAGAGGTGAAAGTAAGCCGGTAGGCCCCAGTACGGCATACCGGCAAGAGCCGGTGCGCCATACCGGGGTGGCCCGGCTTCCCCAGGCGGAAATTTAAAGCGCCTGGGGCTCCCAGCAGTGGCTGGAGCCCCAGGCCCTTTAAATTGCTGCCAGAGCCCTGCCACTGGAGGTCTGGGGTAGCGGCAGTGGGACTCCGGGGGTTATTTAAAGGGCCGGGTTGGTAGAAGCAAGGGAGTCCTGGGCCCTTTAAATAGCCCCCGGAACCCTGCTGCCAGAGCCCTGGGGTAGCAGCGGTTTAAAGGGCCCGGGGCGGTAGCGGCAGCCGAGCCCTGGGCCCTTTAAACTGCTGCCAGAGTCCCCGGCTGCTGCTGCTATCCTGGCGGCCGGTGATACCCCGGCAGGGGAGGGAGAGGGCACTTACCAGTACAGGGCGGGCCGGGGCTGGCTCTGACCCCCCATCCCCGCCCCTTCCGCCCGAGGCCCCACCCCTTCCGGGGGCCAGAGCCGGCCCCAACCCAGCCCCGTACCGGTAAGTGCCTATTTCTACTTTCACCCCTGAGTTCCCTACACATTTTGCTCTCCCTCTCCTTCCTGCACCACAACTGTTCCCACTCTGGGATAGCACTAGGACAGGAAGAGTGTATATTGCACCCAGTTAAAATGTGTTTGCCTGTGTTCTGGCATGTGCTTCCCCAACAGCCCTTGAGGAATGTTTGCAGAGTCAGTGAGAATGCCTTCAAGAACAGCCACTGGTACAAGAGCTCTCTGTACAATTCTCCCGGAAGCAGGCTGTGACTTAATAGCCACAATATAGTCTTCAGTAAGAGATAATATCCGATAGGGACCAGACTGAGTGCAATATCTTTTAAAATTATATATATAATTGTTTAATTTTTAATGTTTCCCTGCTAATTCCCTAATCCTAGGAAAGAGGGCAATTCCCATCTCAATTAATTATGTCAGAGGGGAGGCCACAGGAGGCAGCACTTATTTAAAGATGGAAGAGAGGCTAAAAAACAGCAGCAGCTGCTACCTAAGAAGATTTGCAGCTGGATGGGTCAGGTGGGGTTCTCCCCACAATAACTCAGAGATCAAAGCCAACCACCAGTGAAGTAATGAGTCATGTGTTTCTGGGGAGATCAGTGCATTGGATATACGCTGTTAAACCTGCTTGCTCTTCACGAGAAAAATCAGATTACTTCATGGCTTTATATGCTCAATAGGGAAGAAATAAACCCATTTTTTTTCTGAGTGGTCCTAGATAACTGCGAAATATTATTTTATAAATTGTAATGCTTCTAAAATAAAACTCATTCATATAAATATTTGCAGGCTTTTTACTTGGTGTTAATAGTGTTATATTGAAAACTCTTTGGGACAAGGACCACCTCTCAACTTTTTATGCACTGCCAAGCACTCCTCAGCACTCAGTTACTAGCTATAAACATTTTTAGGTCCTATAGCAGGTCTCAAAAAAAGAGAGAACAAAATAACTGTCATTCCATATTATTAAAACAACAAGACCCATAATAACTTTAAGCCCATGAAATCAGTGATTTTCAGTATTGTAAATCCTATCAGAGTTCTATCCATAAAATAGGTTGATCTGCATTATATTTCAATTGAATTATATTTGATCTATGCAAATATCTTACTACATTTTACTTGATTAGGTCAGAATTCATTAGCTACAATGCACCTTTTTTTAAAAAAAAAGCAGAGGCCAAAATGTTTTTTAAACCCACTGTTTAAAGTTAGGCTCCTAAATTTAGGCACAGAAATAAAAGTGGCCTAATTTTCAAAGTTGCTGAACAGCTGCATCTGTTCCTGCCATTGATTGAAATGGCATTCGTGTGTGTACAATGCCGAGAGAGTACTCTAGGTCTACAGATGTAAATAGTTAGTATAGCTGGCCAGGAATTTTTCGGCAAAATGTTTTTTGATGGAAAATGCAGCTACTGAAAACTTTCAGTTTTGCCAAACTTTTTGGATTTTCTGTTCATAAAGTCTAAACAAAATACACAGTTTCAGATTGGGTGGTCCTGAATTGCAACATTTCAATTTTCAAACCAAATCTAAACATTTAGGTCCAAGTCAAGTCAACATTAATCTGTGTTCATATGAACTGCCACAGTGTCTCATAGGAATTGTAGGTTGGGTGCCTCCTATTTTTCTCATCGGGTCAGGCTCCCTGACTGGACATCTCCCATGATGCACTCCATCTTATGGGTACCCCATAAGAGTCCCATCACTGCAATGCATCATGGAAACTGGAGTCCAGTAGGGGACCCCATCTCAGAGGAGAGTAGGAGCATGAAGCACCCAAACTACAACTCCCTTTAGGCGGCACCATGACAGGTCAAGCAGACAATTCAATTTTGAACTGAGCCAAAATTAAACATTTCATTTTGGTTTGACAAACTACTGTAAATGTTTTGACATTTCCAAATAGAATTTTTTTCAGAACTTTCTATTCCATAAAAATAATAAGTTGATACATTGTCCTGATTTGGGATGAAAACATATCAGAATGATAGAAATTCTGTTTTTCAACCAGCTCTGTTAGTTAATGGTTAAGGTGCCAGTGAGTAGACAGTGCTCAAGAATACGTAACATAGTTCCTAGGTTTTGCAGGACCAGTAAAATTTGTTGTACATTGCAATGGCTTCCTTTGTACAACTCTCTACACTAGCACTTATACTTAACATTTCCAAAAATAGGGCTACATTTATTTAAGCGCCAAAATATGGATTTAGGAGCCTACTCTTAGACACCAACATTAAAAATCTTTGGGTTGGATTTTCAAAGGCACCTGAAGAAGTTGGGAGCCTAACTGAAAAATCTCATTGTTTGCCCTTAGTTTTTGCAGTCCAACCATAGTATTTCAAAAAGGTACTCACCAGCCGTCAAAACACTTGTAATAAGTTTTCAATGGCTTTGAAAAGAGTCAGGCTGAGCCCTGTTATTCAAGCAATGAGTGGTTTCCTGACAGAAATCACTGACTTTTAAAGCAGATTAGATCCCAAAGTCCATAGTCAGGCAATGGTAAAAACGTTTTCAAGACAGGAAATACTTTATTTTTCTCTCTTCAGACAACTAAAAGGCTAGGATTTTCACAGCCACTTGGGGGATTTAGCCACCCAGCTCCGAGTAATTTCAATAGCAGTTCTGCATCTGAACTGAATAGACAGATTTGAAAATCTCTGCTAAAATTAGAGCTATGCAGGAATCAGAATTTCTGTTTAGCAGAAAGTTTCCATGGCATGAAAATTTTGTAAAGATTCCTTTTCAGGAGAACTGAAAATAGAATTTTTTGAAAAATTCCTCCTGGGGAAGAGGAGGTTACTCACCCTGTGCAGTAACTGACGTTCTTCAAGATGAGTGTCCCTGTGGGTGCTCCACTTCAGGTCAAGGTGCGTCACAGTGCTTTCGATCGGAGATTTCTACAGCAGTACTCCTACAGGCTGCGCACGTGCTTGTGACAGGGTTCGGACTCACCACCCAGTGCAACCTGCTGGTTGTCTCCGGGAATTAGCTCAGTCTGGTGGAGTGCCCTCTCCTGGTGGTGTCCCACCCGTTGTCTCGCCCTTGGTTGGCGTCTGAGCCCGCATCGCTCACCAGCTCGCAGCGTCCTCTTCCGGACCACTGCCCTCCGGCAGTGCCCCTCAGTCCATCCACACCCCCTTCCGGGGGGTGGGTGATTAGCAGTCTCTCTGCACCCCAGCCACCATGTCCAACCATACACCCTAAAGTCTAATCCCTTTTGTCAGGGATCTGGCGTACTCTATGACTGCCGCTCCCTACGGCCGAGGGAGGAAGGGGGGGGACCCAGGCCCGCCCTCTACTCTGGGTCCCGACCCAGGAACCCTCTGGCGGCAGCCTCGCTGTCCTCCTTCTCTCCCCTCGTCTGTCCACTTCCCTGGGCCGCTTCCCCTACGGCCCCTTGCACCTGCTAGGCCCTTCTCTTCAGGGCCTGCAGCCTGGCAGGCTACAGGCTAGAGCTCCCTTCTGCTCCCCGAGCCTGGCCAGCACTGCGCTGTCCAGGTGCTAGTCTCCCAGCTCTGGAGACAGACCTTCCCCTCTCGAAGGCCTGGGACAGACTCCCTCTCCTCTCCCTGAGCAGCCTTTTTATAGGGCTGAGCCTGGCCCTGATTGGCTGTCTCCAATCTGGGCCCTGATTGGCTCCCAACAAGCCCTTCTTTAATTGGCTGCCTGTCTGCACAGGTGCACTAGCCTGCTGCAGCCCCCCCCCCCCTCAAGGAGTGGGGCAGCCGCCCCACTACAGGGCTGTGCCTGCCTCTCGAGCTGTCAGTGTTTGAATTGCGCATGCACAGCCCGGGCTCCTCAGTTCCTTCTCTACAATGGAGTGCATTACGAATTCCGAAGTACGAGGGGAAGAGGGCGGGTAGTGGAGCACCCACAGGGACACTCATCTCGAAGAACGTCAGTTACTGCACAGGGTGAGTAACCTCCTCTTCTTCTTCGAGAAATGTCCCTGTGGGTGCTCCACTCCAGGTGACTGAAAAGCAGTATCCCTTTGGATGGTTGGGATTTCGGATGAGGTAAGAAGGCTGTTGACAAGACAGCTCTACCCAATTTTCTGTCAACACTGCAGTGTGGATGAGAGCGTACTGATTAGCGAAGGTAAGGTTTGATGCCCAGGTAGCTGCCTTGCATATTTCAGACAGTGGGACATTACGGAGAAAGGCTGTGGAGATGGAGACAGATAGAGTGTGTCCTAATTGATGTAGGAGGTTGTATTTGCCTGAGTTGGTAACAAAGGTGTATACAGTCAGCAATCCATTTGGAAAGTCTCTGTGTAGAGATAGCATTCCCCTGTGAGCGCTGAGTAGTAGAGACAAAAAGTCTGCGGGGGTTGCTAAACCGTTTTGTTCTATTCAGGTAAAAGATGATGCTCTGTGAGCATCAAGCGTGTGCAATGTTGTTTCAAAGGCGTTAGCATGAGGTTTTGGGGAAAATGTTGGGAGGTATATAGGTTCATTGAGGTGAAAGGAAGAGTGTATCTTAGGTAAGAACTTTGGATGCGTGCGGAGTGTGACCTTATTGTGGAAGAACGTGGTATACGGAGGGTCCGCCATAAGTGCCCCCATTTCTTCTACTCGTCTGGCAGACGTGATTGCTATGAGGAAGGCGGTCTTCATGGATAGGTGGAGAAGGGAGCAGGCAGCCATCGCTTCAAAGGGTTTATCCATCAGGGCTTTGAGGACTAGGTGTAAATCCCAAGGTGCAGCAGGCGGTTTCACGTCTGGGTATAATGTCTGGATACCCTTCAGGAACTGATTGGATGGGCAAAGACCGTAACGTAGTCCATCTTATGGTGGAAGGCGGTGATTGCCGCGAGGTGGACCTTGTGTGAGCTCGTAGAGAGGCCAGATGTTTTAAGGTGTAACAGGTAATCCAGTATCAGTGGGAGTGAAGCAGAAACTGGAGAGGTCTGTTTGTCAGAGCACCAAGATGTGAACCGTTTCCATTTATGCAGGTAGGTAGTGCGCATGTTGTGTGTTCTGCTGTGTAGCAAGACAATGCGCACTTGGTCCGAACATGTTAACTCTGCATTAGAGAACCATTGATCAGCCAAGCCCACAGGTGGAGATGTTGTATGTCAGGGTGAAATAGTTGTTCCTGGTGTTGTAATAGGAGGTTGCTGAGTGGGGGAAGGGGAATGGGTGGCTTGACCGACATGCGCAGGAAGAATGGGTACCACGGTTGTCTGGGCCATTCTGGGGTTATGAGAATGTTGTTGGCTCTGTCTGTTCGTATCTTCTGAAATTACTCTGTGCAATAGAGGCATTAGTGGGAACGCATACATGAGGGTTTCGGTCCATCGGAGCATAAAGGCATCTCCCCGTGAGTGTTTCCCCAGGCCTGCTCTGGAGCAGAATGTCAGGCATTTTTTGTTTGTTGCTGTGGCAAATAGATCCAGTTGGGGAAAACTCCAGGTCTGGAAAATGTTAGAAAGAATGGTGTCGTTGAGTTCCCACTCGTGCTCTATGGGGAGCGATCGGCTGAGCTTGTCTGCGGTGGTATTCTGAGAACCTGGCAGGTATGAGGTGGAGTTATGGATATTGTGTTGAAGGCACCAGTTCCAAAGTGTTACCGCTTCTGTGCAGAGGGAGTGTGACCGGGCTCCCCCCGTCTGCTGACATAAAACATGTACGTGATGTTGTCAGTCATGATTCAAATTCGACGGTTTTGGATGATGGGAAGGAAATGGAGGCAGGCATTGTGTACGGCCTGGTGCTCTAGCAAATGTATGAAGCTTGGTTTCTAAAGCAGCCCAGAGACCCTGAGTGGTGAGGTGGCCGATGTGTGCTCCCCATCCTGTGAGGGATGCATCTGTGGTGATGGTAATTGAAGGATCTTGTCGGAAGGGAATCCTGGTGCAGAGGTTGATGGGAGAGGTCCACCACAGAAGTGAGTCCTTGACTTTCTGGGGCATAGTTAGTAACTTGTTTAGCCTGTGCTTATTTGGTTTGTATACTGTGGCTAGCCAACCCTGAAGGCATCGCATGTACAGGCGAGCATTTGTGACCACAAATGTGCAAGCGGCCATATGTCCTAAGATCTCTAGGGAGTTTCGGACTGTAGTCTGTGGGCTGGCATGTAGATGGGTAATAAGGTTGCCCATTGTGTGGAATCTGTCCTGGGGGAGAGATGCAAGACTGGTGGTGGAATCGAGGTGGGCACCGATGAAGTCGATTTGTTAGGTAGATTGTAAGATAAATTTGGTTTTGTTTATTTGCAGGCATGTGGAAGCAGTGAAGGGTTGCAAGAGTTGTGTGGTTCGCTTCTAACTGAGTGGGAGACTTGAGGAGACAATCGTCCAGGTAAGGAAATATGAGGATTCCTTTGTTCCTGAGATGTGCTATTACAATTGCTAGCATCTTGGAGAAGACACGTGGTGCGGTGGAGAGACCAAATGAGAGGACTCTGTATTGGTAGTGTTGCGCTCCCACAACAAACCTGAGGAAATGTCGATGGGCAAGGTAGATAGAGACATGGAAATATGCGTCTTGGAGGTCAAGGGTTGAAAACCAATCTTCTTGCTCCAGCGTCGGAATTATCATTGGGAGAGTAACCACCCGGAATTTCTGTTTCTTGACGAACTTGTTCAAACGTCGAATATCGGTGATAGGGTGCCAACCGCCATTTTTCTTTTCCATCAAGAAGTAGTGGGAGTAAAACCTTTTCCCTCTGTGTTGAGGGGGTACCTCCTCTATTGCGTCGAGATGTATGACGTGTTGTACCTCCTGACAGAGCAATTGTTCATGAGAGGGGTCCCTGAAGAGGGACAGGGTGGGAGGGTGGGTGAGAGGTAAGGAGAGGAAGGGGATGGCATAACCCAATCAGATAATTTCCAGGACCCATCTGTCCATAGAGATGGTTTTCCAGGAACGGACGCAAACGGTGTCCAAAGAAATGGTTGGTTGGAGTTGGCGCTGGAGAGGTTTTCTATACCTTCGACCAAGACTTCAAATTTGTTTATTTAGGTTAGGAGCGTGGGTCGCCGTTGTTTGCAGAGGGCGATGTCGTTGGTTCCTGGGCCTATGTCATTGTTGTTGTTGCATATCATATTGTCTTAAAGATGGATGTTGAGCAAAGGTATGGTAAAGCAGTCGTTGGTATGGCTGATATCTATATTGTCTCTTCTTTGAGGCAGGTGTTTGGATGCATAAGGATCGGAGTGTGGCACGTGAGTCCTTCATGGAGTGAAGGACCTCATTGGTCGTAGAGGCGACGAGCTTATCTCCATCGAAGGGGGACGTATTCTGTATCTCCTTCGGAAAGGAGAAAGAAGCAAACCATGAGGCCCGCTGCATGATGACAGCCGTGGCTATGGATCTGGCCGCTGCATCTGCAGTATCGAGGGTGGCTTGAAGAGCTGTGCGGGAGATCGATTGGCCCTCGACATCACTGCTTTAAATTGTTGTCGTTTATCCTCTGACACATCATCAATAAATTGCATTACCTTAGCATAATTTTTGTGGTCATATTTTGCTAAGAGCGCCGCATAGTTCGCTACTCTAAATTGCAAAGTGGAAGAAGAATACACTTTGCGGCCGAAGGAGTCCAGTATCTTTTTATCTTTGTCTGAAGGAGTGGATCGGAAGTGTTAGTATTCGTTTTTCTGATGGGCCGCGTCGACCACTAGTGAATTAGGTGAGGGGTGCGTAAATAGAAACTCAGAACCCTTAGATGGGACAAAATATTTGTGGTCCAGTCTCTTGATAGTGGGTGTTATTGTAGCTGGGGTCTGCCAAATAGTTTTAGCAGGTTCCACAATGGCCCCATTAATTGGTAGGGCTATTTTAGAGGCGGTTGTAGCTTGCAGGATGTCAGTAAGCTCGTGGTGTATTTCAGGTACCTCCTTCAGGGTAATCTTGAACTCTTCTGCTACTCTCTGAAACAACTCTTGAAAGTGAGAGAGCTCATCAGTATTGGGAGGTGGTGGGGGTACCATGGCGTCTTGTGGTGTTATCACTGTAGAGGAGATGTGTGGGGCAGTGTCCTCTGTAGGGGTGGCGGCCACTTCAGGTCTTATCTGGGTTTCAGTGTAAACCGGCTGTGGGGAGGGTCTGACAGCTTTCCTCTGGGCAGCCCACGGAACACCTAAGTGTGGTGTGGTGTGGTGTAGGTCCATGGACCCCAGTGTGACCATTGCCCCAGGGGGGCATAGGTGGTCCCATTCAGGGATTGCCATACCAGTGTGGAAAGCCTTGAGGATACGGACATCGTACTGTAATGCGTCTCCCAGTTGTAGGTAACTGAATCTGGGGAGAGTATTGAGAGGAAAACATCTGGTCATCGTATTCCTCTTCCTCCTCTCACACTTCATTGGAGGGGCTTGAAGTGGTAGGGGAGTACTGAAGTTAGGGTGCTAAAGGTCTTGGTGATAGACTGGTGCCGAGAAGAGGAGACTCAGGAGCATGGGACACCCTTAATTCCTCTGGCTGTAAAAACTGCCGTGGAGCTGACTGACCAGGAGTTGGTGCTGGTGTAGCTGGTGGAGGCAAAGTCTGCTGGGGCATCTGCTGATGCACCGAAGGGTGTCCTGGGGGTGCAAGCTGGCTCCTCAGAGTAGGTGCCCCTGAGGTAGGCACTGCACGGGAGGCTGGAGACCTCAGGAGGCTCTGTGCCGAGAGCAGCTGCTGCAAAAGCGGCGCCGCAAGATCAAAGGACAGTGCTGCAGCTGCTGCTTGTATTCTCGGCACCGTAGCAGCTCTCGGCACCATACTGACAGAGGTGGCCAAGGGAGAGCTGAAAGAGGCAGGCAACTGAAAGCCCTGAACCTCAGCACCGTGTAGTGGAGCAGCCGACTCACGGACGGTGCCTGAGGTGCCTGCCGTGTGAAAGGTGCTATGACGTGGAGCAGGAGTTACCGGAGACAGGAGAGCCGGTTTTAACTTTTTCCCAAGGAATGGCTCCTGAGGGGGGAGGAAGCTGGCCATTTTTTTGCATTTGCTTTGCCTGTGGAGGGTGTCACAGAGATTTGCTGGCCAGGATCAGACACAGGTCTGAGATAGTTTTCCAGGAGCAGCATTTTAAGTCTGAGCTCCCTGTCCTTGTGGGACCATGCTTTCAATTTGGTACAGAGGACACATTTTTGGGGTACATGATACTCCCCCAAACAGCATACACACTGTGAATGCCTGTCCGAGATGGGGATGGCATCATTACAGGAGGCGCATCACTTGAAGCCTGGGGAGCCAGGCATGTCCATAACCGCAGAGGTTTTTTTTTTTTTAAGAAATAAATGTAACAGTTAATGTAACTTATCTAAATAGTAACTCACCTCACCTGGATCACCTGAATCGATCTATCTTCAACTGTCGTTAAGACTGCGCCAATCACAATACGTCCGCCATTCTTGCCTTTCTTCTCCACGTTCATCCGAAATGTTTAACAATGTCATCTTCCCATCTTCTTGGAGGCCGACCTGGTGGTCTTTTTTGTTCTCGCAGGTACCACTCAGTAATGATTGAGCTCCACCTATTGTCCGTGAACCGTGCTATGTGGCCCGCCCATCATATCTTATTATATCTGCTTTCCACGACAATATCTTTCACACTGCTGCGTTCTCTAATCATTTCATTTGGGATATGATCCAGAAGGGAAATTCCCAACATAGCTCGTTCCATTGCCCTTTCAGCTACCGACAGCCGCTGTTCTTCTCTCTTCGTCAGTGCCCACGTTTCACTGCCATACAGAATGGCTGGCAGCACTGTTGAATTGAAGATATTTGTACGTGTGGTCGTGTTGATTTTTCCTTTGAGGACGTCCTTCGTGGAATTAAACACACACCATTCTGCCTGAATCCTTCGTGAGAGTTCTCCGTTCATGTCTTGGCGCATATAAACTTCTTGGCCCAAATATATGTACTGTTCCACTTCTTCAATTTCTTCTCCTGTTATCATTATTCGGGCTTTTCGTAAGACGTCTGATTGCATGTATTTCATTTTGCAATGGTTCATTTTCAGACCTACCTGACTGCTTTTCTTGTCGAGTCTTTGTAGCATACTCTGCAGTTGGTTGGTGCTTTCAGCAATTAGTACGATGTCGTCCGCGAATCTGAGATGAGATAATCGTTCTCCATTTATATTAACACCATTCCTCCAATTGATCTTGCTCATAACCATTTCAAGGCAGGCAGTAAATAGTTTCGGTGAAATCGTATCTCCTTGCTTTACACCTTTCTCGATTGGGATGCGGAGGGGAGTTTCGACGAGAGTAATGTCTGTTGTACATCCAGTATTCACTTCCTTCAACAAACTGATGTACTGTGTGTTAATGCCCTGCTCTGCGAGTTCCTTTAATATTGCGTTGAACTCGACGCTATCGAAGACCTTTTCATAGTTGACGAAAGTAATGCACAGCGGGAATTTGTATTCCCTCGCTCTTTCTAGGAGCTGGCTAAGGGTAAATATATGGTCGATCATGCTGAAATTTCTTCCAAACCCTGCCTGCTCTCTCAGCTGTTGTTCATCCAGACTCTCCGAGAGTCAGTTCGTTATCACCTTTGTAAAGAGTTTATAGATATGAGAGAGCAGGCATATAGGGTGACAGTTCTTAAGATTTTCTCAATCCCCCTTCTTGTACAGCAAGACGGTATTCGACTCCTTCCAGCTTGATGGTATTTTTCCTGCTTCGAGATATCAACTGAATCTTAAAGCGAGGGCCTTCCAAAGTTTTTTGCCTCCTGAGGAAATCATTTCTGATGTTATTCCATCTTTGCCTGGAGCTTTTCCCTTCTTCATCTAGTGTAGTGCGCTTCAGACTTCACTGACTATTATTGGGGGGATGCGTTCTTCTGACTCTTGGAGCCTTGGGAGAGGGACGTTGATTCTTGATTTGAACCATTCTGTATAGAAGTCCTTGCAGACCTCCTCCATCCCTGCTCTGTCAATTACTGTCTCTCCATCCTTGTTCTTCAATGCTGTTATGCTCAATCTATACTGCGCCAATTTCTGCTTGCATGTCCTGAGGCTCTTGTGTGATTCAGCTGTTTTAAGGAGCTTTTCTTTCCAGAAGTTCTCAAAGTCGTCCTTCAGTTTTTGCCGTATAAGCTTGCACAGAATGTAGTACTCGAGGTTGTTATCCAAGCTCCTTTTCATATTTCTCCACTTCTTTAACAAGCTTTTCATTTCGTTCAAGATTATTCCCTTTGCCTTCTTCATCTTTTCAATTTCAGCTGCTTTTATGCAATGTCTCAGCTTGTCAGCAAAGATACTATAGTCCTCATCACACTTTTCCATCTGGCTCCAGTCAAACCCAGAAATCGCTTTCTTCAGCTTTGCTTCATCAAATGTCTTCGGGTGCTGTTTCCTGTTTGCCATCTGTAAAGCTTTCTTTTCCACTACTTTGTCGAAAATCAACTTCGCTCTAAGCAGGCGATGGTCACTGCCAGTGTTGAAGGGCTGCACCACAGAGATGTCTTGAACGATGCGCCTTTTATTGACTAAAATATAGTCGATTTCATTCTTATTCGCGTTTGGCATGATCCACGTCCACCTTTTTGCAATCATCTTTTTGTACCAGGTGTTTGCCACATACAGTTCTTTCATTTCTGCCATCATTACCAGCCTTTCTCCTCTTTCATTTCTTTCGCTGCTGCCGTATCTCCCTATGAACTTTTCGCCAGCTTTCCCTCGCCCGACCTTAGCGTTGAAATCTCCCATCGTGACAGTGTAAGTGGACTTTTGCGTGAGGGCTCTTTCGAGCTCTTGGTAGAATTCTTCCACTTCTTCGTCCTCACTTGCACTTGTGGGAGCGTAGGCCTGGATGACCCTGAGGATAGCTTTTGACTCCATCTCAAGATGCAGCATACCAATACGTGATGATATTAGCTGGCATGATATGACTTTTGAAACCCAATCCTTACTGACGATAAATCTGACTCCTTGAACGTTTCTAGCACCATCTCCCTTTCAGAGTCTCACAGCGCTTCCATCCTTCCAGTTGACTTCCAACTCCTTCTTTTGTCGGGTTTCACAGATACCGAGGATATCGCATCTTATCCTTTTCTTCTCCTCCATCAGATGGTTTAATGTTTCCTCCCTTGCCAGCGACCTACAATTTAAGTACACACAGCGAGGGTTGTCCTTTTCCATGCTGGCCTAGCACTTGACATTTTTAACAACCTTTCATCGCTCAATTTCCACTCCACCACCGAAGAACGGTTTGATGACACGCAGGGAACTAAGACCCATTTACTCGTGTTGTTTTAGCCATTAACTTGAAGCCATCCCACTAGCTAGGCAGGCAGACATACGTACCTCCTCAAGCTTAGCTAGCCTTCAACCTCTAAGGAGAAGGAAAAACATTCTTTCCTCTGAGAGAGCACTCCCCCTCCTTGGATTGGATAGTCCAACACCTTTGTAGCATGGTAACTCTAATGACTAAAAACGATCTAACTAAACTGAGACACAAACTAACTATCTAATCTCAAAGAGCACTGCTGAACTCTGTCACTAGCCGGGGATGATAGAAAAGGAACTAAGGCACCCGGGCTGTGCACGCGCTATTCAAACACTGACAGCTCGAGAGGCAGGCACAGTGCGTGCGCAGCCCGTAGGGGTACTGCTGTAGAAATCTCCAATCAAAGACGTTGGGATGCACCTTGACCTGAAGTGAAGCACTCACAGGGACATCTCTCGAAGAAGAACTGGGCCACCCAAGAAGCTAAGCAACCTGGCAGTTCATGAGGGAAGCAGCCAGGGAGCTGGGCAGTTTGCTGGCCCCACCATTCATCTCGCCAGAGGAAGAGCTGACAGAAAACATGCCTGCTAGCCTAGTTTCCAACTAAAGTTTGAAAAGAATCAACATCTTCTGCAAGAAAATTGTTCTATTGGATAATTTTCAACCAGCTCCAGCTAAGATGTATATTTTAATGTCAAATTTGCTTCCCATTCAATTACTTTCTTGTGAAAAAGACTGATAATAAAAACTTGTTTTCAATGAAATGGTGTTGATTTAAATGGCACATTTCATTTCAATAATCCTTTTTGACTTTCCCAAATACCTTCAAGACAAATAAACAGGATATAAATTCAGAAGTCTTCTGGGGAGTGGCTGATTAATATTGATGAAAGTTAAATATCCCAGGGCATAATTGGACCCAGGTTCACAATCTGAACAATCAGAATATGGTGACATAATACAGCAAACCAAAAAAAAAAGAGCAAATTCAGTAAAATCTTCTCAGCTTATTCACAAGCCAATAGGCAACATCTATGAGTAAACCACACCACATTTGACCTATAAACAAATTACTTCTAAATTGTGGAGATTTATATGACAACATAAGTAACTATGCCATGCAGCATAGTAAAGACTCTCTCTCTCGAGGAATGGAGAAAACTACCACTGCTTAAACCATATGCATAAATATATCTACCAACAGACTCTAGAGCAGGGGTGGGCAAACATTTTGGCCTGAGGGCCACATCGGGTTTCTGAAATTGTATGGAGGGCCCATTAGGGAAGGCTGTGCCTCCCCAAACAGCCAGGCGTGGCCCGGCCCCCATCCCCATCTGACCCCCCCCCCCGCTTCTCGCCCCCCAAAGACCTCCCTGGGACTCCTGCCCCATCCAACCCACCCTGTTCCCTGTCCCCTGACGGCCTCTGCCCCATCCACCCCTCCCTGTACCCGACCACCTCCAGACCTCCCACCCCTGACTGCCTCCCGCCATCCCATCCAACCCCTCCTCTCATTCCTGACTGCCCCCCCAGGACTCCTGCCCCCATTCAACCCCCCTGTTACCCGCCCTCTGACCGCCCCAACCCCTATCCACACCCCCACCCCCTGACCACCACCCTGAACTCCCCTGCCCTCTATCCAACCCCCCCTGCTCCCTGCCCCCTTACCGCGCTGCCTGAAGCACCGGAGGCTGGCGGCACTACAGCCGTGCCGCCCAGAGCACCAGGACAGGCAGCCGCGCCGCCCGGCTGAGCCAGCCATGCCACTGCGCAGCACAGAGCAGCGGGACAGGCCGCAGCTCGGCAGCTGTGCTGCCGGGCAGCTGTGCTGCCCAGCAAGAGCTCGCAGCCCCGCCGCCCAGAGCATTGCACGGACAGCGCAGTGAGCTGAGGCTGCGGGGGAGGGGAAACAGCAGGGGAGGGGCCGGGGGCTAGCCTCCCGGGCCAGGAGCCCAGGGGCCAGGCAGGAGGGTCCCGCAGGCTGGATGTGGCCCGCAGGCCGTAGTTTGCCCACCTCTGTGCTAGAGTATTAGTAGTAGCAGTTATATGCATAGTTCCAATAGGGTGCCAAGCACTTTACAAACAGATATGGAGACAACATACCTGCCTGCCTCAAAGAGCTTTCATGAATTTAAACAGAAGTGGGATGTAATGAAGCAGTTTGTATAATTTTTCTGAAGTTTTGCACTTCTTTAAGTACCTTGGCTTTTATTCAGATTTCTTCCCCAGAGCTATCTATGCCCTGATCCTGCAAAATGAACTACATATGTAGATAACGGAACCCACTGCAACACTGGCTCACAGAAACAAGAGAGTGGGAGAAAGACAAAAAGTGGATGGATGGTTTATTGTGTGGCTTGGATAAAATAAAGGACTGAAGAGGGTCAAGAGCAGGCAGAACTAGCAGCTGGGAAATTTATTACAAAAATAGTACAGTAACTCCTCGCTTAACGTTGTGATTATGTTCCTGAAAAATGCGACTTTAAGAGAAACAATGTTAAGCGAATCCAATTTCCCCATAATAATTAATGTAAATAGGGGAAGTTGGGTTCCAGGGAAATTTTTTTCACCAGAGAAAAAACTTTATTATATATATTGTGACAGACCCAGACCAGTGGGGTACAGGAGTCTGGTAGAGGGCAAATATACTGGTCACTGGATGAGTAGTTTTCTGTTCCCTGAGTGACCAGAGCAGGGGCTGCACTAGAGTAATCAGGAACCTGCTAGAACCGGTTAAGGCAGGCAGGCTAATTAGGACACCTGGAGCCAATTAAGAAGAAGCTGCTAGAATCAATTAAGACAGGCTAATCAGGGCACCTGGGTTTTAAAAGGAGCTCACTTCAGTTTGTGGTGCGAGTGTGAGGAGCTGGGAGCAAGACACACAAGGAGCTGAGAGTGAGAGGGTGTGCTGCTGGAGGACTTTGGAGCACAAGCGTTATCAGACACCAGGAGGAAGGTCCTGTGGTGAGAATAAGGAAGGTGTTTGGAGGAGGCCATGGGGAGGTAGCCCAGGGAGTTGTAGCTGTCATGCAGCTGTTACAGGAGGCACTATAGACAGCTGCAGTCCACAGGGCCCTGGGCTGGAACCCGGAGTAGAGGGCGGGCCCGGGTTCCCCCCAAACCTCCCAATTGACCTGGACTGTGGGTTCTTCCAGAGGGGAGGGTCTCTGGGCTGTTCCCCAACCCACATGGTGAATCTCTGAGGCAAGAAAATCCGCCAATAAGCGCAGAACCCACCAAGATAGAGGAGGAACTTTGTCACAATATATACACACACACACACACACACACACAGAGAGAGAGAGAGTATAAGTTTTAAACAAACAATTTAATACTGTACACAGCAATGATGATTGTGAAGCTTGGTTGAAGTGGTGAAGTTAGAGGGTGGAAGAGGGAGGGATATTTCCCAGGGAATGCCTTACTGATAAATGATGAACGAGCACTCGGCTGAGCCCTCAAGGGTTAACACGTTGTTAATGTAGCCTCACACTCTACAAGGCAGCACCAATGGAGGGTGGGGAGACAGCATAGCAGACAGAGACACACACCCTATGTGTGGGAGAGAGAGAGAGAGAGAGAGATGTGCATTTCCTCTTTAAGAACGCTTACCCCACTCTACATACATTGCCTTTAAACAAATCAGGAAGTTGAGACAGCAGCTGCGGCCAGCAAGCTCTCTCCGTCCTGAGCCCTGTCCTGTCCCCACCCTGTTCTATATGGAGAAGGGGTAAGCGGGGGGCAGGAGTAGGGGGGAGGGAGAAACCCTGACACTAGCCCCCTTCTTCCCCCTTCCCCTGCACAGCAAGCAGGAGGCTCCTGGGAGCAGCTCCAAGGCAGAGGGCAGGAGCAGCACATGGCAGTGCCGGGAGGGACAGCTGAACTTCTGGCAATTGGTAGCCTGCTGGGTGGCTGCTGCACAGGGAACTTAGGGGAGCAGGGAACTGATAGGGGGGCTGCCGGTCCACCCTGGTTCCAAGCCCCCACCAGCTAGCTGCAATGGGCTGCTCTTCCTGCAAGCAGTGGACAAAGCAGGCGGCTGCAAAACAACGTTATAAGGGAGCATTGCACAACTTTAAACGAGCATGTTCCCTAATTGATCAGAAACGTAACAACGAAACAACGTTAACCAGGAGGACTTTAAGTGAGGAGTTACTGTAGTTATAAAGAACTGGTCTCTTACCACACATAGAGGAGAAGTTGAAAGAAGAAGAGGGCTGTAAGTAATGAGCTTTATGAAATATAACATCACACCGCAGGTGGGTTGGTGGTAGCAGAGGCTGAACCCAGGACCTGTGTGTAAAAGCATGAGCCTCTAACTGCGGAACTAAAATGCCCAGCTGTGTTAGCCAAAGCTGTAGCAGGCTCATCAACCTCTGTATATGACTCACCACCATTAGAGTACAGAACACTGTGTGTGTGTGTGTGTGTGTGTGGAGTGGGGGGGTTATGTATACGGTAGATTCACTGTCAAACTATCTGTGACAGTGTGAACTGTTACAGGGTGGGGCAGGAGGAACCACTTGATTCCAATTGAACAATTCTTTCAGAGGATGCTGGGAGTGGGAGAGGTCAGGAGTCTATATAAGCCAGACACAGTCATCTCAGAAAAAGAGCAGCAGCAGCAGAGGCAACACGCAAGAAGACTGCAGGCTGAAGGAGTGCCAATGGGAAAAACAGATCCAAAGAGGGGTATGAGAAGCGGCAATCACCCTGAGAAAAAGAAATGGAGTTCGGGAAGAGTTGGGCATGGGCTGGAACCTGCCCCCCTTAGTGAACTGTGGACTTGCCCTAGAGGTAAAGGAACTTATGGGGAAAAGACTTAGTGTGTAGATGATGATAAGCAAAATACTGATACATCCTTTTAATAAGTTCTCCTACAGTCTTCTGGCATCCTTTACCTCCCCGCAGCCTTTCTGTGGTGATCAGGTCACTCTGGCCCACCAGGCAATGGCTGGGTCACATTTGGAGCTGTGGGATTTGGGACTTTGTCAGAGAAGCAAGTCACCTTCGTGATTGTCTGCCAAACTCCCTGGGGCTGGTGAGAATCTATTGGTTCACACTGTTCACACCTCCAAAACATAAAATCAGATTGTAAAACCTAAAAAGCCACGAGTAGGTTGTGTGGGGGAAGGAAATACACATTTGAAAAGCAACTGTGAACTCTACAAATGTAGCACAAATGTTTTCAAAAGAAATGGGCTGTGTAACTAAAGGAGCTAAAATGCTGCCAGTCCATATTGCATGGAATTGCTTGAGTTTTCTAGATCACTGATCCCTGGCCATTAATTCTATCTGAAAATAAATCTAAAGAAATACTTAAAGTGCCTAACTTCATTTTAGAAAATAATAAAGGGAGATAGATGGAGGGCTCTCAACTTGCTTTACTGTGTTTTTTTCTACTCTAACAATTTGCATAGCTAACAATCCTGCTACTGAAAGTATGACACTGCACCAATGTATGTCTTCTTTGGAGTCTTTGTGATAAGCCATCTACCACAGTGGTTTTCAAAACTTTCTTTTGCTACCAATGTCAGACATGGTCTCCTGTGGTATACTAAAAAGCAAAAAATTTGACTCTTATCCAGTATGTTTTTTCACTTAAATCAACACTAATGGGCTCAAAAAGCAGAAAAAGATTCTCTCCCTCACCCTCACAAATTGCAAGACAAGTTCTTCTCTCTCCACTCCAAGATATTGTTATTAATGACACATGCACACACAAGTCAATGATGTGCTTACAATACATGGGCAAGATCCTGAAGATTTTACTCTGTCATTATAATAGGCACAACCACAGGAAATGAGAGGAACACATCCCCCCATCAGCTTTTGACCATCCTGTTTTTGCCATCTTCAGCTTGAGTGCAGGTATTATACATATTTACTCCTAGTCACCATGCCTCATTTTTAAAAAAGTATATATGTGATACAAGCTCCACTGAAGACTTAAAAAAATAAGATTTGGATCATGCCCCTAAGAGCCATGAATGGAAATTAATAAAGCATTTAATAGATTTCCATGATACAGCTTCTCAGACCTAAAGAAACTTACTTAATACAGGCTGAAAACTACAGTTCTGTTCTTGCTAAACTTCTGTTTTCAGTTCCTTCAACATAATACAGAGTTTAAATAGAAATATGGTGTTAGATTGTGCTTGCAGCAAAAATAAAAGCATTGGTGCTTCTAATATTCATAGAAAATTCTAATAACCTACATAGGCCCATATCCTGGATTCCACCCTAAAACACACAGTATTAATTACATTCACATATACACCGCTACCTCGATATAACGCCACCCGATATAACACAAATTTGGATATAACGCGGTAAAGCAGTGCTCTGGGGGGGGGGGCGGGGCTGCGCACTCCGGTGGATCAAAGCAAGTTCAATATAACGCAGTTTCACCTATAACGCGGTAAGATTTTTTGGCTCCCGAGGACAGCATTATATCGAGGTAGAGGTGTATATAAAATGCCATCACAAGCTGGCATTTACAGGAATTTGTCAGGTCCTGAAAGATGTCTAGTGAGCTAAGCTGATTTTTTCTTAAGAACTTTGAAGAGACCTTAGTAAACATTTCTACAATTTGCCAAAGCTGTCACATTTCCACCTGTCAACAGCACAAGTATTACATTTCATTACTGATTACAATAATATCAATATGCAGTGTTGTTGTAGCTGTATCAGTCCCAGGATATCAGGACAAGGCGGGTGAGGTAATATATTTTATTGGAGAAACTGCTGCTGGTGAGAGAGACAAGCTTTCGAACTAGAGCTTGTCTTTTTCACCAAGAGAAGTTGGTCCAATAAATGATATTACCTCGCCCATCTTGTCTCAATAATATCAATGACACAATAGACAAAATATAATCTAGTTTTTCCTGTAAATCACAACAGTGATGAAGAAATTGCTTTTCTTATTAGAAATCTTACTAGGTCTTCCTGAAATAGTTTATATGAAACATCTTTTAAACAAGCAAAATGTTACTGTACATAACCACATGATTGGTAATGGTAATATGGGATTTAAATGTACATTTTTAAACAATTGAATATTTTTAAATTAATAAAATGTAGTATTTAGATTATGTTTTCTCCTAGGTGCTTTTATTCCTTAGTTACCCTATAAGGGCAGCTCAGTTCTTTGATACAAAGCAATTATAAGTCTGGATTGCAAAGCAAGATGCACTTCACTGTGATTTTCTACAGAACTCAATAGAAATTTATAACCACGAGTCCTGATCATGTACTGTACATCACCTTAGGTCAGTTAAAATTACAGAACTTCAGTTTATTCTAGACAGGTGATTGAAGGAATGTTCAAGGGAAATCACAATCTCTCTAAACTCCCCTGATCCCCCTCACTATGGTATTCCCTAAGGAGTCAGGCTTATTCTCCGATTTACCTCACCAGCTCAAAGTAAATTAAAATTCCCAAATGAAAAATCAGAAATTATATACTATATCTCAGACAACATGGGCGCAACAGCATATAAACCTATATAAGCTTCTAAGACCATATAAACTTGGAAAAACAATTCAACATCAAAATTTCCTGTCAAGGTATTATAAAGTAGACTACTTTGTTGAAGATCAATCTCACAATCAAGCTCAAAACAAGACAGTTTATGGTTTCTTGATTTATATTTTAATTATATATAAGGCAGTGCAATCACTTTCTAAAGCACTGGAGATAAACACTGTGGGAATACAATGACAAGAAACTCACTGTGAGTTATAATACAACTAGAACCATGTGCTCCCCATATTTCAAAACGGTGCTGATTGTTTTTTGAAATTGCAAATCAAATATTAAGTACTCTAATTTATTCTTATAACAACTAGCAGTTTAAGCGGTATATAAAGATGCAATACAAGGTCTAATATCTGTTGAAGACTGCAGATTATTAGAAGTCAAACAATGTAATGCTGTAGGTCCACTCTATGTTCTAGGATGCTTTTAGCAAATGTACAGTGTCATAACCTGACCCAGCTCTGCTTTCTGGACAGAGAGACACCATTGTGTTGTGATATGCTCCAACCTCTGAATTGCATGTGCTTGTAAGACCCCTGCGTTTGGATAGTGACTGGTCACTGTTCCTAGCTGTGGGTCTCTCTGGTGCACTCCCAGGTGCAGACCCCCATGTTTGACACCCTTCTTGGGCAGTGGTATCCTGCAGTCTAGCCACCTAGACCCTGGAACCAGTGCCTCAGCCCTTCCGAACCACTAGTAGCTTAGACATGTTCTCCTAGAGTCCATTTGGCTGTGGGAGACCTGGTTTTATAGTTAAACATGGGAGTAAAGCAACGAACACAGGATCAGCAAAGAAATTTCATAGCCACCAAGGCTTTACTATTAAAGCACATGAAAGTTTAAAAAGCACATGAAAGTTATAGATCTGTGGAAAACAACCCACAGTCCTGAACACAATTCCCTGGTCTGATCTCATCCTGGGTGTCCTGGTCAGTATCCTTAGGCAAGGCAGTCTCTCCTGTCTTTACTCTCTAGCAAGTTCTGCTTTCCAGGAATGATGGAATGGCCTCCTTGCTTAAAAATGCGGCCACATTTTACAACAGTCTGTCCCATTTCTGACCCAGCCCCTTACCTCATTGATTTGTGTTGGTGGTCCAAGGGTTTGCACTGGCTATTGACAGTTATTCAAAGTTTCAGAGTGGTAGCTGTGTTAGTTTGTATCAGCAAAAACAACGAGGAGTCCTTTTGACACCTTAGAGACTAACAAATGTATTTGGGCATAAAAATATGGAACGCTTCACAAATTTGCATGTCATTCAAAGTTGGGCCTCATGGTATAAAACCTATTGTTCCAGTAGGGAAGAGTCATTCAACGTTGATGGCTGTCTCATTGTTAGCCCCCTTTGAGGCGTCCCACAATCTAGCATGAATACACAATGTCTAGAATAGACTGACCTTGTAAAGATTAGACTGATTTTCAGCACCAGATGTCTCAACCCAACATCAAGGTTCCACCTCACAGAGAAGGTTACAATCACAAAATGGTGTTCTCAAAACAATATGGAGTTCACAATTTGACCCAGACAACTTAACCCCTATCTGTCAGACACAGTATAGATCTTCCTCCTTATTTTGTAATACACATAGGTATAGTACTACCAAAAGTTGCAAAGTGCTTCAAATGTTCTCTAGCTATTTCTATACTGGGCATATAAAAAAACATACAAAATATAATTGGCTACACAGGCATGTTCAGCACCATCCATACATTGCCACATTATTAATTACTATGTGTAAAAGTTATGTAATATGATCCTCATCACGTTATGTCTATAAACATTGGAAATTCTAAGGAAAGTATGACCTCTTATTTTAAGTATATTCTGTTTCTTCCTGGAAATTAACTATCAGAAATGTACAGTGAGTAACATTTAGAACTTGAGAACATTTCAATACAGCTGAAAACAAAAACACAGCATGATCTCCAAATTGAAAGTAGTGTCCAAATGATCGATTTCCTTTATCAAGGCCAAGATTTTAAAAAGTCACCTGTGATTTTTGGGTCCCAATGTTTTTTGGGTGCTTAACTTGAAACATTTTAAAGGACCCTGATTTTTTTCTTCTTGAGTTGCTATAATCATATAGGGGGGTAAAGCATAGTTACACTTAGAAGGAAAGAGGAAACTAAGCAACTTTCAGTAAATCCATAGGTAGTACCACTTATCTCTCCCAAGTCAAGAAATGTCCCAAGCAGATAAAATTATAAACAATGTGCATGGATAAAAATGGATGAATTAAGGTGGATGAAAACAATGATAAATATCATGTTAGCAAGTAATTGCTCATTGTCATATACCATTCCTGTTGGGGAAATTAAGACTAAACACTGGCAAGATATCAGGGCAGGATGGGAATGTTTGTCTCTGGGGAATTTTTTATTGATTCAGACCTTGTAGAAACACCTAAAAGGAAAACCATCATCTGCTGGAGAAGGCAAGACCAAGACCCTTTAGAGTAACATCACTTTTCAAATGTATCTCAGATTTTAGACTACATTAAGAGGAAATTAATTATTACTAGCCCCTGGACAAACAGGTGTCAAGACAACAGCAAGAACAGAATCAGTCCCTGTTGATTATGGTCCTAGCAAAGTGAAGTAGTAGAGAGGTGTAGTCTCATATCCACGCTCTTCTTATAAGACAATAAGGGACACATTTGTCAAAAATGCATTACATAATTAATTCCATTCCGTCCTGTCCAATTTTCCTCCTCTAGCTCTTACAGATGGGGGTAAAAATATATCTGTCCTCTCTTGCTCAGGAATGTATATAATTCAAATTTGAATATCTTTGTACGGAACTGCAGAAAGGTCTAAACTAGTTAATAAGGAGGGATTTAGTGACATCTACACCAGGTATCCAAAAATTAATGTTTTTATTCTCTACTCATGAACTTGTAATCATACTCAGCCAATCTCCCCAAGAAACAACCTACCCATATAAGGATACCATTCACAAAAGTAGGAAATAGAGTCATCTAGAATTAGGATACATAAATGTATGTCCACTTAGCCACTCTTGATACCACACTGCTTGCTGACATAAACCATTTTGTCCTTGTTGGTAAGGTAAACAAACACATGCAGACCATCAGAGAGATCTCATGGGATACTGATAGAGGCACTGTTTGTCTAATGTTCTCTACTTTTGGACAGAGAAAATTTACATGAGATGTAATGCCCAACTGAATATTACTTATGTAGTGCCCAAAAATTTGTTACAATCTTTTAAGATATATAATAATTCAGGCTTCTGCCATTAAGTGCTTATATTAAAAATAGTAACATACGCTTAGAGGGAATGAAAGGAAGTAACACAGGACCTTCTGTCATTTCCCATTCCCCTGCCAAAAAAAATTTTCCTTCTGAATTTTATCTTTGACTTTATTATAGATTCTTGCCCCCAAGCCTCTGTTTACTATTTTTCTTCTAACCTTAGCCTGATTGAGAAGGAAAACTAAAATTATTTCTCATAAAACCAATTTACATTTCTAATAATAATCACCCTCAGGACTGTACACCTGAAGACACACCAGCACTTCCCGCCTTCCCCGGCTCATGCCCCTCCACATGCCACCTGTGACAAGGCTGCAGGGGACAGCATAAAGTAAACAGGAATTTTGATGCAGCACTTTAGTTTCTTGCACGCATCTTTTGCTCTTCCAGAATAGCAGAAAGAAGCTTTACAGAGGACCAGGATTTGTCTCTTCTATAGTGGATCTATGTTAAGATCAAATTGAGCCCTATTTACGATAAGTTTAATATTCTTATACATAGACATTATACATAGACTTCTATGCTATTGTTTCTGACAAGTTACTGTATAAAATACCAAACAAGATGGGAGTAATACATATTCAAAATATCTAAACCACCAGTTTTTCCACTTGTAAAACATGGATTCAAAAATTAATTTCCTTTTATGGTTTACTTAAGCTTTGCAATTACATTAAAATATGATAGTATATCCACAGTGGTGTATTTATTAACAATATTAACAAAACATTATAATCATACCAGCACTTCAATTATGTGTACTTAAAATTAAACCAAATTCTCACAATACCAATCATTATACCCTGAATAATGTTAACTATTTGCAGCTTGTTATCTACTTCATGATCTAGGTGTAAAATAATATGCAAATTAGAACTAGGAGCATTCCCTAGGCTTTAGTATGATAGATATTCTCTGATTTTAAAAATATTTTACACGTTTAAAATTACATATAATATCTTATATAATTGTACGTACACACACACAATCCTAAGAAATGTGGTTTTCATTTCATTCTTAATTTAAATATTTAAATTCAGAATTTAAATATACTTAAAATTTAAGTCGATTTTCTGTAGGGTTGCAGAAGCTAAACTAAACTAAAGCATACCAGCTCAGTCATCACCGAGACAAACAAGTGACACGCTCGCTGCTTGGAAACCGAGGGTGGGCAAGAAGTATGAAATCAGATCAAATACACACTATAATGCACAGAACAGGGAATTATATGATGAATTGGAAGGATAAGACATTTATTGGAACATGGACTATAAGAGCGCTATACCAGGCTGGTGCACTTGCAGTAATGATGCGTGAATAGAAAAGATACGAGTGCAATATAATCTGTCTATGTGAAATGAGATGGGAAGGCCCAGGAGAATTCTACCATGATGAACACAAGCTACTGACCCTGGGAAAAGAAGAGAGTGGATGCCAGGACAGAGTGACATTAGTGCTAAATCCAAAGGCAAACCAGGCTCTGATGGCTTTTAACTCACTATCTCCTCGTACATTGAAGATGGGATTTAGACTCACACCCGGTGCAGTCACAATAGTACAAGTATATGCTTTGACCTCAGCAGCTCCCAAGAAATTTCATAACCATCTACAGAAAGCAATACAAGCAAGACTAAAAACATTAGTGGTGATGGGAAATTTTACTGCAAAAGTGTGATCGAACTGGAATTCTTGGGCTGCAGCAAAAGGTACATTTGGACTCAGTGAACAAAACAAAGAGGAAAAGGGCTACTAACAACCTCAGTAACAACCTGGTGCTAATGAATATGGTATTGCAACAAAGAAAGCTGTGGAGGAAGTGGACTTGGATATCACTTGATCAGCAAACGAAGAACATGACAGACTTCATACTTGTGAATCACAGATGGAAATTAAGTATGTTATTGTGCAGACCATTTACAGCCAATAGTGGATCTTAAATTAGTCCTAGCATCAATGAGGTTGAGCATGAGAGCAATCAAAAAGTGTCAAGAATTAATATCTATGACATGGACAAAAACACCACATCTCTGGTGAAAGAAAAAAATGAATGTTGACGAGACATGGAGCAGTGCAAAAAACAGGATTACGGCGACAGCAGTTGAACTAGTGCTCGTCTACAAGGACAAAAAGAAGAAACCAGGCTGACTCTAGGAAGAGATGCAGAGTCCCAGCCAGCAGGGCCGCCCGGGGGGGGGGGGGGGGGGGG
>NW_020664562.1:19898532-19944789 GCF_002925995.2 Terrapene triunguis | reverse complement strand
TATTGCAACTTTTTTTATGGAAGGAGCCCCCAAAATTGCTTTGCCCCAGGCCCCCTGAATCCTCTGGGCAGCCCTGCCGGCCAGGGCTGGAAGGGGTGGACTCAGGTCTTCTGATCTTGTGAGAGCACTTGACCAAGAGGGTCCTGGAGATGGGAGGTGATTCTTGTGAGAGGAACAGGTGATTGGACCCAAGATGGTGGAAGAGGAGGTGGCGAAGGTGGAGGAGTACCTAATGCTTCTCTGCCAGGAATAAATAAAGCTGCAGAAGGAACTAGCTGATACAGAGAAGAGATGTACTCTTTTGGCTGCAGAATGTAACAAAAAGAATGCCAGTGACTCCTTCATCAGTTGACTTCTCACCATTGTAGTTGAACTCTATGAGCAGAAGCAATATATAGTGATCTGAAGATAAAGGTTGGGGACAAACGTATCAGTGCCCACAGTGAGACTTAGAGTCTAGGCAACCTAGTGTCATCTGAAGAGTTGGATCTGTCAGACGCTGACCCCGAGGTGACCATAGCAATGTTGTACTGGATCTACATAGATGAGCTAGAGCTGAGAGAAGATGACGTATTCTTGACAAAACTGATGAAATTAGCTAATCTGTTTCTGCTCCTTAGGGAAAGGTGTGAAAAAGGAGTCACATCAGCAGTAAACATCAGGAACTGCATTTGTTTCTATCAGATTGCAGAGGTGCTGAATACTAGCATTTTAATGAAATACCGTGCTGAAATAATTGCTAGTTACTGGGATGACTTGTGGAAAGAAGACTTCAGCTGTATGAGTGCTCAGCAGTTGTACAAAATGTTCAAATCCAAGACTGAATATCCTTTGCATAAAGCTATTAAAGTGAAGAAGAAGACACAGTTTTTCTGTATCTTCCTGAAGTAAATTCACAGCTGTCTGGGAAGCTCAATGAACTGGATCACACTGGAGACCTTCCTTTAGATCTATCCCTCTTTCTCAAAGATTGGAAAGCATTGCAACCACACTGGTCAATTACAAAACTGATGCGGATATGGTGAACAAGAAAGGTTGGAGTCTGTTACACAAAGCCATCCAAAGAGGAGATAAGTTTGCTGCCAATTTTCTCATTAAAAATAGTGCCCATGTGAATGTTGCTACACTGGGAAAACAGGAGATTGCTCTGCACCTTGTGGCATCATGCAGTTCCAAGAAGCACTTGCCATCTGTGATGTCAGAGATGACACAGATTAGAGTCCCTCTTACAGGCTGGAGCCAATCCAAACATGCAAGACTGCAAAGGAAGGACCCCATACATGCATCAACTGTTGTTAGGAATGATCCTCTATTCAGTCAGCTTCTCCAGTGCAAACAATTAGACTTAGAACTGAAGAAGGCTTGTAAGTCAGTATGTCACAATGTCTGTCCTGTCTCAGTGTAGGGACCAGAGAGATCAAATCAAAAGTGAAGAGTGACAGAAACAACGGAACAAGCAAACAATGTAAAAGAAGAGGAAGAATATGTGAAGAAAAATGCAACACAGGGGTTTTATCACAAGATAAGAGAACTAAGTGGGGCACATGATTTGAAGATGTTGGCAGTGAAAAACGGGGGCAAATAATTGAGGATGAACAACCAAAGAATAAGTGATCAAAAAACATTTTGAAGAGCTGTACAATGTGCAGAACACACTAAATAAACAGTTCTGGAAAAGCTTCCCAGTACAAATGTGGGAGAACAGATACTAGAATTCTAAGTAGTAAAGATCTCAACAGAAAGTTTTAAAAAGAAAAAGGGAAGTGACAACATAACTGCAGAGCTGCCAGAAACACACAGTAAAGGTGATCCACAAGCTATTTAACAAGATTTACAAACAAGAGCAAGTGCTGAGCGAATGGGGGAAAGCAATAATAGTACCGATCTACAAAAAAGGAGATAAGAAAAACTACAGATGAATCAGCTTATTGAGCATGCCAGAAAAAGCATTCACTAAGATGTTCCAGAGGAGAATGATGAGGTACATGGAAGTGGTGCTTGCAGAGAAACAGGCTTGAATCAGGATGAAATACAATACATCAATTATTTATGATAAGACAGATATTGGAGAAGTACATGGAACACAACTAAACCTGTTACTACTTCACAGATTTCAAACAGGCTTTTAATAGCATTTGACAGAAAAGGGTTTTGGCAAGCCTCGAGAAAGTATAGCAACCTGGAGAAATTGACCAAGCTGTTAGAAAACATCTATAGCAAGTTGATGAGGGTGGTGAGAGTACTCAAGAAGCTAAAAGAATGGTTCACAATGACCATTGAAGACAAGGATGCATGTTATTGCCAGATTTGTTCAACTTGGTATTGGAAGCCATAATGGCTGTAGCACTGATAGATGAAACAGGAAAAGTCATGTTATGTGGGCGGAGAGTGGATAAACTTAGATTCACAGATGATACTGAGCTCACAGCATTGACCAAGGAGGATTTACAGAGAATAATTGACAAAGTAGATCAGGAAAGTGGAAAATTTGGAATGAAGATCACTACAGAGAAGACAATAATTATTGCAACTGCAAGATAAGAGGAAGACGTAAAGATCCAACTTGGAGACAAAGAACTAGAACAAGTGGAAACATTTGCGTACATTGGAGGACTAGTACAGAAGAATGGGAATTGTGAAGATGACATAAAAGAACTACCGGACTTGCTGGTATTGCATTTGGAAAACTATGCAAGGTCTGGAAGGCTCAAGACATTTCAATAAAAATGAAAATCAGCATATCTGAGACAATTGTCATACTGCTGCTCAGACAGGTCAGCATGTTGGACTATGAAGAAAGCTAATGAACGAACTATATTGACTGCAAAATGAAGTGGCTGAGGGAAATACTGAGTTTCAAGAAAGCAAAACATAAAAAAGGAAATGAGAAGATAGCTGTTACAGACGATCCAAAACAGATGATTGTGATAGCTTGGATTTGTGTCAAGAATGGACCTGGAAAAGATACCATACCTGACAATACATACCAAAGTGCAAGGACCTAGAAGACAGGAAGACCAATGATGCATTGGATTGACATGGTGGAGAATGACATAGAATAAAAAGGTTTAAGGATTAACTAAGCCACAAAGCTGGTACAAGACAGAAAGAGGGGAAACACTTCATTCAGTCCCTTCTGAGCTGACGGACAGGAATCAAAGAGAAGAAGACAGAAGACCCTTTTTATACAAAGTACAGTGATATTCATATTCTAGGAGCATGTTTAAACCTACGTTAAATTGAGTGTTTTTTTTCCCCCACAAAAGAAAGATAAAATGGGAGGTCTTGTTCCAAACTAGTTTACTGGAGAGAGACGTTCATTTGTGGCTCTTATCTGGTAGAGCAGCAGTGACACTCTGGCAAATCAGAATAAATTTGAGCAGACTTCCCACTAAACTTAGGGCTCATCTGAGATCTACCTAACTATCTGACTAGGTTTATCGATTGGTTGGTTTTACCATGGCTACACAATTTGAGTCTCTCTGTGTAACCCCTCTCTACACACTTTTCCCAAACATGCAATCACACAGGTATTTGAGGATCTGAGTTGTATCGTCCACTCAGAAAAATATACAATAGCTTTGCCGGAATATATCTTTGTTCTCTCAGGGCCTAATTTTAAGTCCTTAGACATCAATAGGAGTCTTTCCACTGATCTGACCCTCAAAGATGTATTAGCATAGAATCATAGGACTGGAAGGGACCTCGAGAGGTTATCTAGTCCAGTCCCCTGCACTCATGGCAGGGCTAAGTATTATCTAGACCATTCCTGATAGGTGTTTGTCTAACCTGCTCTTAAAAATCTCCAGTGATTGAGATTCCCAACCTCCCTAGGCAATTTATTCCAGTGCTTAACCACCCTGACAGTTAGGAATGTCCAACCTAAACCACCCTTGCTGCAACTTAAGCCATTTGCTTCTTGTCCTATCCTCAGGGGTTAAGAAGAACAATTTTTCTCCCTCCTCCTTGTAACGACCTTTTATGTACTTGGAAGCATAATTATACATGACTAATTTGCTCATGGAGTTTGATCCTGTACCACTGAAGTCAATAGAAGTTTTGCCATTGGCTTCACTTGGTGTGTGATCAGGCAAGATACTCAATTACCCCAAAACAGGGGTGGTTCTCAAAACCATGAGAAGTTTTAGCCCTATGGAGCAAGTTATTTGGATACTCCCATCAAAAACAACGTGCTGCTGTGCCACATTTCCAGGCACAAGATTTTTTCCTCCAAAGTACTTGATGGAATAAACGGTGTGCAAGAGGATTGTCAATACAGAACTCTCTACTTGTCATTTTACACACTTCTCAGGTTTATCGGAGATCCAAAAAAGAAAATTAAGCATTCAGGGACATGTGTGGCTTTGTGGCACTTCTGAAAACTGTGATGCCCTAGAACAATGAATGTTCATCCATATATACAGTTTATTCACTTGTGCAAACAGATATGAGGACTTACCTCTGCGTTATATGAAGTTATTAAAGTATAATCAAGTGAAACTTGCTAATACAAGTTAGAACTGTTTTATTTAATTCATTAACAACACAAGAAAATTCAGCTGAATGAAAGCTGCTTATCAGATGAAAAAGAGGATTGCAATATTATATGATGTGTGTCACACCTCTCAGTGGAACAAAAGGCATTTGTCCACCAAGAGATGAGATAGCTGAAAAGGAAGTTTGTGAAAAGTCTTAAACCACTTTGGTGCTTCTGAGCGAACCTAGCATATAGAACAACATACACCTCCAAAACAGCCCCTTGTATCAGGTATACAGCCTTTGAAATTCTGTCATTCCATTGGCCATAGAATTTTGACCACCAGAGAAAGCATGTAGCAAAATCTAACAGTAAACTTTGGTGAGCCACATGGCACAAAATGCTGCCACTGTAACTGTGAAATGTTGTAACACGGACTGTTAGAAACAGACCATCTTCTTGAAATCTAGTCTGTTTAAAAGAAAGTGTTTAAAAGTAGTTTCACATGCCACATCTGCCCCCAAATCACTTTTCTATGTTTACTATTGTTTTCTCTCTCCTGTTGCAGTGTGGAAGACTCACACAAACAGAGGAAACAGACTGGATATACAGAAGCAAGACCAAACATTTCTACACACAGACTGCTCTCAAATGCATGAAGTAAAGAAAATGAAAAACCAAAAATAATGTATCTAATCTTTCAACTTCAATTGTTATGTGAACAATAGTAAGCGAAAATATTCAGATAGAAGTGGATTTGTTGTTCAAGTAATAAGAGCTTTCAAAACAGCCAAGATTGCATTTCATGTGTGAACACTCTTGTGAACAGTTATTTACACTGTTCTTCATGGGAAGCAAGAGCACTGTGAACAAGCCTGTAGATAAAAACTTGCTCATCTGAATATCTGTAAATTTAAAGGGATTATGAATACTAACCAAATGAATTGGTGGCATATGTTTGCAAGCAGACTCAGACTTGTTGTTGTTGTCCAATCTTAAAATTATACTGTTTGATACCAAAGAGAAGTTAAATAAAGTGGGGTCTGCACTGCTACATATTTTTGCCCCTGTTAAGATTTTCCTTTTACTGCCCCTGCTTTCAGGGTCACTTACTGGCACATAACTTCCATTATCATTTACATCACCTCTGAAATTGGCCAAATTAGTTTTCAAAGAATAAAAGATACTTCAGAAACCATGGATCCAAATCTGCCACCTTTAGTCACATTGAGCAGTACCTTGCTTTGGGCCAAGTACAAATGGCTTTAATTGGACTACTCCTGGAGCAAGGCACTACCCAACCGTGAGTAAGGATGGCAGAATTAGATCCATTCATTGAGCAATTCTAATTTATTTTTAAAAGTTTTAAGCATAATGCTAGATACTGAATGTATAAAACAAAGGGAGCTACAGTATAAAGTATTGTGTTAAAAATATTATTCTCAATTTGCAAGATGGAAACCATTGATTTTTTTTTATAAAATACAGTAATGTAATCCTGTTAAAGTCTAATAGAAAAAGAAAGTACATGGGACACTATATATAGAAAGTTAAATACAAATTAGGAGCAAATACTGGCTCAGTCAAAGCACCACCAATTTCTTTAACACTTACACAATTTAGATGAACAATATTTTCATTCATTCACACAGTTCAGTATAAATATAAAACAAGGTACCCCTTAAGCATTTTAAGTAACAAATTAAACATTTACGTTTTTTACTGTGCAGTGAGGCTTAACATTTATGCAGCTTCAAAACCAAAGCCTCAAGGGACGCCTCTCCACTGACAAATTAATACCTTAGAGAATAGAGCTGAATGGTGGCAATGAACTCATTTGTTCCCCCAATAATGAAGAATGACTCTTTCTTTACCACATCTGTGACTGTTGCTATGGTGACCCAGACTTACCTCATTGCTTCTCGAAGTGCCCCACGTTCACTAAGAGTCGTATGCTTGATGTCATCAAAATTATTTTCTAGCGTCTCACAGTTCTGCGATAAATGGAAAAATCCACATTAGATTCTTAAGCAGCATTCTAGCATCATAAATTATATTCACTGTAGAGCAAACATAACTGATTTATATTGTTTATATATTCAAGCAAATTATGCATTCTGTTTTAATTACATAGAAGTCATTAAAAGCGACACTGTGAATTCAGTAACAAAGTAAGAACAAAAGCTTATGATATGGTTGTCATGGAAATGCTTTTATCAGTGTTCTATAGTGTGGTATATAGAATTTTCTTCTATATCAATTTTTTTGAAGGAATAACAGATGTGTTCTTTTGCAGTAATAAATGCTACAAAACTACTGTTATATCTAACAGGCAAACTTACAAATGTGGCAAAGTAGAAATACAATATGCTGAATTTAGACATCATAATCTATACATTAAATTATGTACAAATGAAACATTCCATATTACATGAAAAGACTAATCAACCTAAATACTATGAGTTTCAAAATGTTGTAGCAAACTTTAAGAGAATCTGTTTATAAAGATATCACAACAGCTGATTAAGTTTTTTTTTCCAAACTGAAGAAGCGAAGGCTCTAGTATTTCCAAATGAAAAGACTGTAGTATTTCCATTTCATTAAAATGAAATTAGCAATTTTGCGAGAATAATTTTTTTTTTTAATTATACCAAAATAGGCTTCTCCTTATGTAATCTGTTAATTCTTAGCAAACATATAGCAAGCTCCACTATTCAGAGTGCTGCCCCTTTTTTCCTCTACAAATTCCTATTGAAACAACAGGCCTGATTCTCTATTGCTATGTACCTTCTGAAGTCATTTTTAACTTTGCAAAGTGAGTACCTTTTGGGAGGCATAATATTGAGTTTTAGAGAAATACAACACAAATATTATTACTATTATTCAATTACTATTTTCATTCCACACTTATAATTGCTAAAGTAACAATGTTTATCAGAATCAAAATTCAGCTTACACAAAACAATTCACATTTTGAATTTAATTATTTACATTTTATTCTTATTTTACATGTAGTTTATCATTATTTATAATATATAGATGAATTTTACAGTGCACATCTTAAAAGATAAAAAAGGACAAATGGAACACATGAACGTAATATACCCTTCTCTTCTGTCAACACATTTTACATTTTCATAATTATATCCAATCTATGGCTATCACAATTATTATATATATCTTGCATGAAAGAAAAAATACTATTCAGACTTCTGTATGTAACTTTATTAAAAGGTCTTATCAGCTTGTCCAGCTAATATCAAAATTAGTCTTTTACTTTGAACTAATGCTACAGAAATTAATACATACTATTAAACAGCTTACTGTACATGCAATAAAAAAATTCAAATCAGTAAAAATAATTCGAAATAAACTTACATGAGTAAGGAACTTTCTCTATGTCATCTCTTTTTTTAAATGCCATTTAAAAACCACTGCATGCTACCATACTACCAAGATGGTCATTGGATTAAGTTTTTTCCTCACATGCAGTACAATCAGTACTCCTTTGTATGGTAAAATCCTTCTCACCACACTCACTTGGTCAACGAGAGTACTCAAGTCAGTACTCTCAGTTTAAGTCAGTAAGGCAAGCAGAATTTAGCCTTACAAGAAAATATTTCTTTATTTAGATTTGTGTGCATTGTTCTTTGGGCTGTAAACTCATATACGGACAGGTCAATTCTATAAAATACATCTGAGAAATTCAATTTGGCAATGCCAGTATTTCATAGAAATGTAAGGCTGAAGGAACCTCAAGAGGTCTTCTAGTCTATCCCCCAGGGCTGTGGCAAGATTAAGAATCCCAGACTATCCCTGTCAGATGTTCGTGCAACCTGTACTTAAAAACCTCCAATGATGGTGATTCCATATAAGCGCTCCTGATCCACCATAACCCCGAAACAAAGCTGTGTGAATAACTGATTTTTTTTTTTTTTTTTTGGTTTGCTGGCAATTCTGAAACACACACACACACACACACACACACAAATACACTTGTCAGAAAACCAAGTAGTAAAAGCAATTTATTTTGGGTCAAATAAAACATTTATTTTGACCTGAACCAAAATTTTTTGTTCTGATTTTGACATTTATATTTCTTTTTAAAAAAACTAAAGAAAATTTCAACACAAAAAGCTATTTCAAATCAAAGAATCTAAATGCTATTTCAAAAATGACAAAACACAATCTTTTCATTTTTTAATTTTTTTTTTTAACTTTTGTTTGTTTGTTTTCAATTAAACATTTTTGCTATATGTACACAAATTCATGACATTTTTCATGTGACCCAAATCAGCATTATTTGCCAACCAAAGTTTTGGGCAACACATTTTCTCCAGGTCTACTCAACACTAAATGCTTCTTCACAACCAAATCAAATCAGACCTTCTACTCCTCCAAAAAAACTGGGGTAAGAGACAGGATTTGGGGCATGCCAAACTCAACAGCCAAAGCTCTGTTGCTCAAAAGTGAAGGAGGAAGATAAGTTCAAGAGCATAGGGCCCTTCATTGAGAACACCTTACTTCCAGCCATAGTTGGACACCATCTAGGAACCATGAGCTGGAATGTCCCAGCTGTCCCCTACTGTGGGTATAAAATATGAGGAGAGACACATAGGAAAATCATACAGGATTTTACAGAGCAAAATCAGCCCCCTTTCAATTGCACCTGTAAACAAACTGGAATACATTACCAGCAGTGCTCCAGAGATTCCAGGTGGAAAGCACTGCTAAGTACCACCAGAGTCTGCTCTAGCCAACTTTTCCTCATGGTCTATGTAGAGCACATTACGTTTATTTAGTTGGAGAGTAACAAAGGTGGTAAATCCACATTCAAAGAAAAGTCTGCAATCTTCTAGCCTAGCAACGGGCTAACGAATAATCCCCCTTGACTACAAATATCTGTACATCCAAGAGTAGCCAAGGAATCAACAAGGCACCCAATTTACAAACCTAGACCAATAAATGCAATCTCCTTTTTTTGAGACAGAAGATCTTACTCCTGTCATTTCCATCAATTGCTTTCAACCAACATTACCTTTGTCTTTCCCAGTCTAAACTGCAGCCAACTAGCTCTCATCCAAGGCCCAATCTTGGCTAGGCACTGGAAGAGCCATCAACTTCACCATGCAGAGCAGATGAACTAGAGACACGTATGTGAACTAGGACAAGCATCCCATACCACTTAATTATCCTCCCCCCTGTGGTTTTTCATACATGTGAGTGGACACAGCAGTACACCTCAGGAGTGAGCCCTAGGGTCAGCAGAGCAATCATCCAATCCTCTGAGAGAAAACAGAATGGAGCCACTCCATCCACACCTATCAAGGTATTCAGGTGCACCTTTATGGTGTATACAAGAATCAGCATGGACACTTGATTTCTTTAACCATTTCTGAAAGGATATCACTGTCCCACAAGACAAGTACAGTCTTTTATTGTGATCATACATAAAGCCTTTCAGCACCCCTTGCAAACACATAAAAGCATAAGACCTTGTTGATCAGTCAAGCTCAGATATGACTTTCACCCCCAGCTCTCACAGCTATTTAAAAATACCTTTTCAGGGGAAAATGGCAATTGTGTATGGTTTGCAACTATCATTCCTAATTAGTGGGATTCAATAATCAAAGTAACTTTGTTCAAGGTCTTGAATTTTCTGGATATCCGTGAAGTACTCGGAAAAGGACACTCAACCCAAGGAATCTTATCCACTTGTACGTGGGGATCAGAAACGGAATCCTCGGTCTGCAATAGCTGGGGTGAAACTGCTGCAAGGCCACTACTGCAATATATGGGCAGAAGTAGCAGCAGCAGGTTGTTGCTCCCCCACAAAAATGGAAAACGAACACCTGCCCACTGGTCACTCGTTACCAATGATTCCAAAGATATAAGTAAATAAAAATTAAAGTCAGCTTTTGGCTGAGACCAAGTGTAAAAAATTTCAGCCAACAAAAAAGGGTTTTTCAAAAAGTTATGAACATATGAAAACAGGAAGTTCTAACACAAGTCTAATCATGCTCTTAACTACAGCACTGGCAAATGCCACAACTTTGACAAACCATGATCAGGATGAATTGTACATTCAGAAGTCTAAAAGGGAAAAAAAGGATAAAACTCACTGTACTCTATATATCAATAAAGGCTAGATTAATATCATAAATATATTGCATAGGACCGTTGTATTTTTTTGGTCAACGACACTGCAAAGACTTAACTATAATGAGCAATTAAACTCCCAGGTGTTCAGGTTTCAGCAGCAATTATAGTAGAAAATGTAACCACAAGCAATGAAAAAAATTGTCTTTGGTGGCTTTCTGCCAAGTTTTTCCCCATGGGTCTAGATAAGGTCTAAAAGTTTCACGTGCGATGGAATAATTATATAGTATTTTATATCTTCGTTCTGTTAACATTCATATAGTGCTATATGATACCAAATCAAACAACACCCCAAAGAGGTTTATGATAGCAAAGCAAATACAAGGAGAAATGATTAAAGTCAAAACTAAATGAAACAAGGTCATTAAACGTTGTGCTATTGTTCATAAAACCAAAAGGAAATGAAAGCCTAAAGTCTATTTAAAAAAAATTCTAACATAAATCACTTCAAATAAAAGGTCAGGTTTCAGGTTCTGAAATGAACTGGAAGCGAGAGGGATTGGAAAGAAGTTCAAATACATAAATAAGTGGTTTGTTTAATAGATATTAGACCTGAACTAAAGCGTACTACTGTATCAAAATGGAAAAAAATTCCCCGGAGACTCAAGGCTCCATTTCCACAGGGAATAAATTGAACCTATTAAATTTCATCCTGTCTCTCTACAAAATAATAATAATTACCACATTTAAATAAACCCATTATCACATATGAAAAAATACAAACGTTCACCATTTTATACTAGTTCTTTATGACTATACAGGTTACTACAGAAAGACTAAATATAAGAACATTGAATACAAAGAGAATATTACAATAATACCACTGAAAAAAATGTAACAGTCCTTCTCACCCTCCCCGAGTCCCCACCCAAGAGCTGCCAGTGACTGCAGGAAGTGGGTAATTGTCCTGGTCTCAACCCAGAAAATCCCCATCCTTCAGATTCACTGAACATTGGCATCATCTGATGGCTTCCCTAGCCCACTAATAGAGCTTGAATCTCTGCCACAGGGAACACAGGAAGGAAGGCACGTTATGGGAGCAAAGCAGAGAAAATTGATGGGGCACCTGTACAGTGAGGGATGAAGCAGAAGGATGGATCTGGGGAAAGAAGGGAGATGAATTAAAAAACCCAAACATGACCTGCACCTAACATAACCAGGAACATTTTGCTATCATTTGTCTATTGCAATTTGTCTGCCTTATCTATACAGATTGTAAGATCTTTTGGGCAGTGACTGTGTCTCCCTGAACTATGTTTGCACCACACCTAGCACATTTTTAACTAATAAATAACAATAGCAACTTGAGATCTGGACACAAACTTCACAATGTGGGACTCTGCCTCTAACAGGCTGAGCAAGGCCAAGGACTCCAAAACACTTTCAAACATGGAGGAAATTCAGAATTTCCCAAATCAGGCCCTTGACTGTTAATAAGGGTTGAACTAATGAGAAGGCTTACACCAGGTGTAAGAATTACCTGTGTGTTAGGGTTGTGAGAGAAGTGAAGTCTTACTTTCAAAAACATCCTTCTAACCCTTCAACAGCCTCATGCTTTTGTAAAGTGGTCTGTACTTCCTGGCTGTGCCCTGCCTTTTCTTCGGTTACTGTTACAAAAGTGATTCTTTATTCAAGCTCCTAGCTCAAAGCCAGATCCTGAAGTACCTTCTGGCTCTGAAACTCACAGAGTATCTAAAACACACTTGTGCTGCCTAGTGTCATCACACAGAGTCTCCCTAAGTCACAGCAGGCACTGTTACTACACTACATCATGGAGGGCTTAGGAGTCTGAGTTTTGACAAGATCATTATCCCATAACCCAAGCTAAACCATCCTGTGAGCTACTACTGATCAAGGAACTGATCCCACTCCCACTGAAATCAATTGCAAATCTCTCATTGACTCAGATGAGGGCAGGATCATGCTCTAAGCCATTTTCTGGTAGTTTAACTGTATCTTGAAATACTTTACATAAGAATTTCAAAGATATCAGTATTACAGATAAGGTCTTACACACATTTCTAGGTAGTTGGGGGAAAAAATCTTTTGATCTGACAATAGCTGTAAGACCTATTCTAAAGCTGCCTGTATCACTGAAGTTGAGTAGATATCTTATCCTACTTGACATGCTGCAAATCAAAAGGTTTTTTTTTTTAAAATACCCTCTACCTTTTTGTGGAGAGTGTCTTTAGGTGGAAATACTGTTGTCCAGTGGGACTACTGAATTCTTGAAGTTAAGAGGTACAACATTATTTTAAGAAATATTAATCACTTTGCTTAGGAAGATCAAGCTTCCTCCAAATATTTATGGAGATAAATTCTACAATATTTACTGAGGAAAACCTCCCATAATATCAATATGAATGTTGCTTTAGTAAAGACTGCAAGAAATGTACAATGATTCCTGTCTCTAAAAAATTAGCAGCTCTAACCTCTGGGGCTTGAATTTTCTGTTGCTGCTGATGCTAGAGCATGATGCTTTAAAGGGTGAACTTTCATGCCCCAACTCCTACCTTAAAAAAAGAAGTACATAAACATGGTTTCAGTTACAAATATAATATTCTTCAGATATTTGACATATGAGGATATCTAATTTTTTTCATTAATGGCCAGATCTCAAGACCACTGAAGTGAATGGGAATCTTTCCATTCACTTCGACTGGCATTACATCTGACAAATGACATCGGTGTAAAGCCTCAAACAAGACCTATACATAAACTATTGCTTATTTTAAAATCCAAAAGCCTGCTTCAGTAGCAAATGGTGAATAATTTTCAATATTCTGAGTTTAGAAGTACTGAGTATATGGGGTCATTTGTTTTCAAAAGTTGCCTTGCTTCCTAGGGAAGCGATATGAGATTTGTTCCAAGTGTAGGTATTGCTTTAGCAGTGAAATCCTCATTGCATAAGTGGGGTTAATTGCTGTGCTCTGGAGGTTTATTTCTTTGCAATGATAATAAAAATGTTCCAAGTGTTCGTGCTGTTTTATTAATTTTTTTCTTTGCCCACTTTACTCCAACAGGCACATCTCAAAGAACATTTCTGTGGGGAAAAAAATCTATCATTAAACAACAAGTTTGGATCCAATAGTGACTGTTTTCATTTTTGCCTTTTTTATCTTCCACCAATTCACAGGATGATAATCAAACATTTCCTTTTCTTAAATCAGAAGAAACCTCAGCAGCAAAGTCTAACTGTGCCTGTCTGTTCCACAACAGAGGAAGAGCATAAACAATTTTGCCACTTGAGAACCCCCTTTAAAGCAAAGAACTCTGGATGCTAAGTTACAAATCAGCACTTGCATCTCTCTTCTGCTCTGTTTGTTATCATAGGGAACACAGAGTTTTCTATTCCTGTGTCATATCAGACAGAACCAATAACAGAAAAGGGACCAAGAGACTGAACTGCAATTTAGATTTCAACCACTGGATCTCAACATCCTACCCTTACTTTCAAAGATTAGGAGCCTTAGTTTGAGGTTCACCTACTTATGTCAGTTTTGAATAGGACACGGTTTCAGGATCCCAGAAACACTGATTTAGACTTCTACATAAAAACTATTAAGCACTTTCAGAAACTTTCTGGCCAAAATTTTTAGAAGGAAATCACTCAAGGCCAGATTTTCAAAATGACTCAGATCCCATGTAGGCAACAAAATAAGTGACCAGATTTTCAGACAAACTGAGTAGGTTAGGCACTGAGTAGGTTCGGTACCCATTGATGTTCCAATGACAGCCGGTGGGTGCTGATCACTTTTAAAAACCTGGCCCTTATTTAAGTGGCTAAATGGAACCTGAGCTCTTTGGGAAATCAGCCCCACTTGTGGGTGTTGAGCACTTGGAAATTTGGCCTTGAACTTGTTTCAAAATCTGTCTTTACATTGCCAAACCCCTTGTTTCAAGAAGTTACTGACTGAGTCACCTAATTACTATTAGTATAATACCCACACTTGATAGGCTTAGCAAGGCACTCTGAATTTTAGTCACTTTAGAAGTGTTTTCATTTTTTGCCTTGTATTATTTGGCTCTCAAACCTCAAAATCGCAGTACAAACATTAACTAATTAATCCTCACATCACCCTTGAAGTAGATAAGTATCATCCCAATTATATAGTGAGGGAAACTAAAGCAGAAAGAGAGACTACATGACTTGCCCAAGGCTACCCAGCATGACAGTGGAAGAGCCAAGGTTAGAACTCGGGAGGAGTTTTCCAATTCCCAGTCCTATGCTTATCTCAGAATGATCACTGCCACAAGAAACTGACAGCTGAAATTGCACACCGTTAAAGCAGAATAGATATGATTACAATTCCACTGAGGAAACTGGTGCCAAAATTCCTCTCTCCTGGAGGGCCGATCTGCCCAGAGATGCCAGAGAATACTCAGTATTTAGGATTACTACTTCTAAAATGTTAGTGTTGGTAGAAAGCAACAGAGAGTCCTGTGGCACCTTTAAGACTAACAGATGTATTGGAGCATAAGCTTTCGTGGGTGAATGCCCACTTCGTCGGATGCATGTCCGATGAAGTGCGCATTCACCCACGAAAGCTTATGCTCCAATACATCTGTTAGTCTTAAAGGTGCCACAGGACTCTCTGTTGCTTTTTACAGATCCAGACTAACACGGCTACCCCTCTGATACTTGACAGTATTGGTAGAGCAACTTTACATTTTCTGAGCCACATGCCTACTTCTGTAGCAATGTGTGTGGAAAGACAGGAGTGGCATGAAAAGATCTGCTGCACAAAATGAGAGAACCTTGCTCAACAACATGGTTCTGAGTCTGCATGCCAGGCCTGACATTACAAAGTGAATCAGGCGTGTCAATAAAGTGATAAACAGCATTGGAAAACCAACATGCGTCCCCTCCACCCCCATCACACCCTTGGTGCTATTCTGCAGTTTCCTCCAGAACTTTCACAATCTTGAGTCTGTTACCCATGCTGTCAATGGTTGTATAATGGCATGCTGAGCTCCATCCATATTGGTATTTAGGCCACCCATCATAAGTAACTTGCTAACATTGTTTTCTGCATAAGTTACTGAAGTTTACTGGTTGGGGGGGGAGCCCATTTGACCTCTCCCACTTGATCACAGGCCACATCCCCTTTTCCTCTATGCAAGGAAACATCACAGATAATATGGCACATGGGGCACCTTCTTGTAATTCAATGTGGTGTCTCACCATACTTCTTAGCTACCTTTATCCAGGGCAGTGATTTTTTAGAGCTCTTTCCAACAAAAGCTGCTATTTTCATTTCCCCTCTACCACTTGCAGATCATAGGAATATATGGATTTCTGTGTTTAGGTTCTAGTCTTGTCTAAATGCAAATTATTGATATTAGTCAGAGAATGGTGTTTCTCATTATACAAAATAGACATGATCCAAAGCCCACGGAAGTCAAGGGGACTTTTTCTATTAACTTCAATGGAATTTGGATCAGGCCCTATTAGAGTTTCTTTTCAGACACACTCTAGTATAACAAGCAAGAACATAAAGACATGTGGTATGTTTGCTCTTAATTTTCTAAAGTGACACACAGCTGAGTATTCAGTAGTGCACACTGAATGCATATGCACCTAGATTTTTGGATGCTGAATTTGAGACAGCGTATGCCTGATTTTCAAGACCTGCAGCTTCCACTGTAGATTTATTAACATCTTTGCAAATCAGGCAAAAGATGTCTCAACTTGGGCTCCAAAAAAAACCAACAAAAAAGGGCGAAAAAACCCAACCCATGTGGACATGAAAATTTGGGACATACTGTATTATCAGCCGCCTTAAAAACATTTATTACACTCAGACAGTGGGCTTCTAAGGATGATTTTATAATGAATATGGAGTGTATATTTCCCTATTGATCTGCTTACTGATATATAAAATGTTAGCACTGATAATCACTTGTTATTCTGGAAAATCTCTGAATTATTTAATCAGTAGAAAACTTTAGAAATAACTGCCTTGTGTTTTATAAACCCGAAGCAAATTTATAAAAGGAATTTAAACTGTAATATATTGCTGCAAGGATAATTATTAAGGGAAAACACAGCTGACATTTTCTGATTTATGCACACAATCAGAGATGGAGTCCAAGGACTGTGACATAATTATCTTCATGCTAACAATTTTTGTAAATCTCTTGACAGAATTTTAGCTAATTTTAAAATGCCTTCTGAAGATTAGCACTTAAAATTGTTGGGGAAAATAGCACAATTTATTAGCAAGGGTATAATTGTAAACCTTCCAAATACTCATTGTGAATATCATTTAGACAGTAACTCCTGCTTTAGCAGCTGGTATATAAGACTCCAGTTTATGGAATCTTGAAACAACAGAGAGTGGAATCTAATTAAACAGGATTACATGCCAAACAAAAATTATTAAAAACAGACTAATAGACAATTGTTATGAATTTAGACATCTATGCCAACTTCTTTCAATATGAACTTATGTAACTGTTAAAGCAAAAGCTTTGTTCCTATAAAACCTAGACACTCTTAGCTTACTTTTTCTTTTTTTTTCTTTTTTTTTTTTCTTTTTTTTGACTTGGAACAGATTGCCTTTCTACACTGAAACACCACAAAAAGCTAAATGGTGCCATTGATCTCCTTTCACAGATTAAGCACCCATCTGCTATTGGATAAAATGATTAAAACATACATTTTTCATTTATTGTAGTGTTGCTGCTATGATTCATTACAATTATACAGTTGTTATATTCCTATATAGGAAAACCCCTAGAAACTTTGCTATAGTAACATAAATTAGATCACATAGATGCCATTTGCTAAAGGGTAACCTAGCATCCATTTGATTCATCCATGGAATATGCTCTTTTTTTTAAAAACGTGTTTGATACATATTGTAAAACTGTACGTTCTGCATAATAAAGACCTATTAAATTCCTCCCTATTTGCTATGACTCCTTCTGGTATGTTCTCAAGGGGTTCTTATTCCAAAGCAGGGAGTAGAGGCAGCTTAAAACGATACATGACCAGCTGTTCACTAAGAAAAGAAATCTAATTTTTATTTTTTTAAATGTACATATTCCTATTATCTTGAGAAAGACTATCTTGAACCCTAGGGTGTTTACATAACATTTGACACTACATCATTCATAATTTATGAACATTTGTTATAAAGCAATCTTTACATTACTTTATACATTCACTCTGGCCAATAGGGTTCTTTAAATGATTTTGAACATTCTACAAGAGCCATCTATATAAAACTATGTTTATCAATACCTCAACAATAGCAGATACTCTTCCAATAGTAAAGGGGCCTTAAGTTTTGTAATCAATAAAAGCAATACAAGAAAATGTGTTAACTAGGATCCTGGGTGGTAATCAATGCCTCATTAGCCTAACAGCATTAGTTTGTTCACTCAGTATTCCAGAAAAATATTCTCTTTGATGTACTGTGGCATTGTACATATATGAAAATGCACCATATAACTCACCCTTAATGTCTTCCACATAAATATGTGGTCCCCGAAAGCGAGAGTATTTGTGTAAGAGTGGTATTGATATGAGAATGCTTTACTGAGAAAGCTGTTTTGGAACTCTACAGAAATTTTAGAAATGTTTTTAATAATATGCTAACTGTCATCAGTGCTACCAATGTAACTGGAAATTTCTAACTGGTGGAAAAGCACTTCAGATTTTACTTTCTCAATTAAAAAAAAAAAAGAATTCCTTAAACCTAAAAGGCAAGTAATTAAATCACAAGGTAAATCAATTACAAAATTTAAAAAAATAAAGCACCACACTATAATTTACAGTGTAACTAAAGCTGCGAAAACCCTTCCAATTTCAGTTGAGACAGCATTCTGCCAACTTTTCTGTGAGTATAGTCCATGTGCAAATTTCAAATGGTAAATTCATAAAACTGTTCACATTCACACAAATGCAGAGTATTGTGCTTCCATTCAAACTGTTGCCAGGGCAAATGCAGACACCATGTGCTTCAGCTGGGGAACAACATATCTGATAATATTGATACAGTGAAGAGGAGAAAGACATGTCTGAAAGAAGCATTGGAACAAAGCACGCAGCATAACAAACACAGAGTAGTAAACCAAAGAACCCAAGAGGGAAGAACAAAAACCTGTAGAAAATGTGGCAAGACAGCAAAGCCATTGCTGAAAACAATATCCAGCAAAAGAAGCAGAGAAGACAAGAGATGCCACTAAATAGAATGCCTACTGGCCTGCAGCCTCTGAGGTGAAGAAGCTTTGTCTGAGCCAACAGGGGAAAGAAAACCTGTTAGCCCCCCTCAAGGATTGAATCCCCCTGATTTTCCTCCTTTCCTCGTGGCATTCAACTTCTTTCTGGGCTTGGGGAGGGGAATCCTTGGACAGTTCACCAGATAGAAGGATGCAGCATTAGTACAATATCTCCTGTGCTAGTGAAGGGAAGTTTTAATCCCTTTCCCCTGTCCAAGGTGCCAATTTACAACTGGGAACAAAAGCTCAACCCTCCTTCTTTGGGGATTAAAATACAACCAGATTTTTAGGCCTTGCTGTGGGCATTTTACGAGTCATTGACTTTTGCTAATCAATGCTTTTATTCTAGAATTTTATCCTCACTGTAAGATTGGCCTGGGCATGGAGAGGGTTTTCACCTCCTTCTCAGCAGCCAGAGACCCAGTGGGTAGATTAGGTTGTAAAATGCATAATGTTGCAATTTGGCAGGTGCCCAGTTGAATTAATTATTCAGCAACGGTCCAGTTCTCAGATGAACCAGAATCGGAAGTGAATTAGGAGGCGGCTTCTCCTAAACAAGGTAGTGAATGAGGTTGGGGCACCCAAATGTCTGCTGCAGCAGGGTGGCCAAACCCTTTTCCCCATACTCATCCAACTCTCAAATGAGGGGAGGACAGTGGGTCCCAGCAACAGTGCTAGAACCAGTTTAAAGGTTTATAAGGGGTAGGCCTGAGAACAGCCCTCTCCCAGATGGTACAAATTACTGGTGGAAGATTTACCCCTACCAGATGAGTTTTTGCCAGATAGTTTACCAGATCTATTAAGTTAATGTTGTTGCCTAGTTAAACCATTTTCCTGGTGTCTTGTCTTTCTTCCTGTGGTATCTGGGACAGTAACATGCAGGTCACCAAGCACAGTGGAAGCAATGCAGCTGGGGAGCACTTCTGATGATGCCATACCCTTAGGGGATATTATCCTCAACAGAACGGACAGTTACAAGCTTCAACCGAGAGCAAGAGCAAGATCTCCCTCCAAGAAGTCCCTTGATTTATTAAATCCTCCATACAAAACATCCAAGCACCTATTAGGTACTGAAAGACTCAGAACTCTAGGAGTTTAACTCCACTCATTTGAGTGCAAACTCCTAACCACTGCATGTGAATGAAGGATCCCACCGTTGTTGATGTGCAGCCAAAGCCCCTTTACCCCAATGGAACAATTAAGGGAGGACTCTGCAACAACCGCTCCCCTCCCTGGAATATATGATGCAGTAACTGGTAAAGAAGGCAGGGTGCCCCTCCTGTGGGAACAGGGCACTACACACTTCAGTCCAATACTCAAAGAAAATTCAGATATCTGGAAAATTCTGCTTGTACAAATGAAAACAATCAATCATGTGAGGCAACATATGACATTAAAATACTAAGGCACTTCCCACTAAATGGGTGAAGGGCAGAGAAAGCAGACTGTGGATTGACTTCTATCCTGGAATACTACACAAGCTGAGTGCAGTCTTGTGGCACAACAGAAGACTTAGAGAGCAATGAAACAAATTTCCCCCTGTGATATTTGAGGATCCTTACTGTAGTAGAAAGAGAGAGCCTGAGGGTACGTCTACAGTACGAAATTAATTCGAACTTATTCTATTCGAAATTTCGGAAGCAATTTTATACATTCGGTGTTGTGTGTCCCCACTAAAGCGCGCGAATTCGATGGAGGGCGACCACAGTACCAAGGCTAGCATCGAATGTTGGAGCGGTGCATTGTGGGAAGCTATCCCACAGTTCCCGCAGTCCCCGCCGCCCATTGGAATTGTGGGTTAAGCTCCCAGTGCATGATGAGGCAAAAACATTCTCGTGGGTGTTTCTGGGTGTGTGCTGTCACTCGCGCCTCCCTCCGTGAAAGCTACGGTAGACACCATACTGCCAGCAGACGGTGCAGTACGGTGCTCCGCCTGTCTCCTGGTACTATGAATCCACCTCGCATGTCCTCTCGTCTTTCTATCTACTCTTTTATCTAACCATTTCCCGCCTTTTTTCGGCTACCGTGAACCGAGCAGCACAGCTTCCGCCATAAACTCTGCTCTCCCGCTCTTGCATTGCTAGCTAATTTTCCATGTTGTCTGTCCTGGGCTCATGTGCAAGCTACAGAAGGCAACAATTCCCCGCTGTTTTTCGGCCATCTTGAACTGAGCCGCACAGCTTCTGCCACAAACTCTGCTCACGCTTTCTCCGCAAACTTTGCTCTCCCGCTCTTGCAGCTCTAGCAAGCTTCCCGACCCCGTGAAAGCTACAGAAGACAACCATTTACCGCCTTTTATCGGCCATCTTGACCCGAACAGCTCTCGTACGTTTCGAGCCCTTTTTCCAGGATTACCTGTGCAGGCGCCATAGTGCGGCAATCATGGAGCCCGCTCAGATCTCCGCTGCAGTTTTGACCACTGTAAATATCTCGCGCATTATCCAGCAGTATGTGCAGTACCTGCAAAACCGGGCGAGGAAGTGATGACAGTGCGATTACTATACTGATGAGGACATGGACACAGATGTTCCTAGAAGCACGGCATGTGGCGATTGGGAGATCATGGTGGCATTGGGCCAGGTTCATGCCATGGAACGCCGATTCTGGGCCCGGGAAACAAGCACAGATTGGTAGGACCGCATAGTATTGCAGGTCTGGGATGATTCCCAGTGGCTGCAAAACTTTCATATGCATAGGGCCACTTTCATGGAACTTTGTGACTTGCTGTCCCCTGCCCTGAAGCGCAAAGACACCAAAATGAGAGCAGCCCTCACAGTTGAGAAGCGAGTGGCCATAGCACTGTGGAAGCTTGCAACATCAGTCGGGAATCAGCTTGGAGTGGGCAAATCTACTGTAGAGGCTGCTGTGCTGCAAGTAGCCAATGCAATCATTGACCAGCTGCTATCAAGGGTAGTGACTTTGGGAAATGTGCAGACCATTGTGGATGGCTTTAATGCGCTGGGGTTCCCTAACTGCGGCGGGGCGATAGACGGCACGCATATCCCTCTCTTGGCCCTGGCACACCGGGGTGGCCAGTACATAAACCGCAAGGGGTACTTTTCCATGGTGCTGCAAGCACTGGTGGATCACAAGGGACGTTTCACCGACATCAACGTGGGATGGCCGGGAAAGGTGCATGACGTTCGCCTCTTTAGGAACTCTGGTCTGTTTGAACAGCTGCAGGAAGGGACTTACTTCCCAGACCAGAAAATTATTGTTGGGGATGTTGAAATATCTATAGTTATCCTCGGGGACCCAGCCTACCCCTTAATGCCATGGCTCATGAAGCCGTACACAGGCACCCTGGACAGTAGTAAGGAGCAGTTCAACTATAGGCTGAGCAAGTGCAGAATGGTGGTAGAATGTGCTTTTGGACGTTTGAAAGCGCACTGGTGCAGTTTACTGACTCAGTTAGATCTCAGCACAACCAATATTCCAATTGTAATTGCTGCTTATTGTGTGCTCCACAATATCTGTGAGAGTAAAGGGGAGATGTTTATGGCGGGGTGGGAGGTGAGGCAACTCGCCTGGCGGCCAATTTCACACAGCCAGACAACAGGGCAATTAGAAGAGCGCAGCAGGGCGCGCTGTGCATCAGAGAAGCTTTGAAAGCCAGTTTCATGACTGGCCAGGGTACAGTGTGACAATTGTGTTTGTTTCTCTTGAAGTTATCTGCCCCCTATATATATATGAAAGGAAATAAAGTCAAAATTGTTTGAAAACTGTTCTTTATTATTTGTTGCACAACACATTGAGAGAAATCAGAAGGTAGACCGGGGGAGGAGGGGTATTAGGTTAGGGAAGGAGGAGGGAAGGACAAATCCAGAAACCAAATCAAAAGTTCGCATATGCCAGCTTTCTGCTGCTTGGGCGATCCTCTGGGGTTGAGTGTGTGGGTCCCCATAGCCTCCCCCCTCGTGTTCTTGGGCGTCTGGGTGAGGAGGCTACGGAACTTGGGGAGGAGGGAGGGCAGTTATACAGGGGCTGCAGCGGCAGTCTGTGGTCTTGCTGCCTTTCCCTCATTAGATCCACCATACAGTGGAGCATGTCAGTTTGCTTCCCCATGAGCTTGACCATAGTGTCCTGCCTGCTCTCATCGCGCGTCCCTCCTCTCTTCCTGTAATGCTTTACTGGACTCTGCAATTGTTTTCCTCCACGCATTCAGCTGGGCCCTATCAGTGCGGGAGGACTGCATGAGCTCGGCGAACATGTCGACCTGAGTTCGTTTTTTACACCTTCTAATCTGGACCAGTCTCTGGGATGGAGTAGATAGGGGCCGCATTGAAACATTTGCACCTGCAGGAGGAGAAAAAGGGAGGGTAGTATTTTAAAAGATACATTTCAGAGAACAAAGGGGACATTTTGGTGTGAGTAAGCCATCACACACGGCCGGGCAATAGAATTCAGCTTGCAGGCAGCCTAGGGGCACGCGGGGTTCTGCTTCTTCTACATTCATTTCAACACACACACACCCCGCATCCATCACGTGGCTCCGATGAGGCTCTGAGCAGGGATGAGCCCTTTAAACTAAATGTGAACAGCCCAGCTCTCACTCACCAGAAGTACCTTCTCCAGGGTCATGGTCCGGGAGCCCGCCTTGGGAGTGGGGGGAGGCTACTGGCTCCAGCGTTAAGAATAGTTCCTGGCTAGGGTGGGAAATAGATTCCCCACTTGCCACCTGTGCACTGTCCTCCTCCTCCTCCTCCTCTTCGTCCTCCAATGACTCTTCCTCCTCGCTCCGTGCAACTTCCCCCCTTGCAGGTGTCCACGGACAGTGGTGGGGTAGTGGTGGCATCACCCCCCATAATTGCATGCAGCTCACGGTAGAAGCGGAATGTATGGGGCTGTGACCCAGAGCGCCCGTTCGCCTCCCTGGCTTTTTGGTACGCTTGCCTGAGCTCCTTGATTTTTGTACGACACTGCTCTGTGTCCCTGGAGTAGCCTCTTTCCATCATGGCCCTGAAGACTTTAGCATACGTATTTGCGTTCCTTTTTTTGGAACGTAGTTCTACCATAACAGACTCGTCTCCCCAACATGCGATGAGATACAGTACCTCCCGTTCGGACCATGCTGGAGCTTGTCTGCGAATCCAGGACTGTGTGATCTCTTTTGATGGTGGACTCTGCATGGTCACCTGTGATGGTGGACTGTGGTGATGGTCACCTGTGCTGATGGTGACCAAACGGGAAATGAAATTCAAAAGTTCCTGGGGCTTTTCGTGCCCACCTGGCTAGTGCATCGGAGTTGAGAGTGTTGTCCAGAGCAGTCACAAGGGAGCATTCTGGGTTAGCTCTCGGAGGCCAATAACATCGAATTGCGTCCACAATACCTTTAACCTGGGATTGTGATCTCGATTTAAGCGCTACTCCACTTGCCGAGGTGGAGTACAGAAATCGGATTAAAGAGCCCTTTAAAATAAAAAAAAAATGGTTTGGTCATGTAGGCGGGATCATTTTTTTTCCGAATTAACTTGGCTAATTCCGAAATAACAGACTAGTGTAGACCAGGCTTCATATATGAGGCCTGGTGTAAGGCCTTAGGCCTGAACTAAAGTCAGGCCATGCTGATATAAAGCAAAGTTATCAAGAGTCAAGCTATGAGTAAAAGTCAGGCCCTTTTACAAAACATACCTACTTGCAAGTTCACAGAATTTGGCAAGAACAGGGCTGGTGCTGTACAAACACAAGCACACCTAAGGACTAAGTAGTCACATAAACACATTCCAGAAGAGTAGTGCCAGAAGACCCAATACAGAGTTATTGTGTAAACGCACTCCTCAAAGATGATACAAAGACACACTGACCCCTCTTAAAGATAAGGTCAGAATGACAGGGTGATGAATAGAGAGGTTTTGATCAAACCAACAGGTACAAGGTAAAGGGTGGTAACTAACCATGTCATAGGAGCAATACGTAACTTGTTTTTAATCAGTGTATAAAAGAGGGGCTTCAGAGGGGGTGTCTTTGTCCAGTTGGGGGGAATGGAAAGTCCCGCCATTCACTAAGCTGAGTCCATTGCAATGGACATACATGTCTTAGTATCCTCAGAGTCAGCCAGGGTGCTATTACCATGCTTCATTGACAATAAACCTGACAGAATGCCTTTGCTACAGAAACTGAGTCGGTGGTCTTTGGGGCAGTTTGATTGGAGCCTGCTGTACGGGCTATCTGGCCAGAGCCACTGCAGCACACAGAGAGAACACACATGCCGCCAACAACTAATGACACTTACCTCAGGTCAGGACAAATATAAAATAAAAATAAGACTGTTCTCAAAGGAATTACTTAAAAGTAATAAGTGAACTTGGAAACTGCCTGCCAGAGTCAAAGGCACAAGCACTACAACTATGAGAAAATATTTTTCTCCATATTTTTCCAGTGCAACTGAAATGCAGCTTCTCTACCCCCAAAATGAGATGAAGTCAGCTTTTGCTCAATGACAGTGACCCTCTATTACACAGGATAGACTCAAACAGACAGAAAAACAAAACTTCCATGCAACTTGCCCCTACTGGCTGTAAGAGTAACTTGGACCAACTGAAAAAGACTGCAGTCAATGAAGGCCACTCCCTATGTGAGGATGCTGTGGGCTCTGGTAAACTACCACTTGCATTTTATACCAGATTTTGCCACCACTGCCATTCCTCCCAGGAAACAGAAGGAGGAAGATTGTGACTGTCAGTGCTCTGAAGCGTGTGAAAAAGCTATAGGCTCCATAAACAGACATCAGCAAAATGCTACCCAGCTCTCATATTTTGATTCATATTATAGAATCATAGAAATAAGGTCCCTTCCGGCTCTACAAGTGCCCGCAGCACTGAGGGCAGGACCAAGTAAACCTAGACCATCCCTGACAGGTGTTTGTCCAACCTCCAATGATGGGGACTCCACAACCTCCCTTGGAAGCCTATTCCAGAGCTTAAATGTCCTTATAGTTAGAAAGTTTTTCCTAATATCTAACCTAAATCTCCCTTGCTGAAGATTAATCCCATTACTTCTTATCCTACCTTCAGTGGACATAGAGAACAACTGACCACCATCCTCTTTATAACAGACCTTAACACATATAAGAAGACTTATCAGGTCCCCCCACTCAGTCTGCATTTCTCAAAACTAAACATGCCCAGATTTTTTAATCTTTCCTCATATGTTGGATTTTCTAAACCTATCATCATTTTTATTGCTCTCCTCTGGACTCTCTCCAATTTATCCACATCTTTCATAAAGTGTGTTGCCCAGAACTGGACACAGTACTCCAGTGCAGAGGCCTCACCAGTGCCAACTAGAGCAGGATAATTACCTCCCAGGTCTCATATACGATACTCCTGTTAATACACTAATGATATTAGCCTTTTTTGGCAACTGTGTCTCATTGCTGACTCATTCAATTTGTGATCCACTATAATCCCCAGATCTTTCTGAGCTATACCACCACGTAGCCAGTTATTCCCTCTTTTGTAGTTGAGCATTTGCACCTGTCTTTGTTGAATTTCTTCTTGTTGATTTTAGACCAGTTCTCTCATTTTTCAAGGTTATTTTGAATTTTAATCCTGTCCTCCAAAGTGCCTGCAACTTTTCCCAGTTTGGTGTCATCTGCAAATTTTATAAGCAAACTCTCCATTCTATTATCCAAGTTATTAATGAAAATATAGAATAGTACCTGATCAGGACAGACCCCTGCGCAACACAACTAAATATGCTCACCCAGTTTATCAGCAAACCACTGATAACTATTTTTAAAGTACAGTCTTTCAACCAGCTGTGTACTCCCTAATAGTAATTTCATCTAGACCACATTTCCCTAGTTTGCTTATGAGAACGTCATGTGGGACTGTGTCAAAAGCCTTATTAAAACCAAGATATATCATGTCTACTGCTTCCTCCTTACCCACTAAGTCAGTAACCTCATCCAAAAAGGAAATTAGGTTAGCCTGGCATGATGTGTTCTCAACAAATCCATGCTGGCTATTCCTTAGAACCCTATCATTCTCAAGGTGCTTACAAATTGATTTTTTAAATAATTTGTTCCAGTATTTTTCCACATTTGAACTGATGTAATTTTGGATTACAAACTACTGTACTATCTGGGAAGAGAATCCAGCAGATTGCATCTCCCAGGATCTACTCAAATAGACAGACTTAAAAATAAATATGACAAGATCACCATACAAATAATATAATTTATTTCTGTGTACTGCACCTCTCATACTTGAGGAAGATGAAAAAGACATTTACATTAGAACCCATATTTTTTGCTGTAATGAAGTGTTTACATATTACTGAATGACAGAAGACTTCATTGTCTCATTCAATAACACCAGATGAGACAGAAGAGTGTCACAGATGTAAAACACAAATGGTGTTTTTCAGTGTCACCATGCCTCAATCCTTTTATGTAGTTTAGGCGTTCCCTGTGCTCACTCTGACATCAGCCAGAAACATTACAACATATGTTGGAGTGAGTCCACAATTCACATACTTTGGATAAGAATCTAGACTCCTATTTCCCCTTCCATGAGATGAGGAAACAGTCTCTTTGGGATTTTCAAAGCATTCTAGGGGATTTAGATAGCTCTTCCATTAATTTCTCTCCAAAACAGCTAGTCTAGGAACAAGTTGCTGCCATTTTTGCAGAAGCACCTTGAAAATAAACTGCACATATCAATGTAAGAGGACTATAGCTATATACGTTCTTATACCATGTTCGTAGTATCTGAGATCTTGTTGTAGCACACCACAGCAAATGTCAGTAAATTAAGAACCTCATTGTCCCTATGGTATCAGGAAAAGACCAGAAAGAACATGAAATTAGAATGCAGCTACAAGAAATAATAAGAAAAGCTAGCAAAGGGAGAAAAGAAAATCACATGCTCAGTACAACATCCATGATATACAATATACTTTTTTCTCTTACTAAATATATTTTGCTCCTGTGAATCTTTTTTCAGAAGATCAGAGACATAGATTATTTTTATGGCTGTGCTACTTATACAATCTTCACCATCTGATCTGTCACCTAATTATAAATAATAAAGAATGTATTTCAGACAAAATTAAATGAGAAAAAAAGAACATCATTTTCAATAAGCATAATGTTCTTTGTATAAGATACTATGGCTCTCTAATAAACCTTAGGATTTTTCCAGCACAAATCAAGAGAAAAAGAATCTCACTTATTTCTCTTTTTTTCCATGAGAAGCAAGTTAAAAATAAGAATTTTACTATGTAGCACAAAGAACAGAGAGGAAAGGTGGTGGGGCATTGGCCTGGGATGTGGGAGACCCAGGTTCAATTCCCTGCATCCCATGGACTTCCCACATGATCTTGGGCAAGTCATTTAGCCTCTTTGTGCCTCGGTTCCCCTTTTGTAAAACAGGGATAATAATGCATGGTGATAATACCTCACAAAAGTCCAAAAGGAGACTTGGTATCACTGGGATAAAACGACAGTCACTAAAACGTCATGAAATGATGCTCCTCCGACCAAAATGGTCACGGGATACACACACAGCAAAACACAAGATTTTATATAGTGACTATCGTAATCAAGGTATCCAAAGCTCTTAACACATTACATCGGGGTGGGCAAACTACGGCCCGGGGGACACATCCGGCCCTCCAGACATTTTAATCCAGTCCTCAAGCTCCAGGCAAGAAGAATACAGCTCCTGGAAGCAGCAGCATGTCTCCCCTCCAGCTCCTAAGCAGAGGGACAGCCAGGGGGCTCTGCACCCTGCCCCAAGTGCTGCCCCCATAGCTCCCATTGGCCAGGAACCGCGTCCAATGGGAGCTGTGGGGCGGCGCCTGCGGACAGGGCAGCGTGCACAGCCTCCTTGCCGTGCCTTCACGTAGGACCCAGAGGGGGGACATGTTGCTGCTTCTGGGAGCTGTTTGAGGTAAGCGCCACCCGAAGCCTGCACCTCCAACCCCTCATCCCCAGCCCCATCCCAGAGCCCTCACCCCGCATCAGAGTCCTCATCTCCCACACACACTGCAACCCCCTGCGCCAGTCTGGAGCCCCCTCACGCACCCTGAACTCATTTATAGCCCCACCCCAGAGCCTGCACCCCCAGCCAAAGCCCTCACCCCCTCCGCACCCCAATCCCCAATTTTGTGAGCATTCATGGCCCGCCATACAATTTCCATACCCAGATGTGGCCTTTGGGCCAAAAAGTTTGCCCATCCCTGCGTTACATGATACTGCCAGTAATAGTAGTAGGTGAACACAGATGTGACAATGCTTTCTCCTTACACAGCCTTGAGCATTAGAAATCACCACAAAAGACCTCAGTTTAGTGTGACAGCTGATGGACAAGGACATTTAACGATGTAATACCTTGATTTTGACAATCATGATTGCTTGCTAGCTTTGTTTTCCTATTTACTGCCTTACTGGCATGGTCTCCCCTCCCACTGGGAGCATCCATGGTCTTGTCCTGAAGATCCTTCCTCTCCAACACAATCATGCTTTGGAGCCCCAGGAATATTGCCTTCCCCATGAATGCACTGCCTTTGACACCTTTTAAAACTGCTGTATAAAAGACCAGAATAGGGTGCTATTGAGCAATAGGAGGCACTCCAGCTACTCCCAGGGCAGTGACACCATAGCAATTGCCAGGCAAGCAAGGAAATCTAAGGTTCATATTTTCAAAAAGAGAAGCCTGAACTGTGGCTCCTAAATATGAATTTAGGCATCTAAATAAGTGGCCAGTGTGCTGTAGAGCAAGGCCCCCAGGAAGTGTACAGATGCCATATTGCCTGTACACTCTCCATGCAGACTTGGTTTCCTGTGACACTTTCTGCAGGGGTACAGAAAGAAAGAAGCCCAGAACAGGGTAGCAGCAGGGTGCAGCTACAGGGAGCAGTAGGAACTTTTGTTTACCTCATTTCTGTATATAGCTTCTGTTCGTAACAAATGGTCTACTTGAAACCAGCCTGCTAGTCAGTAAGATCTTACAGCCAGATCTTCAGAAGTGCTGAGAACCCAGCCGTTCCGATGGACCCCAAAGGGAGCCACTGGGTGCTCAGCATTTTGAAATCCAGACCAGTCTCTAATCTGTTTTTTTCTGTCAAATTTCCTGTTTAACAAAATGCTGAATGTGATGTGCCTCTGAAGTTCCAAAATAGATTTGTATGGTATCGGAATGTATTATCTGAGAAATAGGATATGATCTTGTAATTAAAGGACCCCAATGGATATGCACAAGGATCTGAGTTAAGGTCGCATATTAAATCTTAACTTGTAACATTTGCCCAAACTGAAGAGTTGAAAGATCTGATCTTGCAAACACTTATATATGTGCTTAACTGTAAGTAGGAGAGCAGTCTCATTCTCTTCAATCGGTTCATTAGTGTGTCTGTAGTATCTGTGCCTAAATTTGTACCCTTAACTTAATACATTCCTGTACTTTTTGTACTTAAATCCAATATTATTTAAATAGTACAATGCATATTAATGTTTAGATTTGTGTCCCATTGACTTAGGTGCCCTCGTCCCATAGTCTTATGCTACTAAATCACTCCTGTAGTTTTGAATTTTATCCTCAAATCTCTAACACTGAATAGTTCTGAACAAACCTGAAACTCTTATTCTATCCTTTTGTAGCAAACATTGGAACCATTAGCCATTCCCCAACTCCCAAAAGGTGTTACCATTGTTGCCAAGGCCTAAGCAGAGAAGGAGGAAAAAGTGGAGCAATTAGAGATAGCAATCATTCACTTAAGACAATTTCTGCTTTTTCCTCTTCAAGCCCTTTTCATCTGTAAGTTTCTAATTCCTTTTCTTATATAACAGTGTCCCCCATTTCCCTTGTGATTACTTCGTTTGTGTTTTCCATTTCAAATTTTTTTTCAGTAGTGCCCTATCTTTTCTTTTTTCATTTTATTGCTTGGGGTTTTTTCTCTTGTTCTCTTTCCCCTTGTTTGTTTTTATTTCTCTCTTTCTCCCTTATTCTTCACTAATTATTTCATGTCTCCTGGTTCTTTCCATTTTATAAATATGTCGTGACTTTTTAGTTAGTTAGTTATTGCATTCCTTTATTCTGCTTCTGCAGTTTTCTGCTTTCTGTGTGCTTGCCTAACTATTACCCAAATGGCTCCAAGCAGGACATTCTCAAATTGAAGAATAAATAAATTAAAAGAAAAATACTATCTGTGGTAGTGTTGTGTTGCCTAGCAACAGTGTGAGCCTCTCCACATCTTTTCTAGAGCCCTGGTGGTAAGGATGCTTTTCAGACTTATTGCTACAAACGTATGCAAGATTTTATTCGCATTGTTTGGCTGTTCACTGACAAATGCACAGGAAGATATAAATGACAAAATGGTAACTCTACAAAGTAAGCATCAGGAACTAGGCTTCCCTACTAGCATAATAGATCATAATAAGCTCTTTGGCGCAGGATCCCCTGCCTTGTCACATGGTCTATAAAGCACAAGGTAACTAAGTTATTTAAATAAAATTAAAATATATTTTCTTTTACAATTCAAGCACTTATGAGTTACTAAAAAAAAATCTCCACAGACAACTGGGTTTACATATGTAGATATAAATAGTCAATTAAACATTCAAAATAAGCTTTCCTTTTCTTCCAAACTTTCTAAAAAGCTTTAATCTACATAAAGGCAAAAAGCACTCTCCAATTTCTATAAAATGGAAAAAAGTACAAAGCAGCTTTGTGAAGCCTTGAAAGCATAATGGGATTATCAAAGAAATTGTGTTTGTTCCTAAAGCATTTGAACGAAATCCTGAGAGATGCTTATCATCTGCAATTCCCACTGATGTAATAGAAGTAGAAGATTCAGTAAACCCCCAATTTAAAAAATAGACCAGTTTGCTTACATTATGTTTACACTACAGCCTATGTCAGTATAATTTATGTCACTCAGGGGTGTGAATGACCCCGAGTGACATAAATTACACTAACACAAGCACTTGTGTGCGCAGCACTACATCGACAAGAGAGCTTCTCCCACCAACATAGCTTCTGCCATTCATGGAGGTGGTGTTATTATCACCGGACGCACTGCATCAGCACAGCTGTGCCGCTGAAGCGCTGTACATGTAGACATGCCCTTAGAAAAGTTCATTGGTACCAACAGCACTTATGCAGCTCTGCAATGGACAAATATCTGATTTTAGAAGTTGATTTATCATGATCCGCTAGAGAGTTAGAAATTTATGCTTGATCTCATATTTTTCAAACAATATAAAGCATTTGATTCTAGCTCAAGAGAACAGATGCTAAACTCACATCAGACTTGCTCCCCTCTCTGGCAGCAATGATGGAATCCTTGAAGAAGACAATGGCAGCCTTTGGAATTTTCATGCTCTTTGGATGGGAATGGATGTGCCTGTAGGGCCATAGGAGGCAAATGCTTTCAAGAAATCAGGAATTAAGGAAAATAATATAACAAGGGTAAGGCCTGGCCTACACTAGAAAATTATGTCAGTTTAATTACGTCACCCAGGGTGTGAAAAATCCCCTGCACAGACAGCGCTGGGTTGACAGAAGAATTCTTCCATCAACCTAGCTACTGCCGCTTGGGGAGGTGGATTACCTATGCCGATGGGACTGCCTCTCACATCGGCATAGGTAGCGTCGACACTGAAGCGCTACAACGGTGCAGCTGTGCCGCTGTAGAATTTCAAGCATAGACTAGCTGTAAGAATCACTGAAAGAAAGGAGAACTTATAATTCATCTAGAGAAAACTTTTGTAAGGAACTCCTGCAGAGGGGGAAAGGTGCTCACCTATATGCACCAATCTCAAGTGCCCTGAAAATAGCATTATTGCTTTGGATATTTTTATTTGAGGGTGGGGGGTGCAGGGCTAAGTCAGCAGCAAAGGAATGCGATGTTTCTGTCACACTGGAAGGAGAAAAATATGTGCAACATAATCTTTAAGAAACCACTTGACAAGAGTAACATATTACTAAATGAGGAATATCTTTTACCGGACCAAATTCTGTTGGTGAAATAGACAAGATTTTGAGCTGCACTGAGCTCTTCTTCAGGTCTGGGAATCAGGGCCAGCTCCAGGCACCAGCCAAGCAAGCTTGTGCTTGGGGCGGCAGATTCTAAGGGTCCAATCTGAGGGTGACACGGCTGCCCTATTTATTTATTTTTTTTGCTTTGCCGCCGGGTCCGGCCGCCCTGCGCCCTGGGGTTTATTTTATTTATTTATTTATTCATTTATTTATTTTTGCTTTGCCTCCGGGTCCAGCCACCTGCACCCAGGTTTTTTGTTGTTGTTTTTTTGCTTTGCCTCCGGGTCCAGTCGCCCTGCACCCAGGGTTTTGGGTTTTTTTTTGCTTTGCTTCTGGGTCCAGCCGCCCTGCGCCCAGGGTTTTTTGTTTTTTTTCCGCTTGGGGCAGCAAAAAAGTCAGAGCCGGCCCTGCTGGGAAAGGTACTCAGGAGTGTCACAACACAAGGTGCAACAGACTGTTTAGTATAAGTCATTAACACATATTCTGGAACCATTCTAGGTGAAGTGGCCAATTAACACTGCTCCTGTCATAGGACAAAAAAGGGAGGTTAGTGGGTTACTGATTGTTGTAATAATAAAGGCACTGAATTTATGGTTAAAAACAGGGGTTCTAAGACTTTTGTACTGGTGACCCCTTTCACACAGCAAGCCTCTGATAGCGACCCCCACTTATACATTAAAAACACTTTTTTATATATTTAACACCATTATAAATGCTGGAGGCAAAGCGGGGTTTGGGGTGGAGGCTGACAGCTCTTGACCCCCCATGTAATAACCTCCTAACCCCCTGAGGGGTCCCAACCCCCAGTTTGAGAACCCCCAGTTTAAGACCACAATTTTTAGTGTCTTGCAAAGCTATAAATTTAAGATCCCAAGCTCATCTTTTGAAGGGGTTGTGCAGGCTTCCTTGAGGATGAGGACTGAGAAGTCAGATATGGAGTGATTGTTTCGTGAAAAGCATTTGCCCATGGGTGATAGGGTGTTTTTGTCTTTTATCATTTTTCTATATGAGTTCATTTTAGAGCATAGTGATTGTCTAGTTTCACCAACATAGTTGTTTTTGGGGCATTTACTGCGTTGAATGAGGCAAATCACATGCGATAGGCATGTGTAGAACCCATGGATCTTGAAAGGCATTTTGTGGGGGAACTGATCATCATAGCACTGGAGATATGTCTGCAGATTTTGCATCTGTTATTGTTGGTGCTGCTTTGAGTTGGTGGATCATGGTTTGTGGAGAGCTTACTCCTGCTGAGTTTGGTGAGGTTGGGGGGTTGTTTGAAAGCCAGAAGAGGGGATTTCAAGAAAGATTTCTTTCAGGAATTATACACTGAAGCAGAGGTAGATGCTGCTGATAGTAGAGCACACTGGGATATTGTTTATTAGATGGCACAACACAATAAAGAAGCAACATTCAGGTTGTAAAGCCAAGCACTCAAAATTTAGGAAATGCCAGAATTAAGATTGCCTTTGCAACCATATTCTGGCCTTCTTGTGCACATGCATTATAATATAGTCTCTAATTACGTGATTACATGGCTGCATCACTAGTGCCAATACTGCTCCCGTCTCCTCCACCTGCATCTGTATCCAGATAGAGAACCTGACCATGGATGCCTCTACCCAGATCCTGGTGTGGATTTGAAAAGTCTCTGTTCTGCATTTCCGACTCTCAGAAAGACAGGCTAGTGTGAAAGGTGTCTGCTGGTGGAAACTCTTAGGGAGCAGGAGAGAAAGCAGCAGGAGAAGGTGGCTATGCTGAGGAGCGTCCATGCACATGAGGAATTCATTGCGAGTATTCATATGGAGATGTCCAAGGCTGAGGAAGCTATCTAGCTAGAAAAGACTGGAGGAAGATGATATGGCTCTGTCACAGGGAGGACCCACCATAGTGATGAAGAACTGTTATGCTGCCCTGGGAAAAAGCCAGGAGGAATTGCCCCCAAAGGTGGAGAAGGAGAAGCCATTTACCCTTAAGGCTGGGAGTATCACAACCATCTCTTCCAGGAGGAAACATATGGTAGTGGTGATTGGTGACTCTCTTCTGAGGAGGACAGAGGCACCCATCTGTCAGCCTGATATGGTATCCTAGGAGGTATGCTGCCTGCCAAGGGCCTGTATCCAAGACATTACAGAGGGATTGTTGAGGATTATCCGGCCCTCTGACTACTACCCCATGCTACTCATCCATGGGAGCACTAATGATTCTATGAGGTATGACCCTGAGCAGATCAGAACTTACTACAGGGCTCTGGGAGTAAGGATGAAGCCGTTGGGGGCACAGGTGGTATTCTCTTTGAGCCTTCCAGTCAAGGGTAGGAGCCTAGGTAGAGACAGATGCATCCTGGAGGTGAATGCCTGGCTGTGAGGATGGTGTGCACAGGCAACCTTAATTCTATCATTTCCTAACTTTTCAGTGTTTGACTTTGTAACTTTCATAATGTTCTCTTAAGTCAGTTTGTGTGTGTGTAATTTTCTAGTCTTTTAAAAAAGCAAACTGAAAAAAATGGAAAATTCCTCATGTGGCATCACATTGCCACATGTATTATCAGCAGGATCGGAACCTTTAGATCCACCACCTCTGCTACTTAACTGAACAGAGTAACCAACAGCAATAGCAGGTGATCATCCTCTACGTCGACCAACATGAGAGAAATGGGACACTTTGCCATCAAGCATCACAGATATTTGCTGATAGCAAAGGAACGGTGAAACTCAGGAATCTTGGGTTCCATTCCAGGCTCTGAAGGACAGCATACTCTAGTAGACTCAGAACCTTCTGCCCCTGCAGAAGGAAGGGTTTGGGTGGCTGCCCAGATAGAAGGACAGAGAAGGACTGACCAAGAGTCTGGGTGTGGTGGAAAATGCTGAAAAGTGGTAGGTGTTATGTAAGTGGACAAGAAGTTTGACCCATTCTGCTTCATCCCTACCAAGCTGTCTCTTCCCTGCCTCCTTGTCCCACGCCCATTCTCCCCACCTAGCCAGCCCCAGTCCCCATTCCACAGACTTCTCACCTTAGCCCCAGTCTCCTTACCCCACCAGTTTCAGTTCCCACCCTCCTGGCTTCTCATCCAATATTTCCTTCTCCTCCTCCTCAACCCCAGCCTCCAGTTGCCACTCCTGCCAAACTGACAACTGGGTCTTATAATGGGAAATGTTGGGCAACCTTAATAATAGGCAATGCCACTTGCGCAAGAAGCAGTCACCATTTCTTACCTCCAGCCAGTGACCACAAGCAAGCACTACTGTACACACACACTTCTGAAGAGTATTAAGACTTCGGCAGATACACTGAGGCAGCTACATGTTAGGTGTGAAGAATGGTTTAACCTTTGGTTCGCTCTGTACTCTGATCTGATCAACTCTAATAAAGGGATAAATATTAATCATGCTTTTTAAAGATATGGGATTTGTTCATATGGTCAGATGTACATTGTCTTCATTTGATTTTTCATTATTTCTTTTGTGAATAAACATATGGGAACATTTGACCCAAAACAAAATCCCAGATTGGGATGACACCAACTTTGGTAGAAAGTAGGAAATACAGGCCTGCTTCTGAATTTTGTGGCTCACCCCACACTCTAAAATAGGAGAAACCCAATGTCAGATCTGAAGACTCCTGAATATTTTCATAGGAGGTTGGAGATAATTTCAAAATCCAGGTCAGGGTCATAGTGGGCCATAAATTACCTTTGATTATTTAAAATATAAACAAGCCAAACACCTATCCAAGATAACTTTGTATTTCATCCTGTGCCAACAGTCAGCAAAAAAGTATCCAAAGTCTCAGACTGTTTCAGACTCCCTTGGGAGGTATTCATCACTGAATCAATATGAAGCAAAGGACTGGAAAACTAAAAAGATAAAGCAAGGGGGGTTTATTCACCTGGATCTTTCAGAAGATGCTGGCAGACCTGCCTCAGTCTCTCAGAGTCTCTCTCTGTCTTGTGGGGAAAGGGGTAAAAAACAAGGGTGATGTCATGCTAGGAGTCTACTACAGGCCACCTAACCAGGTAGAAGAGGTGGATGAGGCTTTTTTTAAACAACTAACAAAATCATCCAAAGCCCAAGATTTGGTGGTGATGGGGGACTTCAACTATCCAGATATATGTTGGGAAAATAACACAGCGGGGCACAGACTATCCAACAAATTCTTGGACTGCATTGCAGACAACTTTTTATTTCAGAAGGTTGAAAAAGCTACTAGGGGGGAAGCTGTTCTAGACTTGATTTTAACAAATAGGGAGGAACTCGTTGAGCATTTGAAAGTAGAAGGCAGCTTGGGTGAAAGTGATCATGAAATCATAGAGTTTGCAATTCTAAGGAAGGGTAGAAGGGAGAACAGCAAAATAGAGACAATGGATTTCAGGAAGGCGGATTTTGGTAAGCTCAGAGAGCTGATAGGTAAGGTCCCATGGGAATCAAGACTGAGGGGAAAAACAACTGAAGAGAGTTGGCAGTTTTTCAAAGGGACACTATTAAGGGCCCAAAACCAAGCTATTCCGCTGGTTAGGAAAGATAGAAAATGTGGCAAAAGACCACCTTGGCTTAACCACGAGATCTTGCATGATCTAAAAAATAAAAAGGAGTCATATAAAAAATGGAAACTAGGACAGATTACAAAGGATGAATATAGGCAAACAACACAGGAATGCAGGGGCAAGATTAGAAAGGCAAAGGCACAAAACGAGCTCAAACTAGCTACGGGAATAAAGGGGAACAAGAAGACTTTTTATCAATACATTAGAAGGAAGAGGAAGACCAAAGACAGGGTAGGCCCACTGCTTAGTGAAGAGGGAGAAACAGTAACAGGAAACTTGGAAATGGCAGAGATGCTTAATGACTTCTTTGTTTCGGTCTTCACCGAGAAGTCTGAAGGAATGCCTAACCTAGTGAATGCTAATGGGAAGGGGGTAGGTTTAGCAGATAAAATAAAAAAAGAACAAGTTAAAAATCACTTAGAAAAGTTAGATGCCTGCAAGTCACCAGGGCCTGATGAAATGCATCCTAGAATACTCAAGGAGCTAATAGAGGAGGTATCTGAGCCTCTAGCTATTATCTTTGGAAAATCATGGGAGACGGGAGAGATTCCAGAAGACTGGAAAAGGGCAAATATAGTGCCCATCTATAAAAAGGGAAATAAAAACAACCCAGGAAACTACAGACCAGTTAGTTTAACTTCTGTGCCAGGGAAGATAATGGAGCAAGTAATTAAGGAAATCATCTGCAAACACTTGGAAGGTGGTAAGGTGATAGGGAACAGCCAGCATGGATTTGTAAAGAACAAATCATGTCAAACCAATCTGATAGCTTTCTTCGATAGGATAACGAGTCTTGTGGATAAGGGAGAAGCTGTGGATGTGGTATACCTAGACTTTAGTAAGGCATTTGATACGGTCTCGCACGATATTCTTATCGACAAATTAGGCAAATACAATTTAGATGGGGCTACTATAAGGTGGGTGCATAACTGGCTGGATAACCGTACTCAGAGAGTTGTTATTAATGGTTCCCAATCCTGCTGGAAAGGCATAACGAGTGGGGTTCCGCAGGGGTCTGTTTTGGGACCGGCTCTGTTCAATATCTTCATTAACGACTTAGATATCGGCATAGAAAGTACGCTTATTAAGTTTGCGGATGATACCAAACTGGGAGGGATTGCAACTGCTTTGGAGGACAGGGTCATAATTCAAAATGATCTGGACAAATTGGAGAAATGGTCTGAGTTAAACAGGATGAAGTTTAACAAAGACAAATGCAAAGTGCTCCACTTAGGAAGAAAAAATCAGTTTCACACATACAGAATGGGAAGAGACTGTCTAGGAAGGAGTACGGCAGAAAGGGATCTAGGGGTTATAGCGGACCCCAAGCTAAATATGAGTCAACAGTGTGATGCTGTTGCAAAAAAAGCAAACATGATTCTGGGATGTATTAACAGGTATGTTGTTAGCAAGACACGTGAAGTCATTCTTCCGCTCTACTCTGCTCTGGTTAGGCCTCAGCTGGAGTATTGTGTCCAGTTCTGGGCACCGCATTTCAAGAAAGATGTGGAGAAATTGGAAAGGGTCCAGAGAAGAGCAACAAGAATGATTAAAGGTCTGGAGAACATGACCTATGAAGGAAGGCTGAAAGAATTGGGTTTGTTTAGTTTGGAAAAGAGAAGACTGAGAGGGGACATGTTCACCTTAGCCTCTGAGGATAGAACAAGAAGCAATGGGCTTAAACTGCAGCAAGGGAGGTCTAGGTTGGACATAAGGAAAAAGTTCCTAACTGTCAGGGTGGTTAAACACTGGAATAAATTGCCTAGGGAGGTTGTGGAATCTCCATCTCTGGAGATATTTAAGAGTAGGTTAGATAAATGTCTATCAGGGATGGTCTAGACAGTATTTGGTCCTGCCATGCAGGCAGGGGACTGGACTCGATGACCTCTCGAGGTCCCTTCCAGTCCTAGAATCTATGAATCTATGAATATATAATCTATGCCCTATTTCCCAGCATGGCTTGCCAGAAACTAGGACTATTAATATGGCACTCACGGCAGATTACATTCCCCAGCCTATGCAGCTCTCCTAATTCTCAGGGAGACTGGTTGGAACTGCCAGTAGCCAGCCTTACTAATCCCTCACTATTGCTTAGGGTAGGGCAGACACTGCCACTATTCCAGTGCAACTGTGTGTGTGCTCTGCGTGAAGAGGGGCTCACAAGGGAAGGAAAAAGCTCTTTACACCCTCACACCCTTAGCACACTCATTAAAAGAACCAGACACAATGTCACCATTAGGACATAATGTACTTAAGACTCTATAACAGAAGAGTTACATTAGGGAAAGGGCTAATCTGTAGCAGGCAGGCAGATTTCATAACAGCTGACAAATTTTGATGATTATGTCTTAAGGACAAATTCCAACTAAGATAAACAGAAGACAAGTGCTGTAACATGTATCTTATAGAAACAGCTGGGGTAAATCATTTTCATGTACAGATATAATATAAGCCACAGTCACACTTGAATAAAATGTCTAGAAAACACAGTGTATGGTACCTATACAAAGAAATGCAAAGTAATTAGTGTGTCTGAAAAATGCATGAGTTGGAATTTGCTAAATGATTAAACTGGTACATTTTAAAGTCCTTATAAATACTTAATTATTGATACTATGAGTAAAAGATACGATCTCTTGATGTTACTTTTCAACTCTTACTGATACTCAAAGTAATCCATCTTTTATTCATGTAAATAGTTTGTACGTACAGTCAATCACTAGTAGAAAAAAACATTCTCAAATTCCCTAATCATGTCAACAGATCCTAATGTAACATTTTCCACATTTGGGAATCAGAGTGTTTTATTTAAGGAAATCAGTCTGGCCATGATACCACAAAGCACAGCCTGAGCAGACATCAGTTCCAAGAATCAGATGTCAAAGTGCTCCCTCTAATGTCCCTTAATCATCACACCGATTAGTGGCTGAATAGTGATGTGATTAAAAACACTATTGCCATCGTATACCTATTCATACTACTAGCATTCTACGTATGTTCCACCGATTAGTATTTGAATAGGGTAGCGATTAGACAAACATCTGCTATTGTGTACCTTTTCAGAAAAGAGCTAAACTTGCATATGTACACACACACACACACACACACACACACACGAACAAATAAATATTTAGCAAAGGTAAACAATAGGTTTAAGTTATAAAGATAATTGAACTTATTTCCTTTAATAAGTGCTCTCTATTTTGCAATATTTAGGAATATTTTTATAAATATACTAAATGTTTCATTAATACAGCTTTGGAGCTGGTCAAATTATTCAATGCAAATAATTTATTCAATAAGTTTCCTGTTCACAAGTTATGGGTAAACTGACTGATATTTATTTATTTGTAATTTGAACAATTTATCTTTCAGACCACCAGTTATCTGTGAACAGTTTATTTAGATTATTCTCTAACTTTGGTGTACAACTGGTCACCAAAGTAGCATATTTTTCCAGCTCCCTTACTGGACAACAAATATTTAAAAGAGGAGAGAAACAGCATATAGCTGCAAATGGATAGTCTTTTCTACCCTTACTTCCATGTGTATATGGAAATTTGTACAAACAGCAGTCATTCCTCAAACATTTGTATTAATAAAAACTCATTTGTGCAAATTTTCACAAACAATTACAGAGAGACAAAGTGAAAAGCTGTTTGTCATTTGAACAAGTATTTATTAGTACTCAAATAGACATCACCTGCTATATCATGTAACGTATTGCATGTCTTGGCCTACAACACACTGTACAAACAGACTTAGTTTGTACTTTAACATGTCACAGAATAAGAAACAATCAATCTGTTTATATTTCCGATACTTGGGAGGAGCTACAGAAAAATTAAATCAAATTGCTTTGACCCAAAGTGATACCCTGGCAATAAACAGCTGCACTTAAAAACGGTTTGGCTATTGGAAGATGTTGATCAGGTTTAGTAAATGCAAGCACAAAGAACAGTGCTACTACTGCCAGAAGTTCAATACAGGCAAAAGCTATGGCAATTAACAACAATCCAATTTCCCCCTTCTTGCCTTTTGCTTTTGTTGAATTACGTCCAACTTTTCCATCTGAAGCAATTCCTAATATTGTTCTATAGGTACAGCAATAAAATGTATAAGCAGTTTCAAGCAGTGTTTGAGAATAAATGCTGAATTGATGGTTTTGATTATATCCTCTTCCTCATCAAAACCTCTCCTCAATATTCACAAGCCTCCTTCAGCCTGGGGCACAGAATGTCCTGTCCCACTGAACTCAGATTTCTCCAGTGAGTAATAAATCATAAAAAAAATATGTAGGGTCAAAAAAAGTTTTTGTTTACACCTGTGCACCTCTCTCAACCCAATGGGGTCCAACAGGTCTAAATGAGGACAAAATTTGGTTCATAGATATTGAAATGTCTCCTAATATACACCCAACAGAATAAAGTATGCACATCTGGTGCAGTGTTTATTCTGATAAGAAGCCTTTGGCAGGAAAATATGAGATACCCAGAGCAATCCTGTGAACAGAAATAGTCCCTCAATAGGGCCCACAGATCTCGAATTAGTGTCATAACTCATCTCCTTCCTAGGTTTTTTGTCTACTGGTAATTCAAAGACAGTAACACAACCAAAACCTCAGCCTAAATTTCTTCCTCAAGCATGGCTTTTTTTAGGATGACTACCAGGACTGCCTCTGTCCTCCCTCTGGCTCAAAGAAACACTTCCCTTGTACATCCTGGTTGGAAATTATCGGTTCCACCTGCCAGCAAGACTCAGTGTAACTACCTGAATCTTTAATACAGGTGTTTGTCACCTAAATCTCAGGTGACTAAGCAAAAGAGCCCTGCATTCCTATACAAGATCTTAAGAGTCCGAAAGCTGTTTTATAAATACCAATGAATTATTTCCCCTATAGTTTCTAGGGGACGTTGACTGGCTTTCATCTACTCATAGAAACCGATTTTAAACAACAGCCTGGTTGTCTGACATAATAAACAAGTCACAATATTCACTTAAAGCACAAGGAACCTTCTTTAAGGAGAATACATTTTAGCTTTTTCGGTGCTTGGAAGGATATTAACATTTAGTTTCTACTTTCAGGGCAACCAAAAATGTCTCAGAGCAGACTAGGAGTTAAAATTTTGTTTGTGTGATTATTCTGAGAAAATATGTAAGTCTGCCATCTGGAAGCATTTTAGACATTACAAAGTCACTGTGTGCATGCCTCAGCAGATGCAGCTTTTGTTCACAGAGTTTTGAGGGCTGTTAATTTAATTAGTTCTGTATTTTCATACACCCATCCTTCCCCCAGTGGTAATTCTACCCAATCCGCATCAGTATAGCTTGATGAAAAACTGATGCTAAGGGCCAAATTCTGACCTAATGTAAATACAAACAGAAGCAATTACCAATGGTCTTCAAATAGAGTTAAATCTGCTTATAAACAGGTCACAATTGGATCAATCACAGGATGACTATGAGCTACCAATGTGATGTTGCTATGAAAAAGACAAATCAGATCCTACGATGTATTAGGTGAGGCATTTCCTGTAGAGATAGAGAAGTATTAATGCTGTTGTACAAGGCACTGGGAAGACCTCATCTGGAATGCTGTGTAAAATTCTGGTCACCCATGCTCACAAAAGATTAATTTAAACTGGAACAGGTGCAGAGAAGAGCTATTAGGATGATCAGAGCAATGGAAGGCCTATCTTCAGAGAGGAAAGTGAAAGAGCTTGGCTTGATTAGTCCAGCAAAAAAAGAAGGCTGAAAGGAGATACGATTGCTATCTATAAATACATCAGGGGCTAAATACCAAGGAGGATGAAGAGCTATTTACACTAAAGGATAATGTTACCACATGAACAAATGGCTAAAAACTTGCCACAAACAAATTCAGGCTGGAAACTAGAAGAGGGTCTCTAACCATCAGAGGGGTTCTGGAACAGTCTCCCAAAAGGTGTAGTAGGTGCAAACAATTTAATTAGTTTTAAGAGTAAGCTAGACAATTTTATGAGTGCAATTGTACAATGGGGTTGCTTGTGGTAGTGGGGGGCAGCGTTCAACAGCCCTAAGGCTCACTCTCAGTTTCTGTCATATATGCCTAAAACTCATACTTCAGGTTGTCAGCGAGCCGCTGGCTGGGGTGAGGAAGGGATTTTTTATCCCTTCACATTGTATCCTGGGATGGTTTTTTTTTAAATCTCCTTCCTCTGAAGGGTCAGGGATGGCCCTGGCTAGAGATGCGACATTGGGCAGCGTGGGCCTGGTCTGAGATGGCACCAAACATTCTCTATTTCAGGTGCTTGGCTGCCAGATTCTTATTCACATGCTCAGGGTCTAACTGATGGCCACCATATGTGGGGTTGGGATGGCATTTTTCCCCAGGTCAGATTGGCAGTGACCTTGGAGTTTTATTACCTTCCTCTGCATAAGAAAATAAGAACAACCCTACTGGGTCAGACCAAAGGCCTATCTAGCTCAGTATCCTGTCTTCCAACAGTGGCCAATGCCAGATACCCAAGAGGGAATGAACAGAACTGGTAATCATCAAGTAATCCATCCCATCGTCCATTCCCAGCTTCTGGCAAACAGAGGCTAGGGACATCATCCTGCGTAATAGCTATTGATGGACCTATCCTCCATTAATTTATCTAGTTCTTTTTTGATCCCTGTTATAGTCTTGGCCTTCATAACGTCCTCTGGCAAGGAGTTCCACAGGTTGACTGTGCATTGTGTGAAAAAATTTTGTTTTTTGTTTGTTTTAAACCTACTGCCTATTAATTTCATTTGGTGGCCACTAGTTCTTGTGTTATGAGAAGGAGTAAATAACACTTCCTTATTTACTTTCTCCACACTAGTCATGATTTTATAGACCTCTATCATATCCCCCCTTAGTCATCTCTTTCCCAAGCTGAAACGTTCCAGTCTTATTAATCTCTCCCCATACGGCAGCCATTCCATACCCCTAATAAATTTTGTTGCCCTTTTCTAAACCTTATCCAAGTCCAATATATCTTTTTTGAGATGGCGCGACCACATCTGCAGGCAGCATTCAAGAAGTGGGCATACCATGGATTTATATAGAGGTAATATGATATTTTCTGTCTTATTATCTATCCCTTTCTTAATGATTCCCAACATTCTGTTTGCTTTTTTGACTGTCGCTGCACATTGAGTGGATGTTTTCAGAAAACTGTCCACAATGACTCCAAGATCTCTTTCTTGAGTGGTAATAGCTAATTTAGACCCCATCATTTTATATGTATAGTTAGGATTATATTTTCCAATGTGCATTACTTTGCATTTATCAACATGAAATTTCATCTGCCATTTTGTTGCCTAGTCATCCAGTTTTGAGAGATCCTTTTGTAGCTCTTCGCAGTCTGCCTGGGACTTAACTATCTTGAGTAGTTTTGTATCATCTGCAAATCTTGCCACCTCACTGTTTACCCCTCTTTCCAGATCATTTATGAATACGTTGAATAGGACTGATCCCAGTACAGACCCCTGGGGGACATCACTATTTACCTCTTTCCATTCTGAAAACTGACCATTTATTCTTACCCTTTGTTTCCTATCTTTTAACCAGTTACCAATCCATGAGAGAACCTTCCCTCTTATCCCATAACTGCTTACTTTGCTTAAGAGCCTTTGGTGAGGGATCTTGTCAAAGGCTTCTGAAAATCTAAATACACTATATCCATTGGATCCCCCTTGTCCACATGCTTGTTGACCTCCTCAAAGAATTGTAATAGATTGGTGAGGCATGATTTCCCTTTACAAAAACCATGTTGACTCTTCCCCAACAAATTATGTTCATCTATGTGTCTGACAATTTTGTTCTTGACTATAGTTTCAACCAGTTTTCCCAATACTGAAGTCAGGCCTACCAGCCTATAATTGCCGGGGTCACCTCTAGAGCCCTTTTTAAAAATTGGCGTCACATTAGCTATCCTCCAGTCATTTGGTACAGAAGCTGATTTAAATGATAGGTTACAGATAACAGTTAGTAGTCCTGTAATTTCACATTTGAGTTCCTTGGGTGAATACTATCTGGTCCTGGTGACTTATTACTGTTTAGTTTATCAATTTGTTCCAACACATTCTCTAATGACACCTCAATCTGGGATAGTTCCTCAGATCTGTCACCTAAAAAGAATGGCTCATGTTTGGGAATCTCCCTCACATCCTCAACCATGAAGACCAATGCAAAGAATTTATTTAATTTCTCCGCAATGGCCTTATCATCCTTGAGTGCTCCTTTAGCATCTTGATCTTCCAGTGGCCCCACTGGTTGTTTAGCAGGCTTCCTGCTTCTGATGTACTTAAAAAAATGTTGCTATTACTTTTTGAGTCTTTGGCTAGCTGTTCTTCAAATTCTTTTTTGGCCTTCCTAATTGTATTTTTACACGTTTGGGTCACTTGCCTGGATTATCTGGGTAATCTCACTTAATCATTTCCCTGTCACTGGGGCACTTTGGTCCCTCCTATTCTTTGCCTGTGGCACATAATAGTCTAGTTTCCTGTGGGTTCTATTACATTTTGATTGTTGGGTTTAGCATGTGAGTGCCGGGCAGTGTTGGTGGCCTGTAATACACAGGAGTTCAGACTAGATGATCTAGTGGTTCCTTCTGGCCTTAAACTCTTTGATTGAGAAATTTACCTGCAAACAGCTTTCTATGCAATCAATTCCCATCCCTCCCAATGTTTGTTTACAATAGCTTCCTTACATTAAGAAGGCTAAAGGAGGGTTAAACAATTCTCTACTCTTTGATTTATATTAACCAGAGCTATAGATGGTGATCTGGAGAGTCCAGAAAGGCAGAGACATTTCCATTGAGTTTTTGCATCTTACTAACTCCACCCATTTAACTGGA
>NW_020664562.1:19851186-19898132 GCF_002925995.2 Terrapene triunguis | reverse complement strand
TAAATATAGCAGGTATTTCTAAAACATGGTGAAATGCGGGGAAAAACCCATACAATTGGATATCATAATAGAGACTACACTCAACAGAATATATAGCAAGGATAAATATTAGTTCATAGGGGTGGAAGTGTAATACTCTACCTAAAAAATTCCATAAAACCTAATGAGATAAGTCATCGGAGTTGAGAGGACTATCCTGCACAATCTGGACGGAGACAGTACAAATACATGACAGGCATCCTTGATCCGGTGGGAAATCAAAGAGGCAACCATTAATAAAATAAAATGGAAGACTTAACAACTACTATCATATAAAACCGGTCAAATATCATATTGGAACAAAGAACATACCTAGATCAATAAAGGCAGTGTCTAAAATAGCAGGGACGTCCAAGAATTCAGAAAGTTTATAATGAAAAATTCTATTTCATGCAAAGAGAAAAAGGCGCATAATTTAAAATCTGGGGCGAGATTCTGATCTCATTTACACTGGAGTAAATCACTGAAATCAGTGCAGTTACCCCCAATTTCCAGAGGCGTAATCATATGGCTGCTTAACTATGTGGGAAATGTAACTCTGAATTTTCTGACTTTTTTCCAACCTTAACAATCAATTAGCATTTTCCAGATCTATCATAAGTACAGTACTTACTGAACCGCTCTTAGCAGCATTCCTTTTCCACTGTTTCTTGTCTTGTTTCTTTACTGCACTTGAACATAGAGTTGCATGAGTTTGCATACGGGGATTTAAACCCAGAAGGTTCTGTAGAAAGAGAAAAGAATATTTTAAAATTCAGATAAAAAGCTCAAAAAGCTAATAAAATTAAAAAAAAAAAAAAAAAAAAAAAACGTGCTCAACTGATCCCACCTCACCAAAGCACAAATGAATGTTTTACAATGTTAAAAAACAGACAATAAAAAACAGGACTCAACAATAGATCAACTTCAAATGAATTTGTTTAGAATCTTTCCTGTTCCAGTTTATATGTTCTAGATTTTGAGTATTTGAGGTACTGCTACATTTAAAAAAAATAAAACAGTATGACATCTAGTGGCAGCTCCAATCTGAATTTGTAATAAATTCTATTGTTGTATGCTTCTTACCTACCGTATATACATACAACATGTAACTCTTTTTCATTATATTGCTCTAGGCAAAACCCTACATTTTGAAAATAAAGACCACACAGTGTTGCTTCATCGTTTCTAATCCCTAGGAACATGCTTGTATGTCCTAATGAGAAGCTATACAATGTAAATTAATTCCTTCTCTCTCAATAGGTTTTCCTGTGGTATAGCACAAATAAATGTTTGGAACATAGAAATAAAAGTCTTCATTGATCACTTCAAGACTGCGCTCAAAATCAGACAAAGACAGACAATTAATTTAGTCCAAGTTCTTCCAGTGACAAGGGTTAATATTAGGGCTCTCAAGCGATTAAAAAAATTAATCGCGATTAATCGTACTGTTAAACAATAATAGAATTCCATTTATTTAAATATTTTTGGATGTTTTCTACATTTTCAAATATATTGGTTTCAGTTACAACACAGAACACTAAGTGTACAGTGCTCACTTTATATTTATTTTTATTACAAATATTTGTGCTATAAAAACAAAAGAAATAGTATTTTTCAATTCACCTCATACAACTATGTAGTTCAATCTCTTTATCATGAAAGTTGAATTTACAATGTAGAATTATGTACAAAACATAACTGCATGCACAAATAAAACAATGTAAAATATTAAAGCCCACAAGTCCACTCAGTCCTACTTCTTGTTCAGTTAGTCACTCAGACAAACAAGTCTGTTTACATTTACAGGAAATAATGCTTCCTGCTTCTTGTATACAATGTCACCTGAAAGTGAGAACAGGTGTTCACATGGCACCGTTGTAGCCAGTGTCGTAAGATATTTATGTGCCAGAAGCGTTAAAGATTCATATGTCCCTTCATGCTTCAACCACCATTCCAAAGGACATGCATCCATGCTGATGAGTTCTGCTCAATAATGATCCAAAGCAGTGCCGACTGACACATGTTCACTTTCATCATCTGAGTCAGTTGCCACCAACACAAGGTTGATTTTCTTTTTTGGTGGTTTGGGTTCTGTAGTTTCCACATCAGAGAGTTGCTCTTTTAAGATTTCTGAAAGTGTGCTCCACACCTCATCCCTCTCAGATTTTGGAAGGCACTTCAGATTCTTAAACCTTAGATTGAGTGCTGTAGCTATCTTTAGAAATCTCACACTGGTTCCTTATTTGCACTTTGTCAAATTTGCAGTGAAAGTGTTCTTAAAACAAACAACATGCTGGATCATCATCCGAGACTGCTATAACAAAAAATACATATCCGAATGCGGGTAAACAGAGCAGAAGACATACTATTCTCTCCCAAGGAGTTCAGTCACAAATTTAATTAACGCATTTTTTTTTAACGAACGTCATCAGCATGGAAGCATGTCCTCTGGAATGGTGGCCGAAGCATGAAGGTGCATACGAATGTTTAGCATATCTGGCACATAAATACCTTGCAATGCTGGCTACAAAAGTGCCATGCAAATTCCTATTCTCACTTTCAGGTGACATTGTAAATAAGAAGCTGGCAGCATTATCTTCCATAAAATGTAAAAAAGCTTGGTTGTCTTACTGATTGGCTGAACAAGAAGTAGGACTGAGTGGACTTGTAGGCTCTACAGTTGTACATTGTTTTGTTTTTGAGTGCAGTTAGGTAGCAAGAATAACTATATTTATAAGTTGCACTTTCACAATACAGAGATTGCATTATGGAATTGTATGAGGTGAATTGAAAAATACTATTTATTTTATCATTTTTACAGTGCCGATCGCGGCTTTTTTTTTTTCTCCGCTGCTTTCTGTGCCCCGAAGAATGAATGACATGATGGCAGTAGAGCCTGTGATTTTGGGGGGTCTAACTCATGATTTTTGACTGCTTGGGCTGGTAATGTTGCTTCGAAGATGGTCTTTGGTTTCAGTCCAGTTCCAATCCAGAGAGGGACTCACAAGTTAAGAGAGGAGGGAGGTGCTGGATATCAGCAGTGGCCACTAGGGACCAGCATGTGTCCTGAGAATGCTGGGAGTTCAGGTTTGCAGGGCAGGATTACTCTCCTTCTGGTGAATGGGGCAGAGATGTGCTGACCATGAAATCCTAACTTCCTTCTGACCATGAGAGGTCTAGCCCCTGCCCTATCTCCTCCCCCGCAATCTGAAGAGATCCCAGAGGGACCCACAAGGTGAAGGTAGCCACGGGATGGCTCAGGCAAGGCAAGCCCTAGGCCCCGTTCTGCACCAGCTGCTGCACAGCCCTGACCCTGGGGGTGAGGGGGATTCACTTCCCATTCGGGCCCAGGTTCCCCCTTCCATCTGGAGTTCAGCCAAGCAGTGACTCCACCTTTCTCCACCCCTTCCCTCCCCTCTGGCTGGGATACCAGCGCTCTTATTCTGAAGTGATCTCACTGAAACCGACTCCACAGACAGACCTCCCTCACTTCCCCACCCCCATGACCTCCCTCCTTCATTCCCTTCTCATACTGATTGGGACCCCCCCCATCCTCACAGACTGCCCCAGCCATCAGAAATTCCCCCTCTCTTTTATTGTCCCCTCCCCTCACTGCAGACGGATCTGGGGCTCCTCCCGCTGTGGAATTCTCCGCCGCTTTCTGCCCCCCGAAGAATGAATGAAGCGGCGGCGGTAGAGCTGCCACCGAAGCACCGCCAATCGTGGCTTTTTTTTTCCTCCGCCGCTTTCTACGCCCCTCAGCTTTGTGCGCCCGAGGCAAGTGCCTCACTCACCTCACCCTTGTTAGGCACTGCCAATCGGTTGTCCAGTGCCACTGACAGCCTGGCCAGCAAGTGGCTGAAGGACTGGCTAGAACACCACAATTGATGTGTTGTGATTGGCATTCTCTCAGTGAGGGCTGATGGACTGATCAATCAAGGTGTTCTTAATATGAAAATCTCATATACTAATAAAATGAATGTTGTATGTTTAATCTAGAATCTGACTACTAATTTACTCAATAAAATGTAAGATTGTTACCTAATTCAAAAGCCTTGCTGCAAACAGATATACACAAGCAATTATAGTAATTTCTTTTTTTTTTTAAATTACAGAGAGGTAAAGTATCTAAGCGACCTGGGAGCCTAAACCCAATTTTCAAATGTGACACCGAAACCTAAATCCCATTGACTTTCAATAAGTCACTCTAAGAGCCTAAATCACTCAGATACTTTTAAAAATGTTACCTCATATCTTTTACAGTTGTGTAACACAGTATTCTTAGCTACGAATATTACAACTATCTCAGCAGGCTCTGAAATGAGATACACATTTCTAGTAATATACTGTAACACATGTACTCCTTTGGGTATGGATCCATTTGGTTCAAAACTTGGAACAAATGGTGGGGTAAACCAACAAAGGAAGAATACGCATATGTACATGATTTTCATTGCCCGCCAAATACAGGAAAACTCTCAGAAGCAAAATCAGGACCTGTACATCACCTTCATCGATTTGACAAAGGCCTTTGACTCTGTCAATTGTGAAGCCCTGTGGAAGGTGCTGGCCAGATTTGGCTGCTCTCCAAAATTTATTAAGTTCCAAAGGCTTCTTCATGATCAGATGACTGTCACCGTTCTCTGTAATGGCCTGCAGATGGACCCCTTTTGGGGTTAAGCAAGGATGCGTTATTGCCCCAACCCTCTTCTCCATCTATTTAGCAGTCATTTTGGTCCTCGTTAAAGACCAATGGAGTTGACATCCAATTCAGAAAGGGTGGGAAGCTTTTTAATCTTCGACGTCTCTGCTCGAAGTCCTTAGGGCGTCCATTACTGATCTTCAGTATGCTGATGACTGTGCCATCCTCGCGCACACTGAGAATGACCTTCAGTCCACACTGGATTTTTTTGCACAAACTTAATGAAGTCTAGGACTCTCACTCAGTATTGAGAAGACTAAAGTGCTCCATCAGCCTGCTTCAGGCATTCCACATGACCCACAACAAATCACCATCGAGGGACAGACTATGGAGACAATCGAGCACTTCGGCTACCTCAGTAGCCAACTCTCTCAAAACGCAAAAATTGACAGTGAGATCCAGCACCGGATCCAGTGCACAAGTGCTTCCTTTGGAAAATTGCTTTCCCAGATGTTTTCACAGACTATGACCTACAGCAGGACACCAAATCCAGGTCTATGAAACAAATGTTATTCCTACACACCTTTATGGATGCAAAATCTGGGTGACCTATCAACAGCACTTCAAGAGTCTGGAGACGTTCCACCAACGATGCCTCCAGAAGATCCTTTGCATCAAGTGGGAAGATCGCTGCACTAACACCAGCATCCTCACTGAAGCCAATGTCACCAGCACTGAAGCAATGATCATCATGCACCAACTCCCCTGGGCTGGACATTGTGTGCAGATGCCAGACTCTTGCCTTCCAAAACAAGTCTTTACTCTCAGCTCACCCATGGTCAGAGATCCCGTGGTGGTCAAAGGAAACGCTACAAAGACACACTGAAAACGTATCTCAAGAAAACCGATGTGGACATTACAAGCTGGAAAGAACAAGCTACCAACCAACCTCAATGGCGCCGCATCCTCCATCAGGCAGTGATCCACTTCGAGGAGAAGCTGTGCCTTGCCCTCGAAGCCGAAAAGAGAGAGAGAAGGAAGGAAAAAGAAAGAACTTTCTCCCAGCAGGCAGCTGACCTGCCAGGAAATGTCTGTACCTACTGTGGGTGGATTTGCGGTTCCAGGATTGGACTCCTGAGTCATCTCAGAACCCATATGTAAATCTGTGGTAGAGATTATCCTCGAATTGAGGGGCTGCCGATGATGATGGCGGATTAATGAGCAGAACAGCTCCATGGTACCATTTCTGACTTCCTTTAAAATTCACTTATGGGGGGGGATGGCAGGAGGAGAGGCGACCACTAACAATAATCCATGTCAGTGACTTGCTTGTTAGTGTCTTGCTTGTGCAAGATCAGTGCTTTACAAAGGCTAAATTATTATACTATGTGAAGGATATTGGTTGGGTTCCCTGAGATCTGTTCAACTTGGTTCCCCAAGAACTCAGTTCAGCTCCAGTCTTATCACTTTGATTTTTTTAATCTGGCATACAGCAAAGCTATGCTGAGATGAGGAGACTCAAGAGTATGGGGGGTGGGTATAGGGCATATCACACATTTAAAGTTACAAAGCAAACCTAAAAAAAAAAGTTCAACTTTGTTAAAAGTACTGAGACACCAGAAGGGTTAACTAACAAAGTTAAGACTGAAAGGAGACATTGCCTGAAAGAGTGCCTGTCTTAGCTTTGCAATTTTGAATGAAAGATTTGGATGGATTTTTAGTAGAATTTTAAAAAAAAAACATTTTACATATACTGTACTTTTTACATTTTAAAAAAATGTTTGTTTTTAATTTTGACGGTTTTTGCTATGTTGTAAACAGTTTATGCAAGACACCAAATAAATATTTTAAACTTGCTTGGCTTAGCCTTGCCAGCTGAGCCTTTGATTTTTTTAATATGGTTTTATATTTCTGAAATTTTCCTTTTGTAAATTGCAAGTTTGAGCAGATGACACATCTGAGATACTTACATTTTTAAATTGCAATATTTTTTATTTACATTTTAAGTAAGTTTTGGTTTTGTGTGTGTTCCTTTTTTATACAGGCAAGATAACATTTTTTGCCTGGGCTCTAATAATTGCTGTATTTTCACAATGTTTTGTTCTACTGCTGTTTTTATTTTATTTTTGTATTTTAGTTATTTGAGATTTTAGTAAACTTACTGTTACACATAACTTTTTTGACAGGCAGTTTTAACTGCTGTGTTATTTATTTATTTTTAAACTTAGCACTATAATTTATTTGTTAACGTTTGTGTACACACGTGCGCCTAGGTTATATCCCTACTGGTACACATGGAAGCAGTTAAGCCATGTAGAAATCTCTAATTTTTAAAGAGATTTTAACTAAACTGTTCATAGTACAATGTAAATTAGATTGCTCCAAATATGAAAACAGCCAACACAATTGATTATAGACACATTATTTGGGAAGGGCCCATTTTTCTGAATGGCTGTGAATGCTTTCAGAGGAAAAAGATAGTGGTGGTATTTGTCACCTCCCCCTTGCATAATTTGTTTGATTACTAAGGATCTCATGGGCATGGCTACACTGAATTTTACTACCATAACTAGGTTTTATTCTTCAACTCAGCATTTTTTTAAACCTTTCACTGTTCTTTTTAACACTTTATTACTTTTACTACCGCTATTTAGTCCTCCAAGCTCTATCGTGTTAATTTATATAAGCTTCTTTTAATTGTACATTAATTTTTAAAAATTACTTTAATTTTTTAATGTTTAATAAAAGACTTTTCAAGACCTTGCTAGCTACTAAATTTTTGGACTGTAACTCAGATTTGTTAGAGCATCACATTTTTAACTGACTTTTTCTTTGTAGCTTTAAGCTTATCTTTTATGTCTTTTGCATTTTTTAACTTAGTACCTAAATCAATATACGTGATTCATAATGAGTATATTTCCACCTAGAAAGCAATGCATGATAAAATTAAAGTGTGTTTTAATAGTGTAGGTCTGGCTTGACATGAATAATTGGACATAGGTGAGACCTCATTTCTTGGGTGACAGGATTAGGGAGGTAACTGGATCAGCAGGCTGGAAATAGAATGTCCATACTAGCTAAGCTGTACATACTAAATTCAGTTCTTAAAGGACGGCTACTTTTTACTTTGGCTATATGGAAATAGGCAACGGACATTATGTTTTCCCTGACCTTTTAGATATTTAGGTATTTTATTTAGGTAATTTTTTTTGTTTTTTACAACGTTGATTTGCTTTTTATGCTTTTTGCATTCATTTCCTAACATGGTACATGGTAAAGTTTTAGCCACCAGAAATAATCCTTGTAAGACTGCTGCTTTGATTTGCTTTCTTTACTGTAGAATAAACAAACAAACAAACAAAAAACTTGATATTTTTTCCATGACAACTGATTGGCTCTATTTTTTGAAAGTTTCAGTGGTATTCAACTGATTTTTGCTGTACTCTGCCAATTTTTAAGAGGAGACCTCCAACGTGCTCAGTCAAGAATTTTTTTTAAAATAAATTCTTTAAAAATTTTAAATACATTCTTGGAGTTCCTTTTTCACCCAGTCCCAATCTCCCTCTAGCAGTTCTCTGGGGAGTCTGTACGGTCCGCCCTTAGATTTAAACCACTTCTTCAGCATGGTACTAATTTTCTCATATTTAAATCCTTTTAAACCTTTCCAATGCCATTTCCCTTAACGCTAGGTTGCGACCCTTATACTAAGGGATGTATATGTTTCCTGCCCCAAACAAGCAGATCAAAGTTATGGCACCACTACGTTGGGGTTCCCCCAAGACCTCTTCCATATGGTTCCCCAAGAACTCAGTTCAACTCCAGTCTCATCACTCAGGTTCCTTTATTTGGCATACAGCAAAACTACACTGAATTGAAAAGACTCAAACATAGGGGGTGGGTATAGGGCACACCACATAGCCAAAGTTGCATAGCAAACCTCTTCCTTTATATACATTAACATATTACATTGCATTTACTATACATTGCATTACATGTTTTAGGACTGGCTTGGTTAGTTTGTAGGAACCAATTCTTGTACAGCATGCTCTGTCCACGTACTGTCCATTTATGACTTACTCTTTATCTCCGCTTTATGTTCTGACTTATCTTGTCCATTGTAAATCATTCCCCTTTATCTTAGCTCATATGGATATTCTATTCCCAGTCTGCTGATCCAGTCAAGCATGTCAAGCCAGGCCTACACTATTAAAACACACTTTCATTTTATCATGCATTGCTTTCTAGATGGGAATATACTCATTATGAATCACGTATATTGATTTAGGTTGCAAAGTTCTAAAATGTTATAAACTGCTCATGTACAAGAGAATGAGTGACATATAATGATGACTGATTTTTTAAATATTTTTGACAACTGTGATAAATGGTTATGCTGATCTATGTAGGGACAGTAACATTACTTCTGAGAATAAATAAGCTGTAAGCTATTCATTAAATGTTTATTGCTACACACATTCTACTTTAAAACTGTAATTAAAAGTACACACAGTGTAAAGTATTGAACTAATCTTCTATACGATTTATTGAAAATGTGAGTATAATGAAATAATAAGATACATTATGGTGAACAAAATGTCAGTAATTTGATATAATAACCCAAAATTTAAAATTATTTAAATGTAGTCATTCTGGACAGGAATTCCTGGCTCCCAGTCTCCTATTCAACCATACTCAGAGATGCAGGATTTTCAAGTAAATTGAACAGAAGACTTGATAAACCAGGAATTGCAGGTATCAGAGGGGTAGCCGTGTTAGTCTGGATCTGTAAAAAGCAACAGAGAGTCCTGTGGCACCTTTAAGACTAACAGACGTATTGGAGCATAAGCTTTCGTGGGTGAATGCCCACTTCGTCGGATGCATTCACCCATGAAAGCTTATGCTCCAATACATCTGTTAGTCTTAAAGGTGCCACAGGACTCTCAGGAATTGCAGAGCTCCAATACAGGCTTTTGATCTTAGGTAAGTCACTTATTCATTCTGTATCTCAATTTCCCCCATCTGTGAAATGGGTATTACATGAAACTGCAACTAACTCCAGTCTCATCAACCAGTCGCCATCCAACAAGGTCACAGGGTGCTGTGGCAATTAATTGTCTACTTAAATGTCTATTCAGCACTGTAAAATGTAAAGCTGCTGAAGTAATAAGGGTTATCATATATGTTCTAATAGCAATAGGATGACCAGTGTGAGTATTTGATGGGACTGAGAGGAGAGACACACTCTTGAGCTCCTTCTTTGCTGGCAGTGTTTGAATGTCCTGGGTGTCTTTTCACCTCTATCTGGACAGCAGTGGGAGACCTCAAGCCATAAGATGGGGGGAAATGGAGGCTCGACCCTGCCTCAATTTCATGGACAAAGGCAGGTGCCCCTTTATTGAAATATCAATTCCTCAACCAAAGGAGAGGACATCGCAGCAGATTCTGGCATGGCCAAGTCCTTTGTGTATGGCTAGACTGAGGCTAAGGGTAGCCTACCCCCTTTGTATTGGGCTTTGAAGAATGCCATATACCACACTGGGCCAGTTACTGCTGTGATTTTTGTTGGTTTCAGATTGTGTTTATATTAAGTTGCAGAGACTTTTCGACCATGTCACTGTGTATCTGTAGCACAGTAACTGTTGCATCTAACATCATTGATACACCAATGTTCTTCTATGATCTCTTCTAAAACCCATATGCTTTTCTTTCTCTGTGGACCAAATGTCAACCATAGTGTAAACAGGCACAATCCCATCAACTCTACTCAGCTTCCAGTTTTAGTTTTTATGATCTCTAGACTTAGAATTAGGCCTGTTTGTTGATCAGTATCTGTTCTGGTTCAGTGTGTCCCATCTTTCTGCCATGGCTGATACAATTCTCTCCTAAAAACCTATCTTTCCTTTTGACTATAAGCTTTTGACTGATTCTCTTTATATTTTAAGATGTTTTGATATGCAGCATCTTCTATACATGGCACCACAAATAGTACTGTACTACAGAATATCATTAGCAAGGAAATCTTAGAAAACCCATCCTGACAGTCAAGCTTGGTCTATGAAAACTAGCAGTAAGTATCCCCAATTAAAATTTAAAAAAAATCAAACAAAACCTAGAGGGGTTTGCTCATTACAGAATGAAAGCCCTTTTAGAATGACAGCAATGTCCAGACATTGTAATCAGCAGGAAAAAGTTAATCCTTTGGTTCCTCTGCCTAGTTCTCTGTGTTACACACACAGATACAAAAAAACCACAACTCCCACTGAAATCAGTGAGAGTTACACTGGTCTAACAGTAGAAATTGTGCCTTAATATTCAGTAACTCCTCTTACTATAAGTAGATTAAAGACTAAAGATAGATTGAGTACTCAGAGTGTAAAAAATTGGTGTCAAAGACAGTAATGTTTCTATCACGTGGTGCAATACTGAAGCAGTATAAGTGGAGCACATAAAACAATTTATTCACATTATGGATTCTTCTTAGTATCCTCTCTAGTTCAGACCCTATAGACAACTAGAATGTCACTGGACAAATTCATCATAGGCCTAAGAAGGTACAATTCCACTGAAGTCACTGGAGACGCAACGATTTATATAAGCAGTAAACTCGGTTCCATGGGTTATTTTGTTTATTTATAAATATAAAAACATACTTAACTAGATTAGTCCCTACAAATATGGTACACTGCATCTTACTCTTATTGCCTGACCGAACATCCTTAGCTAAACTGCTTTAAATGTATCAAATAAGATTTGCTAGTAGGGTAGGGAATGCATGTGAAGAGCAATTTAACCCAGCCCATTCCATTAATCTACCCAATTTCCTTAAAAAAAGAGTTATAATATCTCTCACAACAAGAAACATAAATGTATTACCAGGTATATATCTTTACCAATTAGCATAATTGGAATAATTTTACTGTTTCCCTAAAACTAGTGAGCATTCTGAACAGTTAATTTCAGTACTGTATGAGTATTGATACACTCTGAGAAATGAGTACCTGAGGTTCCCCCCCCAAAATGACATTTTTCTACTTCATTTGAACTTGAAGTTAATTTCATAATCAAGTACTAGTCACCCAAAGGAAAAAAATAAGAACTCAGATTAGGAATATTTGTTTTGGGGAGATCAGAAGACACACAATACTGGGTACGAATTACCCAAATTTCCCAAAAACCCTGCAGGAAAAGAGCTCTTCAACAGCTTAGCCCTTCCACCATCCTTCCATCCCCCCACAGAGGAAAAAAGAAGTTACAATGCCTGTAGGAGAGAGAGGAAAGAGAGACCTTCTTCATTAGTCAACGTCAAATTTAAAAAATTGCAAGATTTAAAATAGCATTTTACCATACACATCCGCTAAACCACTCAACTGATTTACAGATCTAGAATAAAGCATACATAGAAACCATGAGCCACATACAACCCTCAGTCCCCATGCATGATTCTCATGGATATAAAAATGAAAGTTTCAATATGAGTTGAATGAGGAAACTGTCTGATCCCATGAGAAGTCATAATCCAGGAAGAAAAGTTAGGATTTCAAAAATACAACCTGTGAAACCATGCAAATATCAGTATGCTCTGCTCTGCCAGTGACTGTTTCATAATTCAAGGAATGTGGGTAAGTCCATGTAGTGGCTTTGCACATTTCTATACTAAGAAACAGATTTTCTGCCCAGGAAAAAAATATTCCTCTAATGGAATATCTGATGGATTACTTTTTGGAGGATCACTCCTTACTTCGAATATATATTTAGCTAATGAAGGCCAAACATATGAAGAGATGACATCTTTTCAATTTTTTGTTTTTATCTGCAGCTACCTAAATTTGGACTGTGGTGTTTTAAAACCCAAAAAAAGAACAAGGAACCCCATTGTTGATAGGGTATCTTGTGGTAAGTATAGCAGTGCTCCAGTGTGTGTACTGCCTGCCTGTTGGTATTAAAAAGGCATTGAGGTATTATATTTTTTCCCTGAAAGCCCTAATGCTTTGGAATTTGCCCATCTGACAGGCCACCTCTCCCACGTATGAGGATGCTCCGGTTGTGATCACTCGATTGAAACCAAATCTTGGCCACTTGTGGCCATTAAAAAGCCTATGATATTTTTCACAAGAGTAGGTAGTGTTAGCCCTACGATATTCGGGCACAATTCCAGGTATGTAATTGCTTTCTGCTTACCTACAGTTTCATTCATATATGGTAATCTTCACTTCCTATGCATTCCTTAAGAGCTGGCACTTTTTATCCGAGAAGTGATGGGTGAGGCCACTCCTTCACCCAGCAAATAATGATTTAGAATACTTGAGCGAAGGACACTATACACATTTCAGTCATTAACTCCTCTATAGTTTATCACAGTATACAGCCAATCCCTTGACATGCTAAAAGGTTTATTCCTATGAATAGTACCAGATGTTTAGAAAGTAACTGGATTTCTTCTGCATGGCAATACTGCTGTTTTATAACAATACAGAGGTTTTTATTCTGAAGGATCCCCAAATACTCTGCAAATACATCTTAATGTCAGACTTCTGAAATCAAGCCCTCAAAACTCAGAAAATTCCAGAAATTATGAATGTCCCAACAACATTAACTAAAGATGTTGTGTAACATAAGATGTAGATTAAAAGTTAATACATTGGTGTGTTTCTCTGCGTGTGCGTGTATATATATATATATATATTCACAAAGAAAATAAGGTTACATGATACTATAGTACCAGCATATATGCATATGGTAGCAAGACCTGGATCACTTACAGCAGGCATGAGAAAAAGCTAAACACCTTCCACACCCACTGTCTTTGCCATGTTCTAAATATCAAGTGGGAAAGCAAAGTTCCTGATACCAAAGTACTTGCAAAATTGCCAAGCCTAATCACTATTTTCAAACAGACGTCTCTGTTGGCTTGTCATCTGCATTGAATGGACAATGGCACATTCCAAAGGATCTCCTGTATGGAGAACTTGAGGATGGCCACTGGGCCAATCTAGGCTCAGATTCAAGGAGTTTGCAGGAGGGACTTGAAAACTTTCAACAATTGACATTGGAAGCTCAGAAGATGCAGCTAGCAAGGCTATAATGGAGGGCTGCACTACGCCACACCAGTGAGTGAAAGAGAGTCTATGGCCTGGTCTACACTACGAATTTAGGTCGACTTTAGCAGCGTTAAATCGAATTAAGCCTGGACACGTTCACACGACGAAGCCCTTTCTTTCGACTTAAAGGGCCCTTTAAACCAGTTTCTTTACTCCACCTCCGACGAGGGGATTAGCGATAAAATCGGCCTTAGCGGGTCGGAATTGGGGTAGTGTGGATGGAATTCAACGTTATTGGCCTCCAGGAGCTATCCCACAGTGCTTCATTGTGACCGCTCTGGACAGCACTCTCAACTCAGATGCACTGACCAGGTAGACAGGAAAACCCCCGCAAACGTTTGAATTTCATTTCCTGTTTGCCCAGCGTGGAGAGCACAGGTGACCATGCAGAGCTCATCAGCACAGGTAACCATGATGGAGTCCCAGGATCGCAAAAGAGCTCCAGCATGGACCGAACGGGAGGTACGGGATCTGCTCGCCATATGGGGAGATGAATCAGTGCTAGCTGAACTCCGTAGCAGTAAACGAAATGGCAAAATATTAAAAAAGGTCTCCAAGGCCATGAAGGACAGAGGCCATAACAGGGACGCACAGCAGTGCCGCGTAAAAATTAAGGAGCTAAGTCAAGCTTACCACAAAGCCAGAGAGGCAAACGGAAGGTCTGGGGCAGAGCCGCAAACATGCCGCTTCTACGCGGAGCTGCATGCCATGCTAGGGGTGCAGCCACCACTACCCCAACCGTGTGCTATGACTCCGTCAATGGAGAAACACGCAACAGGGAAGCGGGTTCAGGGTACAAGGAAGATGAGGATGAAGATAATGTAGATAGCTCACAGCAGCAAGGAAGCGGAGAAATGGTTTCCCCAACAGCCAGGATATGTTTATCACCCTGGACCTGGAACCAGTAACCCCCGAACTCACCCAAGGCGTGCTCCCAGACCCTGAGGGCACACAGGGGACCTCTGGTGAGTGTACCTTTGTAAATATTACACATGGTTTAAAAGCAAGCATGTTTAATGATTAATTTGCCCTGGCAATCGCGGCCAGTACAGCTACTGGAAAAGTCTGTTAACGTGTATGGGGATGGAGCGGAAATCCTCCAGGGACATCTCCAGAAAGCTCTCCTTCATGTACTCCCAAAGCCTTTGCAAAAGGTTTCTGGGGAGGGCTGCCTTATCCCGTCCGCCATGGTAGGACACTTTACCAGCCAGGCCAGTAGCACGTAGTCTGGAATCACTGCATAACAAAGCATGGCAGCGTATGGTCCCAGTGTTTGCTGGCATGCAGACAACATCTATTCCTTATCGCTCTTTGTTATCCTCAGGAGAGTGATATCATTCACAGTCACCTGGTTGAAATGGGGCGATTTTATTAAGGGGACATTCAGAGGTGCGCCTTCCTGCTCGGCTGAACAGAAATGTTCCCCGCTGTTAGCCACGCGGTGGGGGGGAGGAGTGAAGTGATCATCCCAGAGAATTGGGTGTGGGGGGGGGAGGGGGATTAGTTGGGTTTGTGCTGCATGTTAACCCGGAAACCGCAGCCCCTCCTTTTACATTGCAAACCCATTTTAAATGGCCAACCCAACGGGTGCTTGGTATGGGAAAGGAGGACGCTACTGTTTGAAACCATTCCCACATGTTAAGAAGGTTAAAAAAGCCAAAAGACTGTGGCTTACCATGGCTGCCTGCAAGCCGAAATCTGTTGCCTGGCACTGTGTGAGTGATCTCTCACACCAAACTGGCAGGCCCTCAATATAAGAGGAAAAATGCGACCTTGTAACGAAAGCACATGTGCAGTGTAATGTGAACAGCAAAATTTAACATGAGGTCTATCCGAGTCAGTAAGCTGCGCCAGCGCGCTTTTAAACGTCCAAATGCACATTCCACCACCATTCGGCACTTGCTCAGCCTATAGTTGAACAGATCCTGACTACTGTCCAGGCTGCCTGTGTACGGCTTCATGAGCCTGGCATTAAGGGGTAGGCTGAGTCCCCAAGGATCACGATAGGCATTTCAACATCCCCAACGGTTATTTTCTGGTCCGGGAAGAAAGTCCCTTCCTCCAGCTTTCGAAACAGACCAGAGTGCCTGAAGACGTGAGCATCATGTACCTTTCCCAGCCATCCCACATTGATGTTGGTGAAACGTCCCTTGTGATCCACCAGGGCTTGCAGCAGCATTGAAAAGTACCCCTTGCAGTTTATGTACTCGGTGGCTTGGTGCTCCGGTGACAAGATATGGATATGGGTTCCGTCTATCGCCCCACCACAGTTTGGGAATCCCATTGCAGCAAAGCCATCCACTATGACCTGCATGTTTCCCAGAGTCACTACCCTTGATATCACCAGGTCTTTGATTGCCCTGGCAACTTGGATCACAGCAGCTCCCACAGTAGATTTGCCCACTCCAAATTGATTCCCGACTGACCGGTAGCTGTCTGGCGTTGCAAGCTTCCACAGTGCTATCGCCACTCACTTCTCAACTGTGAGGGCTGCTCTCATCCTGGTATTCTGGCGCTTCAGGGCAGGGGAAAGCAAGTCACAAAGTTCCATGAAAGTGCCCTTACGCATGCGAAAGTTTCGCAGCCACTGGGAATCATCCCACACCTGCAACACGATGCAGTCCCACCAGTCTGTGCTTGTTTCCCGGGCCCAGAATCGGCGTTCCACGGCATCAACCTGCCCCAGTAACACCATGATTTGCACATTGCTGGGGCCTGTACCTTGTGAGAGGTCTATGTCCATGTCAATTTCCTCATCACTCTCGTCGCCGCGCTGCAATCGCCTCCTCGGCTGGTCCTGGTTTTGCTTTGGCATGTCCTGGCTCTGCATATACTCCAGGACAATACGCATGGTGTTCATAGTGCTCATAATTGCCGCGGTGATCTGAGCGGGCTCCATGATCCCAGTGCTATGGCGTCTGGTCTGAAAAAAGGCGCGAAACTAGTATCTGACGGAGGGAGGGAGGGAGAGAGGGGCGAGTGACGACATGGCGTACAGGTACAGGGAATTAAAATCAACAAAGGTGGCTGTGCATCAGGGAGAAACACAAACAACTGTCACACAGAATGCCCCCCCCCCCAAGATTGAACTCAAAACCCTGGGTTTAGCAGGTTGTTGATTTCACGGAGGGAGAGGGAAGCAAATGAATACAGAACAAATCTATTTTTTACATCTTAAGCTGGCAGACGACGGTGCAGCATGACTGATAGCCCTCGGCATCTTCTGGGTGCTTGGCAGAAAATACTGGGCGCTTGGCAGAAAATAGCATACTACGACTGATAGCCATCATCGTCAAGACAGTTCGATAGGACTGAGCATGTCTGCCCAGGTGCCCATGATTGACAGCCACTGCAGTACGATGACGACGGATACCAGTCGTAATATACCATCTTCTACCAAAAGGCAAGGGGCTGCTGCTGTGTGCAATGCAGCCCCACGTCTGCCAGCACCCAGATCGCCGATGAAGGCTACCAGTCATACTGCACCGTCTACTGCCAAAAGGCAATTAGCTGCTGCTGTGTAGCAATGCAGTACCATGTCTGCCGGCAACCAGAGGACATATGGTGACGGTGAGCTGAGCTGAGCTGAGCGGGCTCCATGCTTGGCGTGGTATGTTGTCTGCACAGGTAACCCAGGTAAAAAGGCGCGAATCGATTGTCTGCCGTTGCTCTGACGGAGGGGGAGGTGCCTGACGACATGTACCAAGAACCCCCCGCGACACTGTTTTGCATCATTCAGGCACTGGGATATCAACCCAGAATTCCAATGGGCGGCGGAGACTGCGGGAACTGTGGGATAGCTACCCACTGTGCAACGCTCCGGAAGTCGACGCTAGCCTCGGTACTGTGGACGCGGTCCGCCGACTTAATGCACTTAGAGCATTTTATGTGGGGACACACACAGTCGGCTGTATACAACCGATTTCTATAAAACCGGCTTCTATAAATTCGACCTAATTTCGTAGTGTAGACATACCCTAAGTGAGGTGGTTGAGAGAGAACAAAGCGCAGCAGGCCTGAAGCACTAATAGTGCGTCAGCTTCATCTTCTGGCCCTGTGCTTACACCTGCGTTATCTGTGATAAGGACCGTTGCTCAAGAATTGGACTTTTCAGCAACTTGCAATGCTGTTGCATAACACATAGTAACTGAACTGCTTTGCCACTTACATCATATTTAAGATGGATGGTTACTATTCAAGCATATGTGCAACATGGCCTGATTAGTGTTGTTAGCCTAACCTTAAACTTTTGGAATCTCTTAACTGAGTGCTTGATTTCTCAAACTTAACATTGCATTAATGCTGGGTTTTTTGCATTTAAATTCTCTCAGATTTATAAATGCAAAGTGAAGAGAAGAGAGTTGAAAAACAACAAAATATTATATTTGTCTTGCAGCTATTACACAGACTACTGGCAAAGACAATGGAGTGTGTACTGATAAATTCCTTGCAACAGAGGTATTTAGCAGGACATCACCTAAAAAGGTAGCTGATCCTAGCAAAGGCTTCTTTGACCTGAGCCTATGCAAAATAAGGCCTGTATCAAGCAAACACTTACACATGCTTTATTTTGAATATGCAAGTTCTCCCTTTGAATTCAATGGGACTATTCACATGTTAACATTAAGCACATGCATGTTTGCAGGACAGGAGTCTAAACTGCTTAAACAAATTCAATCCCATTCGACCTCAGAGCGGAGTTCCAAAGTCTGACCCTCCTCTGAGGACACCATGCCCTGCCACCAGACCAGATTTTGAATAACTGCTTTTACGTGGTATATGTCAGCTTTCACTGTACATTCAAAATCACAGGGAAATTCAATTCAGGTTAATATACCAAATTCAGCCAAGGAATAAGCAACCAAAATTCTCATAGACCAGAGATGATTCTGGCATTACGTATTCATTCTATTTGCCAAAAATTCAATTTAACTTATCTATTAAAAATAGAAGAAATGTTTAAATTTCAGTGCATTCATACTACTACAAATACATTTACAATTTAACTCACATTTCTAAAGAACTGACAACTATACATTTAAAAAACACAGTAATTTTAACATTTAAATATATTTAATCTTCCCTTTATACTATGCACCCTTGTTACCAAAAAACTATTGACAACTGTTCTCTGATCATGAAAAAGATCATGATGCACAAAAAGAATAAAAGAGGTGGCAGCCTTAACTCCAAATTCCTTGACTGTTGTGAAACATTGTAATCTTAATTTTTAATCAAAGAACCAATTTAAACCCTCAGAAACTATGTTGACAGCATATACTTGTGTAATGGGACTTAAACTTCTTGTCTCCACTCCATCACATTTTTCTATACAAGAATCCCTTGTCATCGAGTTGTATGACTTCTCTTTTGCACAAGGAACTCACAAGAGCTTTGTAACTGCTCGCTAACTCGTAGGTAAAGTTATTTAATTGAATGGTTCACTGCCAGTAAAAAAGGATTTTCTTGTGTGTGCATTTACAACTTATAATATACTGCTGAAAAATAAAAGTATTTCAAGAGGAAATACAGATCTAAACAGAAACCAAATGCTGTTGTTTTGGCAATTAAATTTTTCAACCAATACCATCAGTGTGCACTGCTTTTCTTTACACTGGGAGTAAGTCCTGGACCCCTACCTCCCCAACAGCCAAACTGCACTAATTGAAGTGCCCATTCTATAAAAAAGTACAGGTGCTTGCTTAACACAAAAGCAAACTTGCCTTGGAGATGAGTCAGTTAACAAAAAGTGAATGTTCTATTGACTTTGTTCATGAGAGGAATTAGCATTGACGTTATTGCTGTATTAAGTTTAATCATCAGCAAAATTAGTGGAACTTTGGCCAAGCAAAGCAACATTCTGAAAACTTGTTAAAGGTGATTTCCAGCGTCTAATAAATAAACCTCATCCACAAACCATCCACAGTGACAAAATGCATACTGTGGGTCTAGAACATGAAGTACTCGAAAAATAGATTGCATAATCATTTGGACTCTGTTCCAAGAACATGTCAAATGTCCATCAGCATAGAATTTCTAACTCCCTGATGTTCCATGAAAAAGTCCCACACTAAACTGGGGAAAAAACTTTCTTATGTTATGATTGAAGTGCAAACATAAAAATGACAATAGTATCTATTTAATATGATGCAAACCAAACAAATAATTCATTATCAATTATGTCTTGTAGAAGATATACTGCATTCAGCAGACCCTGATCATAAAAGAAATAAGAGTCCACAGGTAGGAGAGGAAAGGAAAACAAATACGGACAGAGGGATTGGTTAATCATAACACATTATAAGAAGTAAGGGTTTGAACTTTGTAATTATGTATCAAAATATTCTCAACTAGTTGAGTATTAAAAAAAAGAAGAACAGGCCAGCTTTAAAGAGCTAAATGTGACAACCGAACTATACAGAGTTACAGGGGACTGCAGCCAAGTTTTACATTTACTGTTTCATTGTCTCTTTGTCAGAGTCATGAAGTGGTAATCTCTACATTTCTTTGCTTCAAACTGTGACATCCCAGCTTACACTCTGCATAAGAGGTCATCCACAGATCAGCAGTGGAGCAGAGAGTCGGCCTACGTGGGGAATAAAAGGTATTTCTCATTTTCCCCATATTCAGCAATTACAAAATATAAACCTTATGAATATAAATGACTGTGTGTGTGAGGGACAGAAGTGATGCAGTTTGGTATATAATGGATTTACTGGCAAAAATGGGGATAGCCATATTACAGGCAAGTCATCCTAAACAAATGCCAATGTGACATTACCCAGGGTACAAACTGGACTGTTGGACTATCTGAGCTTCCTAGCCTGATGAAAGGGTTATTCTTCCCCCTAGGGGGAGGGATAGCTCAGTGATTTGAGCATTGGCCTGCTAAACCCAGGGTTATGAGTTCAATCCTTAAGGGGGCCACTTAGAGATCTGGGGCAAAATCAGTATTTGGTCCTGCTAGTGAAGGCAGGGGGCTGGACTCAATGACCTTTCAAGGTCCCTTCCAGTTCTAGAAGATAGGATATCTCCATTAATTTAAAAAAAAATCCTAATATTCAGCTGAATCTCTACTAATACATTCTGCTTCTTTCTCTTCTGTGTCTTATTTTCTTCTCTTCAACTCTAAGCTTCACCTTTTTTTTCTTGCTCTGCAATTCTAGGCTTAACCTTTTTCTTTGTGATTGAGATTAGACCAGTCCCTTTTCTCCTTTGGATTTTAAGATTGGTCTCAACAACCTTTTTCATCTTGGAAGAGGTTGCCTGTCCTTTTTCTTCTCTTTCGAATTATTTTGCTGGTCAGAATTTCTAGAACAAAGTCACCACTTACCAGTTTCAGTGGCAGTTTAACAGCTGTTGTTATAGACTTGTCCACATCGTGTGTAAACTCTGGGACTGTAGAAAGGAAGCACATTCTTCCTGATTTAAGCAATAGCAGTGTTAAAGCTCTCCAGTAAATCTTTGCTGGGAGCCCACCATTTGTGCCTAAATTAAGGCTAGCAGATTACCTTCCTCCCTCCCTCCAAAATACTGAAGATTTAGGTACTTGTACCATAGCCATTAATAAAAAGATTTGTTAAGGCTGAAATTAGACCTTGAGGTTACCTACAGCTATATATGCAAATAACAGTACCTATGATCCTCTGCCAAGACCCTCATATCAGTTAGTGGTAACATATTTTAAGAGTTAATACTTAGGCTCAAAATGGTGAGTTAGGATAGAGCAGCAAACCTGAGATCCATTTCCTCTGTGCTAAATCAAACATTTAGTGCCAACTTTTGTACTCTTCCCTCTTCTGACCAAACCAATAGCTGCAGGTGAGTTGCGTTGACACAGATATTGGTTGCCTCTAAGGAGGGCTTTCCTTTAACCTTAAACAATAAATGGGACTGCTTCACCCCATCACACAAAGCCGTAACACCCTCCTTTTGGCATTTCATTTGATATTACATTAGAAGTGCTGACACTGTCTTATTATAAATAATACTGCTTAAAATGACAAAAATGCTTCATAAATTCAGCAATTCAAGATTAGTTTATGGATTAAAGCAAAGGCTTGTTTTATTTCCAAGGCAACATTCCATGAGCTCAGTATTTAAAGTCATGCATTTCCCAATTTTACTGTCATTGAAATATCTTTCATTTCAAAAGATATCAGGAAATTATCACTATTCATTTTCGATACAAAGCCTCTTACATTTCAGCTGTCATTTTAAAAAAATCATACTGAAAATGGTGTTTCTAAGCAGAGTTCAGTTGCAGTGTAATAAGTAATAATTTCATCAATTAGCAGCATTCAGCATCCACTGAGAGTTCTCTCACTATTATTTTATTCACAGAACCCTTTGAGGAAGGAGCATGCTATAAAGATCCATTTATCCTTCAAGGTTTTTCATAAATGCGGCATACATCTTAGAAAACAATTGGTTATTATTCTTTCTCAATTTAAATAACGATAATAACTTCCAGGTGTAAAACCTCTTTTTGTACTTTCCTTTTACTCATATTACAGATCTACACTTTTAATAATCTAGTCTAATGTTTCCACCTACTTTTCAACATGAATTCTGGAGTTTTCCATGGATGCTATGCACGACTGGCTAGGGCATATTTGGCTTCTATTGTTAGAACAGAATAGAATCTGGTTTTGGATAATACCCTTCATAATCAAGGCAATGCCAAGCAGTTTATAATGAGCTAGATGCTAATATAGACACTAGAATTGCAGTGACTATACAGGAAAATGTCTAATATATTCCCCCTTCCCTCCAGAGTCCTCCATGTCTTTATCAGTCCATTTCCCCTCATCCTCAAGGTCATGTTCTGGCTTTCATCCTTTTATTTGGAGACTGGAAAGGCTTCCCCCTCAGAGCACAACATAACCGTTCCTTAAACAGACAAAGGGATTGCTGTTGAGCAACATGGTCCTTAATGCTTCAGTAAGCTGAGCCCTCTATGAATTTTTTTTCTGAATGAATTGTGGCAGAACCTGTCTGTCCTTCCTGGGTACATGGTGGGAAGTGTGAGAAGGCATTTGAGGACTAGCAGCAGTCAAGTGGTTAGTAGCTGATGAGTCGTACTTGCTTGAGTTCTAGCGTATAACCCTTCTTGGGCTAGCCAATTCCAGTCAGAAGCACCACCACACTTGACTGAGTTTTGTGTATGGACGAGACTCAAAAGGGCAACAGAAATTAAAATTCAGTTCAAGTTTGCAGTATAAAAGCCCCTGATTAACTGCCAGTTAATTCTAGTAACCTAGCACCTTTGTAAATGATAATCTAGACCAGTGGTCTCCAAAGTGGGGTGTGTGCACCCCAGGGGGGTGCGCAAGAGGATCCTTGGGGGTGCAGCAGGAGGAGGTTTGTTTTTTTTCTTCTTCGCCCAAGCAGCTTTTATTTTTTTTTGCTTTGGCAAAAATGGTAGAGCCAGCGCGGCAGGGGGTGCGTACTCAAAATTTTTTTACTGATAGGGGTGCGCAATCAAAAAAGTTTGGAGACCACTGATCTAGACACTCCATCAACGTTTTTAGCTGCTCCTAAGCCAAAGAAACCATTGACAGACCAAAAGCTACTGACTGATTTCCCTGCTGTGTGTTATCTACAAGTTGATGGAGAAACTGAAAAGGAAAGAGCAACAGAGGGTCCTGTGGCACCTTTAAGACTAACAGAAGTATTGGGAGCATAAGCTTTCGATGGGTAAGAACCTCATCCCATTCCTGTGGATCAGGAGTGTGACACTATGGCTGATCTCTCAACACCCTTTTGCTATGACAGCTCACGCATTCTTGGACAAGAGCAATACTGGCCTTTTACTATGCCAGGGAACTGAAAACTCTTTCCTTTCAGAGTAGAAGCATTGGTGGGAAAGAGTCTAACAGAATAAGTAAATTCAGGAGTCTGTTGCTACACCTGCCTCCTTGTCCAGTTGATTGTAGATCCTGATCAGGACCTACCATCTACTCTCTGGCTTGTCCAAGTTTCCGCAACTATGTGCCAGCTTGGCGTGGTTTCCTTCCATGCTATGACAGTGGGGCAGTGTTGCAACCAATAACTCATGTGGTGGAAGAGTGCCTAACCTGACATCTGAAACGTCATTTACAATGCCTTACCTCCCTTGATACACAGGCTATCCTCTAGTTATGGACAGGGCCGGCTCTGGCTTTCTGGCCGCCCCAAGCAAAAAAAAAAAAAAAAAAAGCCGGGGGGCCGGGGGGGGGGGGGGGGGGGGGGGAGAGAAAGTAGGGGGGCGGCCAGGGCTTCAGCGGGGCGCTGCCACGCAGCCCCTCCCACCATGCCCCCTGCCGGGAGGGCTCCACACCACTCCGGTCGGCTGGGACGGAAGGACGCGGGCTGCCCTGCCGGGCTTGCTGCAGGGCGCTCCCGTCCTCCACGCCGCTGCCCCCTACAGGGCGGCCGGAGCGGAACAACAACAACAACAAAAGCGGCTGTGCCGCCCTAGGATTGGACGGAATGCCACCTCCTACAAGCTGCCGCCCCAAGCACTAGCTTGCTTGGCTGGTGCCTGGAGCTGGCCCTGGTTATGGAACCGGGATAGAAGAGAGCTGAATGTTTGTACTGTATCCTAGGCTAAACCCTAAGGTAAACCAAATACATCTATGAATTATCTGTAGCCTATCAATTAACTCAAATTATAGTAGGTTTATTTAGACAGGATTAGAACAGGGCTGGAACAGCTAACACATTAGAATACAATTTGCCCTATCAACACATTTTTAACTAATATGTTTTAAAAGACATTAAGTAACAAGTTTTCAAAACACTTTCTACCCTAGTGCAGAGAGGCCCCAAGTTACTTGCTTTGATATTTAACCCCAGTTTGCTTATCTAGAATTGTTTATATATCTCCGTGGAGAGAATTTCCTACGTGATTCACTATTTTAAGTCAACAACAACAACAAAAAGGTTTAAGGCCATGTTTTTAGTTATGACACAAACTGACAAAAAAGAAAAGAATTAAAGGTTAAAATTGCCACTCAGGCCTGAAATTGCCTCTTATGCCAGGTTATAATATACATCTGTCTATTCTGAAGGCAAAAGTGACTATTTTTTGTTTCCACTGCCAATTACTTTGTAGAAAGAGCCAGAGGGTCTTATTTATTTCACCACTACCGCCTATGGATGCTGTATATTTGTGGATATGGGTAGTTTCTTGGTTTTCTCCTACTGAGTCAGAACATCATGTTTGTCCTGGATATAAGTATGTGTGGCAAAAATCTCCTCACAGATCTGCACAGCAGATTTCCACAGATATTTCATAAGTGGAAGTTCTGCATATGTAATGACAGGAGAGTACCAGCAGAGAGCTGTGCCTTGCAGATGGGAAGAGAATTGTGCCCTTGGTTTACAAATGATCTCAACTGAAAATGAAATGACTTTGAATAACATATCCACACAAAGTCCACCTGCTGAGCTTATGACAAGACATTCATGGCCAAAGGTTTCCTAGTCCTACATGTTTGATTTCTTCACCAAAGCACATACTCCCCTAAACCTCATACAAAGGGCCAAATCCTGCATTTCTTATAGGGAGCAGTGCTGGGTTGGCAACAAAGCCTATAACACTGCAGTGATGTAATAAAAAGGAATAGAAATTGTATGCTAATAAGGGGAGGGAGGTTGCTAGGCAACCAGGGAGGAAGAGAAAGCAGTTTTTGATTTGAACTCTGTGCTGTCAAAGGGTTAGTATAGTCAGCACAAACAGGGCACATTTAATCCAGCTTGTCTGCAGTCATCATTAATTCAGCTCTGACTTCATGAACATTTTAAGCAGAGGTACGTTACAAGCAGAGAAGTGTCAGCTGTGTCTGAGTGCCCCATGTCACAGGGCAAGATGGCACAGGACAGGTGGGTGGAGAATAAAAAATGCTGCCTGTTTGAAGAGCAGCATGTGCCTCTGGCTAGCACATACTGCACACTGCACCATGCATGTAAACTAGTTTGTGGGGGGAGGAGGGAGATGGCCATGCACCCTTGGGTCCAGGCAGACCATAGTCCCCTTTCTTTATGCTTTATTGAAGGCTGTGCAGATGGTCTGCCTAGATGCTACCAGGGTGCAGATTTTCACCATTCTTATGGATCTCTACCAGCTATATAAATATGGTACTTTATGATTTAAGGCCCTGTCTATACTGCTTATACGTACATCCGTGTTGAGGAATCTGGTTATAAAGTTAAAACACAGTTGTCCCTTAACTAGGATCCCTGTTGTCAGTTGCCAGGCCTTGTGATGTTTTCACAAGTCTCATTACCATCTCAGTTTTTCATAAAGCCCCAGCTCCTGAAGGCATGCAATTGGGTGAGAATCATTTTGTTTTAAGTAGTAAGTAGTTTCTAGACCTCACTGGTTGCAGAGAAAAGCTTGAAAATGTGACAAGTGTATTTTAAAGGCTCAGAAACCAGAAGGAAAGTGAAAAGCACCCTAAAGGTATTTTTTTAAAAATCTCGTGATTTTGTGGTGCCTAACTCAATTTTTGAATATTTGGGTTAGCAATACTATATTTGCAGTGCAGATAAAATCCTAAAGTGCATACAACTCTCTGGGGATACATCTACACTGAGATAAAAGACGTACAGCATGGCCGCTGCTGGCCCAGGCTCACAGGCTGTGGGGCCATAAAAGTGGAGTGTAGACCTCGGACTCTGAGACCCTGCGAGTGTGGTGGGATCTCAGACCCAGGCTCAGGGACTTGGTGCTACAGGCTGTCAACAGAAGTTGCATACACAAAATAATATGAGAGAGAGAGAGAACAGAATATGCCCCAAATGAAGGACTTTCCCATCCTACCAATCATTCAAGGCTTCAGCCTAGTGTCTGAGACACCATTTTGATGACATGTTTCTGGGAAATAAAGGACCTGATCCTGAAAATACTCACATACATGCTTAATTTTAAACATGGGCATGTTTGCAGGATCAGGGCCATATTCTGGAATAGTTAATAAAATGAGTTATTTGCTCAACATGGTGATTGTCTTTTATTTTAAGGTAAAAACAAATTTGGTATAAGTTCTAGACGATGTACAGTAGAATCAGTTGTTCAAAAATGTGAGACCTCAATATAAATTCAAAAAATTATATTAATAAAATATTAACTTTTTTAATGATAGGTCATTACAAACGTCTCTGCATCTTTACTGAATATTTTGATACAGCTACGAATATGTTATAGCCAGGATGCTTAAAAAATATAATAGAATAATATATTTAGCTAGTTAGTTATATTACAAATGTTCAAATTAAAGAAATCCCAGTAGGTATTTGCTTTTTAATGCCCAAGGACATATAAATGTCAGGAAGATAACCTCTCCTTGGCCATAAAATCATGTCTATTACCCCTAATAATGCTATACAAATTCAGAAAAGCTGCATTTTAAACTTTATTTTGCTTTAACTTTCTATGCCAATTTATTTTATACTATGTTTTGAAAAATGGATTTGTGACTGTTGCTTTGTAAAGAATATTTTATAGGAGTTTTAACTGTAAAGACTGCAACTGGTAAACAGTTTGGTCAAGAGGACTTCAAAGAGATGGAATACTGAAGATCCTTATCAAACCATAAAACTTGGGGTAAAGAGGGCCTGTATCAACCTCATCTTCTTTTCCAATAAAAGCCTTTGCATCTGTCTTAGAACCCCTGAGAAAAACCATGCAGTTGGAAATGTTTTAAGCCTCTTTTTTATTTCCAAAGTTTTGAAATAGTAAACACCTTTGTGAAAAGCACTCGCAAATGTTAGATAAATACAAAGCTCCTAATATCATTGCTATGTAAATGGTAAAATGCTTTATGTATCAAAATAGAATCTAATGACCTTGATAAACTAATTACTAATGTAAGATGTAATTTAAATATAGAATATTTATAATAATGGGGAATTGATTAATTAATTACTAGCAGTGCTCAAAGCAACCCCTTACCCAAACTCAGGAAGACAACACTTATCCCTCCAAAAACTGTTAGAAAGAATCCACAACTTCTTTAGCTTAAATAGTTAAAAAAACTTTAAAAATAACTGCTTTGAGAACTGTTTATATAAAAAAACAGAAGCACTGTTTTTTTCAAAAACAGAATTTCAATTCCAGTTTAACTCTAACCAAAAAAAAATCAAAGAAATCTCTGAAAATGGACTAAACTTAAAGAGTCTCCCACTACAAAGACAGAGGAATATAACTGTCAAGAAAGAATTAGAATCCCAATGCATATATGCATTACCAAACTACATATTCATAAGATGAAGATGCTCCTAATGACAATCCAGGAGGGTTCTGAGCCAATGAAAGGGCAGCAGCAACCAACTTTAAATGTAAAGCCTGAAAAAGCTGTGTTTTCCCCTTATAATTTCAAGAAAATAGGACATAGGAGGATATAAAATCTCTGAGAGTAAGCACCCCTCACACACATACTCTGTGCTGCCCTTGTAATGCAGCAAGTACTCACCAACTTATTCTGTCCATCTCTACAAGCATGCTGCCATGACAGCTCAGAGAAACAGAAAAAGACTCAAGAAGAAACCAACCCAAAGAAAACCTCCCCAAGATTTCAAGATGGATTAGTGAGAGAAAGTTAACAAAACACTGTCAAGGGATTAGATTTCAAAACTCTTGTAATTATTTTATTGGACTATTGAAATGCAATTGTAACTTAAACTATTAATAGTTTCTTCTGTTAATCACCAAATGGTTAAACCATGCATTCCCAGAAAGGAAACAAAGGCTAACCTTTGGTGAACAGAGAAATAGTGGGATTTAATTGGATTTAAGATTCTTGATATTCAGAATTTGTCTGTGTAATACAGCTCATGGCTTTTTCTAAGCAGCTGATTTAATTTTTTTATTTCATAGGATTTAGTGAAGATTGCTTACTTTGCACAATTACAAACTGGCTGATTACTAACAATAACCAAGGAACAAATAAAACTCTCCTTTCATTAAACAAAACTCTCTTGCCCGTTTATAAGCCTTCTTAGCTATGTAAGGATATACTAAGACTGAGTCATCCAGGCACCCTGTCACCCTACACATTACTATAATAATAGTGGCACAAAATTAGCCTTGTGAGGTATCATTTGAAAACTAACACCACACTGGTTATTAATCTCATTGTAAAATGCATGTGTCACGCTTATATGTGAAGTTATGAATCCCCTATATATGACATTACTAGAACATGTTTAAGACCAGACAGCCCAGTCTAGGTCAAGGTGATGACCAGGCCTGTTCTAGACAAAGGAATGTGAGTTTATCTCAGTTTACATATTAACAATAAACAAAGCCATCTAGCTAAACCAGCAGGGTTTATTCTAATCCTGAACACATGAAACAGAAAATTAACATTGTTCCTGCACCCCAGAGAGACACAGGATCAGGTCCAAGAGGTGAATATAGCTGGACCACTTGATAATAGTGACCATAATATAATTAAATTTAACATCCCTGTGGTGGGGAAAACACCACAGTGGCCCAACACTGTAGCATTTAATTTCAGAAAGGGGAACTACACAAAAACAAGGAGGTTAGTTAAACAGAAATTAAAAGGTACAGCACCAAAATTAAAATCCCTGCAAGCTGCATAAAGATACCATAATAGAGGCTCAACTTAAATTAGGCTCAACCCAAATTAAAAAACATAGTAAGAGAACAAAAAAAGAGTCACTGTGGCTAAACAACAAAGTAAGAGAAGCAGTGAGAGGCAAGAAGGCATCCTTTAAAAAGTGGAAGTTAAATCCTAGTGAGGAAAATAGAAAGGAGCATAAACTCTGGCAAATAAAGTGTAAAAATATAATTAGGAAGGCCAAAAAAAAATTTGAAGAACAGCTAGCCAAAGACTGAAAAAGTAATAGCAATTTTTTTTTAAGTACACCAGAAGCAGGAAGCCTGCTAAACAACCGGTGGGGCCACTGGACAATTGAGTTGCTAAAGGAGCATTCAAGGATGATAAGGCCATTGCGGAGAAACTAAATGAATTCTTTGCATCTGTCTTCACAGTTGAGGATGTGAGGGAGATTCCCAAACATGAGCCATTCTTTTTAGGTGACAAATCTGAGGAACTGGTCCCAGATTGAGGTTTCACTAGAGGAGGTTTGGAACAAACTGATAAACTAAACAGTAATAAGTCACCAGGACCAGATGGTATTCACGCAAGAGTTTTGAAGGAGCTCAGAGGTGAAATTACAGGACTACTAACTGTCGTCTGTAACCTATCATTTAAATCAGCTTCTGTACCAAATGACTGGAGGATAGCTAATGTGACACCAATTTCTAAAAAGGGCTCCAGAGATGACCCCAGCAATTACAGGCTGGTAAGCCTGACTTCAGTACCGGGCAAACTGGTTGAAACTATAGTCAAGAACAAAATTGTCAGACACATAGATGAACATAATTTGTTGGGGAAGAATCAACATCGTTTTTGTAGAGGGAAATCATGCCTCACCAATCTACTACAATTCTTTGAGGGGGTCAACAAGCATGTGGACAAGGGGGATCCAATGGATATAGTATATTTAGATTTTCAGAAGCCTTTGACAAGGTCCCTCACCAAAGACTCTTAAGCAAAGTAAGCAGTCATGAGATAAGAGGGAAGGTTCTCTCATTGATTGGTAACTGGTTAAAAGATAAGAAACAAAGGGTAGGAATAAATGGTCAGTTTTCAGAATGGAAAGAGGTAAATAGTGGTGTCCCACAGGAGTCTGTACTGGGACCAGTCCTATTCAACATATTCATAAATGATCTGGAAAAAGGGGAAAACAGTAAGGTGGCAAAATTTGCAGATGACAGAAAACTACTCAAGATAGTTAAGTCCCAGGCAGATAGAGAAGAGTTACAAAAGGATCTCTCAAAACTGGGTGACGGCAACAAAATGGCAGATGAAATTTAATGTTCATAAATGCAAAGTAATGCACATTGGAAAACATAATCCCAACTATACATATAAAATGATGGGGTCTAAATTACCTGTTACCACTCAAGAAAGAGATCCTGGAGTCATTGAAAACATCCACTTAATGTGCAGCGGCAGTCAAAAAAGCAAACAGAATTTTGGGAATCATTAAGAAAGGGATAGATAATAAGATAGAAAATATCATATTGCTTCTATATAAACCCATGGTACGCCCAGATCTTGAATACTGCATGCAGATGTGGTCGCCCCATCTCAAGAAAGATATTTTGGAGTTGGAAAAGGTTCAGAAAAGCCAGAAGCTGGGAATGGGCGACAGGACATGGATCACTTGATGATTACCTGTTCTGTTCATTCCCTCTGGGGCACCTGGCGTTGGCCACTGTTGGAAGACAGGATACTGGGCTAGATGGACCTTTGGTCTGACCCAGTATGGCCATTCTTATGTTCTTATCCTTCAGCTTAGGAGACAAAGGAATCAAATGATTTGATCTTTGTGATGGGTCCCAGCCAGACTAGACAGTAAAAGCTGGAAAGGGGACGATAAGCGAGAGAAAACCATCTTGAACAGAAACTGTATCTTGATAGATTAAGTTTTACTTTTTTAGATGTGTTTCACTTTTATTTGATTCTAACCATTTCTACTTTGATCACTGATACTTGGTATCACTTAACCTATGTCCTCTTGTTAATAAACTTGTTTTATTTTTACTATAAATCAACTCAGTACTGTGCTTCAAGGGCAAGGTGTATTTACCTCTGTTCATAGGCGCCAACTTTCTCCGGCGCCAGTGGGTGCCCGTCCCCTCACCCCTTTCCCCGCACCGACTCCACCCCATCCCCACCCCCATTCCAACCCCATCCCCAAAGTCCCTGCCCTAACTCCGCACCCTCCCTGCTCCTATTGGATCCCTTCCCCAAATCCCCACCCCGGCCCTGCCTCTTCCCCCAGCGCACCATGTTCCCCCTCTTCCCCCCTCCCTCCCTGCCCCGCGAATCAGCTGTTTCACAGCGCAAGCGCTGGGAGGGAGAGGGGAGAAGCAGGATGCGGCAGTGCGCTCACGGAGGAGGCGAGCTGGAGCAGGGGGGCGGGGTGGGGCCACAGGGAGCTGCCAGTGGGTGCTGAGCACCCACCAATTTTTTTCCGTGGGTGCTCCAGCCCTGGAGCACGCACAGAGTCGGCGCCTATGCCTCTGTTATGGTGATAAGCTGATGTAACTCTTTAGAAGAACAGCAAACTTAGTATCTACTATAAATGATCAGTGATGGGGCCGTGAATTGCAGAGAAACATATCTGGGGAGCTCCAGGGCTGGAGTTCACAGATTGTTACCTGCTAAGTGAGGTTTTGGCCAGCAGAGCCTGTTTGCTGGTGAGAAAGACTCCTAGACTTTAAGGTCAGAAGGGACCAATATGATCGTCTAGTCTGACCTCCTGCACAACGCAGGCCACAGAATCTCACCCACCCACTCCCGCAACAAACCCCTAACCTATGTCTGAGCCACTGAAGTCCTCAAATCATGGTTTAAAGCCTTCAAGGCGCAGAAAATCCTTCAGCAAGTGACCCATGCCCCACACTACAGAGGAAGGTGAAAAACACCCAGGGCCTCTGCCCTGGAGGAAAATTCCTTCCCGACCCCAAATATGGCGATCAGCTAAACCCTGAGCATGTGGGCAAGACTCACCAGCCAGACACCCAGGAAAGAATTCTCTGTAGTAACTCAGATCCCACCCCATCTAACATCCCATCACAGGCCATTGGGCATATTTACCGCTAATAGTCAAAGATCAATTAATTGCCAAAATTAGGTTATCCCATCATACCATCCCCTCCATAAACTTATCAAGCTTAGTCTTGAAGCCAGATATGTCTTTTGCCCCCACTGCTCCCCTTGGAAGACTGTTCCAGAACTTCACTCCTCTGATGGTTAGAAACCTTCGTCTAATTTCAAGTCTAAACTTCCTGATGGCCAATTTATATCCATTTGTTTTTGTGTCCACATTGGTACTGAGCTTAAATAATTCCTCTCCCTCCCTGGTATTTATCCCTCTGATATATTTATAGAGAGCAATCATATCTCCCCTCAGCCTTCTTTTGGTTAGGCTAAACAAGCCAAGCTCTTTGAGTCTCCTTTCATAAGACAGGTTTTCCATTCCTCGGATCATCCTAGTAGCCCTTTTCTGTACCTGTTCCAGTTTGAATTCATCCTTCTTAAACACGGGAGACTAGACCTGCACACAGTATTCCAGATGAGGTCTCATCAGTGACTTGTATAATGGTACTAACACCTCCTTATCTCTACTGTAAATACCTCGCCTAATGCATCCCAAGATCACATTAGCTTTTTTCACAGCCATATCACATTGGCAGCTCATAGTCATCCTGTGATCAACCAATACTCCGAGGTCCTTCTCCTCCTCTGTTACTTCTGATGAGTCCCCAGCTTATAACAAAAATTCTTGTTATTAATCCCTAAATGCATGACCTTGCACTTTTCACTATTAAATTTCATCTATTGCTATTACTCCAGTGTACAAGGTCATCCAGAGCTTCCTGTATGATATCCCGGTCCTTCTCTGTATTGGCAATACCTCCCAGCTTTGTGTCATCCACAAACTTTATTAACACATTCCCACTTTTTGTGCCAAGGTCAGTAATAAAAAGATTAAATAAGATTGGTCCCAAAACTGATCCCTGAGGAACACCACTAGTAACCTCCCTCCAGCCTGACAGTTTACCTTTCAGTATGACCTGTTGTAGTCTCCCCTTTAACCAGTTCCTTATCCACCTTTCAGTTTTCATATCAATCCCCATCTTTTCCAATTTAACTAATAATTCCCCATGTGGAACCGTATCAAATGCCTTACTGAAATCGAGGTAAATTAGATCCATTGCGTTTCCTTTATCTAAAAAAATCTGTTACCTTCTCAAAGAAGGAGATCAGGTTGGTTTGGCATGATCTACCTTTTGTAATACCATGTTGTATTCTGTCCCAATTACCATTGACCTCAATGTCCTTAACTACTTTCTCCTTCAAAAATTTTTCCAAGACCTTGCATACTACAGATGTCAAACTGAGAGGCCTGTAGTTACCCGGATCACCTTTTTTTCCTTTCTGAAAAATAGGAACTATGTTAGCAATTCTCCAGTCATACAGTACAACCCCTGAGTTTACAGATTCATTAAAAATTCTTGCTAATGGGCTTGCAATTTCATGTGCCAATTTCTTTAATATTCTTGGATGAAGATTATCTGGGCCCCCCAATTTAGTCCCATTAAGACATTCGAGTTTGGCTTCTACCTTGGATGTAGTAATATCTACCGCCATATCCTCATTCCCATTTGTCATCCTGCCATTATCCCTAAGCTCCTCATTAGCCTCAATAAATACTGAGGGAAAGTATTTGTTTAGATATTGGGTCATGACTAGATTATCCTTAACCTCCACTCCATCCTCAGTGATTAGCAGTCCCACTTCTTTCTTTCTCTCTCTCTTTCTTTCTTTTCTTCTCATTTATATGGTTATAGAACCTTTTGCTATTGGTTTTGGCACCGAGCAGACAGCACACCCTTCTGTTCTCTGGATCAGCTCTGGTTACAGTTCTGTCTATTCTTCTCAGCAAGGAGTCCCCAATCATGTAGACCTGCCTTTTCCTGGTGATGGTGCGATTCTCTGGTCTATCCCCTGTTCCCTCTGGCTACAACTCCTCTCAATTCCTATTCTCCCTTGTAATCCTCTGCAACCCATCCTGTATCCTCCTGGGACTCATATTTGGTGTTGTTATCTCCATTGACTCCTCCCCTCTTTCTATAGAACTAGCTGCTCTTCTCTTCTTCCTTGCCCTCTCTCCTTCAGTGACCACCTGCTGTGCCCCTTCTTCATTTTCCAACTCCGCAAACCTGTTCCTGAGCTATATTTCTCCTTCACTAGCCCGTCTTTTCCTCTGCCTGGTTCTCTTAGTCACATGCTTCCACTGTCCACTTTCCTCACCCAGCAGTCTCCCCTCAGAGTTCTTTGGTCCTGCTTCCATCTGCAAGTCTGAGCTTTTCCCTTCAGCCTCCTCATGTCTTTGCTCCATCATCTGCTCGAACCCCCTTCTAAACTCAACCAGAGTTTCCACCTGCATCTCCAATCCTCAGGTCTTTTCTTCCATCAGCTCTATCAGGCGACACTTCATGCAAACGAAACTCTTTTCAGGTACCCCCTCCAGGATAATGTACATACTGCAGCTTCCAGTCATCTTCATTGTGTCTTCCACTGCTTGGGTCACTACCACTGCTGCCTCTGTATCTGTCATAGCCTTCCCACCTAAGTCCTGTTAGTCCGGGAAACACAAACCAAAACAAAACACCACCACCCACAGCAAAACAAACCCCCAACAAGCACCACAACACTGCCAGAACACCACACACACCCTTCACTAGCCTGTCTGTTCCTCTGCCTGGTTCTCCTAGTCTTCCCCGCAAACTCCCAAACTCCTCTGTTTACAGCTCTGTTTGCTGGCTCCTGTGCCGCTGCACCTGTCTGTGACAGACTGGTGTGGTGTGGCACTCACACACACACACACACACACACACTAATCTCTAGCAAGGCTCACTTATTGAGGCACAGAGGTAATAATGGCTCACAGTTCTGGGCACCCCCAACAGTGTTACAGCTGCATTCACAATCATTTGGGGAAAGAAGACCTTGGTCTGAACTGACCAAGAGAAAAGTGCCCCCCCCCCCCGCAAAAGGCAGTTCTACTCTCAAGTGTGTAATCACTGTTAAAAGCTCCTCACAGAGACATATAGCAGCAATTGTAACAGAAGTCACAGTTTATCATTGTGTTCTGTCATTAGTGTTGTTTTGTTTAATGTTTTCTTTTCCTTTCTTTAATAATAAAATACCCATGGTTAATAATTTGTGATTATTTTGCTGGATCTAGGGTTACCATTCGTCCGGATTCCCCCGGACATGTCCGGCTTTTTGAGCTAAAAATAGCGCCCGGGGGGAATCTGTAAATGTCCGGACTTCCCCCCCGCCCCCCCATGCAGAGCGCGTGCGGCTAACAGGGCAGCCGGCCGGATGCTGCCACTTACATGGGGCTCCGACAGCCAGAGAGAGCCCCTCCTCCTCTCCCCTGCAGCAGAGATCACTCCCTCCCTCCCTCCCTGCATTCGCAGATCGCCTCCGGCAGTCTGGAGCTCCTCCCCCACTGCCCAGCGTGCTGGGACGAACGGCTCAGGCCGTTCCTGAGCAAGCTCACAGAGACATTAGGCGAAGGCCAACAACAAGGGGGCCAGGGGGTCGCAGAAGGGGCAGGGAGGTTTTGGAGGGGGCAGTCAAGAGACAGGGGGGTCGGGAGTTCGGGGGGGGCTTTCTGGGGTGGGTGGATAAGGTTTGGGGCAGTCAGGGTACAGGTAGGGGGTAGGGTCCTGGGGGGCAGTTAGGGTGGGGGTGTCTTAGGAGGGGGCAGTTAGGGGACAAGGAACAGGGAGGCTTAGGTAGGGGCTGGGGTTCTGGAGGGCAGTTAGGAGCAGGGGTCCCAGGAGGGGGCAGTTAGGGGACAAGGAGGGGGGGGTGTTGGGAGTTCTGGGGGCGGGGCTGTTGGGGCAGGAGTGGGGAGAGGGATCGGAGCAGTCAGGGGACAGGGAGCAGAGGGGTTTAGATGGGTTGGGAGGTCTGGGGGGGGCTGTCAGGGGGTGGGGAGTGGTTGGATGGGGCCTGGGAGTCCCAGGGGTCTGTCTGAGGGTGGCGGTGTGGATAAGGGTTGGAGCAGTCAGGGTACAGGTAGGGGGTGGATCCTAGGGGGCCAGTTAGGATGGGGGAAGGGTATCAGGAGGGGGCAGTCATGGGGACAAGAGGCAGGGAGGCTTAGGTAGGGGGTGGAGTCCTGGGGGGCAGTTAGGGGCAGGGGTCCCAGGAGGGGGCAGTCAGGGGACAAGGAGCGGGGGGGAGGGTTGGGGGTTCTGAGGAGGGGGGAAGTGGGAGGGGCAGGGGCGGGGCTAGGGCAGGACGGGGGCGGGGCTAGGGCGGGGCTCCTCCCGTCCTCTTTTTTGCTTGCTGAAATATGGTAACCCTAGCTGGATCTCAACCAAGGGTGTCCCCCAAGGTATGTAAAAGAACCCCTGTGACTAAAATAGTGGGAGTCACGCTCCTGAATTGGCAATAAGAGAAACAATTAGCAAGAGTTGGCCTCCCATTTCTTGTTTCTCTGGACTAAATATTTTTAGTCATTTTTTAAATAAAATTCCTTGGCATTCAACAATTTTAAATGACCCCTTTCAGTCCCCCAATAAGTTTTTTAAAGAACTCTTTCAAAATAGGAATGACAAATGTGGACTATAATCTTGCCTGATCTTTTACTAATCACACTATGATTATTGTTCTGTTCAGCTAAGAATTTACTACACTAAAAAACCAAACAAAACACCTCTAAATGAGAACCCATAAAGCAAAATAGGTAAACAGGAAATTTCATTTCCTTACTCATCATTCATCACATGATCTTAGATAGATATGATTAATTATATGGGAACAGTGTTCCCTGTCTGTTCACTGCTCAGAACTACAAGTAATTTGAAGCCATAACTTCGAAACAATACTACAAATTAAAGTGGTATTTTACCACTTCAAGCAAATAGCAGGTATTTCAATCATTCACAGACATCGCAACAATAGAAGCTTTTTGGAATTAAGAAAAAATTAATCAATCTGGATCAAAGGTAGCCAAATGCATACATTTATTTACATAATCTTTGCCATGTTTTTAAGAGCAAGAAAAGGACATTCAGGACAACAGGACTCCCTTTTTGTATTATCTTAATCCACTTTTCCTATGTTTTCACACTATGCCTCCATCTCCCAACATTTGGCCTACTTCTCCCTTAAAGGATGCTGTATTACAGTGCTTTGTTTTTTAGCAACCCCTTTTCTTTAATGCCCCTTCTCACTGCTCCAGTCCATTGTGCTCTAGGAGCTATGGACCTACAAAGTGAAATTTGCTGCACTCTTTCATAAACTGCACTTTGCAGTGCCCAATACACACACAGCACCAGAGAAGAGCACAACTTCTGCCAGCTCAGCTGCTCTGCTGCTTTGTAATGCATACACCAGGCTGTAAAATGCAACTAAGCAGTGAGGGGCACAGGGCACTCTGTACTGTGCACACACAACCAGGAGCATGGCACAAGAAGCACCCCTCCTTCCCTCTATACTGGAGCTAGCCACAACTGTAGTCGTTGAGTTCTGAGTGCATTAATTGTTCCCTGTGCTGATCCAGGCCCCATCCTCCCTTCACACCAGCCTTCAAAAAAACAGCGTAGGCTGCAGCCCTGAATGAGCACAGCTCCAGGAGGAACATGTCTGCTGTGAACCAAGTAGCGCTGGGAAACTCCACATTGCCCTTACTACTGGCCTGTGCATATTAGGCAAAAGCTGGCCCTTTGCAAGTTGCACTTTGCACATGTACTACATACACACAGTACTGCTGGCCAAAATGGATTGCATTACTATGGATGAGAAGGCTCTCCACAGGTCAGCCTGGATCAAGGACTTAATTAAATGTGTCAACATGGAGGAAGGCAAACTATCTGTGACAAGAGGAAAAATGCCAAAAAATTTGACAGTCTGGGGCATCTTTCAAAAGTACCTTGGAACTGACAGGTTATTCATTTTATCATATATATGGGCTAAACCAGAGACAGGGACATAAATCAAAAAATCAAAGTGCAGCAAGAAATACAACATGATGATGTAATAAACACAGACATCTTATTAGTATTAACAGTAAGACAAATGAGGCCAAGGATAGGTTACATGTATACTGAATGAAAAAAAGAGTTATGAGGGAAAGAAATGCATCACATACTTACCATCTCTGGCTGATGAAACTAAATAAAAGGAAAGTTTAAAACAGATAGTTTCAGTGCTATTAATGCACAGTACATTATATATGCAAATACCAAAAGTTTACACGCTTACATGAGCAGATAATTCCCAGGTAGCCACTTTAAAGCATGATCAAATCAGAGTTTTAGTCCTTCAGACCTTTCAGCTCATTTCCAGAAGTCAGACATCAGCATGGATATTAGGAAATAGCTATGAGAGTATTCTAGGCATTCATCTCATCCTCCAGCCAGGAATCACCACTGCAAAGCCTGGCTCCAACATGTAGACAGCAGACTACCCACTAGGAAGGAAAGCCCTGTGAAATGCCCTTATTTCACTCACTCACTCACTCACACACACTCACACACTCTTGATTCTGAGGAGCAAGTTGTGTTTTAAGAACATAAGAACAGCCATGCTGGGTCAGATCAAAGGTCCATCTAGCCCAGTATCCTGTCTTCCAACAATGGCCAATGCCAGGTGCCCCAGACGGATCCATTCCCTGTCGCTCATTCCTAGCTTCTGGCAAACGGAGGCTAGAGACACCATCCCTGCCCATCTTGGCTAATAGCCATTGATGGACCTATCCTCCATGAATTTATCTAGGTCTTTTTTGAACCCTGTTATAGTCTTGGCCTTCACAACATCCTCTGGCAAAGAGTTCCACAGGTTCCACGGTGCATTGTGTGAAGAAATACTTTCTTTTGTTTGTTTTAAACCTGCTGCCTATTAATTTCATTTGGTGGCCCCTAGTTCTTATGAGAAGGAGTAAATAACACTTCCTTATTTACTTTCTCCACAGCAGTCATGATTTTATAGACCTCAATCATATCCCCCCCAAATCATCTCTTTGCCAAGCTGAAAAGTCACCGTCTTATTAATCTCTCCTTACATGGAAACCATTCCATATCCCTAATAATTTTTGTTGCCCTTTTCTGAACCTTTTCCAATTCCAATATATCTTTTTTCAGATGAGGCGACCACATCTGCACGCACTATTCAATATGTGGGTATACCATGCATTTATATAGAGGCAATATGATATTTTCTGTCTTATTATCTATCCCTTTCTTAATAATTCCCAAAATTCTGTTTGCTTTTTTGACTGCTGCTGCACATTGAGTGGATATTTTCAGAGAACTGTCCACAATGACTCCAAGATCTCTTTCTTGAATGGTAACAGCTAATTTAAACCCCATCATTTTATATGTATAGTTGGGATTATATTTTCCAATGTGCATTACTTTGCATTTATCAGCATTGAATTTCATCTGCCATTTTGTTGCCCCGTCACCCAGTTTTGAGAGATCCTTTTGTAGCTCTTCGCAGTCTGCCTGGGATGTAACTATCTTGAGTAGTTTTGTATCATCTGCAAATCTTGCCACCTCACTGTTTACCTCTCTTTCCAGATCATTTATGAATATGTTGACTAGGACTGGTCCCAGTACAAATCCCTGGGGGTCTTATCACATCTCATGGGGAGTACCACTATTTACCTCTCGCCATTCTGAAAAGTGACCATTTATTCCTACCCTTTGTTTCCTATCTTTGAACCGGTTACCAATCCAGAGGACCTTCCCTCTTATACCATTACTGATTACTTTGCTTAGGAGCCTTTGGTGAGGGACCTTGTCAAAGGTGTCTGAAAAACTAAGTACACTATATCCACTGGATCCCTCTTGTCCACGTGCTTGTTGAACCCCTCAAAGAATTCTAGCAGATTGGTGAGGCATGTTTTCCCTTTACAAAAACCATGTTGACTCTTCCCCAACAAATTATGTTCATCTATGTGTCTGACAATTTTGTTCTTGACTATAGTTTCAACCAGTTTGCCTGGTATTGAAGTCAGGCTTACCGGCTTGTAATTGCCGGGATCACCGCTGGAGCTCTTCTTAAAAATTGCAGTCACATTAGCTATCCTCCAGTCATTTGGTACAGAAGCTGGTTAAAATGATAGGTTACAGACTACAGTTAGTAGTTCTGCAATTTAACATTTGAGTTCCTTCAGAACTCTTGTGGGTGGACTTTTTATTGTGTGTGTCGTGGGGGCGGGGGCGGTTATGATTTAGCATTGTGTTATTAACTTGGGTAAACAGGTCTGCTTTGACAGAGGGCAGTGTTTATCCCCTGTATTATAAACATAGTTTTCCATATACACACCCACACACACCTCTACAAATGCTAGTCCCAATGTCAGGGACTGAAATGAGGGAGATGGCAGTCTCACAATTCTGTGGCAGTAATATGCCTCTGGGGATCACTGGTTGGTCAGAGGAAGACTGGAACGTTAATTACATAATTTTGTGAAGGTGGGAGACCCACTGAAGTTGAGTTAGACATGCAAAGATAGTATGGGCATTGGGCAGGAGAGGAATGGGATTCTTTCAGCAGGGATTCAACCAATTTATCCTTGAAGAATCTCTAACCTTGAGCTCAAAGAACCTATAGAGAAGGGCTCCTACACATTTCAGCCTATCATTTCATTTTGACTGTATTGTTCCTAGCACGACTCACAAAATTGTAATATAATAGACAGGGTTGGATTTAGAGGCAGGTGACCCAGGCAACTGCCTGAGGTGCTAGACTTGGGGGGTGCCAGGCTCGGGGTGCTGTTTTTGTTGTCAGCAACAAAAGGGAAAATAGAATGGTTGAAGTAACATGTTTCAGGTATTCCGTATGTGGATTCATTTTTCACAAACCTCCTAGAATGTTCTGGACCTTTGTAGAATGTTGTGGAACCTTCCAGACTTCTAAGAACTACATTTTCCTTAAACCTCCTAGAATGTTGTCAGCCAGGCCCTCGTGGGTGTATAAGGAGCAGGGTGTACCAGTCAGTCAGTGAGATATAAGAACGAACTACTGTGAAGTAAGAGCCCATCTGTGAACCTTGCTTCACTGTGTAACTGTGAAAGCGTACTTGTGTTTTAAGACCTGAAGAGTGTAAGTAGCAACTAATAAAGTACATATTTAATGAGACGCCAGAGATATCTATCGAACAATAAGAAAGAAATACTGTTACACCTCTACCCCGATATAACGCGACCCGATATAACACGAATTCGGATATAACGCGGTAAAGCAGCGCTCCGGGGGGGGGGCTGCGCACTCCAGTGGATCAAAGCACGTTCGATATAACGCGGTTTCACCTATAACGAGGTAAGATTTTTTGGCTCCCGAGGACAGCGTTATATCGAAGTAGAGGTGTACTTCTTTTGCCATACTTAACAAATAATGTTTGAGGACAGTTCAATATCTTGATATGAGTACATTTCAGTTATTTTTAAAATTAAAAAGTTTCTATAACCTTAGAGGAAACAAATTATTTTTATTTGCTTATATATGGCATGAATAAAATACAGATTTACAGATCATAGCATGCAAATTTATTGTCTTATATGACAGGGATAAATCATGCATGCAAATTATGCATCAAAGTTGTGAAATGAGCTACAAATGCAACAGAAAACAACTTATTCAAAGTTTAACAAATGGGAGGTCACCTAAGATGCTCCTTGCCTGGGGCACCATTTGGTCTAGGGTCGGCCCTGATAACAGACTCTTTTAATGAGGTTACTGACCATAAATTTCTTTGTTTCCGTTGAGTCTGAAACCTAAAATTTGGTACATGCATCTTTTATGGACCACTTAATACAGGGAAAGGGGTGAGGAGAGGCCACATTTGACCTGTGACATCAAGGTCTTATAGGATTTCAGCCACTCAAGCAGGGCCGGCTCCAGGGTTTTTGCCGCCCCAAGCGCCGCCAAAAAAAAAAAAAAAAAGCCGCGATTGTGATCACAATCTGCGGCGGCAATTCAGCGGGAGGTCCTTCGCTCCGAGCAGGAGTGAGGGACCGTCCGCCGAATTGCTGCCGAATAACTGGACCTGCGGCCCCTCTCCAGAGCGGCCGCCCCAGGCACCTGCTTGGCAAGCTGGTGCCTGGAGCTGGCCCTGTACTCAAGACACTCAAAGAACAATTCATTTTGTTAAAGAGATTATCTTTCTTGCTTGACTGATCTGAATGAATACTTAAAAAAACAAAACAAAACAAAAAACTAAAGTTTATACTTTCTACTTGAAAGTGAGATAGATATAAGTCTCTTTCAAAGTAGCTTCCCAAATGCACCAGCACAATTATTGAGTATGGTGTTGAATTATCAACACATGACCATTCAATGACCTCGAAGTTGACTTCTGAGTCACATTTCTCAAAACAATGTGAAACAAAATGCAAGATGTGGGAAGTTTTTGGATCAGGAGAGTGATTAAAGAAAGTGTACTGCAATGCCCATACTGCTACAATGTCCAACTTTTTCTTTTTTGTTGTTATAATATAAAAACAAAACGTTGGTGCTTTTGAAGAACAGTGTATTGACTGCTCTGGCATGGGTAGTTCTAATTTCATGATAATATGCTTCCATGATATTCTAGAAGGACTGCTTCTAACAGTTCATTCTCCAAGCCAGCTGAGTGTTTCACCTCTACTGAGACTGTTGACAGCCCTTGTGGACTGTGGTAGGGACTATGATCCAAATACCTATTGAGCTAGAAAACGGGTTGAACATAAAAGCCGCACTCCAAAAAGGTCTGTGAATTGCTGTTTGAGAACATCTAGTCACTATTGATCTGACAGCGGATCTCCACCAATGACCTGGAGGTGGAGATCTCTATATTATTGATCCCTTGATGAGCCATGAAGTCATTCCTTCTATAACCAATATTTTCAATCCTAAAATATGATCCTGTGAATCGGCATGTCAAGCTGGAAAAGGTGAGATTTTAAAACCTGAAGATGGAATGGGATCAACTGAATACTTTAGTAAATCCTCCAAGCAGTTGAAGCAGTTCTGGTGTCCACAATTCAAGAAGAATATTGATAAATTGGAGAGAGAAGAGCCATAAGAATAATTAAAGGATAAGGAAACATGCCTTATAGTGATTGAGCTCCTTGAGTCTATCTATTTAGCTTAACAAAGAGAAGGTTAAGGGGCTATTTGATCATAGTCCGTAAGTACCTACACAGGGAACAAATATTTAACGGGTGGTCTCTTCATAGATTCATAGATTCTAGGACTGGAAGAAACCTCGAGAAGTCATCGAGTCCAGTCCCCTGCCCTCATGGCTAGCAGAGAAGCTTGTAACAAGATGCAATGGCTGGAAGCTGAAGTTAGACAAATTCAGACTGGAAATAAGGACTTAACAAAAACAGTGAAGGCAATTAACCATGGGAACAATTCACCAAGGGTTGTGGTGGATTCTCCATCACTGACAATTTTTAAATCAAGCTTGGATGTTTTTATAAGAATTATTTGGGGAAGGTTCTATAGTCAGTGTTAATATAGAAGGCCAGACTAGATGATCACAAGGGTTCTTCTGGCCTTGGAATCTACAAATAATGCGTTTCAATGTGCATTGGACCAAAAAAAAAATGCCTTTGGTTGCAACCATGCAACCCCTGCTGAAGTCTGTAGTATTGCACAAATGTAACTAAAGACAGATCATGCTCCACTATACTCAATTTACCTCAGAATCAAGGTTTATGAGTTGAGGGAGAGGGTCAACCTCAGGGCCAGATCAGAACCAAAAAGCTCCCAGACCAATCCATAGCACAGCAAATCATACTGAACTTTGAGCAACAGTTAAAGAGAGCCCTTTTTGCTTGGGAGTAGGTCCTGGAAGCAGATTTACAGAATGGGAGCCACACTTATAGCCCCACTCAGTACCTCATGAAATATTTCTACTAACTGGACTGCCAGTGAGATCTATGGATCAGTTCAGTCTTCTAAAGGGAGGGAGGGAGGAAGGAAGAGAAGCTTAAGAGTCCATGTCTCCCTGCCAAGCTCTCACAGCTTCATGAGTATTTTGGGTCCATTGGGATGCCCGGATGCAGCATAGCAGGACCTTCTGGAGAGTGCAGCGAGTGAGCCAAAATAATCCAGTCCTACTGAAGAGCTTCCTACAGACCCTCAGACCCTGGGCTCCTGTACATGAAGACAGAAAGGAAAGATTGGGAACTTCTTTAAAGTTTTCAGTGCAAAAGAAGAGACTGGGAAGGTGTTCCTGCAGTTCTAGTCTCCAAAGGAGAGAATTGAAATGGGGCTAGGATGGGGGAGGGGAGTGGAGAAAAGGGAGAGAAGAAAGGAAGGGGGGGAGGTAGGATCTGTGAAAATGTCCTTCTGAATTTCCAACTTCTTCCCCCAAATGTCTTGCTTCATTCACCATGAGCCACAGCTGAGATGCCCAGCTCTGTCACCCCTCACATCTGGCAAGAGAGGAGGTGGACAGATGTCCCGATTTTATAGGGACAATCCGGATATTTGGGGTTTTGTCTTATATAGGCGCCTATTACCCCTCCCCTCCCACACACGATTTTTCACACTTGCTGTCTTCTGATCACCCTACAAGAGACTCACTCACTAGGGAAGCGGGCTGAGGTGTTCACTGCACCAATCACTGGCCACTGCCAGGCAGGCTTCGCCAGGAGGAGTTGACATTCCCACACTCCACTTTTGCGAGTGTTACTCACGTGAACTCTCCACAGCTTGAGAGCTGCCGGGCCAGCCGCAGCACCCTAGACCAGCCCTTCCCCAGAGTGAGGGGGAGGGCGGGACCCTGAATTACTAGACAGCAGCGGCTCAAGCTCCGGGAACGGGTCTATCTCCATTGCTTGGGCCCGGTGACGACATGTATAGAAACCCTCCCGTTTTGCAGCTGGGTGCGGTTTCCGCCAGCAACAAACGGGGCTCACCCCTTGTCAGCGCTGATTACCCCCACCCCCGGCCCCACTATCCCCGGGCGAGCGGGGTGTGTAGTGTACCGAGATGGCCGCCGAGAGCCATGCGCTACCCCTTCAGTGCAGCAGGAGCCGCCGGCTTCCTCGATCAAACTTTGGGGGGCGGCCCCGCCTGCGCACAGCCCCACCCCACGCGGGTACCTCAATGTCCACCGGGTCCCGGCTGAGCACGCGAGCCATGGTGTTACCCTCGGCCGCAGGGCTCCCGACTGGGCAGAGCAGAGCGGGGGAGGACTAGCGGCGGGCGAGCCCAGCACCGCCCCGGGGGCGGGCACCCGCCTCCGCTGGCTGCAGCCGCTGCCTCTCCCTCGCCCCAGCGGCGGGCTCCTGGGCGGGTTTCCCAGCCGGGTCGCGGGCTAATGGGGCCAGCCGGAGGGGTGAGCCCGTAGCTGCAGGAGAGCATGGGGGAAGCAGCCCCTCTTCCGTATTGAGCAGTCAGCTCTTTAATGGAAACGAAGAGCGCCGCACAAGCGGCCCAAGCCAGGGCAGGGGACGCGGGGCACAGAATCCCCTTCCTGCAAGCGCGGTGGTGTCCGCTCCCGCAGGGTCCTACACCTGCCTCTAATGAGCTAGGTTTGCTCGCTAGGAGCCTCTAGTCCCGCAGCTACACGTGGGTTTATGTAAACAACCTTCGCCCGGGCTTATTCAGGCCGAATGAGGGCAGTTTTCCCTGCGAAAGAGCAAGAGAAACTTGCGGATAGGTGCTGTGTCTTGAATTGAGCGCACAAGATGGGCGAGGTAGTGGCTTGTAGTGGCCCATCGTCAGTGGTATTACCTCACTCACCCTCTCTCACTATCCTGGAGACCCACAGGGCCACACCACCGTTGCATAGAAACATGGAAGTGAGCACCCATTAGAAAGTTCCCTAGCAGCCAAAGGAGAGCCAATCCTGGCACCAGCCTTTAAGCAAACCTTCCCATTAAGCACAAAATGACCCACTAATATTGTCAGATTTTTTTTCTGCATTTCGTGAGAGCAGAGAGATGGGCAGCGTGACCAGTCTTTGCATTGGGCATGCAGTGGGGTGGAGGCTCCTTGCAACTCTGTGATTGGTGTTTGAGTGAAGCAATCTGCCCCTTGGTATATGAGCAAGTTTTATAGCCATGCTGATAACTAGGCACCCTGTATTCATCAGAACTGCTCTTGATTTTATCTTTGGCTCTTTCAGGACAAAAGTTAAAGAGGATGAACTTTTCTCCCTTTGTAAAAAGCAGGTAAAAACAGCTTCTGGACATTGATAGCACCTCTGGGTCACTTATTTACCCCCTTCTCCCCATTTCTCTCCCTTGAAGGGCTGAGGGTTTGCCTTTTAGAGGGCAAAAAGTATTTCTCACTACACTGTTACTTTATTTCCTCCAACCCTTGCATATGAAGAGTTTGAGATTTCCCATGTAGATTTAGTTTCTTGCCTGCCAGCTGCAGCAATAAGCTTCTGTTGCTTTTTAGTTCCTCTGTGTAGCTTACAGGTATATGCTAGATAAGGCCCAGGCAGGGCCAGCTCCAGGCACCAGCTTGGTAAGCAGGTGCTTGGGGCGGCCACTCTGGAGAGGGGCGGCAGGTCCAGCTATTCGGCGGCAATTCAGCGGACGGTCCCTCACTCCCGCT
>NW_020664562.1:19847265-19850786 GCF_002925995.2 Terrapene triunguis | reverse complement strand
GGTGGAGATCTCTATATTATTGATCCCTTGATGAGCCATGAAGTCATTCCTTCTATAACCAATATTTTCAATCCTAAAATATGATCCTGTGAATCGGCATGTCAAGCTGGAAAAGGTGAGATTTTAAAACCTGAAGATGGAATGGGATCAACTGAATACTTTAGTAAATCCTCCAAGCAGTTGAAGCAGTTCTGGTGTCCACAATTCAAGAAGAATATTGATAAATTGGAGAGAGAAGAGCCATAAGAATAATTAAAGGATAAGAAAACATGCCTTATAGTGATTGAGCTCCTTGAGTCTATCTATTTAGCTTAACAAAGAGAAGGTTAAGGGGCTATTTGATCATAGTCCGTAAGTACCTACACAGGGAACAAATATTTAACGGGTGGTCTCTTCATAGATTCATAGATTCTAGGACTGGAAGAAACCTCGAGAAGTCATCGAGTCCAGTCCCCTGCCCTCATGGCTAGCAGAGAAGCTTGTAACAAGATGCAATGGCTGGAAGCTGAAGTTAGACAAATTCAGACTGGAAATAAGGACTTAACAAAAACAGTGAAGGCAATTAACCATGGGAACAATTCACCAAGGGTTGTGGTGGATTCTCCATCACTGACAATTTTTAAATCAAGCTTGGATGTTTTTATAAGAATTATTTGGGGAAGGTTCTATAGTCAGTGTTAATATAGAAGGCCAGACTAGATGATCACAAGGGTTCTTCTGGCCTTGGAATCTACAAATAATGCGTTTCAATGTGCATTGGACCAAAAAAAAAAAGCCTTTGGTTGCAACCATGCAACCCCTGCTGAAGTCTGTAGTATTGCACAAATGTAACTAAAGAGATCATGCTCCACTATACTCAATTTACCTCAGAATCAAGGTTTATGAGTTGAGGGAGAGGGTCAACCTCAGGGGCAGATCAAAAGTTCCCAGACCAATCCATAGCACAGCAAATCATATTGAACTTTGAGCAACAGTTAAAGAGAGCCCTTTTTGCATGGGAGTAGGTCCTGGAAGCAGATTTACAGAATGGGAGCCACACTTATAGCCCCACTCAGTACCTCATGAAATATTTCTACTAACTGGACTGCCAGTGAGATCTATGGATCAGTTCAGTCTTCTAAAGGGAGGGAGGGAGGAAGGAAGAGAAGCTTAAGAGTCCATGTCTCCCTGCCAAGCTCTCACAGCTTCATGAGTATTTTGGGTCCATTGGGATGCCCGGATGCAGCATAGCAGGACCTTCTGGAGAGTGCAGCGAGTGAGCCAAAATAATCCAGTCCTACTGAAGAGCTTCCTACAGACCCTCAGACCCTGGGCTCCTGTACATGAAGACAGAAAGGAAAGATTGGGAACTTCTTTAAAGTTTTCAGTGCAAAAGAGGAGACTGGGAAGGTGTTCCTGCAGTTCTAGTCTCCAAAGGAGAGAATTGAAATGGGGCTAGGATGGGGGAGGGGAGTGGAGAAAAGGGAGAGAAGAAAGGAAGGGGGGGAGGTAGGATCTGTGAAAATGTCCTTCTGAATTTCCAACTTCTTCCCCCAAATGTCTTGCTTCATTCACCATGAGCCACAGCTGAGATGCCCAGCTCTGTCACCCCTCACATCTGGCAAAAGAGGAGGTGGACAGATGTCCCGATTTTATAGGGACAATCCAGATATTTGGGGTTTTGTCTTATATAGGCGCCTATTACCCCTCCCCTCCCACACACGATTTTTCACACTTGCTGTCTGGTCACCCTACAAGAGACTCACTCACTAGGGAAGCGGGCTGAGGTGTTCACTGCACCAATCACTGGCCACTGCCAGGCAGGCTTCGCCAGGAGGAGTTGACATTCCCACACTCCACTTTTGCGAGTGCACGTGAACTCTCCACAGCTTGAGAGCTGCCGGGCCAGCCGCACCACCCTAGACCAGCCCTTTCCCAGAGTGAGGGGGAGGGCGGGACCCTGAATTACTAGACAGCAGCGGCTCAAGCTCCGGGAACGGGTCTATCTCCATTGCTTGGGCCCGGTGACGACATGTATAGAAACCCTCCCGTTTTGCAGCTGGGTGCGGTTTCCGCCAGCAACAAACGGGGCTCACCCCTTGTCAGCGCTGATTACCCCCACCCCCGGCCCCACTATCCCCGGGCGAGCGGGGTGTGTAGTGTACCGAGATGGCCGCCGAGAGCCATGCGCTACCCCTTCAGTGCAGCAGGAGCCGCCGGCTTCCTCGATCAAACTTTGGGGGGCGGCCCCGCCTGCGCACAGCCCCACCCCACGCGGGTACCTCAATGTCCACCGGGTCCCGGCTGAGCACGCGAGCCATGGTGTTACCCTCGGCCGCAGGGCTCCCGACTGGGCAGAGCAGAGCGGGGGAGGACTAGCGGCGGGCGAGCCCAGCACCGCCCCGGGGGCGGGCACCCGCCTCCGCTGGCTGCAGCCGCTGCCTCTCCCTCGCCCCAGCGGCGGGCTCCTGGGCGGGTTTCCCAGCCGGGTCGCGGGCTAATGGGGCGAGCCGGAGGGGTGAGCCCGTAGCTGCAGGAGAGCATGGGGGAAGCAGCCCCTCTTCCGTATTGAGCAGTCAGCTCTTTAATGGAAACGAAGAGCGCCGCACAAGCGGCCCAAGCCAGGGCAGGGGACGCGGGGCACAGAATCCCCTTCCTGCAAGCGCGGTGGTGTCCGCTCCCGCAGGGTCCTACACCTGCCTCTAATGAGCTAGGTTTGCTCGCTAGGAGCCTCTAGTCCCGCAGCTACACGTGGGTTTATGCAAACAACCTTCGCCCGGGCTTATTCAGGCCGAATGAGGGCAGTTTTCCCTGCGAAAGAGCAAGAGAAACTTGCGGATAGGTGCTGTGTCTTGAATTGAGCGCACAAGATGGGCGAGGTAGTGGCTTGTAGTGGCCCATCGTCAGTGGTATTACCTCACTCACCTTCTCTCACTATCCTGGAGACCCACAGACCACACCACCGTTGCATACAAACATGGAAGTGAGCACCCATTAGAAAGTTCCCTAGCAGCCAAAGGAGAGCCAATCCTGGCACCAGCCTTTAAGCAAACCTTCCCAATAAGCACAAAATGACCCACTAATATTGTCAGATTTTTTTTCTGCATTTCGTGAGAGCAGAGAGATGGGCAGCGTGACCAGTCTTTGCATTGGGCATGCAGTGGGGTGGAGGCTCCTTGCAACTCTGTGATTGGTGTTTGAGTGAAGCAATCTGCCCCTTGGTATATGAGCAAGTTTTTTATCCATGCTGATAACTAGGCACCCTGTATTCATCAGAACTGCTCTTGATTTTATCTTTGGCTCTTTCAGGACAAAAGTTAAAGAGGATGAACTTTTCTCCCTTTGTAAAAAGCAGGTAAAAACAGCTTCTGGACATTGATAGCACCTCTGGGTCACTTATTTACCCCCTTCTCCCCATTTCTCTCCCTTGAAGGGCTGAGGGTTTGCCTTTTAGAGGGCAAAAAGTATTTCTCACTACACTGTTACTTTATTTCCTCCAACCCTTGCATATGAAGAGTTTGAGATTTCCCATGTAGATTTAG
>NW_020664562.1:19828960-19847165 GCF_002925995.2 Terrapene triunguis | reverse complement strand
TTTTTTTTTTGGCTGCTTGGGGCGGCCAAAACCCTGGAGCTGGCCCTGGGCACAGGCATAAGTTAAGGCACTAAAGCAATGTGCCTACAGGCCAATAGCTTAGCTCAATAGTTCTCAAACTGTAGCAACCCAAGAACCCCCATTTTGATTTAAACATTTTCAGGGACCCTCACCCTCACTCCATCCCCCCTCCCTCTGTCACTTGCTCTCCCCCACCCTCACTCACTTTCACCAGGCTGGGGCAGGGAGTTGGAGTGCAGGAGGGGGTGCAGGCTCTGGGAGGGAGCAGGGGATTGGAGGGTGGGGTGCGGGCTCCAGCCAGGCAGCACTTAGTTCGTGCAGCTTCCGAAAGCAGCAAGCGGCTCCTAAGCGAGCGCTGCCTATGCCTGCAGGCACCACCCCCGCCGCTCCCATTGGCTGCAGTTCCCAGGCAATGGAAGCTGCGGGGGCAGCACACAGAGACCCCTTGCTTCCCACCTGCAGGGGCCACAGGGATGTGCCAGCCACTTCCGGGAACAGCACGGAGCTGGAGCAGGTAGGGAGCCTGACTTAGCCCTGCTGCACTGTTGGACTTTTAGCATGTAGGAGGCACTGAAGGGGAGGGGGAGGAGTTGATTAGCAGGGCCCTTGGACCCCCTGGGGAACCTTTGGGGACCCTCCATAGGTCCATAGACCCCAGTTTGAGAAACACGGGCTCAGCTAAACAAGACTTAAGGCCCAAAAGCCTTCACATACTGCTGATTAAGTGTATCACCCCAGTTCATAAGAGAACGCTGTAGTAACTAAACTCCTAACACAAGATTTTCGTTTGTAGCAGTTTGGGATGTTTTAAGTGAGGAACATCTGCCGATGTCTGACTACAAGAGTGCCATAGTAACAGACGTTGTAATACGCTTGAGGTAAAAGGCCTAGTAATGGCTGAGAGAAGAGCACCACACCCTTAGTAGGGTGGGGAAATACAAATAAGGAAAAAGGGAAGAAACCCCTACTGAATATGCATTAGACATAGCAGTATCAGCATAACACATTATAAAAGTTGTATCCCAGCCTGTGTGCTTAGGAGCAGGGAGAGATGTAGCTCTTGCATGATGAGGAAGATAATGGCTAACATTTCAGGTTGTTCTGCAAGGAATGGAGAGAGTATATGGATGCTCAGATGTACATTCAGTACTACCTCTACCTACCTTGCTGCGTTGGAGTGTTTGTGACTCTAACGATTATTAATAAAACTACTACAAATACAGAAGGTTGTTCTTAAAAGTGTGAGGGTTGTAATTGGACACATTGCAACTGAATAGTAATTCTAATACTGGGCCTGATCTTGGGACAAGAAGCTATCAAACCTCAGTGTTAACTTAGAATTCTTAAGTAACTAATGCACAATCTATGGATCAGGCAACAGGTATCATGTCTGAACTGGGACCCCGAAGGGGTGACCCCCCCAACCTGTGGCTTAAGCCCAGGACAGATTTAGCTTACCTTTGGTAAAAATCTAAGTTAAAATCCACATCTCTCTCTACAGTTTGGTGATTGTCACAAATACTAATTCTCCAGAGTATGGGACTTCTTTTTCTCTTCTGCTGTTCCCCGTTTCTCTTTCCTTTGCTTCTAGTATATTACTTCTGGGTTTTTAAAAAGAAAAACAAAAAAACAAACCACACAGCCCACCTTTGTAATAGATGGAGGGTTATAGTCTCCTCGAAGGAATAGTCTGTGGTCACACACTCTTCCCTCCCTCCCCCCATGGAGGAGCGCTCAAGATCTTCAGCTTTGGACTTGCTTGTCATGCCAGAGACAGGATAGGACCCTTGTGGCTCACCACCTGTCTTCCCACCTCTAGGTCTCAATAGGAATTGTTAATGTGAGAGCGTGCACATGAGATGATATGGGACATCAGCCTCTCTGCACTCTAGTTACATTCTCATTTGTTGTTACTGACTAGTCATTTGACTTCAGCATCTCACAAGAAGGGGATTCCATGCAGTTTGGGGCTATATACACACAGGTAAAGGGGAGCCTAATAAATTGAACTGATTGAGAATAAGTAAACGGTACCTAAAATTGAATAACCAGTAGCATCAGGGCCCAGTAACCCAAAGTTTGCAGTGGTGGGAAGCCAATTTTATTTTAGGCTCTAGTAGGCCCCAGTAATTTAGAATCTGTCCAGATCTGTGAGTAGACTGGCACAGTTTAGCAAAAGTCCCAGAGCTCTTCCAGATTGTAACCCTGAGCCATCCATCATGAAGAAACCATGCAAAGTGTCACAACACCTGGTAGGTCCCAACAAGGTAAATAGCCCCTGTGCTACTAGACCGCATGCTAGCTGACAAGGGAAGAGAGGAAGCAATCCCCAAACCCTCTGCCGTTTAACTCAGGATATATGCCCCCGTCTAATAGAGATGGAGCCAGCTTAGCCTTTGGTAGTATTCAGAGTTGAGAAATTATTGAAGCCAGTTAACTAGGCAAGGGGGTTACCATTTTGGAAGGGACTAATACAAAGTAAGGATCATGGAAGAGGTTTCATATGAATGGAACATAGCCAAGCTATTTTTAATTACCCTCATCCAGAGGGTTTCATGTGTTGCGGCCCAGGAAGCTGTGTCACATTGCTTTGGAAGTGCATTAGCTGCCTGTGGCAAATTCCAGGAGACTAAATCAAAGATGGTAAGTATTGGAAGACCAAAGAAAAAGAAATCTCCAATTACCAGAAAAAATAGAAAGCTTAGTTCCCTGTAGGTCTTAGAGACCTTGTAACTGTGTATTTTGTAATCCATGGAAAATTTCCTGTAGTCAGGCAGGCCAACAGACTCTGTGCTTTTAATTTGTAATTCCTCAGTAATCTTCAGCAACAAAAGCTAACAGGAAAAAGGTCAAAGGCTCTTTGGTCAGTAGCCAACATGTTGCCAAAGAGAAAGTGCTTCTTATTTGAGGGTGGGAGGGAGAAGGGGGGGGGAGCAAGTGAAGCAAATTGCTTCTAACCTACGTTTGGCTGAATGAAGTTAGAATTGGTGACCCATAAAATATCTAATTAAATATATTTTTAAAAACTAAAAATATTAACATATAAGATTCAGCATCCTTTTAGACAAGGCTATACCTGATATAAAATCTAAAAAAGTAACTTCATAAATAGAAGTAGGGTAAAAGTAAACCCTGCTCACTACCCCTCTAACCTTAAGGTACGGCCTGGGAAGAAACAGGAAAAGAAGAAAAAAGATAAAACCCTTAGGTACAATTTATATTGTTCTGATGCCTGCATGGGCCAAATTGCAGCCACAAAACTTACTGGGTTCAATTTTTCAGTTAATTAACTTATTCTTGATTTAACTAATCAGTTGTTGTGCATCGTTAACCCAAAAGTGAAGTATCAGGCTAAGTATGTTTAGAATTGCAACTAACATGGCCATGATAAAAGCCATGCAGCATATAATCTGTTTTTTTACACAGGAATTTTCTTTTAATGAATTACTCAAGCCTCTAAAACTGCTACCCAAAGCTTAAGTCATGGTTATTACTCTAGGTCCTGATTCAAAGTAAAATGTTCAACTTATTTCTTGGTCATTTTTCTAAATAAGCCATGTGTCAATATCTTACAACCCACATGTGTTTTAATATAGGATGTGATGACAAGAAAACACACCTCTACTTCCTAACTAGACTATTTAACGTATTTTTAATAGGCAAACTAGGGACAAATAATGATTTTAAACCTTAGGTTTCCCAGACCTGCTCTAAACAGCAATATTTAATCCATTGGTTATGGTTTGTTTTGGATATTTACCAGTAATTCCTTGTTTTCTAATATTTTTATTTTACATGTTGATACAATGTTGGCATCATCACATACTTGGTTATATGTTTTATGTCATGACTTTAATTTTGTTGCAGCACTGTGTACATAAAGGTATAAAAATATTAGAAAGCAATGTGTGGTACCACACTATTTCAATATTATAGGCTATGACCACCATTGTTGTATTTTTATAATGCAGTAATAAGTATAATTTTTGGCAAATGTCAGTCAAATATAGGTATATTTGCCTCAATGAATAATTTAATTATCTATACAAAAATTGTAAAGAGTTTTGATTTAGGTTTTGTCAACAAGTGTGACCAATTTGGCAGGACCCAGACTAAAATTCAGAAGTAAGCACAACACTGCAATATTGTTGTAGGTGTGACCATATTAAAGACACAATGTTTTATAATATAACAGTGTATATTGTTTAGTTATCTGTGTAATAAATTGTTAAACAATCAATGCTGATATAAATAGGAAAAAAAATCTGGTTCCAGCCATGGTGGTGGGGTAATCATCAAAGATCATCACCCCTCCAAGGAAGGCAGGGGTCTGGGTATGGTCTGTACAATAGACAGGAATAGAATTGTTAATTTTTGTTAATGTTTTGTTTGGGCATGCAATGCCCTTATAATATTTGTGTCACTCTGATATTTGAGGGTTCACCACGCAGATGGCTTACCCCTCCAGTATGTAAACACGCTTAGCAGCCCTTTGCCTTAGTGAACCCCTTTATGTTTGCAAGGTAAACGATAATTGTAAATGTACAATGAACCCTTTAAGCAAAGTTGTTTGCCAAAAGGAGATCTACAGGCCATGATGTAAACAGGCTTTCATACATTTATGAGCCAGCTTGTCACACCTATTCAATTTCTTTGATTCAGGGAAGGGAAAAATGACTTAATTCCCAATTTAAAATCCTATATTTTTCAAAGTGGGTAATAGCATTTCCCTTAAAGGTTAACACACCAGAAGCTTAACAGAGACAAGTTAACACAGATGTTTTCTAGCTGAGGGCTTTGATTAAAAAAAAAAGACACCAAATTGTTTATAATATAATTTAAGAAAAGTTCCGCTTTCCTTATCACCCACCATTTTTGGGAGGTAGTGAAAAGAATCAAATTAAAAGCTGGTAAATGCCCATAATATCATTTCCCCAAGGGTTGTACCAGGAAAGGGACATGTCTTTGCAGGTATCCAACAACAATTCAAGATCCTCAGAGGAGACAAGCCAAAACTGGCTCACAGCACAATGTAACTGGCAGCATTTTTCCTCCACTGCAGCAGCCTTAATATCCTGACAGTTGGTTTGGTGAGGCACCTGGCCACTCCAAACTAAATACAGACTCTCTACTTCCAGTATTTGACTGTCATGTGGAGGAAACAAATGGACTTTTACAGAACTCCAAATGGCACCAGTCTGCTATAAGAACATGTTTTTGTGCACTGATATTGTCCCCGGATCAGTATGATCTCATTCTCAGAGGGCAGTATACCAAATTTGGGGAAGACTAATAAACTTGATACCGTCCCATGTTTTGGTTATCACCTAGACTAGTGGTGTCAGTTTATATATTTGAAAAAGATATGTACTTAAAAAGAATCCCAATGGTTAAATCAGTTTCCCTGCTCCAGTAGTGTAATCAAGGGAACCAACCCCTAATAAGCCCTATCAAGTTATAAAGAACATAATAGGCAGAAGTGACCCTTGGCTATGAGCTAGTGAATGTAACCATGTCACCTTTGGTAAACTGGGAAAAGGTCTTTCGACTAATCAACAACTCTGGGATGGGAGGTGGCTAAACCTATACCCGGAGTGTTAACATAACAGGAATGTGCATAAATTGAATGTAATTGGTTAAGTTGGCATATTGGATTAATTCAATTCTTGTAAATACACCGTGGTGGCTTCTTTTCCTCTCACTTATCCTACCTTGTGGATAGGATTACTGCTCATCAGCAACGAGTACAGTATGGCATGAATCCTTTGTTCTGCATATGGTAAATGTGTTAGCACCATCACTAATATCCTCTAATTTTTAAAATCAAGAAGGGTCCCATTAAGGATTTGCAGTTGCTAATTTGTATTGTTGACACAGTTTTCAAGAACATGGAACAGGAAAAGACACCTGTTTAAATGCCTGTCAAAAATCATCATTAGGAGCAATTGGAGACATGTGGTTTGACACCACTACTTAATCAAGACTCATTTAATTAAAGTTGCATTGTGGAAAAATCCTTGTCTTATCCAGCGACTCTTTGCCTGCAATTGATCCAGATAAGGATATGTTCAACCAGTTGGCAGCTGCCCACATAGTAAGTCACCTTGAAGACAATATCTACAAGGAATGCATCAACGTTCTGCCTCTGGTAGTTGATCACCAAATGACCCAAACATGGAAAATTCCACCAGTGTCGTATTGCTCTGAAAAGGGGCATCAGTACATTTTCAGGTACAATAGGTTTGAGATGGACACCATTGTGTGACCAAAAGGGTACCAACAGAACCAGCTGTCATGTTCTATCAGGCTAAGTAAGAGGCTGTTATGGAAAGGGTGATCTACAGGGAGACTACCAATATTGCGCAGTGACCTACCATCATAGGTACTTTATGGTCAATTTGAGTGTAAGGTTGCAAACTCAAAATTGTTATACCCCAAAAGCACATATTGATTGAGCATGTGGCAATTCCCCCTGTATCTGTTATCTGCATTGTGTTGTGTTATGTGAAAATCAGGAGTTTAAACAAAGGGTAAGGCCCTAAATTTATGTGAGAAGGTTTATTAACAATCACCTTATCAAGCAGAGGAGAGAAGGGGAAGACGTGTAGCGTATAGGTATTTGCTAGGTAAGGCATAGGCATAGGCATAAGTTAAGGCAGCAAAGCAATGTGCCTACAGGCTGAGGCCTGTAAGGCAATAGTTTAGCTAAGCTAGGCATAAGGCCCAATAGCCTTCATATACACACTTAACCAGGAGTAACCCCAGATCAGAAAATGCTGTAGCGACAACTGCTAATAGGCAACCACAACATTTTAGTTTATAGCAGATTGGGATATTTTAAGTTGGGGACAACCACAGATGTCTGACCATAAGAGTGCCATAGTAACAGACATATATTCTAATATGCTGAGGTAAAGAGGCCTAGTAACCTATGGGAGAAGGGCACCCCAGCATTAGTAGGGTAAGGCAATACAAATAAGAAAAAAGGGCAGAAACCCCTATTGAAGTATGCATTGGTATAGTGGCATCAGCACACCACATTATAAAGTTGTATTCCAGCCTGTGTGCTTAGGAGAGGGGAAGGGATGTAGCTCCTGAGTGGTGCCAGGATGAGGAAGATAATGGCTAACATTTCATGAGGGTGAGAGTATATGGCTATTCAGATGTACATTCAATACTATTTCTACCTACCCTGCTGCACTGCAGTATTTGTGACTGCTGACTATATTAATAAAACTATTACAAATACAAAAGGTTTTTTCCCTAAGTCTGGGTGATAGGAACCCTGACATGCACGGTTGCAACTGAGCAGTAATTCCAATACTGGGTCTGATCTTGCAACAAGAACCTATCAAACCTCATAGTGGTAACTGGGAATTCTTAGGAAATCAATATAACTAATACAGAATCCATGGGTCAGGCAACATGTGCAAGCTCCATTTCTTGGATTCTTTATTCCCTGTTTCAGAAGTATCACATGAAAATACTTGCTGATTACGATCATCCAAACCAATTACAGCAAAGCAGGTACTGTGCTGGCACAAAAATCAGCAGTTAATGAAATACTTCTGAATGTTGGAGATAACTAATGCTGACATATAACTGGCTGAGTTGTCTCTTGTTCCACCTATTGCAATGTTTTCCAGTTTTGTTTATGCCTGATCTACAAGAGGTTGGACAGCATCAGTATTTTGGCTGTGGACATACATCCTCGCTGCAACTAATTTTTCTAGGGAATCTTCTCATGCCTATGAAGTTATGAATTGAGTAGCTAGTCTGTGCACAAGTTTTATGATTGTTTGATTCATACACTTCTGAGGGAGCTGGTAGCAACCTCTATATTTAAGTTGCCTAACTTAAAAAAAAAATTAAGTACTAACACCTCTGTTATTTGCAGCGGGGCTTTGAAGCAGGGATAAAACCTTGGGACTAGAAATGCCTTTCACTTGTCCCATAAGTCAGGCTTAGTTGAGTTATGAACTTTTAAAAAATTGCTATTCCCCTTCTATTGCTTATGCTGATCAGGTAATATTTGGCAGCATGCAGTTACTAATTTGACATATGAACATTCTAAAGAACCAGGCTCATACTGCCAATGCAGCAGCACTACCACACTACTGGGAATACCTGGGAGCTGTTGGAGCAGCTGTAGCTGAGGGGAAGGCAGGGCTGCACCTGGCTTCCCCCAATCCAGCAAGTAGGCCCTAGCAACCCATCCCCAACCCTCTGTTAACAGGCTTTTCCTGTTGCCAAGCCAATGTAGTTAGTTCAAATCGTAGAAGTGCTACAATTTCAGTATTCAAATCCTGCTGATCGTAGGGTTTTTACTGTTACACAAAGGAAAAAGTTGAACACAAATTCTATTAAAAAGACTGAAGAAATTTCAACCTGAATGTTGTGTTTTTGTATGTGGAGTAAAGTACTCAAAAGATTAAGAAATGCCAGATTTCAGGATGCCAATACCATCTTAATTCATCTCCCTTGTGCTTATTCATTATGCTATAGCCTTTAACCATATGCTGCCTGGTTTTTTTGGGGCATAGATCCCCTGCCTGCTTCATTGCTCAGGATGGACACAAAAGGAGTGGAATTAAAGTTACATGTACAGCCTTAAATTTGGCATTTTGTAATTTTAGACTGCTGAGTCGTGCACTCAAATAACATTTTAATGTAGGTTTTGTTCTGTTTGTTTTTTAGGGTGGTGGCTTAACAGTGAATTGGCCAAATTCAGTGGTGGGTCCCAGAGGAGTCTGGAGGGATTTCAAGTTGGTAAAATTTACACATTCTTCTGAATGCCTCAATATTTGTTCTCCCCCAGATTTACTTGTTCCTCCTACTCCTTATCTCTAAATTTGGCCCATTGAGTGCCACATCAATGAGTCCAAGGAAGTGTGACTGATCTACTGAGGGGCCAAAAGAGGAGAGTAGCAAGAAAAGCAGCTAACTGAAGGATAAAAGAATGTGTTGTCTACCCTACTCTTTAATTTACACATTCTTCTGGTTCCTGAGCATCTCAGCATTTGTGTAGACAAAGTTACTGCACAGCAAACTGGGGTGTAAAGCTACGCTGCAACTTTTGCTGACTGCCTTCATACTCACTGCTACAAATGGCATGTGCAGATCGATGTAAATTCTAAATCTGCCCAAAATTGGATGTCACGTACAAATGGAATTATTGTTGAAAATAGCAACCAGAACTGAGACTTGCTCTGAAATGTCTACTGGAATGGTTATCGGTTCTGAAAGCTCCTTGGAACTAATCATGTGTTAATGGGATTTCTTTGTTCACATAAGAGCATGGACCATAAGATCTAAATTGCCACTATGTAGGACAAATCTCCTCCACAGCAAAGTGGAGGCTGCAGCTCCACTGTCTGCCACCACACCAACTCTGTTGTTTCCTGTGCTAGAATCCCTCCCTCTGCTGGTGTCAACATGGGGGACATGGTGGGATTGTGCTGGGGGAAGTCTCAATATTGATGCAAAATTAACATTGTTTTAATTTACTCTTTATAGCATTAGGTGTTCAGATTTAATAACAGTGGAGACAAGTTTAAGAACTATTTCTCTGTACTTGTAGATAGACCGTGCTTGGAGAATAGCAGCTTATATTTGTTTTCAGTTGGTCTTATTTAATAACATTCAGCATAATTAAAGAAATGTAGAAAAATTTCCACCTTTTCCTAATGTGACAAGCCCAAGAAGCTTCAAGGAGATTACCTCCTCCTTGTCCAGTTATCTTTATTTATAACCCCCAAGTCCAATTGCAGACTCAAATGCAGTTTTCTAACTTCCATATTGTTCCACATAGCTTATTCCATGTAATGTTAGTTATTGTATCGAGTGTTTGGGACGAGTTTTTACTTGGGAGTAAAGCTACTTTTGATTGTAATCATACAAACCGTTTGATAAAAAGGCAAACATCCAAACAAGAGAGAGTCCCTCAAAAGAGGCAGCCTCCTCCCCATTGTTACGGACTATGGGACTATTGTTTTTCCTAGGATTTCAAACAGAAGTGTTAGAAGTCATATCTAGCATATGTGGTTGAGACAGTATCTGAAGACTATCTAAGCTAAAGACAAATTAAAAAAAAGACTTTATATAAAGTAAGGATAGTTGGATTTAAAAACAGAATTTCAACTCCTATTGAACCCTAATAAAAATAAATGAATCTCTCAAATGATGGGCTAAATAAGAGTTTAGAATTGTAAGGGATGTTGAGACAGTTCTACCCACAAGAAGACTGACAAATACCACTGTTGCATGTGCAAAGAGATTACATTTTCATGAACTGATATTACCAGGACTATTCCATGACAGTTTTAAACCAATGAAAGCGTGACAGCAACAAATATTTAAATCCAGCCAAGCCTGAAGGAGTGTGTCTTTCACTGCCCTCCAGTCAAGCTATGGAAGGAGTAGAGTATAAATCTCTGAATTAAGCAAGCAGCACACTACTCCCATCTCTTCACTTCCAGCTGCATTCCCCTTTCACTTTTATCTCAGCCTATTCATCTAATCTCTTTCAAGCAAGCAAACAGTGACAAGACAAAGAAGCCACAATAAAGCATTAAGCAGCAGCCACAAATTAGGTTGCCATCACCCTTTAGGATGGGCTGCACCAGGTGTGTGTAGCCCATTCATTGACCTCCACAGATGAAGTTATGCCCTGCTTTTGCAGTGTTACTTTTCCACAGGCTTTCAGAGCACATGGCACAGGTCTAGCCTTTGGGAATGGCCTTGCCCAACACAACCAGCCTCAATATTATGCCCATTACCAAACTCATGTCTGTACTAAATACAGATTTGCATTTTTCTTTCTATTTCCCCCCACTGTCAGTCATGTGGTGTACCACACTCCAATCCAATTTAAGCTCATATAGCCAGTTTCTGCCCATTAGTGGGGGGCCATTTCCTTCAATTACAAATTAAATTAACAATTAACAGATACATTTATAAGTTACAGCAACAGGGAATCTTTATATAATTCTATAAAAAGAATCACCACAGGAAGCATTTTTTGCACACCCCTTCAGAAACCGCAGACTTGGCCGCTCCTGTATCTATTTCCATTTTCAATATTACATCATTTACATTAAGATAATATGGGGGAATGGGACAAGAGGACAAGATGTCTGTTCATTTTCCATCACGTACTATCTCACACATCCTTTCATCCAGAGCTCTGAAGCAGGTTGTCCCAACTCCTCCAGTCATGTAACTTGTTCAGTGGCTCTACTTATAGGAACTGAGAGCTTCCTCTTGGCATATCCTTTGGTGTACTACAGTGCACTGTGGCAAGCCTGGCGTGGCATCTCCTCTTACTGCACTTTTACTCCCATATATTAAAGCAATACTGCTCCTGATAATGTGATGTCCCTAAACAGCAGAAACACAGCTCCCTTCATAATCCAAAGAGACATACTGATCTGTGTAACCATCCTTTTCACCTGCCTGCTGATGCCTTTTTTCCCCAGACACACCACAGTGAGAGAGGTCAGTTTATTTTCAAATTTTGGCACCTCTCTGTGGATTTAAAGAGCAGTGTGAACAGTTCCCTCTAGTGGCACTTCCTTGTTGTATGTAACATTCAGTCACCACTTAATTCAGGGCAATTTATTCCAAAAGACAAATTGGTTTAGTTTACTACACAAGACAACCAGGTTCTTGGGGTAAAGAAGTTTATTTTTTTTAAAAACACAGTACATGTGGTTTTAGCCATCAGGGTTAGGAAGACAACCCTTTATTTATTAGTCTCTAACATCTTTATGAAAGCACCACTTAAATCTAAGTATGTTGCAAAACCCTCCCTCTTCCATTAAATTGGAGAGAGTCCATATTGCCACGTGTAGCCATTTTATATATGTACTCTTAAAATAGCCCATCCTTCTCACTAGTTGTTACATTCACAGCATATAAACAGATGTTAGATAAACATAAAATACCATTTCTGGAAGGTTACAATATAAAGGTTATTTTTTAAGAACTAGAGCCTTAACATACATGAATCAAAGAGAGAGAAAGCAGGCTGCTCCTAAGGCAGAGGCACATAACTCACTACATCTTGCTTCAGGGTGGCTCTTCCTGTGCCAGGAAACTCCTTTACAAACTTAAATTGTTACCTTATAAAATTTAAGAATTGTCAGTACACTACAGAATTAGATTTAAAGTTTCAATATCCCACTCAAATTATCACAAGGAAACGTAAGTGAAGTACAGTTTTTAAATAAGTAACAGCTTCTCCTGTTAAACAGGAAAATGGTTTAGATTATGTATTCCTGGAAAGGACACATACGCTAACCTTGATAAAGAAAGATTTAATTTGAATTTAAAAATATTCATTAGAGCTCCTTGAATGGCTTCTTTCAAGAAACTGAATTTAAATATTTTCTTTGGTTTCATAAGGATTAGTTAAGATCACTCTCCTTTGCCTATTTATAAACTGTTTCAGTTATCTATGTTAACTGAAACAGGACTTTCCAACCATTAAACAAGATTCCTTTACCCATCCATAACCTTTTGCATTCTCTAGAATACAATAAACTAGGACTTACTACTAATTTTGAAAATAAAATACCTTTGACCTTGACTCATTTAGAAAGGAGTGCCCCCATCACAGGTAGCCCCAATCAAAAGGGTAATCTATGTTAAAAGCTCTCTACAGAGAGACATACAGGAGATTGTAACAGAAGTAACCAGGTTTTATTACACGTGTTTTGTTAAATTTCTTTCTTTAAGAAGATAGTCCTATTTAGTTGTGATGATTTTACCTGTGGCATCTAAGGCATGGCAAAGATCTCCAAGTAACTAAGGTCTGGTCTATACTACCCGCCTGAATCGGCGGGTAGAAATCGACCTCTCGGGGATCGATTTATCGCGTCCCGTCGGGACGCGACAATCGATCCCCGAATCGGCGCTCTAACTCCACCAGGGGAGGTGGTAGTAAGCGCCGCCGACAAAAAGCCGGAGAAGTCGATTTTGCCGCCGTCCTCACAACGGGGTAAGTCGGCTGTGATACGTCTATTCACGTAGCTGAATTTGCATATCTTAAATCGACTCCCCCCTGTAGTGTAGATGTACCCTAAGTAGGAGTCAAATCCCTCAAAGGGCATTGAGAGACAGTTAAGATTAGAGAAACAAATGTTAGGCCACGTTTATACATTTTCAGTGATTTTTGGAATAAAATTTGGCATTCAACAGCCTTTCTACCCTACAGGGCATGATGGGAAGTGGAATGTGCGGGGGCTCTGCTATACCTGATTTCTAGTGGAATGAGGTCCTTGAAGGGTTGAAGAAAAAAAAATATATCAAGGAGCTTGTGCATGGTCCCTTCACAGATCTCCCCCATGAGTTTAAAGTGAAAGCTATCAAAGTAGTCCAGGCAATAGTGACTCTTGGAAAAACAAACAAAAAAACAAAATCTAGCAGTCAGTATTGCCTCACAGTGGCGTACGAGTAGTTGTTGGAATTAGTGGGAGAGACGAGTCACACAAGTAACTAAATCAGTGGTTCCCAAACTGGGGTTTGTGAACCCCTGGGGGTTCACGAAATGTTACAGGGGTTTCTCAGGAAAAAAATTCCTTAATGGTGGACAGAGCTTTCCTTAGGGACCCCGGACAGCACGGGGCCAGCAGCCTGGAGCCCCTGGACTTCCAAGAGCTAAGCAGATCAAAACAAGCGTATCTATCATACCGAGGAGATTTAAACTTCAAGACTCCTTATAAGAAATGGAAAGGGAGGTGGATATTTTTTGCTGTTTTTAAAGTTAAATAGGCAGGTAGTATTGTTTTTAAAATTATTATGAAGAACAAGTTTAAGCTTTGTTGTAACGTGTGTTGTTTGCCTGGACTACTCAAGACCTGAATGCATATGTAGGAGGAACTCTTTGAGTTGGCTTCTTAAATACCTTCATGCTGTTTCAAATCTGATACTCCTTGATGAAACATAGGAGCCTTGTCTTATAACAGGCTTATTCAAAGTGATACAAGCTACGGAAGTGAGATCTTGGAAGAGTGTTGCCATTTTCATAATGTAATAAAAATAATATAATTATAAATAATAGTGTGTAATAAGCATGTCATAAAAACAAATGTTATATTTCCAAGATCACTGCTTTTATAATTTATACTCAGGTAAAGGAGAAAATCCCTGGAAATATTCATTTTTAGGAGCGGGTACGTGAGACTTGACATTTTAGTGAAAGGGGTTCACAGGTTGTTAAAGTTTGGGAACCACTGAACTAAATCCTTGTGCATCTCTTCATAAATTTAGGAGTAAGTGTGTGATTTAAATTGCCATTAGCAAAGAAATGAAATGTTCAGCCTAAATCTGCATTGCAAATCTGCCCCTTTACAGTGGGATTTTGCAGTGGTCTCCAGAGAAGGTAGCTATGCAGAATAACCCACTACATCCTGCAGTACATAAGCACAATAGGGTGTGTTGTGGATGGAACTATAAATTCCCTTTTTTGGGGAGGAGGCAAGATGGTAAATTCAAACCCTTACCGTTCCTTTGACATGGCTTTTGTGCTTTACAATTCCATATCCAAATAAAAAAAGTAAAGTCACATAAAATGGCCACCCTGTGAGCTTTGATAAGTATCCAAATTAATTTTAAACTAAAATGAACTGCAGTTTAGCGAGTCCACTAATTTATTCCAGCCATCTGTAGCAGTGTAAACAAAAGCTTTTCTCCAAAAATGCTTCATACTTTTTAGATGTAGCATGGACTAAAAATTTCAATATGAGCATCATGAACAAAAAACACGAGGGAAGAGAACCCACATATTTTCACACCACAAACGTCTTTGACAGTGGTCATCACACAACTCAGAGGTATTAAAAAGTAAAGCATTCTTCTGGCATAGTGTAATATTTTCTATTTAAATGCTACCAAATGTTTCTTCTAAGATATTGTGGTAGGTGGAAAGATTTGGCACTCAATTCTTTCTGTCCATGGTAATGACACATTTTAGGCAAATCTTGTTGCTGAGTTTGAGAGTTTAAGGGTACGTCTTCACTACCGCCGTATCGGCAGGTAGCAATCGATTTATCTGGGATCGATATATCGCGTCTCGTTAAGACGTGATATATCGATCCCCGAACGCGCTCACCGTCGACTCCGGATCTCCACCAGAGCGAGCGGCGGTAGCACAGTCGACGAGGGAGCCGCGGCCATCGATCCCACGCCGTCTGGACCCCAGGTAATTCGATCCAAGATATGCGAATAGCGTAGCTGAAGTTGAAGTATCTTGGATCGATCCCCCCCCCAGTGTAGACCAGCCCTAAGTCTAAGTACCGGGTCATACTGCTTGTATTGACTAACTAGGAGACTGTCCTCCATGCACACCTCTGTCAAATTGTCCATCTGCAATTAGACACTTTCCTTCTCCCTGCCCTACCTCATAAGGCCTGATTATTCAAAGATACTGAGCACCTGCAGATCCTTTCTATGTACATGGGAGTTGAGGATGCTGAGCATCCTCGCAAGTCAGCCCCAACGTACTGTATATGTATGAAAAATACATTGGGCCTCATTTTAGAGATGCTAAGGAATAACCCAGTTACTTGGGCCAAATCCCTTCTGTGGATTTTTCTCCATGGAAGGGCCATTTCAAGTCACTGAGTTTCCACAGAGTTACCCCATCAGGGGTGAAGTAGTTTGCCCTCTTCTCTCAACACCTTGTGGAGCAAGAAGGCGTGACCTTCCAAACTGACCAATTTCTGATCTCCATAGGAAAGGTCTCATGGATTTTGGAAGAGTCATGAAGGGCTGTTCCATTCACACAAAGACTGAGTGCATCTGTGCTACTTCTATAGCCCCTGTGGCAACATGCCTCCCCCACACCAAGGGCTTGCATGAGCTCCACTTTGGAAGCTGATTTCAGTGTGTGTGTGGGGGGGGGATTCAAAATAAGAGTATGTTAGAGAATGGGGACCGTATCAGATATGTAAAGGGGCTTTCAGGTTTCAAGTGACATGCAGCTGTGAAGACTAGCCACCCACTCCCATAACTCTGGTGCCCCAGCCATGCAGAACAGGCTTCCATTAAGTTATGCTCTAGTCTTATTAGAGAAGCAGATGCAACACATCTTTGATTAGGTAAGAACTGAAACATTTATTCAGGTAAATATTCAGAGGTGATGCCTTGCCTAGCTCATGGCTGCCCAGAATACGCTACCTATCTCTTCCAATCCAGAGGGAAACACACAGGGAAGTCACAAAGAGGTCAGGCTCTGAAAGAGGCAGACACCTCATATACCGTTACAACAGATCACTATACGTACACCCTGGGACAAAGCTTTTTGGGTGGAAATTTTGTATTTTTACTGTGCTCCACAGACTAATAAAAAAACCCAGGATCTGAACTGGTTGTTTATGTCATTTAGAAAATAGTGCTGGTACTCTCAGCAATCAGAGTTCTATTGAACTGGACTTTGACAGCCTTGCAAATAGTTCACAAGATATGAGCTTTTGATGACGACGACAACAACAACAAAAATAGTATTTACAGTAGGCTACTACACCTTTACCCCGATATAAGGCTGTCCTCGGGAGCCAAAAAAATCTTACCGCGTTATAGGTGGAACTGCGTTATATTGAACTTGCTTTGATCTGCCAGAGCGCGCTGCCCCCCCCCCCCCGCCACCCCGGAGCGCTGCTTTACCGCATTATATCCGAATTTGTGTTATATCGGCTTGCGTTATATCGGGGTAGAGGTGTATTTCGGATTACCAGACAGCCATCACTTAACTAACAAGTCCTTAGCTTTCAAAGAGTTTTCCTCCCTTTTTTCAATTTCTAGATCTGAGAGATAACAGAAATGCAATTGTTCCTGAATTTACAATATTCCTTTTTAGTTGCAGTTCACCCTTTGTCTTTTCATTACATCCAGAAGCCACTATATGGTTTTCCATGAATTGAGACCTCAGCCTTACACTTAGATAATGACCAGGTCAGTTTTAGCTTCAGAAAGGAGGCAAGGGTAAAGTTTTCCCCCCACCACTAAAAATTTTCAAAGAAATTAACTATTGCTTGGGATTCTTATATTAATATGTTAATAAGTACATTACAAAAGAAAACATATGTAAGCATGTAATATCCACTAATATGGCAAAGTAGTTTTGTAGACAGGATTTACTAAAAAAAACAAAAAGAAAGACACCCCACCTTAGTTTTAATCATAAAGACAAAGTTACCTCATCTGATCTTGTAAGAAGAGCATTTTCCTTCACTCTCCCTGGCATTAGCATGTGTGATATATTAATCCCCACAGGACTGTGTTTGCACTGACCTTGCTTAAAATATATACCTATTCCCTTGGATTAGAGGTGACATGATTTAAATGTTATCTTAGTTCTTTAGTTGTGTCTGAGCACATTAGCTATATATTAAAATACATTTTCCAATTCGGCGTTATTGCAGTACACAACATCTAGTTTTATTTTTCTTGGAAGCCAAATACATACTGTTTTTTCATTAAAATGATATCTATGCAATATCTGCCTTTACCATTGCTCCTTGAAAATGGGATAAACAGGATTTTGAGAGGGTTTTTTGGCAATGAAATCTTTGTACTATAAAAAGAGTCTATGAATTACTGTCATATGCAGACTTCCATTAACTTGCAATTATGTTTACGTTGGGCTGTGAATGTGGCATTTCCAGCCCTATACACAATGCAAAGTGCTGCTTCTAATTTAACAGTTAATACATAGTTTAAAAGTGTGAAATTAAATCTCTCTTCAGGCCTGGGAACATGCCTTTCTGTGAGTCTGTACAGTACTCGGCACAATAGGACCCTGATCCTGAATGTGGTGCTGGATGCTATCAAAACAAGTAGATACAAATAAGTACAATAAAAATATTTAGTAGGTCATGCAATGAGACACTGTTGGAAAAAGCCTTTAGGACAAGAAAGTGCTCAAAGGTCCTTAATTTAGGACTACATAAATTATTGCTGGCTGCAAAACCAGTGACTGGTGAGAGGAACATGTTGGAGGGAAATTGAAGAAGCCAGCCTTCCCCTATGTGTGAGCAAGGGAAAGCAAAGCAAGTTCAACACAGGTGGAAGTGGTAAAAATAGAGGTATTTAGGCACCTAAAGATGCAGAGAAGCACTTCAGGTTAGGTGCCCAACTCCTATTGCTTGGTAGGCACTTTGGAGGGCACCTAGTGGAATTTATC